>NW_024070201.1:1048490-1741104 GCF_014754425.2 Oryx dammah | reverse complement strand
CAAAAGTGTGGTGTGGTTAACTTCAAGGCTACACTTGTTTTTCTTACATTCTCACTATGTTAACTAATGCGCTCCCAGGTGCACAGTGGATAAGAGACATGGGAACTTAGCAACAAGCATTGGCCCAATAATGAAATCCTATGCCTAGCACTACTCTAATAACTTTTAACTCTTTAACAGGCTCTATGTTTTAGGCTTTCCATGCCTCTCACAGTTGGGAGGATGTAAATAATCATATGCGTAGCTGCAAGAGTCTGGATATATCTGCCAAGCAAGCTAAAATGCTAACAGAGGGGTATTGATTGGAAATATTCTTTTCATGTCCAGGAGACTTATTAGCTATAGCCCTAAGTTGATCTTTTCCAGAGAAAGGTGGTCAGGAATAGCCCCCTGTTCATGTCAGAAGAGTTGGTGAAAGTCATGAAATAGTAAAACAGACAGATTCTGGTTTGGAGGTAGACGTTCCAGAAAGCCTAGAGAGCCCCTTGAGTTCTGAAGCCTTGCTTAACAGTTCTCTTCCACATGACTTTTGTCATGGGTGGGATTTCCCATGGTGGCTCCCGGCAGGGGCAAATGTGGTCACTTATTTACGCTCACTTGTTCAGTTGTGTTTTGGGGAGGGAGGAACCCTGCAAACAATTTCACTGGTGTGTGTGGGGAGTGCTCGCAGTGTATGGACCACACTGGGTTTGCCCAAGCTCACGGCTTGTGCTTTCTGGTTCTACACTGCTCAGGCTGCAGGGTGCTCTGCAGGGCACTGTCCAAAGCAGGCCCTGGGTTTCATGCACTTCTCAGGTCTAATCCACTCGGGTTCAGGTTCTCGGGCACTCCACAAGGGCACAGACTCTGGTGGGCATGCGTTTTGTGCCCTTCCCAGGTCTAAGCAGTTCAGGCGACCAGGAGCTTGAGGAGCACACTGTCCCAGGTGGGCCATGCATCTTAATCACCTCTCTGGTCTTGGGTGTGCCATGTGTCTCCTCTGGGAAGCTGATCTCAGGCTATGACCCTCCTGGCAGATGTCAAATATCCAGGATCCCAGGAAGACGTGGTTAGCAACTGGGGGCCTGCTCACAGTTTGGTGGAGGATGCCAGTCTCTGAGGCCGAGATTGGAGCAGCCCGTTGCCTTCTGGCTCTGGCTGTAGCCCGCCTGCCTCTCTGCATCTGGCAGGGAGGGGATTGTATGCAACTGGCTAGCACTCCTTTGGTGATCACTCAATCATTTGCTCTGTGAGTGGGCCAGGCTGTGCATTAAGTTAGAGCATTTCGCAGGAAAGTTCTTTCTCTCTCTCTCTCTGGCTATCCCACGGTTTGGGCTGCTGTCTCCTGTTAGCTCCCTCAGATTCTTCTCAGGGCATTCAGGCCTGGTCCTTACCCTAAGCATGCAGCCTGTGCCTCCCTGTCCAGCCTCTGGTGGCTGATGCGAGCATCTGGGCTACTTCTCTGCTGGAAGTTTTGGTTAGGCACCTATTTTGTGGGTTTTTTTTCTTTTTCTGCCCAGTTACGTTGCTCTCTGAGATTCCAAAACTCCCCACAGATCTGCAGGTGAGAGAGTTTCCTGCTGTTTGGAAACTCCTCCTTCGTGACTCCCTCCCCAGGATAGGTCTCCATCCCTAACTCTTTTGTCACTCTTTTTGTCTTTTATATTTTGTCATACCTCCTTTTGAAGAGAAGGGGCTGCCTTTCTGTGCAGACGTTGTTTTGTGGAAGTTTCTCAGCATTCAAATGACCTTTTGATGAATTTGTGGGGGAAAGTGGTCTCTCCGCCCTATTCTTCCACAATCTTGGGACCACCTTTCCAAGTCAATTTTTAACCTAACATTTAAAAGGTGTTAAAAGGGAATTTCTCCCATTCTATTTGACACTCTTTCTTTTAAGTGCACCTGAGCTGTCTCAGTATGATTTAGTCAACATGTGAACCTGAAATGCAAAACAGCAGAAATTCTTTCTTAATTAGAAAAATATAAAATAAGTATTTATTAAACACATATGATATGATGAACCTGTATATTTACATCAGTAATCATTAGGATATCTGAAGTTCTCTAATTTATTAATTTCACTTTCCCTCTCCTTCCTAGAGGATGTATCAACTCTAAATGAAAATTAAAAGGAAAGCCAAGTTGGAAATTAATATTTTCTTAGGATGCCATTAACTATTGTGAAATGCACATGTTGTTGAATAGCCCATTTCAATAAGCAGAAACTCTCTCACTGGTCTCCCCTCTGCCCTCTGGGGCATTATTTACTTAGTTATTTAACCACTGACCACCTCTCCCTTCACTGCTCTAGGACTGTAGAGATAATTTTATTACAATATTTTCCACACTTTCATTTCCACAGTCAGTTCAGTTTGGTTCAGTAGCTCAGTCACGTCCTACTCTTTCTGAACCCATGGACAGCAGCATGCCAGGCTTCCCTGTCAATCGCCAATACCTGGAGCTCAAACTTGCTCAAACTCATGTCCATCGAGTTGGTTATGTCATCAAACCATCTCATCCTCTGTCGTCCCCTTCTCCTCCTCCCTTCAATCTTTCACAGCATCAGGGTCTTTTCAAATAAGTCACTTCTTCACATCAGGTGGCCAAAGTATTGGAGCTTCAGCTTCAGCATCAGTCCTTCCAAAGAATATTCAGGATTGATTTCCTTTAGGAAGGACTGGTTGGATTTCCTTGCAGTCGAAGGAATTCTCAAGAGTCTTCTCCAATACCACAGTTCAAAAGCATCAGTTCTTCAGAGTTCAGCTTTCTTTATAGTCCACCTCTCACATCCATACACAACTACTGGAAAACCATAGCTTTGACTACATATTGGCAAAGTAATGTCTCTACTTTTTAACATGCTGTCTAGGTTGGTCATAGCTTTTCTTCCAAGGAGCAAGCATCTTTTCATTTCACCACTGGCTGCAGTCACCATCTGCAGTGATTTAGGAGCCCCCCCAAAATAAATTCTCTGTTTCCATTTTTTCCCCATCTATTTGCCATAAAGTGATGGATCGGATGCCATGATCTTTGTTTTTTGAATTGTTGAGCTTAAAGCCAGATTTTCACTCTCCTCTTTCACATTCATCAAGAGGCTCTTTAGTTCTTCTTTGCTTTCTGCCATAAGGATGGTGTCATCTGCATATCTGAGGTTATACTGATATTTCTCCCAGCAATCTTGATTTCCACTTGTGCTTCATTCAGCCCGGCATTTCACATGATGTACTCTGCATAGAAGTTAAATAAGCAGGGTGACAATATACAGCCTTGATACACTCCTTTCCCAATTTCAAACCCATCTCTTGTTCCATGTCCAGTTCTAACTGTTGCTTCTTGACCTGCACACTGATTTCTCAAGAAACAGGTAAGGTGGTCTGGTATTCCAATCTATTGAAGAATTTTCCACAATTTGTTCTGGAAACTGTTTGTTCCACAGTTCCACAGTATCCTGTGCTTAAAAACTAAAACCTACTTAGTCATCAAAGTAACCTTCCATGAAAACTGCTTTCCAGTCTACAGCCTATCGATTTTCTATATGAAATTAGTTTAAAATATGAAAGAAAAAATATTGCCTATACTCAAATAGACATAGCTAAAATTAACTGAGTCACTTACTATTCTTCAGATTATAACTAAAAGAAGCTTATAATCAGATTGGTAATCTTTTTTCCTTTACCTTCAACATAGCAACAGAATGGAATCAGAGAAATGTAAACTATTATTTATCAGTTAGGCTTTACATCAGATGATTTTTCTGAAGGCTGCAGCATTGTCTGCAGGTATTGTACCTGTGGGAAAACTCTATCAAAAAAAAAAAAAAACTTGGCAGGTATTCTATTTCACCAACTCCTAAAATAAAATAATAATGTTATCAGTTAGCAACTAATGCAATAGTTGAATCACTGTAGCTTTTGGAAAATTGAAATTATTTGCCTATCTCTGGGTCTGCTCTATCTTCTCACTTTTATGAACAAATGTTCAACTGACATTTAACTAGCTAGAGACTGATAGTGTTTTTCCAGTTTCAAAAATCATATATTTCATTTCTGGTGTCTAATTTTCTTCCCAGTAAAATGAGAATATTACTGATGAACTGTCAAATCAGCTAGCATATAATTGACATGAAATAAATATTTATTGACTTAATTAATTAACAATAGCCATTATTTATTAAATTCAAACCAGATGTTCTAACTGTATTAGCATTATCTTTCTTATTTTGCATGTGGGAAACCTAAGGCTAAAAAGTTGCAGAAATGGGATTCAGAGCCTGGATTGCTTTCTACAGTATCTCCCTGCCTTTCCTAAGAATACTATGATAAATATCAAAATTGAAAACACATGAAAAGTGAAAGTCGTTCAGTCGTGTCCAACTCTTTGCAACCCCATGGACTGTATAGTCCATGGAATTCTCCAGGCCAGAATACTGTAGTGAGTAGCCATTCCCTTCTCCAGGGGATCTTCCCAACCCAGGGATCTAACCCAGGTCTCCCACATTGCAGCGGATTCTTTACCAGCTGATCCACAGGGGAAGCCCTATTTCTTCAAGGGAAAACACATATTTGTGTAAAAATACACAAGAGCATAATTTTTAAAAAGCAAAGTTGAGAATCTTTTGGTTCTAATATGTATTTGCTGGGAGATCTTGAATAGTTTTGCTTTAACCCACTGACACTTGGCTTCGTAATTTGTAAGATAGGATATATCTCATAAGTTTGTTGTGAGAATTAAATTAGATTGATAATCAGTGGAATGTGCTTACCACAATGCCTGATACATAATCAGCCCAGTATTAATATTAACTATGAATACACACTCTGGGTCTTTCATCGTCCCTTAGTTGCCAGTAGCCAGACAGTAACATGCATATATTGGCCAGTAAGAAATTTCTCTTTGTTATTAAAATTAAAAACAGGGAAGTTTCCAAAATCATGGCTGAGACACATGCAACAGGATAGGTAACACTAGGTTTGCCTCTTCTCCTTGATTCCTACTATAACTGTAGGGTCACTGCTGCATAATTTATGTTGACAAAAAAAGGGGGAAAAGATAAACTTTTTCTCAAGACTACTGAATCAAATTCACATTAAAAAAAAAAAATTTCCTAAATACTTAAAGGGGACAGACAGGAAAGCAAGTGCAGATGCTTCAGACTCTGTGTGTGTGGTTTACTTTTGTCTGAGTTAATGTCTTTGGTTATAATAATTCACTTTTGTAATATACTTTTTGTCTTTTTCCTATAATTGTTTGTTCACGAAATTGGGTGTGTGTTTTTGTAAGTTACCTCAAATTTCTAATGGAAAAATAGAGCCAGGTATGGAATACATATGTAAAAGGTAGAGAGAGAGAGAAATGAGAGATAAACAGATAGATGATAGAAAGATATAGCTAGAAAATAAATAACTTTTTTCCAGAATTTGTTTAACTTAGTTAACTACCTCTGAACCAAATGACGTTACACCTTCCTGTCCACTTTCCTCACTCCACCTGCTGGGACTTGTATATTTCCCTACCACACGTAAATGGCCTATTTGCTCTCTTCTCATGCACTGCCATTTCCCAGAACTATGAGGAGTGTAGTGACTGATATAATCAAAGCTTTCACCCTCTCTGTCTCAAAACACTATCTCTATCTTCTTTTAAACCACTTTGTAACTAAGCTGAACCTCCGTGAAAAGTGTTACACATCACAGACTCAGAGTACCATAAAACGTTAATATTATTATAAGACACATTTTCACACAAGACACGTATCTGCTTAGGTGTCTTATATTTGATGCTTTTCATTCATCTCCTGAATCCTCCTCCATGCTTCATAAAAGGCACTCAGAGGCTTTTCAGAAATACTGATACTTGTTAAATTGAGTTGAACTGAACTAGAAACATTTATATCCTTTTCTTTCTTTTTTTAAATTTATTTATTTTAATTGGAGGCTAATTACTTTACAATAGTGTATTGGTTTTGCCATACATCAACATGAATCCACCACGGGTGTACACATGTTCCCCATCCTGAACCCCCCTCCCCCTCCCTCCCCATACCATCCCTCTGGGTCATCCCAGTGCACCAGCCCCAAGCATCCAGTATCCTGCATTGAACCTGGACTGGCGATTCATTTCTTATATGATATTATACATGTTTCAATGCCATTCTCCCAAATCATCCCACCCTCTCCCTCTCCCACAGAGTCCAAAAGACCATTCTATACATTTGTGTCTCTTTTGCTGTCTCGCATACAGGGTTATCCTTTTCTCATGTGTTATATTTTTTTATTGAAATATACTTGATTTGTAATGTGTTAGTTTCAGAAGTAAAGTGATTCAGTTATACACATACTCATGCGTGTGTGTATATATGTATTTATATATATATATATTCTTTTTCAGATTATTTCCCATTATAGATTATTTAAAAATATTGAATGTAGTTCCCTATTATATATGTTAGCATATTGTTTATCTATTTTGTATGTAGTAGTATATATTTGTTAATCCCAAATTCTTAATTTATCCTTCCCACCTCTCCTCCTTTAGTAAACATAAATTTGCTTCCTATGTCTGTTAAGTCTGTTTTGTAAATGAATTAATTTGTATTATTTTATTCTAATTCCACATACAAGTGATATCATATGATATTTGTCCTTTTCTGTCTGACAATTCAGACAGAGTATGATAATGTCTAGGCCCATGCATGTTGCTGCATGCATTCCTTCTATTATGGTTGAGCAATATTTCATAATGTGTATATGCCATATCTTCTTTATTCATTCATTTGTTGATGAACATCTAGGTTGTTTCCATGTCTTGGTTATTGTGAATAATGCTACTATGAACACTGGGGTGCAGATGTCTTTTCAAATTAGAATTTTCTCCAGACATATGCCCAAGAGTAGAACTGCTGAACCATATGGCAACTCTATTTTTAGTTTTTTAAGGAACTGCCATACTGTTCTCGGTAGTGGTTATACCAATTTACATTCGCATCAGACAGTGTCAGCGGGCTCCCTTTCCTCCACACCCTTACCAGCATTTATTATCTGTAGACTTTTTGAAGATGTCTATTTTGACTTGTGTGAGGTGATCCCTCATTGTGATTTTGATTTGCGTTTCTCTAATGATAAGCAATGTTGAGCATTTTTCATGTGCTTTTTGACCATCTGAATGTCTTCTTTGGAAAAATGTCAGTATAAGTCTTCTGCCCATTTTTTTTTTTTTTGATTGGGTTGCTTGTCTTTGTGATATTAAGCTGTATGAGCACTTGTATTAAGTCCTTGTCAGTCACATCATTTGCAAATATTTTCTTCCACCCTGTAGGTTGCCTTTTCATTTTGTTTATGATTTCCTTTGCTGCTCAAAAGTTTTTAAATTTGATTAGTTCCCATTTGTTTATTTTTGCTTTTATTTTTTTGGCTTTCAGAGACTGACCAAGGCAATAGTGCTCAATTTATGTCAGAGATGGTTTTGCCTATGTTTTCTTCTAGGAGGTTTATGGGATCAGGTCTTGTATTTAAATCTTTAAGGCATTCTGAGTTTATATTTATGTATGGTTTGAAGGCATGTTCTTACATCATTGATTTATATGCAGCTGTCCAGCTTTCCGAAGCCACTTGCTGAAGAAATTGACTTCCTTTTCTCCATTATGTAGTCTTGCCTGTCTCATTGAAGATTAACTGACTGTAGGTTGTGTTGGTTTTTTCCTGGGCTCTCTATTCTGTTCTATTGACCCATATGTCTGTTTTTGTGCCAAGACCATGCTGTTTTGATTACTGTAGCTTTATATTACTGTCTGAAATATGAGACAGTTAGGTCTCCACCATTGTTCTTTTTCTTCAAGATTGCTTTTTAATTCTGGGTCGTTTGTGACTCCATATAAATTTTAGGATTATTCATTCTAGTTCTGTGAAAAATGTCATGGTTATTTGATAAGGATCTCATTAAATCTGTATATTACTTTAGGTAGTTGGCCATTTTAATAATATTAACTCTTCCAATCTAAGAGCATGGGTTATTTTTCTATTTCTTTGAATCGTCTTCAGTTTCCTTTATCATTGTTTTATAGATCTTAGCATTTAAGTCTTTAACCTCTGTGGTAAAGTTTATGCCTAGGTATTTTAAGTTTTTTTTGATGTATCTAATAATTTTTTTTTACATTCACTTTCTGATATGTATTATTAGTGTTAAAATGCAGCAGATTTCTGTATGTTAATCTTGTATCCTATTACCATGCTATTTTTTTAATCAGTTCTAGTAGTTTTTCTGTGGAATCTTTAGCGTTTTCTATATATAATATCATGTCATCTGCAGATAATGACAACTTTACCTTTTCCCTACCAATTTGAATAACATTTTGTTTCTTTTTTTTTTGTCTAATTGCTGTGGCTAGGACTTTCAATAGTATGTTGAATAGAAGAGGTGACAGTGGGCATCCTTGTTTTATTCCAAATTTTAGCAAGAAGGCTTTCAGATTTTCACCATTGAATATTATGTTGACTGTAGGTTTGTCACTAATAGCTTTTATTATGTTGATATATGTGTCCATTATATTCACTTTGATGGGAATATTTATCATGAATGGATGGTGAATTTTGTCAAATGATTTTTCCATATCTGGTGAGATGATCATGTGATTTTTGTCTTTTTTTATTGTTGTTGTTGTTGATGTGGTGTCATGCATTAGATTTTGAATGACAGAGTTTAACAGCTAAATTGACATAATTGTTATTATGTCAACATTGACATAATCTTCCAGTTGTTTATAGCCATCACTTTTGAATCATATTGGTTAAAAATTCATGTTAACATTGAGGAGCCAAAATGTTAACTATTAACTCCAGTAATTAACTAAGCTTAACAAACTGTCATACTGATTTTTATAGGGATTCAAGGATATTTCTCTTGAGAGATTTATACACGGTGGAGCCAATGTTACAGGATTCCAGTTGGTAGATTTTAATACACCTATGGTGACCAAATTAATGGATCGCTGGAAGAAACTAGATCAGAGAGAATATCCAGGATCTGAGACACCTCCAAAGGTATTTATTTGTTTTTATCTTATGTATTTTTAGTACTTTTTAAAATTTAAGGTAGAAAGTTCATTATGCAATTCTTCTATTTTGTCAGGCACAGTTTGGCCTGGGACAGAAATATTTTGTCACTATTTGTCACACAAATCAATATTTTCTAAATTTTTATATTTTATGGAGGAGATGTTAGCCATTTCCTCAAGTAGTTTATTATTATTATTAATTTGCATGTGAATGTCCCTGAATAAATTATATATTTTTAAAATTATTTCAAATGTGAATAACCACTAGTAACTATTCCACTCAGAAAACAACTATATTTGCAAAATGATTTACAATAAGTAAGGAAAGTGGTAAAAAATGTAAAATATATAGCTTCTGCAAAATTTCTCTTTCAATTTAACAGTAAAATGTCAGATTGTTTAATTTAATCTGACAGACATTGCAGAAGTATGTTACTGATATTTGTAAAGGGAGTTGGTAAATTTCTGATCATAAGCACATTTTTTTCTCTCCTGAAAAGATAAATTCCTTCGATATCATGTAGATAATGGCATAATATTTCTTAAACTCTAACTTAGTGGTTTTGAGCTTCTCCATAATAAGATATTGAGTCGGTAATGCCATCTGACTCAATGGGCATGAATTTGAGTAAACTCCAGGAGTTGGTGATGGACAGGGAGGCCTGGTGTGCTGCAGTCCATGGGATCATAAAGAATCAGACATGACTGAGGACTGAACTGAACTGAACTGATAATAAGACTTCATCATTTAAACAACTTTTACTAATCTCTCATTGACAGTGTATTCAAGTAAAAAGTTTCAAACATAATTTGGAAATTGAAGCCTAGAAAACTATAATCTATGGTAGAAAATCTCAATTCTTCCAGCTTTGTCAATTTCCTCTGTGTAGTATAGCAGTTTGGCTAGTCATACCGTTTTCACTACTTTCAAAAGAAAGCATTTACTGAGTATCTACTATGTGTCAAGCACTATAGTCCACCCTCTGATTTTACAAATTTCTAAATGCAAGATATTAAATGGTATGTTAATTGATTGTCCTTGAGTCAAGGACCAGATTTTTTAAATGTTTGCCCAGGACCAAGTTATGAACTCCTTGAGCCTTAGACAAGAGCATTGTCCACTATATTGCACCACTTTGCAAGCTTAGATAATACATATGAAAGCATATTAAAAAGCAAAAATATCTTCAAGATGCACACCACCTTCAGGATAAAAAGAAACTTAAGAAGTCTTTCAGTCTGCTTTTCCTTCAAGCTGGCTCAGAGGAAAATTATCCCAAAGGCTCAATTATTTCAAATATTAACACACAAGGAAAAACAAGCATCAAGCTTCCTTCCAAACTCATCTGAATAATTTCCTTTACAGCATGTTCCTCCCATTATTCATCAGTGTATGTAGAAACAGTCTTGCCCTTCTCTTTCTTCTCTTTCTTCTCTTTGTTCCTCACATATTTTTCAGCTATTTTTTTAATCTCAGCATTTATTCTATAAACCATCTATTCAAGTCCTTATTATCCTGAGAGTTTCAGTATCTAGAATGGGCTTCAAACTTCTTGGCAGTGTCTTGTAGTTCCTTGTAACTGTTTTTTGTTTTTTTTTTTTTTTTTAATTTCAGTGACAATGTGTAATAATATTTGTCCACTGTGGTCCTTCTGTCCAGATACACTGGTGTGGTTATTCCTTCCCTCTTTTGCCTTTAGCCTATCATAAGGTGTACTATTTGAAAATCTCCAACCAGACTTATCTATGTCATAGCTTTGGGCACTTTGTTTTATTTTTCACAGCTCTCTTAGTATGCTAGGTATCCAGTGACCATTTAATAAATACATGCAGTCATTTCTCATTATTTATGGTAGTTACATTCTATAAAGCTGCCATGAACACTGAATGAACGAATATTGAACCCTTACTTCTAAGGAAAATTACAAAGTTAGGCACAACAGTTTTGTCAACCAATCAACACATACACTTTGTTATATGTATGTTTCTGTTTAAACATCTTATTTAAGATATTGTCAATCAGTTAATATTAATTGAATTCACAGTCAGTAGCAGTATAACTCAAGCCTGAACAAAGCTTACTGAACATATATTTTCTCTATAAAGCACATCACAGCCTTCTTGCACTCAGGAACACTAGACAGGACTTTAACACTACACCTTTGGGCCATCTGTGTAGGCTTCCCAGGTGGCACTAGTGGGATCCCTGGGCCAGAAAGATTCCCTGTAGGAGAAAATGGCAACCCACTCCAGCATTCTTGCCTAGAGAATCCCATGGTCAGAGGAGCTTAGTGGGCTACAGTCTATGGGGTTACAAAGAGTAGTACAGGACTGAAGTGACTTCACACACATGTAGTTGTCACAGTTCCTAGCTAGTGTCTAGCACACTTTTCAAAGAACTCTCAGATATAATATGAAATTTTATCCTCACAACTACACAGAAAATAGTCATTATTTTATTTTGTTCTGTTTTGTACTTTGTAACCAGAAAACATACTACACATTTCCATAAAACTATGAATGGAATTAGAATTCATGTAGTTATTTCTTCTCAAAACCTAGATCCCTGTTACTGCACTATGATTCCACCAAACTATACCTTTTTATATACAATCTTTGATAAACAGAATTCATCCCATCATTCTAATCACTGCTTAAAGCAATAAATAGCTCTAGGTCAACACTTAGTTTCAGTTAGTGTTAGTTGCTCAGTCGTGCCCAACTCTTTGCGATCCCATGGACTGTAGCTCACCAGACTCCTCAGTCCATGGAATTCTCCAGGCAAGAATACTGGGGGGGGATTGCCATTTCCTTCTCCAGGGGATCTTCCCAACCCAGGGATCAAACCCAGATCTCCCTTATTTTAGGCGGATTCTTTACCATTTGAGCTACCAGGGAAGTGTGCCTTACTTCCAAAATGAAGAGTATGTTTAATAAGAATGTCTAGATTCCATCTAGAAATTTATGGGCATATGTGCCCATAAATATGATTTCTTGGACTGTAGCACAATAGGACTCATAGAAAATAATGAAATCCTTTTAAAAAGTAAAACCAATTTTAACTACTGCTTCTTTCCATTTATCAGCTCTATGACCTGTCAAAGGCTTTGCCACTGGCTGAATATCCACTTTGCTCTGCTCCAGTCTGTACGATATCTGTTCTCTTTTGTAGTTCACTTGTTTCATTAAAATGAATGGACTTTTTAAACACAGCAAGTGCTTTTGCTTTTTTGGTGTCATATCTTCTCAGGTTTTTTCTCCCATTTAGAAAAACAACAATAGTTTTCTTTTTTTCTCTCTTGATCCTAGACTGTTAGCATTGCTTTTTATTTTTTCTTTCTGTGTCAATGCTTGTTTTTCATTTCTTGCCATCCAGAAAGATGATTTGATGGCTTTCTCTACCCAAAAGTATGTTGGTCCAGGCAGGGGAGGAGGTATATCCATTTTTGGTTAAGTATCTTAATTTTCATCAACCATACCACTCCAATTATGAGTGTGTATGTTTATCTTTAAGTCCATTTTTTCATGTCCTTGAAGAATATATAGCAAGACTTATAATTTACATGTCACATATAAATCTTTCTGATGAAGCTTTAATTAGATTCTTTACCATTGAAAAGTTCTTTGTTAGAGTTTGTATTCTTTATCTTATCTGTATTTCAGTCCTTCCTGGGAAAACTGACTGCTATACTTAATAGTCATATTGCCTAAGTTTACTTACCACAATTTAAATTTCTAATGATTTTTCTTAATTTATAAGCATCAAATCAAGATCATCTTCCATGTTCCATGACACAAAGCTACCCTTACTATAAGCTTAGAATGTGTTAATCATATAGAATTGTGCATATATGAAATTCTTGAAAGAGAAAGTGTAGTTTTTCATCATGATCAGTGGTTCATGCTCTGCCATACTTCAAGAAAATCGTACCATATTTTTCATATGATTAGGAATTCTGTAAACAGATTTTACAAGTATTCCTTGTTCTCTTAATTTTCAGATTAAACAAACCACATTTTCTTCTCAGTGTTTCTTCATTTTCTCTCTTAACCTTAATAATCTTTTCCTGAGATTATTTCTCTTTTCTCAAAGAGAAGCATGGGAGACCATCAGAAAACAGATGATCTGTATTTTTTTTCTCCACTTTGATCCTAAGTTACAATAAAAACTTAGAGAAATGATCTAACCTTCCTGAACACACTCTGCAGGCATGGGCATAACAGTACTCATGTTTATTTAGCAATGTGTATATACTTTTGGTAAATAAGTAGATGTTACTTCTGGTACCCTATATTTAAAGTAACAATAAGTATTCCCATTCATTCTTCTGAAAAACTAGACAGAGATAAACACTTTAAGTCAAGAAACATATATGAAATCTAAGGAAAACCTGATGGACATTGACAGAAGGAAAGAGTGAAATACCCCAGCCCTCCTGAGGCTCACCCACAACAAGAGACTACAAGGTAGATTGTGGAAATACTGCATTTAGTCTTTTAAAAAAGTACATTAGCTGTTTCTACTTGGACACAACAGAAAGACCTCACCTAGAGGGTTTGCTTCTCCCAACTGATGGAAAACTGTGCAATAGAATTTCTATTTTACAGAGTATGTTTTCTCCTTTTTTAAAATCATAGTGGTAAGAACTGATATACAGTGTTTGTGATAAGGCAAAAGTAGAAACTTCTGCAGCTATAGGAAATTAATTAAAGTTAAATTAAAGGAATTTAATTTAAGGGGAAGTTAAATTAAAGGCAGTAATTTATCTGCCCTTCAGATAGCATGGTACTTTATGTCAAAAACCCACATAGTCCCCAGACAAATCCTAAAGATTGATAAGAATTTAACATTTTACCATTATATTTACTTTAATTTTGTTAGTATACATCTGCTCTGACTTATGATGGAGTCCTTGTGATGGCTGAAACATTCCGAAGTCTCAGAAGACAGAAAATTGATATTTCCAGGAGAGGAAATGCTGGAGATTGTCTGGCAAACCCAGCTGCTCCATGGGGCCAGGGAATTGACATGGAGAGGACACTCAAACAGGTAACTCACAATTTTATTTATGTTCAGTTTGTTTCACATGTGGATGTGTGCTAAGTCACTTCTGTTGTGTCCAACTCTTTGCAACCCTATGGACTGCAGCCTGCCAGGGTGCATGGGATTCTCCAGGCAAGAATACTGGAGTGGGTTTCCATGCCCTCCTCCAGGATATCTTCCCAACCCTGCATCTCTTATGTCTCCTGCATTGGCAGGCAGGTTCTTTACCACTAGAACAACCTGGGAAGCCTTCAATTTATTTCACTGTCCTTTTTAAATGGAGTATTCAGGGAAACAAAATAATCTATTGGCAAATACTTATATATTACAATTTCCATTTTAATATATTGAGCCATTGTCATTTCTGAGACATTTCTACATAGGATACTGGATAGAATGGTGGAGGTAGTGGTTTATTTGCTAAGTCATGCCCAACTCTTTGTGAAGCCATGGACTGTAGTCTGCCAGGATCCTCTGTCCATGGAATTTCCCAGGCAAGAATACTGGAGTGGTTTGCCATTTCTCCCCCCAGGGGATCTTCCCAACAAAGGAATTGAACTCACATCTCCTGTTTGGCAGACAGCTTCTTTACCACTGAGCCACCTCGGAAGCCCACTAGATAGAATACTGGTGTTTATATGTTATGTAGATGCTGTAGATGCTTAGCCATTAAGCTAGGTTATGTAACAGTAATCAACAACCCCAAGCTTCAGTGGCTTAAAACAGCAAAGGAGGATTTCACACTCACAGACACACATCAGATTAGTAGGGGCACTCTGCTTTTTATAATCATTCAGGGGCCCAAGCTGACATAGCAGCTACCATCTTGAATGCTGCAAAAGAAAAGAGTTGTAGGGAGGTTTCTAATTGGCAATTAAATGCTTTAGCACTCATTACATGTGTTTACAACACTTTTGTCAGAAAGAGTCACAGAGACCTAGCTAACCAGAAAGGGTCCATAAAGAACAAGCCCACCTTGGGCCCAGAATGCAGAAGAACCTGAAATATTTGGCATACAGTCTTAGACTACTATCTACTGACTGTCTCAATAGACCTTCAAATTGCCTTGTAACCTTGGATTAAGTATTTATTTTAGTCTTTTATAGTTATATAACAAATGATTACTGTAATATGTGTGTATTTTTAGTAATACATTTTAAATGTTCTGAAATGCCACAGGTTCAGAACATAAGTTTAAATGAATTAAAAGGATTTGGAATAAAGTACACTTGAATATTTTCAAAAAATATGTGTATTTTTCTGAATGTCTTAATTTTAACACTAGCAAGGAGAAATATGATCTGCTCTGGTTATCAGGGTTATTTAACCTATTATATGGATGTGTAGATAAAACTGAAAAGTAACTAAAAAGGAAACCATGTTTCTATTCTTACAAATAATATTTCAAAATTGAAGAAGTACAATGGAAACTTCATAATAAAAAAATATTTATCTTTCAAGTACGTAACAGAATCACTTATATATTTCTTTGATATTCATCTATCGAATTCTATCCCAGTGGCTCAAATACCCCATGGCTTGTTTTAGTGAGTTGCTTATAGATTATAGTTCCACACCCATGTGTAGTCATAAGCTTAGCAGATAAAGATTTCTGTAAGTAAAATGGCAAATGATTACATGTGTAGATTTTCTTTTTCATTCATAGGTTCAAATTCAAGGACTAACAGGAAATGTTCAATTTGACCACTATGGACGTAGGGTCAATTACACAATGGATGTGTTCGAACTAAAGAGCACAGGACCTAGAAAGGTGAGCCACACTTGAACTGTTTTCTTAGTTTGCATTTGACATTTTTAAAATTTTATAGGTGAAATATAGCTGGATAGTTTACATTTTTAAAAAATTGTGAATATGGCTAACCCTTGAACAAAGTGGGATTTAAGGAATCTAACTCTCCACACAGTCAAAAATCTGTGTCAGAATTATAATGGGCCCTCCATATATGTGGTTCATCCACTGCTGCAGTTACACATCTGAGGCTTCAACCCACACAGATTGTGTAGTATTGTGGTATTTACTGTGAAAAGAATCCATTTAAAAGTGGACCTGAGCAGTTCAAACCTGTGTTGATAAGGGTCAAGGGTCATGCTGAAATAAATTATTGTGTCATATGATTGATGTTAATGGTGTACCAAAGCTGAAATGAACCATTTACTCACTGTTTATATTCCTTATCCAAAACAAAAGCAATTTTTTAAAGGTTTAACAAAAGGAATCCCAGAAAACCCATAATATACTCTTCAGGAAAGCGCACAATGTAAGTAAGAGACTTATTCATTTTCATGTAGTCATTTCTGAAACCATTAGAGAGAGAACAAGAAAACTACTTCTAATGAATAGGCATATTATAGAAGGCTAAATGTTCCTGAAATAAATATTCAAAGAAAAGAGTTGATGGAAGATAATATTATTACAATTACTGTTAGGTTGAAGAGAGAGAGAGATACTTCAACTGAGGGACCAGGGAGGTTGTTCAGAAAGCTGCTGGTGATAGACTTTTGGATTTCAGAAGATAATTGGTGATCTTGTGATGTGACTAAGCATCATAAGCATCAGCAATGTCCTCAACATCCAAAAAGTTCTTTATATATTAGAGCAATACAATTCCACCACAGAAACTGACTATAAATTTTGCTACACCTAACATATAACTTTTTAACATTCCTTTTCTCTAGCATTAGCTAAGATGCTTAAGAAAGATATGTTCAACTTACCTTTTCTAAAAATTATCTGCTTCAACACTTGGATGTTAAAAAAACAAACTTTCCCAAATATACTTTCCTGTGTTAATATAGTATTGATAGTTACAATTTATGAAATGCCTGCTATGTTCCAAGCACTGGACTTGGTGTAATTTAATCCTCACAATGAGCCTGTAATGGAGTACTATTTTCTGCCTTTTCCCAGTGAGAAAATTATAGTGCAATTGTTGTTGTTGCTGTTCAGTCACTCAGTCATGTCTGACTTTTTGCAACCCTATGGACTGTAGCATCCAACTTCGCTGTCCTTCACCATCTCCTGGAGCTGGCTCAAACTCATATCCATCAAGTCAGTGATGCTATCCACCATCTCATTTTTCATCATCGCCTTCTACTGCCTTCAATCTTTCCCAGCATCAGTCTTTTCCAATAAGTTGGTTCTTCATATCAGGTGGCCAAAGTATTTGAGTTTCAGCTTCAGCATCAGTCCTTCCAATGAATACGCAGGGTTGATTTCCTTTAGGACAGACTGATTGGATCTCCTTGCAGTCCAAGGAACTCTCAAGAGTCTTCTCCAACACCACAGTTTAAAAGCATTAATTCTTCAGTGCTCTGCCTTATTTATGGTCCAGCTCTCACATCCATGCACGACTACTGGAAAAAAACCATAGCTTTGACTAGATGGACGTTTGTCAGCAAAGTAATGTCTCTGCTTTTTAAGACACTGTCTAGGTTTATCATAGATTTTCTTCCAAGGAGCAAGTGCCTTTCAATTTCATGGCTGCAGTCACCATCTGCAGTGATTTTGGAGCCCAATAAAATAAAGTTTGTCACTGTTTCTACTGTTTCCCACCTATTTGCCATAAAGTGATGGGATGAGATGCCATGATTTTAGTTCTTTGAATGTTGAGTTTTAAGCCATCTTTTTCACTCTCCTCTTTCACCTTCATCAACAGACTCTTTAGTTCCTTTTCACTTTCTGCTACAGTGCAATATATTATAGCTATTTGTCTAAGGCCTATAAATGAGAAAACAAAGATTTTAATTCAGATATATCTGACTTCAGAAGCTTTCTACTCATTAACCCACTTGAGTAGACTCTGCCCTAAAAGAGTTTATTTTCTAGCAAGATAGAATACAGTAAATTCAATACAGCAGTCAAAGAAAAAGCATTTGGAAAGCCTAAAGCAGAAGAGATCACTTCCTGGTAGAGGAAAACAAATCAAAGAAGGCTGCATGGAGGAGCTGAGATTCAAAGTGAGGGTGTGAAGTTAGAGTTTGAATAGATAGAAATGGTACAGGCAAGATCCAAAGACAGGCTGGAGGCAGGATAATTAATGTCACACACTGGAAGATGGTAAAGGCTTTCAAAGTTGTGTTTTGCTCCAGTCTGTCATAGCGTGTGCTCCTTGATTTGAAGCTGCCATGAAAACCATCTCCAGACTTTCACCCTTTTAGTGGCATTGCTGTGAGTGCACACTGCTAGCCGATACAGAGCAGGCAAGAGCCTATATGATCCAGATCAGGTAGGGTAGAACACGAAATGGCAGTTTGAAAGGCAGGCTGTATGATGCACCCTTTTAAGTGTACTTCCTGAAGAAAAGGACGGAGATACGCTGCCAAGAAAAAATTTAATGTAAACACTGATTCTACTCACTCTGTAGCACACAGTTTGCAACAAGAAAGGAAGAAGCCCATTTTAAGCTAAGTCCCTCTGCTACCTATGGAGCAGAAAGAATATTCTACAAGTCCCTAAGAAAATTGACTAACTGGTAATCAGACTATCACATATCAAATTCTGCAAAATTAGCCATTTAAGTAGAACCTTTCTAAAATGCAAAAGACAGTCCATATTTCCCAAAACAGTAAGTACAAAAAGTAAAATGATCTCCTCATTAAAGAAAGAATAATGGAAAAAGGAAGCTGGTGGTAACTAGTGGTATCATCAAGTGAGATATTTAAAGCAGAGAATCTTTTCATGGCCTATTGAACCATGATGATAACAAAAATTAAGGTTTTTAGAGGAGAAATTTTTTTAAAAGTTGGGAAAGTAATGAACAATACATCTTCACACTCAGCTGATATTTGTCTAAAACTGTTAAAAGAAATCTGAAGTGTGAATTGGTGTAGACTTATCTATCCTTGTTTTTCTGGGGCATTCTGTCAGGAATATCAAACTTAAAAATGAACTCCTGTGAGAAACACTAAGCTGGTGAGTTTTGGCAGTATGTCTGAAAAGCAAGCAGTCATTCTTATAAACCGAACATTTGCCCATAAGGGAGCTATCTTTGTTTATATATATATACACATACATACACATAGTTCATTTCTTTTTTTAAATATAAATTTATTTATTTAAATTGGAGGTTAATTACTTTACAATATAGATAAGAGAGTTCGCGTATCAGTTCGCTGTATTCTCTAACAGAAAATTAACCAGAGTCTCATTAAACAGAATCCATAAAGCTCTTTCTGAAGTCTCAGTTTCTAAGTACTGTGGAATCTTCTAGGAATTCCAGTGATCTTACAAACATGCTCTAAAACCAGGCTTCCATGATTTCAATAATTCTTCAGGTCAGTTCAGTTCAGTCGCTCAGTCGTGTCTGACTCTTTGTGACCCCATGGACTGCAGTACACCAGGCCTTCCTGTCCATCACCAACTCCCAGAGTTTACTCAGACTCATGTCCACTGAGTCGGTGATGCCATCCAACCATCTCATCTTCTGTCATTCCCTTTTCCTCCTGCCTTCAATCTTTCCCACCATCAGGATCTTTTCAAATGAGTCAGTTCTTCACATCAGGTGGCCAAAGTATTGGAGTTTCAGCTTCAGCATCAGTCCTTCCAATGAATATTCAGAACTGATTTCCTTCAGGATGGACTGGGTGGATCTCCTTGCAGTCCAAGACACTCTCAAGAGTCTTCTCTAACACCAAGGTTCAAAACACTAATTCTTTTGTACTCAGCTTTCTTTAGAGCCCAACTCTCACATCCATACATGACTACTGGAGAAACCATAGCTTTGACTAGATAGACCTTTGTTAATCATAAATATTATATTTATTGAGAGTAGATTATATGCCAGACATATGAAGGAAAATTTTTGTACATTTTAATATTTAATCTTATAGCAATCTGAAAACTAGACATATTTTTCTCATTTTATATAAAAGAAAAGTAAGGTTCAGAGAAACTAAGTAACCTGCACAAGGATGTTCAACTAGAAAGAGATGGAGCTGGGGTGGAGACCAAGGCTCATTATCTAGCTTCAAAGCTACTCCCTTAACTGCCACAAAATGTTATCAGTCCCAGGGCCCATAACTTTTCTCCTCAAGGTTAGTATAAGTATTAAGCCATGTTTTTCAGGACAGATCTGGTCAAATCATCTCTCCCAGGAACCAACTTTGAGTAAAACAGAGGCTTCTCATGGCCCCTCAATCCCTACATTGCAGGCAAAGTCTACTGTAAATACAGAGATATTTGCTGTGTGTGGTGCTTAGTCACTCAGTTGTGTCCAACTCTTTAGCAATCCCATGAACTGCAACTCACCAGGCTCCTCTGTCCATGGGGATTCTCCAGGCAAGAATAGTGGAGTGGGTTGCCATGCCCTCCTCCAGGGGATCTTCCCAACCCAGGGATTGAACCCAGATCCCCCACATTGCAGGCGATTCTTTACCATCTGAGTCATCAGGGAAGCCCAATAATACTGGAATGGATAGCCTATCCTTTCTCCAGGAGATCTTCCTAACCCAGGACAGGGTTTCCTGCATTGCAGGCAGATTGTTTAACAACTGAACTACGAGGGAAGCCTCTACCATAAAAACAGAGATATTTACTCATACATTATATTATGGTTATGTTTGTGTACAATTCATCTTTAGGAATCCAAAAAAGACAAATATTTCTCTGATATTTCCTACAGTTTAGCAATTTAAATACTTGCCATATTTTTACATTACAAGAGCATTACAAAACTCTTCTTCACCCAGTTTCTTTCTCTAGAAGAAAAAACATGCCTACTTTCCACTTAAATGAGATCAGGCAT
Organism: Oryx dammah; assembly: GCF_014754425.2. NCBI lineage: Eukaryota > Metazoa > Chordata > Mammalia > Artiodactyla > Bovidae > Oryx > Oryx dammah. The sequence goes on along the minus strand of NW_024070201.1, from coordinate 1,720,268 downwards.
GGGAAGAGTTCTTAGAGAGAAAAAATATTTCACATGAGGTTCTAGGTACAAACTTTAATATCTTTTACTTTAGGAAATGACTTTTGAGCTATTGTTCACCCTGAACTGTCTTTCTTCCCAGTAATTCCATGGTCCACATGACATCTATGTACAAACCATGGTTCTGTATCACAATACTTGGATTTATTTTTCAAAAATTCCAAGTAGATTTCAGATAAATAGATACAGTTGGGTAAATTTTTGGTTTTTAATTTGCCATTACTTCTAAATCATTTTTCTTGGGATGCAGGGAGATACTCATGAACCCACAGGTTGTCTTTAAATACAAAATATCAAGGTCTTGTCAATATCTGAAGACTCTCCAGAATGTGTCTCAGAGCTATAGTTTTTCTGTTGTGGAAACTCATTAACTCATTAACAAAGAAAATTTGCTTTCCCAGAGAATGGGCTGCTGAGATCTGGAAGGTGGCTGCATTTTAATAGAGTACTAAACTGTGAAACCTATTTTTATGTTGTAAACCATCATATGCAAAGGAAAATTAACAGGAAGCAACTGACATGCTTTTTAAATTATTTTTTTAAGTACATGTAGAAGTTGAGGAGAGGATAGATCTCACAGTACATTTATTTTGTTTTAATTAAATTTTTCACTGATATTAAATGTATTAGCACAAATTCCCTGAGAGCTCAGTTGATAAAGAATCCAACTGCAATGCAGGAGACCCCAGTTCAATTCCTGGGTTGAGAAGATTCACTGAAGAAGGGATGGGACACCCACTCCAGTATTCTTGGGCTTCCCTTGTGGCTCATATGGTAAAGAATCTGCCCGCAATATGGGAGACCTGGGTTTGATGCCTGAGTTGGGAAGATCCCTGGAAAAGGGAAAGGCTACCCACTCCAGTAATCTGGCCTACAGAATTCTGGCCTGGGGTGCAAAGGGTCAGACACAACTGAGTGACTTTTACTTTCACTTTCAAATTCATATGGGCAATTAAAAATAACTGCTGAATTGATTTATACTCATAATTTTGGATCAAACTAAGCAATGTGGCAAAACGTATTAAAAAATTATTTTTTCTATATTCTGTTAATTATCCCAGGGATGGGGGAGCCTGGTGGGCTGCTGTCTATGGGGTCGCACAGAGTCGGACACGACTGAAGCGACTTAGCAACAGCAGCAGCATACATGCAATATTTATAAATAATATAGTGTTTCTTTTTATATGCTAATGACTATTTTATTTTAACATGTTCATAAATACTAACATGACAGTAAAAACTTGAAGGAAACAAGACTTTCAAAACATATAGACCAGTGAGCAATTTGTTGTTGCTGTTAGTCTCTCAATTGTATCTGACTCTTTGTGACTCCATGGACTGGAGAAAACAAGGCTTCCCTGCAATCAATTGCATACATTTCATTGAAAACATGAGTTTTATCAACTGCATCTGGAAATTCAACAAAGAAGTTTCAGTTCAGTTCAGTTCAGTCGCTCAGTCGTGTCTGATTATTTGCGACCCCATGAGACCCCATGAACTGCAGCACGCCAGGCTTCCTGTCCATCACCAACTCCCGGAGTTCACCCAAACCTATGTCCATCGAGTCGGTGATGCCACCCAACCATCGCATCCTCTGTCGTCCCCTTCTCCTCCTGCCCTCAATCTTTCCCAGCATAAGGGTCTTTTCCAATGAGTCATTCTTCACATCAGGTGGCCAAAGTACTGGAGTTTCATTTTCAACATCAGTCCTTCCAATGAACACTCAGGACTGATCTCCTTTAGGATGGACTGGTTGGATCTCCCTGCAGTCCAAGGGACTCTCGAGAGTCTTCTCCAACACCACGGTTCAAATGCATCAATTCTTCGGCGCTCAGCTTTCTTTATAGTCCAACTCTCACATCCATACATGACCACTGGAAAACCCATACATAGTCTTGACTAGACGGACCTTTGTTGGCAAAGTAATGTCTCTGCTTTTTAGCAGAGGTTGGTGTCTAGGTTAGTCATAACTTTCCTTCCAAGAGTAAGCGTCTTTGCCTTTCATGGCTGCAGTCACCATCTGCAGTGATTTTGGAGCTCAGAAAAATAAAGTCAGCCACTGTTTCCACTGTTTCCCCATCTATTTCCCATGAAGTGATGGGACCAGATGCCATGATCTTAGTTTTCTGAATGTTGAGCTTTAAGCCAACTTTTTCACTCTCCTCTTTCACTTGCATCAAGAGGCTCTTTAATTCTTCTTCACTTTCTGCCATAAGAGTGATGTCATCTGCATATCTGAGGTTATTGATATTGCTCCTGGCAATCTTGATTCCAGCTGTGCTTCATCCAGTCCAGTGTTTCTCATGATGTACACTGCATATAAGTTCAATAAGCAGGGTGACAATATACAGCTTTGATGTACTCCTTTTCCTATTTGGAACCAGTCTGTTGTTCCATGTCCAGTTCTAACTGTTGCTTCCTGACTTGCATACAGATTTTTCAAGAGGGAGGTCAGGTGGTCTGGTATTCCCATCTCTTTCAGAATTTTCCACAGTTTGTTGTGATCCACACAGTCAAAGCTTTGGTGTAGTCAATAAAGCATAAATAGATGTTTTTCTGGAACTCTCCTGCTTTTTCCATGGTCCAGCGGATGTTGGCAATTTGATCTCTGGTTCCTCTGCCTTTTTAAAAACCAGCTTGAACATCTGGAAGTTCACCGTTCACATATTGCTGAAGCCTGGCTTGGAGAATTTTAAGCATTACTTTACTAGCGTGTGAAATGAGTGCAATTGTGCAGTAGTTTGAGCATTCTTTGGTATTGCCTTTTTTTGAGATTGGAATGAAACCTAACCTTTTCCAGTTCTGTGGCCACTGCTGAGTTTTCCAAATTTGCTGGCATATTGAGTTCAGCACTTTCACAGCATCATCTTTCAGGATTTGAAACAGCTCAACTGGAATTCCATCACCTCCACTAGCTTTGTTCGTAGTGATGCTTCCTAAGGCCCACTTGAGTTCACATTCAAGGATATTTGGCTCTAGGTGAATTATCACACCATCGTCCTTATCTGGGTTGAGAAGATCTTTTTTGTACAGTTCTTCTGTGTATTCTTGCCACCTCTTCTTAATGTCTTCTGCTTCTGTTAGGTCCTTGCCATTTCTGTCCTTTATCGAGCCCATCTTTGCATGAAATGTTCCCTTGGTATCTCTAATTTTGTTGAAGAGATCTCTAGTCTTTCCCATTATATTGTTTTCCTTTATTTCTTTGCATTGATCACTGAGGAAGGTTTTCTTATCTCTCCTTGCTATTTTTTGGAACTCTGCATTCAAATGAGTATATCTTTCCTTTTCTCCTTTCCATTTTTCTTCTCTTGTTTTCACAGCTATTTGTAAGGCCTCCTCGTACAGCCATTTTGCTTTTTTGCATTTCTTTTCCTTGCAGAAGGTCTTGATTCCTGTCTCCTGTACAATGTCATAAACCTCCATCCATAGTTCCTCAGGCACTCTGTCTATCAGATCTAGTCCCTTAAATCTATTTCTCACTTCTACTATATAGTCATAAGGGATTTAATTTAGGTCATATTTGAATGGTCTAGTGGTTTTCTCCACTTTCTTCAATTTCAGGTGAATTTGGCAATAAGGAGTTCATGATCTGAGCCACAGTCAGCTTCCAGTCTTGTTTTTGCTGACTGTATATAGTTTCTCCATCTTTGTCTGCAAACAATACAATCAATCTGATTTTGGTGTTGACCATCTGGTGATGTCCATGTGTAGACTCTTCTATTGTGTTGTTGGAAGAGGGTGTTTGCTATGACTAGTGAGTTCTCTTGATAGAGTTATATTAGCCTTTGCCCTCCTTCATTTCATACTCCAAGGCCAAATTTGCCGGTTATTCCAGGTGTTTCTTAACTTCCTACTTTTGCATTCCAGTCCCCTATAATGAAAAAGACATCTTTTTTGGGTGTTAGTTCTAGAAGGCCTTGTAGGTCTTCATAGAACCGTTCAACTTCAACTTCTTCAGCATTACTGGACTTGGATTACCGTGATATTGAATGGATTGCATTGGAAACGAACAGAGATCATTCTGCCATTTTTGAGATTGCATCCACGTACTGCATTTTGGACTCTTTTGTTGACAATGATGGTTACTCCATTTCTTCTAAGGGATTCCTGCCCACAGTAGTAGATATAATGGTCATCTGAGTTAAATTCACCCATTCCAGTCCGTCTTAGTTCTCTGATTCCTAGAATGTTGATGTTCACTCTTGTCATCTCCTGTTTGACCACTACCAATTTGCCTTGATTCATGGACCTGACATTCCAGGTTCCTATGCAATATTGCTCCTTACAGCATCAAACATTGCTTCTATCACCAGTCCCATTCATCTTGTTTTTGCTTTGGCTCCATCCCTTCATTCTTGCTGGAGTTATTTCTCCACTGATCTCCAGTAGCATATTGGGCACCTACCTACCTGGGGAGTTCATATTTCAGTGTTCTATATTTTTGCCTTTTCATACTGTTCATGGGGTTCTCAAGGCAAGAATACTGAACTGGTTTTCCATTCCCTTCTCCAGTGAACCACATTCTGTCAGACCTCTCCACCATGACCTGTCCAGTTGGGGTGGCCCCATATGGCATGGCTTAGTTTTCTGAGTTAGATAAGGCTGTGGTCCATGTGATCAGATTGGCTAGTTGTCTGTGATTGTGGTTTCAGTCTGTCTGGCCTCTGATCCCCTCTCTCAGTGCCTACCGTCTTACTTGGGTTTCACTTACCTTGAAAGAAGTTTGGCAAGCATTAAATGAACACTAATTTGGGTGTATGTAGCATAACAGTAAAGTATAAGTACCATAAGAGTAAAGTATATGGACTTGTAATTGCACCTACCATTATATTTGCTGTATGTATAAACTTTAAGATGCATTTTTTTAAGCATTGATTACAGTGTCTGTCAGAGAGCAAGCAGTAAAGTAGTCTGCATTCTGAAAAGAATCTTAAATTTACAGTAGAATCCCATTTTAGTTTGTTACTTTGTATAGTGCTTAATTAATTACTTAATATATTTTATGGAAAAGAGTTTGCTTCAAGTCTAAATGAGTAATATAAGGATTTGAAATGTTAAAAATACAAATTTAAATTTTCAAAAGTGAAAATATTAAGTAATCATTAACATTTGATATATTTAGCATTTTAGAAATGGTAAGATTCTTATCTAGAGGCTAGGTTATATGAAACCAAAAACTATTTCTATATTGCTTTAAAATACACAAATCAATTTTTTAAAAACATCCTGTACATGTGCCCCCATGTAAATCTATTCTCTTTACTATAAAATCTGTAACATTATTGATAAAAATCATGTAAATTAAGTATAGAATTTTCCAATCAATCTCACTACAAGAGCATCAGAACAAAATGGATTCCATCTGTATCTATATTCTTTTTTGAACCCATTCATTCTCAATGTCTTAGCTAGTCCATGAATGTATTCATAAATTGTAAAGTTGGCAAATGTGTAAGTAGGTAGCATCATTAACATAGAAAAACTGGCTCATCATCAATTAAGAAAACTTCCAAACACATTTTTTGTGTGTGTGCTTTATAAATTTGTTTTGTTTTCTTATTAATAATTCTCATTGTTCCAATAAGAACTAGAGAAAACTCTTCTAAAATGTGTTTTCAACATTTTTCTCTCTTTGACAGGTTGGGTACTGGAATGATATGGACAAATTAGTCTTGATTCAAGATGTACCTACTCTTGGCAATGACACAGCAGCGATTGAAAACAGAACAGTTGTTGTAACCACTATTATGGTAAGTTTTGGTCTGTGTTTTATGATGTTTCGTTTTGCCCACAGGCAATTTTAATTCCCAGCTATGTGAAGGCTGCATCTTAGTGATGGTGGCATTGATGTTCTGATCAACAAAAGTCTATTGAGGCTTTGAATAAGTTTGTCCTGAACTCATTTCAGTACTTTTATTTGTATTATCTTTTGTTACATTATTGTTCTTGGAAAAATGCTCAGATGTTAAAAACTGAAACTCTTTCATTGGAAATGAATCAAATGCTAAGATTTCAAAGGACAAAAGAATGAACATGATCAACAACTAATCACATGAAATACCCAGTAGTAAACATCGTATATTGTTACTATGTTTTTAAAACATCAATGTAATAATAGCTAATAGTGTTCAACATTATAATTTTCAGGTACTTTATTAATTTAATAATGATTTGCATTGTCTTTATAATAGAGATATGAATGTTAAGATTTTAATGAGCATGTTTTACACAACTGTATGCTTTAAAAATAAATTTTGTTTTATATTTACTTCACAAAGGAGTTTTTGTACCGATTATTTTTCTCATTGACCTTTGGGGGGAAAATGCATTAAAATTTATTGAAATTCTCCTAAATTAATAAAAATATGATCTTCATTCGGTCACACTATAAAATGAAAAATACTCTAAATCTTAAGTCTACTTTTTCAAAGAGATTCTCATGAAATTATCTTTTAAATAGTGTATCTCATATTTTTCTCTTCTAAATTCAAACATACTCTTTAGAGTCAATGCTAGTCAAAGGAGATCAACAATCGGTAACTGTTTCTATCTAATTTTAAGTTACATATCCTCAGCTCACTGTCTCATTTAGCAGGAAACATTTTTAACTTTTATAAAGGCCTTACTCTAAATGAATAAACTATTTTCTGTAATTTAATTTTTAGCTTATGTAATTTTAACTTTATGTTTTTAGTAATGTCAAGTTATTTCCAACATTTTGACACTGAGGTCAAAGCATGAACATGCCAGAGAAAAGCTTTCACATGTTGCAATTAATTTTATCAGTGTTGCACTACCAGCTAGCAACTTAATTTGTCAAGCCTTAATTGGAAGTTTATAATTTTAGAATTCAAACCAACCAACAGGAGTTTTTGTGTATGAATGAAAAATATATCTTCTAACTTAATTGTGTAATGCATGGGACTTAAATATATATATATATATATATATGTATATGTACATATATATATATGTTCCTAAAAAAGACACAGTAATGGAAAGTCATACTTCAGTACAGTCCTCCTCTTTTCAGCCTCTGATGAAGAATCCTATTTTAAGAAATTGATCAAGAAAGAAATGAGCTCCACGTTGTTCGACTATTCCTAACTAAAGCTCAAGTCTTGTTCTTCTGTGTAGTAAATTTAAGCTAATTGTTCATTCTTCTTGGATGATCAACTCTGGACTACCAGAAAAAAAAAAAAAAAAAACATTTATTTTTAAGTTCTGTGACTTTCCTGAGATACTAGAACAAAGAAGAATTAATCCTCATCTTTTTCAAGAAACTAAATGTTGAAAAATAATACTTAATTCTGACATATCGATTCCCATATCTTGAAATGAGGTCATTGTACATAAATGATGGAATTTTATCACTTCTAATTCCAAGAGTAGATTTTATAAACGTAAATATCTATGAATTTGCATCCTTCTTTTCTGGATACACATAGTTGCTTTCTTTAATTTTTTTTTTCTGAAATTTTGCCTGTTCTACATGAAATAAGGTGTTTTAGTGTTCATTATAGGTATAATGTAGATTCTGTTATTAAAGGGGGTGGAGATACAATTCGTCAGGCCACAATATTTAATTAGTTTTGCAAGCATGGCTATTTTTCAGAAAGCATGCTGTCAAAAAATGAGTAAAAATGATTGAAAAATCCAATTGTTTCCTATATATATAAAGACTATTCTGTACAGTTATCTTTTCTTTTTGACAGTGATGTCACCAATATTTTTGCAATGAAAATAGTGCAGTACTAGTATCTGTCTTTTGTATAAAAATGTAATCTCTATATAAATAATACCTATGATCTTTGCAACTTCAATAATTCAAAAACAAGTATGCTAGCATCCTTTCGCCGAAAGTGTTCCTTGTATTTGCTTTTGTTGATATTATCCCAGGACCTATGACATCTCCATCATCTCTTTCTTCTTGAAAGAAATGTGCTTTTTTGTAGATGAATGAGATATTGACACTGGTGTATTATAATCCCTCAGATTAAGTTGAAAATTTTCAACAGGAATGGAATTGGTTAGATGTTAAACTATGTGCAAGACAGATATCTAGACATAAAAAGAAGGCTGTTGTGACACTGGAACTCATTCATTTTGATAAAATTGTTATGACTTTGCTGTTCTACCATTTGTCTTTCCTTTGTGTATGTTGTTATTTACATGTTGATACACTGTAATAGTATGTGGTATTGTTGAATAAAGTTGATTGAGAAATTTATTTATTCATTCAAAAATATTTATTAAGCGTCTGCTATTTGCTAGGCACAGTTATAAGCCTGAGATATGTTAGACAAGAAAACAAACCAAAATCCTGCACTTTAAGTTGAATTTTAATTCTAATGAGAGAAAGTAGACAAGAAACATAATAAGTATAGTAGATACCATTTTTTCAATAAAATGTGTCTTTAGCTTTTGCATTGCTGAAATCTATTTGTTTTATGTCTTCATTTTAATGACTAACTTATTCTTCCTGAATATAGTCATACTGAATATAACAACAAAATCTAAATAAAAGTAAGTTTGACACTTTCATTGCATGAGAATCATGACTACAAAATTGAAAGATCTAAAGTTTTGGATTCAGATGCTCAACATTTTTTCTCTTTAAGACTTAGTGACTAAAACTTTTATAAAATTTGTAAAATTTATGAGACTGTGACCACGTTAATTTAACATTTTACATTTAAAATAAACAACCTAAGGAAGCCAAATCTGTGCCACGTGGTTTAGCTAAATGTAGCAATTGAGGGAAAAGTGGTTTGCAGTAGACATTGGGGTGGTGGTTTCCTCTGTAATTTCACTACTTTCTTTTGCTGAACTCTCTGGAAAAGGAGAGATGCAATTAAATTTCAGTCAATCTCATTTTTCCCCAAATCTTTCACTGAAAGTAAATGAAACTTATAACTTATTACTAAACTAAGAATGCATTTCTTACCATCTCATTAACTCAACAATCCTTTTGGAAATTTTTCCACAAAATCCAAATTTATTCACTGCAGTATCATAATTACTTTATAAGCCTTAAAACAATTTTACTTATAACATTCCTTCCAGGAATATTTTTTATTCTTTTTTATGAGTTGTTTGATAGTTTATCTTTTTATGTGGAATTTTGTAAATGCACTGCACATAGATACATATGTATATACAATATACAAGTGCATATTTATACATACATATAAATATCTATACAGATTTTTTTTAAGTTTAGAATGAGTTTATTGATAACCACAAAATGACTTGCTGAGCTTTTGGTGGGCTGTGGTACATATACACAATGGAGTATTACTCAGCCATTAAAAAGAATACATTTGAATCAGTTCTAATGAGATGGATGAAATTGGAGCCTATTATACAGAGTGAAGTAAGCCAGAAAGAAAAACATCAATACAGTATACAGATTTGTTTATTTTCTTTCTTGTACAAAATATTAATCTTCCCAATACATGCATCTGCTTCCAATAAGTTTATAACTCAATGCTTTTAAATGTTATTTCTAATAAACTTAAAATTACACCACTATTAAATTTACTGATTTCTTATGAATTGATAATAGCATTTTAATATTCACTTTTAAGAATTTTACCCATAGGATATATTATCTACATTAAGATTCTTTGGATAAAAGCAAATATCCACATAGCAAATAACTTTTGATATTACTGATTTTATTATTTTACCTGTTTTCAACTAGTGGTTTCAATGATTATATTTGTGATGTTTAGAAAATTTTAAAGATTTTCCAATAAATATATACTTTGACAGTTTTATTTTTGCTAAATAGCAAGACAAATATTCCAAACAAAAGTTTTCTCAGTAGAAAAATGATACTTTATTTATTGAAAATCATCTTAATTCATTTATATAGGCATTTTCATAAGCAAACCCTAATGCCATAGCTTTAGACAGACATTAATTTCTTTCCTGAAATAGCAGAGCAGATGTAGAACCCTATGCATATGGAAATTGTACTAATAAATTCATAATCACTAAGAAGTAATGCATTTCAAATAACTTTTTTAAGGAATTGTTGTCCCACAGAACACAGCAATTGATAACAAAAATGGTCAGTTATAGTCTTCCATTTTAATTCACAATTGAGAACCTGGGGCTCCAGAAGAGTGCTTATCAAAGATGGTCCACAAACACCCCTTAATGATTGACTATAACTCATTTTTTACTATTCTGAAAAGACTTGGTATTTTCTTCAGCATAACTTTGTATTGAGTCTCCTCAAGTATGCAGTGTTTGAAGAGCAACTTACCCATAAATTATCAGGTTTGAGATGGGACAAAAGAAAAGGTTGAGAGCATGTTGAGGATTTGCTGCTAATTTGGATTTAACATGAAAGAAAAGAGAAATGAGACAGATTCAAAGAAACTGGAAAGAGCTGAGCATTTATGAGAGATCTTGTTCGAGAAATGCCTAGCTGTTCTTTCCTTTCGTTCTTCCATCTTCCTGAGTATGATCATCTTATTTCTCTTAATTTGCATGCACCAATATTTGAATCTCAACAATTATTCATGCCCCTAAGAGTCAGACATGACTTAGTGACTGAACAGCAACAAACTTCTAATCAATATTTTCAGTTTTGTTTGTTAGGAAAACAAAAATCTGATGGGTGCTGCTATCCAAAAAAGAAAGTGAAAAATATCAAAAACACTAAATAAATTTGTATTTAGTGTATTTTAAAACAAGCCTGTTTCAAAAGAGATGATCTGGACCTCACTGATATTTACTTTCCTTTTGAACCTCTGAACCAGAAGTTCTAATGTAAATACCTTGCCATGATATTCTTATTTAGGAAGCATTGATAGACCAGGAAATCTTTATATTTATTGAGTACCAGACACTATGAGGAAATGTAGAAAGGTATTAATTCATTGTTTTTTCAAAACTTTCATTCACTGAAAATACAGAAATTCATATGTTTAATCTTGTCTTCTCTCTTGTTAAATCATATGAAATCTCAAATAGTTGCATATATTTTGACAGATGCTACAGTAGCTTCAACAATGTCCAGACATTTCACATTATGGGTTCAATTTCCACTCCTGCTAGTTCTGTGAAATTGAACAATTTGTTGAAATTCTTTAAGCTTAAATTTTCCATCTGCAAAATGGGAAATGCCTATCTCAAAATGGCAGTGTGAAAAATAAATAAAAGGATACCATTAAATAACGGTTAAATAACTTTGTACTTGACGCAGAGCAAGCGCTAAATAACTGAGGGCTTGTATTATTTTTTACTATATATTTTATTATGTATGGTGGTCTCCCACCATTCTCACTCCTGTACCTTTATTACAAAGAATTTAATCATAATTGTAAGAGAATGAGGAGCATATATAATTTATTTTTATACCCCTAGTTCCGAGCAAGTTGCCTGGCACACAGCAGGTATTTATCAAATATTTGAGTAAATATTGAAAATGCAGCTTTTAATGAAACAAATTATTCACTATATAATGTAGAGGGGATTTTGCAAGCTAGATGATAATACTAGCTAAAGAGACTTCTGTACACAAGCTAATACACATTTGAGGGCCAAAATTCATGTGTTCAAGTATTTCAGACTCTTTAGAATTTATCAACCTTAGTAGCAAGTGTGAACTTTAGCGGTACTCCTTTTGAAAACCTCTCATTTGTTACATTAACAGTCATTTCATTAGAATGTTAAGGATTGTGAAAATATGCAATTTGTGCTTGTTTATGCATATCCTTCCATATTTTAACTATCGCAAGAAGAAAAGAGACAAGATGAAAGTACTGGTTCATTTTAAGTAATATTCCATAACATATCTTAGAAATTAACAATCTTGCAACAACTTACAATTTTTATAACCACATTCATATTTTGCAAAATGATTTATATCTGGAGAATGTTTTCTTTAAGCTAACAAATAATTTTCTTCTATCTAAAGAGATAATTAGCTGCCTTTATTTTGTAGGTGGAGAAATTTCTTAACCAAGTCCAGTGTTAGAATATCCATCAAATTCAAGGAAGAAGTGAGAGACTTCTGGTTCTTTTGGCCATGTCTACCTAAAGCAGGATTTAAGAAAATAATACAAGATCAAATCCTAAACAATTGCCCACAATAGAGTTATTTAGGGCATTTCTATGAGAAAATCACATATTATATAATTTACACTTCTATTGCTTTTTGAAATAGTTTCTATAGTTACAAAGTATTTTAAAACAAAATCAGAATTAGTGTAGACTGTCATGTAATGCAAAGTAAATCATCTTCTAATCCAGAGTTTTAAGAACAAGTTCAACTTTCCAATCTACAGATTTGCTGGGAGAAAAGAAGATACGTATTAAAATTACTAAATGAATATCACAGTGCTATTTTATAAAATATATATCATGACTTCAATAACATTGTAGTCAAAAGTGGTCATTCCTTGTCTGCAAATGATTAATAAATCTGAAATGTGACCTGGAGTTCTGTATGTACCGCATGTTCACTGAGCCTATCTTTTAGTTGGTGGCATTAGGTTTTATTTATAAAATCAAGTGCTTTTCTGCTAATGTCATTTAGTTTCACAGATTTTAAATGGTTTGGTTTAGGGGTGTGTGTGTATGTGTGTGTGTGTGTGTGTGTATGTATGTACCAAAAACTGTTCAGTTATTATGAATTAGCAGTAATCTTTTCATTTCACAATAATTCTTCATCCTATTTCATCTTATTGCTTCAAAAACTAAATGAGACTATTACTAGAAATATTACTTGAAGAGTTATGATTTTCACAACTGGGAAAAATTATTAGCTTCCATTGGGAACATATTTTTATAATAGAATAAAAATTCTTGGATCACAACCTTATTAAAGCCAAGATACAGGACAATTTTAGGAAAACCAATTTAATACAAATTAGTATATAAAATGTTAAGGACTGCTAATTTGTTTCTTCTTTGCACTTGCTAAATACCTGCTCTGACCAAGGCATCTTGCTAAATCCCAGAGAGCAAAGAAAAATAATATGGCTCTTTTCCTGAAGGAAGTCACAGTTGAATGTCAACAAAATGCAGAATACAGAGACCTATGACTTTGAATAAGTCTTTTATTGCACAAAGTTGATTCCTAAGTAGTCTTCAATTCATGAGATACTTTGAAAATGGTAATCCCATTGCCATAGATGATAATTTATGCTTCTCTAGTCAATTATTAACATATATTTTTCCTATCACAGTCACAGTGCTAAGTATGTAATAATCACTCAAAAGAAATTTATTTTAAAGATTCTATTTTTAGTATAAAAACAACATCTATAAAGCAACTTAATATACTTCTAAGCTTAGTTATATATTCATCTGTTTTATTATCAATTTCTTGCCACACAAAACCATGTGTTAAGTTCTGAAAGTGAAAGTTGCATAGAATTTTTAATGTTTCATAATTTCTCCTTTACAGTTCTACTTCTCTCATTATAGGAATCCCCATATGTTATGTACAAGAAAAATCATGAAATGTTTGAAGGAAATGACAAGTATGAAGGATACTGTGTAGATCTGGCATCTGAAATTGCAAAACATATTGGTATCAAGTATAAAATTGCCATTGTCCCTGATGGAAAATATGGAGCAAGGGATGCAGACACAAAAATATGGAATGGGATGGTAGGAGAACTTGTTTATGGGGTAAGCAAATCAGTCTATTAGAAAATTTACTTACATCAACCTGAAAGTTCTTTTCACTTGGGCACATATCAATTGTTAAATGTCTATTGTTGTTGTTGTTGTTTTTAATTTGCAGTTACATTCAAAGAAGCATATATGATGTCAAATATTTCTCTATTTCACTAGTAGTGTAATTTCCTAACAATTAGGGAAACTAATACTTGATAACTTCAAAAAGATAAAAACCCAGAATATGATATTCTATTTAAAAAAAAAAAAAACACTAACTTCAGTATCTATGATGATTGTTCTCTTAAGCTTGATGCTGCTATACCAGAGACATGTTTTGAGAGCTACAGAACAGCTCCATTACTTATCTGTTACTTGATAATTGTAGGAGCAGATTTCCTTTAACAGCATAAAGTTGAGCCTTATTTTAGCTAATTATTTATATTTCTATTGGTTGTATTTACAAGTAAATATCTTTTAAATTATTAGTGAAGCAATCGGCAAACTAGCTAGCATATATTAAAGACTCACCAATAATGTGAAATTCTTACAACTCTGCTGAACACAATAAATTTAAACTTACATGCAATGACATCATTGCTTCCAACATAGTAAACACAAAAGCGATAATTTATTCCATAGTGGGCCTCACATGAAAGCATGTCATGCCCTTCCCTTTGAGTTCACCAGATTTTTAGTGTACATATTCAAAGTGAAAGTGAAGTCACTTAGTCGTGTCTAAATTTTTGTGACCCCATGAACTGTAGCCTACCACACTTATCCATCCATGGGATTTTCCAGGCAAGAGTACTGGAGTGGGTTGTCATTTCCTTCTCCAGAGGATCTTCCCAACCCAGGGATTGAACCTGGGTCTCCCGCATTGTAGGCAGACATTTTACCATCTGAGCCACCAGGGAAGTCATACATATTCAAAATCAAGGGCAAATTCAGTGTAGCCATTCCTGCCTGAAGTAGAACAAGATTGGTCTCTTCAGCTAACATTGCAGTGTTAAAATCAAGCCAGTATTTATCAATTGCCAGTGATGGTATATTTCCAAAGTCCCAAAATCAAACCTAGAGCCCACAGTGAGTTCTATTAATCAAGTAACCAATAAAAGTCATATACACTTGAAATGTATTCTGAAATTTCCTATAAGCCAATTTACATTTCACAAATTTCATGTTCAAAACACATTCTGTCTGATTAATTCTCCAAGACTCTCTTTAAAAATTAAGAATACACAACAGTAATCCTTCCCCAGGAAAGAATAAAGGTAGAACAAGTTAGAACATTGGGCTTCCCAGGTAGCTCTAGTGATAAAGAATCTGCCCACAATGCAGGGAGCTTGGGTTTGATCCGTGGGCCAGGAAGATCCCCTGGAGAAGGGCAAGGCAACCCACTCCAGTTAGAACATAACTGAAGTATCTAGAGGGGTTCACTTTTGAGCCAGAACTGCAGTTCAATACTTTTGCATTTCTACACCCTGCTTTCAGACCATGAAAAAAATGAACATTCTCTGCACAGAACAGCTATAACAGTAAGAAGAAATTATTTGGCATTAAAAAGCAATTCGTTAGCTTTATATTCATTTGAAAGAACTGCTGACTAGTTAGATGCCCTAAATGAGGAAAACAAAATTTTCAGTCTTAAAAAATCAAAAAGTATTTTACTACTGGGCTCTTCAACAGTTTGATATTGAGCTTTAATTCTCAAAGAAAAAGAGTTCTTAAAACATGTGTTTGTTGGTAATGTATTAAACTTTATGGTTTTAAATGTGAACGCTAACCTAGTGCCTAGAACTACACTAATTTATTTACCTTCAGAAAACACTATTTAGTATTTCATCCCAAAAACGCATTCTTGAATTGTCAGTTAATCTTGGACCAGGTAACTAATCAGTCATTTTCTACAATTGTTACATCTCTCTCCTCTGGAGTCCTTAGCAAGTTGGTAACCCAGGCTCACTCCTTTGCAAGTGTTCTTGATGATGTTTTATTGGGAGAATATTGTTTAAATAGTGAAAACAAGTGATATGAAGGGAGTAGTATAATTAAAAACAACACAACTGTATCCCTAGAACATGTGTCACACGGCACAGAAAGTCACAAAGCCAGTCTGTTCTCAGAGAGAAGATAACATAATGGTTATTACCCTTTATTGATTCCTCAGCCAGTTTGCAAGGATTTAAATAATCTGATCTTTGCCACTTGAGCTGTCCTATTTTTTCCCGAAAAGAATCTTTGTTCATGTCTCATATACTTTCCACAGATTTGATATTTTCCATTCTGGTGTCTGCAAAGCCTTTACTTGCCTCTCAACTACTTTTTTTTTCTTTTCTTAGTGCTAATGCACATTCTCAGTTTACAAGCCCTAAGTAAAACTCTGTATATATTCTTCTGCTCAACAAAGCCAGCAAGATGATTAACTTTGAGTCCGCTTATTTATTTTTTATACTTTATCTTTTGCAAACCTTGTTACTGTAATTGTTAGGAATAGGTTATCTGCCAGACACTTAGATGTTATCCCAGCACACCACCAAGTGGTTACCCCAAGGCTTGAAACCTCCCTTACACTTTCAGGTTCTTTCTTCCTGTCACTACTGCACATTGCAACAAATTCCTCATAGGATCTTCTGTGGTATACTGCTCCAGGGCCTTTTCTGTGCCTTTCTGTACTTCTGTATGTATATTTTAACCAAAGACATTTTTCTCAGAGCAAATTCCATGTCCTGCCAACACTAGAATTACTTGTGGTATGTGTTAAAATGCTTGTTCATCAGCCTCACTCCAGAAGTCATTGAGAATCCAAATATTATCAAGCTTTTACAAGAAACATTTTTCACAATTTTGGGAATCACTGAGAGCTAATGGAACAAGACAAATGCAGCAACTCCAAAGTTAGCCGAGAAAACTCAGATGCATCTTCTGTTCCCCGGCCTCTTTCAGAATTTCAAGTGTGTCCTTACTGAGCATTGCCGTCACCACTGTTATCTAATGTTTTCTTTCCACTGCACCTAGTTTTATGTGCTGGAGACTCCTTTATTTCTATTCATGCTTCTCTACCTTTAGGGTGTTTACTCTCATTAATGGCCACTTGTATAAGTAAAAACTTTCAGAAGATACTACACAGAACAGTGTAGTATTCAAAAGGTGGTATTTCACATCACAGAAAGGAAGCATTATCCATTTCTTCCTACTGGTAAAGCAGGACAATTTTGTAATACATTATCATGTAATATGCTAGATAAATTATAGAGGGATTATAGGTACTAGAATAAAGTATATATTGAGGTTGATCAAACACTATTAGAAGGGTTTTTCTAAGCATGAAACCAAAGGCTGAAAATACAAAAATATAATTTTATACGGCTACAACAAAATTTTAAAACATGTATACTAAAGTATCACAAACCAAGTAATGTAAATAAAATGATGACTAGAAGAATATTTAAATATATATATTGAAAAAAATATTTTAAAATATTTTAAACATATAAATTAGTGAGCAAAAAAAGAATAGCCCTTATGGAAGTGGGGAAGATTATGACAAGTAATATATAAAAGGAGTAAAATTGTCCATTTTACAAAAATTTTAAAAATTCAAGTCAGTACAATGAGATTAGCAAATTGGTGAAGATAAATGAGAATAAATGAAAAAATCCCCTAGAAATACACAGGGAATATCCAGGGTTCAAAGCTGAAGATGCTTTCACACACTGCTGATAACAATACAAATTTGCATGATCTTTAGGGAGAAAAATTGGGCAAAATATGTAATGAGCATTAAATAACAAAGATATATGTGAGGATTTGTCTTCAGAGTTGTTTATATCACCATTGTTATAAATTGTGTAAACCTGGGAACAATACAGATATCCCCCCAAAATAAATTGAATGAGTCAATTTTGATACTTTAACATGATAAAATATTTGCAATCATTTAGACTTATTTTTACTATATATATTGAAATAATGTTGAAATACCTCATCATATTCTCTTGAGAAAAGGAATTATAAAATATCATGTTCTATATTATCCAATTTTAAAATAAGAAATAATATTCATAAAATAATTTCTGATAGGGCATATTTAAAAAATAAGAGTAATGAAGGAAATGAAGATAACTTTTCTTAATTTTCTGTTTCTGTTTTTATATTCTATATCTACTTCATATATCCCTGTGTAATGAAAATTAAACAAATAATAATAACTTTGGGGAAGTAATAACCTCTCAAAAATGATTCTGACTTGTGTATGATACATAGTCATTTTTTATATGAACTAAATTTATTCCCACTTGAAAGCTGTATGCACTTACTTTTCAGACACTCAGTGGAAGGTATGACAACAAAAGTACATTTCCCATTCTAACCCTCCAGTTGCCTTTGTACCAAGCTGCTGGCCATCCTATCAATCCAGGGGCCTAAAGATATATAGAGTGAATATAAAAGTGGTAGCTACTATGTAAGAACATATATGTTTGTGTTTCAGAATCCATTTTAATACCAAATATTTTCCTTCTAAAATAAATAATCAAAAAAACCTTTCTCATTTGTAGATCGTATAACAATTTACAGTTTTTTCACCATATTTCATTTCATTTCATTTTAGTGATGACCTGATTTAACAGAAATACAGTCTCAAATTGCAGAGCTTCTATGATGTGTAAAACTAATTTGAGTCTCAGTCTCAACCATCTGTAAAACAATGATAAGCATAACATTCTTTATCTGTTTACGATGGTTAAGTGAGAAGCCATTCAAAACAGTTAAATCCGCATAGACATAAAATCTCTCAGTAACTGTTCAGTAAATGTTTTATTGTTTTATTAAGATTTATTTAATAATCACAATAATGTAATGAGGTAAACAAGAAAGAAAATGTCTTAATTTTGGAGATATGGAAACTGGTTCAGAAAAGTTACTCAGAATCACAACATAAAAGTGGAAGCTGGTATCTTATTAATAAAATTTATAAGAATTGAATGTACCATTTCCAAAATTTTTTTAGAAATTGAAAGTAGAAATCAAAGTATGTGAATAGGAAGAAATAAATGCCAATTTCCAGATTTTTGTTTATATTCTGGGTTGAAAAATGTCAAATGACAGGTTTCTTCTATTTTACAAACACAAGCTTCATGCTAGGTTTTCTCATAACTGGAAAAAAGTAAAAAAGAAAAGGCTATTTGAAATTTGCAATTCAAATTTTAAGGAATGGCCAAGTAATGAATTAATGGCAACATTCCAAATAGAAAAGACTGCAAAATATCAGCAGTTCTAGCTAAGAAATTCATAAATTCAGCCATATGGGAAAACTTTCATGAGTCCTCCTCTGCACTATGTCAGACCCTTAAAGACTAATGCAGTTATTTGAGTTTAAGCTATTTTTGCTATGCCTACTCTTTCTCTTTTTCTCTCCCTCTTATCTAATTACTAGCACAAATAAAAATATATTTGCAATTAAAGTGACATAATATCTTATGAAAAAAATCTACTGTTCATCTTTGTCACTGGCCTTATTTATTGTAGGTATTCCAAAAAAATTTAGAATAAATACTAACAGGTTAAAATCTGAGTGAATCAATCCGGTACTAAATGGTTCATGGAATCTATTAACCCACATTTTTTTCATGTGTCTTTTCTTTTATAGAAAGCAGAGATTGCTATTGCCCCTCTGACAATCACTTTGGTCCGAGAGGAGGTCATTGACTTCTCTAAGCCCTTCATGAGTTTGGGCATATCTATTATGATCAAAAAGCCTCAGAAATCTAAACCAGGAGTGTTTTCCTTCTTGGATCCTCTGGCCTATGAGATTTGGATGTGCATAGTCTTTGCCTACATCGGTGTCAGCGTGGTCTTGTTCCTAGTTAGCAGGTTTAGTCCATACGAGTGGCACACAGAAGAGCCGGAAGATGGGAAGGAAGGACCCAGCGACCAGCCTCCCAACGAGTTTGGCATCTTTAACAGCCTCTGGTTTTCCCTGGGTGCTTTTATGCAGCAAGGATGTGACATTTCACCCAGGTTAGTTTCAAAGCCTTTAAGTTCTTCAGCAACTCCCTAGTAATTCTAAATATTGTGCATAACTTCTCTCTCTATGTTCTTATTCTAGAGGCAGAGCATTACCTAAAACAGAGAAAGACTTTTTACTCCCCAAATTAATCTAAATATACTCATAACCAACTTTTCCAGATTAGCACACAAAGTATGGATGCTTCATAAAGGTTAATTTCCCACTGGAAAAGGAACATATGAAACCCACCAGAATTCTCAAAAATCATTTAGTATTAATATTTCCTATGGTGACTTGGCAGGTGGAAATTAAACCTAAATTCTTAAGAAAAGAAATTTATTTTCATGTTATTTCCTTTACAAAATCAAATGTTTTTGTCATTGTTGTTCATATTTCAGAATTAATTTTGAATTCAACTTAAATCCTAGGTAGCTTAATGGAAATTTCTGCCATGAAATTACCTAAAACCTAAGTCAATATAGTAGGTTCCAGATATACTTTTTTCTAAGCAATTATAAAGAAGCTAAGCAGTATACAGAGTCAGGAATGTAAATACTATATATGTTTTATCTGTGGAGTCATAGCTCATGTCAGTTAAGATATAGTTTAGTGAAGTTTGCCAAAAATACAGCCAACCTACTGCTACAAGAAAAATACAAAATTTCTCTGAGAAAAGTAGGTGAAGGCAAGAGAAGCTAAGAATTAAACTTAAACAGTGACATATTAGCATCACATATATGTGTATCATTTTAAGAAATCTTTCTTAAAAAGTGACATTCTAGCAACAATGCATTTTGTATTCCTTATGACCCAGTTCAGTTCAGTTCAGTCACTCAGTCATGTCCAACTCTTTCTGACCCCATGAATTGCAGCACACCAGGCCTCCCTGTCCATCACCAACTCCCGAGTTCACTCAAACTCACGTCCATCAAGTTGGTGATGCCATCTAGCCATCTCATCCTCGGTCGTCCCCTTCTCCTCCTGCCCCCAATCCCTCCCAGTATCAGAGTCTTTTCCAATGAGTCAATTCTTCGCATGAGGTGGCCAAAGTACTGCAGTTTCAGCTTTAGCATCATTCCTTCCAAAGAACACCCAGGGCTAATCTCCTTCAGAATGGACTGGTTAGATCTCCTTGCAGTCCAAGGGACTCTCAAGAGTCTTCTCCAACACCACAGTTCAAAAGCATCAATTCTTCGGCACTCAGCTTTCTTCACAGTCCAACTCTCACATCCATACATCACTACTGGAACCCTATAAATGTGCATAAATTCCAGCATAGGAATTTGAATAAATAATCTTCAGTTAATGAAAAGAAATCAAAACAAATCAGGTAATAATTTTATGGCTTTATAAATCAGGATTAAGTAAATTCTAAGTTAAAACCAATAGGTGCCACTTATATAGTAACATTAAGAAGGGAGCATTTTGAGCTAGAAATGCCATGGAAAATATTAAGAAAATATTTTAAAATAATTCTCACAGGAATTTTAGGTAGTCTGATGGTCCTATTGGGTGAAATCAATTATGACTATGCTCTAAATTTTTTATTCATTTCATTGTCACTTTTTCTCTACTCACTCACACATCCTTAATAGCCAGAGAAAGGGTGAGAGAAAACATTTTCTGAGCTCTAGCATCAGTTTTCAGTGCTGTCATACTGCACACTGACAAGCCACATGCTTTGGCCTCATGTGGGCAGTGGCAAAGAGAACATTTTTATACCAGTGTGGAAAGCACTTTAAGACATAGCTCATCCTCCACTCAGAAAAGAAATATTGTAATGTTCTTATCCAACAAACAAAGTGTTCTCAGCTATGGTTCCTTGGAGACCAATCCTAGGTATTTTTCCGATCAAGCCCCACCTTGGCATATGTCCCATCTATCCTTGCATACCTCTGACTGAAGGTAAAAACAAGTTCTCTCACAAAAGCATCTACCGCCTTGTATCAAAATCTAAGAGTTTACCCATTGTTAAGATGTATTGCTATTTTATAATAGTGCTGCCAATCAAACTGGGATACTGTGTTTTATCTTGTCAAACATAGGCTGCCTCCTAAATTCAGAGACACTGAAGTGTAAGAGGGGAGTCAATGAATTTAAGCCAGTGTTCCTCCTCTGGATCTGAAGGAAAGGCATTTGGTTCCACATTTCTGCCAAGTAAACAATTAAAAGGAAAAGTATTTTTAAAATGGCATTTATACATTTAATATAGCATGAAAGATATCAAATGATACAGAAATACTAGAATCATTCTTGAGTAGACTATTCAGAACATAAAATGACACTTGCAATTATTTTTAAACATGCACAATGTTATTTTTCTTTATGTTGATTATAGAAAGGAAAATGTACATTATCTTATCCATGTTTAGATCCCTCTCAGGACGAATTGTGGGAGGTGTTTGGTGGTTCTTTACACTCATCATTATATCATCTTATACTGCTAACCTCGCTGCTTTCCTGACGGTTGAGAGAATGGTCTCCCCTATAGAAAGTGCAGAAGATTTGGCCAAACAAACAGAAATTGCCTACGGAACACTGGACTCAGGGTCAACAAAAGAATTCTTCAGAGTAAGTTGAGGGGAAAACTAAAAAGGAAATGTTCATAACTTTGAAATTTAAGCAATTTTGCAAACAATTATACTATGGGCTCTAGCTATCAGAGGCTTTGCAGACACAATGGTAACTGCTATATTTAAACATAGCTATGCTGTATATTTCTACTTGGATTTTAGTGATTTTAAGTTGCAAAAGCTTATTGATTTACTCACATTGCAAGAGGGACCCTCACTAAGGAAAAGTAAGAGCAAAAAAGGTAAATAAAGCAACTTTATTTAATAATTCATCCCAAAGATTCCAGATAATGCCATGATACTTTATCTGGTAAGATTTGAATTTGTCTATGCTTTGGGACTTAGAGCATAAAAATGAAAACAGGGCATTAAAAAAAATAAAATACAATTACCTTACTGCATTTGAGTATCAAAGCCTTAATAGCATGTTATAGTACTTATATGAGGTTTATTGTTCCATAATGTATTCTGTAACAATGGATTTCAAAGCAATATATTTGCTTTCTCACTAGATAAAAAGAACAATAACTAGTAAGTTCTAGCACCCTTGTAAAACATTGTGTGGTGTTTCATTTGAGCTGACTTCTCTGTTTTCGCAGATAAAAATTGCTCAAACTGATATAATTGTATTTCACATATGGATATGATTCCTTTGGCTTGCCATCAGGATGGCAAGTATTTTGGAGGTTTTGGTTTTCATCTCCTAGTGCCACTCTAAGGATGAATTTTTTGATCAGAGAATCTCTTTTACTCTGGTTTTACTTAAATCCAGAAATATAAATTTCATAATATCTGATCAGAGATAAAGGTTCATTTTGTGACTTCAGAACCAAAAAACTAAAAAGTAGTAAGGGTAACATTTTCACAAATATTTAGCTAGGTAATAATTGCATCTTATATTAGTATTAAACATCAATTGCTTAAAGACTAGATATTTAACAATTTAGAGGACAAGATATATTTCACTATTTCCTAAACTATTACGTAAAATTAATGATAGCCCTTTAAAGCAAATTCACTCATATATAGTACTTGGGAAATTATACTTTCTTTTAAAATGTATACATTTATTGTTTTCTCATTCAGGTTTCAAGTTACTCCTTAAGCCAGGCTTAATTTTCATGCACTTGAATTTCGATAAGATATTTCTCTTTTTTAAAAAAATTCAATTATCGTATTCTTATATACTTCACTAAATCACTGATGTAACACAGCAAATCATTCTAAAACTGTCAAACCCATCACTGCACATTGTGTTTTTAAAAAATAAAATAACAGACAGTGAACATATTTGTCAACAATTTGGAACATTACAAATAGATATAAAATTTTAAGTTAATTATAAAGTATTTGTAGATTTTTCTAAAATTATAAATAATAGTCACAACAATATATTTTATTAACTTAATTAGCCAAACTTTTTTAACTTACTAAGTGCATCCCAGTCTCTGAAGCTTAATATAATAGCATACTGCTCTAATACATTTGAGCATAACTTCAAAACCTTGCTAGAAATCTAAAAGGTGAAAGTGTTAGTCACTCGGTTGTGTCCAATTCTACAAGCCCAAGGACTATAGCCTTCCAGGCTCCTCTGTCCATGGGATTTCCCAGGCAAGAATCCTGGAGTGGGTTGTCATTAAAATTTCACCCAAAAGAAAGTAGGTAAAATGTAGTGATTTGCCTAAAAATCAGTATACAAATTTGTGCTATTCATTGCATTTTACTGAAAAATGATGGCTGGTTTTCATGTAAATGAAGCAAATATTTATAGGTTCATCATTCTGCTTTGAGTGAAAAAGGAGAAAAGAAACAGAATAGTGATTTCCTGAAAATATTTCAAAGCTGACTCTCTGTAAATCTCTTTGTCATCAAGTACTTTGAAAACATTATTTCTAATCTTTATAGAATTTTTAAAAACTCAAATTTAAAAAACTAATGAGGTAGATAAGAGAATATATTGATTAAAATATATAGGAATAAAGAAAACTGCTTCCTAGACACAGTCTTCCATATAAGTTGTTCAGTCACCATGCCCTATCTCCTTTCTGTCCTACCCAGTTCCAATTTTAAAATTGAAAGAGTTTCATAAGTATAGGTATTTATGCTGCAGAAAAGTTGATCCCAAATGGGACAAGAAAATCATTTTCCTGGAAGCACACTTCCAGGAATGCATAAATTTCAGTTCTCTGATAAAAACCTCATTCATTTCCTACCCTGTGTTCTTCCTCCTCTCTCATACATGATGACCTGTTTTAAATAAACTATTTGTCTGATAGACTGAGGAAACAGACTGTGAAAGGCATTTTTGTCCCTAACAAAATGTTTTCTTACAGAAACACAGTAATGATACATCTATCAGCTTCACTAAATTTCCTCAGGCAGTTATCTATACTCAGGACTTCAAAAAATGTTGACTTTGTTCTGGAAAAAGATTTAAGCCATGGGGAAAATAATATCCGAATTCAACTATTGCCTTGGTTTTGCCCCATTAAGAAACTTGATAACTCTCTTGTTCTGTGCAGCTTGTTAAGCATACACACAGAGGCATTTAAGAAGGCAATGGCAACCCAATCCAGTACTCTTGCCTGGAAAATCCCATGGACGGAGGAGCCTGGTAGGCAGCAGTCCATGGGGTTGCGAAGAGTTGGACACGATGAGAGACTTCACTTTCTCATTTCACTTTCACGCATTAGAGAAGGAAATGGCAACCCACTCCAGTGTTCTTGCCTGGAGAATCCCAGGGCGGAGCCTGGTGGGCTGCCGTCTATGGGGTCGCACAGAGTCGGACACGACTGAAGCGACTTAGCAGCAGCAGCAGCAGAGGCATTTAAAGAAATTTTTTGTTGGTCACTTAATGACTGGCTTTTGTAAAGGCACTTTTACATTATACCTGATTTGAGCACACCGATTTTCATTTCAGTGCAATTTTATCCTGTGCCTGTTTGTCATCAGTGAAATTATGAATGCATAAATGAGGCGGATTAGTATCTCAGTTGTTATATGATCACAGTGCATTGATGAGCTCCTACTGGAACTTCAGTCTTGCTGCATAAGCTACTAAAAGCAAGAAACAATTCACATGATAACAATGTAAATATCAACTACAGTGTATGACATTTTTATATTTATATTAAAAGCAGAAATGACAAAATAATTATGAGAAATTAAAAAGAAAGCACATTTTTAAATCTCCAAGAATTATTTTAAATAACAAAATAGTGTTCTAAATTAAATAGCTTCCCATATATTCCGTTTCATAATAAAAATGAAACTGACATTAATTTCATGATTTTAAAAAGTAGTGATATATTACACTTGCTTATTACCTTGAGCATATTCACTCCCCAAATCTGATCTTTACAGTTGAAGATGAAGATATTAAAAGTGCTGTTATCATTACATTTATGAACTTGCTGAGTCTGCAGAAATTTCCTCAGTTTAGCCCGTCTTATCAAATTTATAACGATTACCTTGCCCTCTTTCCTTAACAGCACCCTCTTACAGTGACAGGTAAGGCACAGCAGTATTATTTCCAGTGCTTTACTTCTTGAATTCTCCCACCTCACCTTCTCCACCACGTGGATTTGATTTTTTCCAAACCATGGCCTTTTTAAATCAGAATCAGAATTTTTAAACACTAACATAGTGACACACCATGTAAATTTTTTTATAGTTTCTTTCATCATTCCTAATTTATATTATACTAATACATAAGAGCTGTTAAGCATAATTACACTAAAGATTCTTCTTTCTTCAGGATTTTAAAGGAGTTAGTTTCTTTTGCATTTACGGTATATGTAATCAATATGATTTAAACAAATACAGCAGTAATTTTCCTCACATTAACATTTTGGGAATGGACTACAATAAAATATCAATAACAAAGGTATTTTATTCCTTTACAAAAATAACTTGCTTTAATTTTCAGTTGCATTTATATTGTAAAATTACTTGTATAATTACCCAGCCCTAAAATCTTTCTTTTTTCCATTTTGCTGTGTTAGTTTTCTTTACTTGTTTCTTGTTCCTGTAATGAAATATTGAATAATAAGAAAGTTGGCAAGTAACAAGCATGATTCTTGTATTCTTAAATTTTTTTAAAAAAATTTTAATCAAACTAATACTCAGATTTTATTTCTTCTAGTTTCAATTTAGTATACACAGTGAAGCAAATATATATATATATATATTACTATATGGCTAATAAATGTTTACCATCAAGTCTCTAAATTGAAATAACCAGAATAGATGTTTAAAGACAAGATTAAGTGATCCAGAAAGTTTATGATTTTCAGAGATTGGAACTCACTGTAAAATGGAATAGTTCATTCTTTGGAAGAACTTCATTATTAGAGATGAAATGAATGAGGCCAGGCAATATGGCCTCCCTAGTGGATCTTATTAATTCAGATAATCTTCTGCCCTGGAACCACATAGAATCTTTGCAATTGAAATATAGTTGGCATAGAATGTTCCTAATATGAAGATTTCTGTAGCAAGAAGAAACCTGTCATTACCTGAACACACATATGTAAATATATCAAGATCTCTGTATCATGAGATATTTTTAAGTGTTAATAACATAAAAACATTTCAGATACCTATTTCCTGAAATAAGTAATTTCTATTTCCTGAAAATTTTCAGGATATCTATTTCCCATCTGATATTTATCACTATCTGAACGTATATTAAAATATCTGGAGTTTGATTTTTTAGGTATGCAAATATCTTGTGTGGCTTATTGTATAGGTTTATTGATTGCTAAATTCCCATCTTATGAAGCCAAAAGTTTGAATACCACTTTTAATCAGTCATCTGAGTCATTTGCTTTTGCCTAGAACATGTATTCTTAAGTTTGCTATTCAGGTTCCTTGTCAAATTATTGAATATCTGCTTCTTGTTAGATTCTATCTTCTGATAATCAAACAAAGTTGGCTTACATAAGTATACACGATACTCAGAATTTGGCCTCATGCATAGAGTCAAGTTTGGTGGAAATCTCCATTACTTTTAGTTTTGATCCAGGTGCAAAATTTCCCCACTTTGCTATTGAACAAAAATAACTGCACCAGATAAAAGTCTGTGTGTATCATTGTATTAACACCAAACAGGATTCAGACTTTTCTATTTTATTAAACACATCCTTAAGGACATTTGCATTCACTTGGATGTATTTTCACATAAAAAAGAAAAAAAGAATGTGTGGATAAAAAAATCTAATATGAATGCAGATACCCACAAAAGGAATTGAATAAATTAAGTACAAAATTCAGTGTAGATCAAGCCAATAAATAAAAAAATAAAATTTCTTTACTGAAGTCAAGGGATTAGAAAAACTAACTTTCCAAAATAGAAAGTGGAAAAACAGGAATCACTTCTCTTTAAGTTTAATGTATCTTCTATTTGGAGATTTTGTTAGAAAAGGTCTAAAAATGCTTTGGTGGACCTAAAATTTGATTCTTGTTTTATGGATATTTGTTTTACAAACTAGGGCAGATTTCTCCTCCTCCTTTGGTGCTCAACTGCTGACTTGATAGGGGCTGCATATTTTGTATGTATCTTTTTGAATGGTTCTCGTTAAAACTTGGAGACATGGAAAAGTATAAAAATAAAACAATATAACAATTCTCCTTGTTTGCTATAGTTCAGTACAACTCTCTCTATGGATGTATATATTTCATAAAAATAATAAGTTGTTCTTTAAGCAGTTAACTAGGGTAATTATGACATGAGGTACTTTTTTCATCAAATATCACTTTTAAATATCTTTCATTTCATTGATTTTCTTAAACAATGGTAAAAGGCAGTTTTCTAATTGAAAAAAATAGTGTAATTATGACAAATTGGAATTAGGGTGTAATGTAAAAGGCTTTATCCTGATTCCAGTTCAGTCAATATTAACATCTTGTTCCCTTCTTTCCTGTATTTAATTTTATTTTAATTTCCTCCAGAGATCAAAAATAGCAGTGTATGAAAAGATGTGGACCTACATGCGATCAGCAGAGCCATCAGTGTTCACTAGGACTACAGCTGAGGGAGTAGCTCGTGTCCGAAAATCCAAGGGCAAATTTGCCTTTCTCCTGGAGTCCACTATGAATGAATACATTGAGCAGCGAAAGCCATGTGACACAATGAAAGTTGGAGGAAATCTGGATTCAAAAGGCTATGGAGTAGCAACGCCCAAGGGCTCTTCATTAAGGTGGGTGGAATAGTATAACAATGTAACATGTGTTGTTATAGTATTCCACCTTCCCTGATGTCCCTGAGAGAATTATTTTGTTTTGTGTGTGAACATGGTATGTTTGTTTGTTTTTCTTTCTCTCCATTTCATATTTTTTGGTCAACAATCAGGTAATTTTTTTTTAATTTTAGAATAATTAATCATAATTGACATATATCTTTTAAGGCCATATAAAAACCAAACTGGTTGAACACCTGCTGCTTCCAGTGGGCCTAAAACGGGTAGCATATGCTTCTATATCTCATCAACTTTTTTTGGTCACTGAAATCTACATTCTCATTGTGTCAGTAATAATTCTACATTTTTCATTATTTTTTAAAATTATGCCTGCCCACTAGTTTCTATGAAGAAATCAACATCTTCTAGAAAAACACTTATTTTTCCATTTCAATGTTTCATTTATTATGACATCATTATATTTTTAGAAAATCCTCATGTTGTACTGATGCTAACTTTGCAAATCACATTTATTTAAAAATGCAGGAGGGAAAACTGGGCTCTGATTTTATGGTGCTTACTCAAGTCACACTCTCATCTGTTGCAAAGGGAGTATGGCATAAGTAAGATCTGTAAAATTAGACCCAATAACAATGCAAAATTGTTAACAGATAGACCCCTAAAATATGACTTATGACTAAAGCATCACACATGTGGTTAATAGCCCACAAGTGTTAAAAGTGGCACTTTAATTCTTAAGGAAATGTTGGTAAAACCTGCCCTTTTTACCCTTTTGGTCCTGGACATAGAAAATCCACATGTTTATGTCCAGGAGGCAGTGTTTCCTATTTTCCTTAAGTAATAAAGGCTGCTTTTGAGTTACTGGGACTAGAATAAAGCCAGGGTCAAAAGTGACAACTGACAAATTACTCTGGTCTCAGTGCTGTTTAGGAGAGATCCATACAAAACACAGATTCAAGAGGAAATCAGAATCTTTGCTAAAGGAATTAATCAAGAACCTGATCTTGAGAAATGATGTTTCTGGTAAGCCTTGGCAAATTAAGGTAATAAGACCTGTACTATTGCCTAGTTAAGAGTGAGAACAATATAATAATATACGATTTGTTTCAAAGGGGGAACTGCAAAGTGCTTTGGGTATCTGTATTGGATGGTGGAGGAGTTGAGACAAATATAAGAAACAAATACTAGTACTGAAAAGTTGTGTTAAACCAATATTTTGTGCTTGTAAACAACACTGTAACAATTAGAGAGTGGCTTCATGTTATGTTCAAAAGGGGTGATTTTTAAAGAGATAGAAAAAAGTTAGCCAGTAAAGACAAGTTTGAGTGTAAACTTTGGCAATTCTGAAGTCAGGTTTATTTGAACATACTTCCCATGTGAAACTGGAGAATTGTGCAAGGGGGAAGTCCAACATAGATTATCCATGGGAATCCTCTAACTATAGCAGAGGAATCTGTAGTTCTTAAATAATGCTGGGGAAAGTATAGATCAATAAATAATTGTGAAATATCAAAATAAATAAATCAATTATCCATGATAAAATTCTACCCTAAAATATTTTAGCCATTCAGAATCAGGCATCAGGATATTTGGTCTTGAAAGGGTTTATTTTGTTTAATGAAATATAAGAAAGATGTAATTTCAATGAGGCCATGTGGCAAATACATCTCCATCAAAATAGTAACTACAAGAGTACAAAGTATAAATTATTTTTAAAAAACCCAAAGAAAGACAGCTATGGTGGTTGATATGTAGATCACTGTTTAGACTATTGATTGCATTCATTGGATGTAGCATTTGCTCTTAGTTAATTCTCTCTGGATGTGGCTGCCTTGTCCTCTGTCTTGTGTCTACTGATAAAGGCAAGTTCCAGGGACTGAATTTGGCCTGCAGATACTGGTGCGCCTGACTCGCATTGATAGCAACAGTGTTCCTGTCTTAAATGTGCCACTTTGTCAAATCCACACTACAGGGATTGTTTGGGGGGAAGCTGAAGGACTTCATCTGTCTAGAACTGTATAATAATCAGCTCTGGCCTCCCCCTGCTTTTCCTGTCTTTCCCTGGATCTTGTTAATGAGGCAGTTGTTAAACTCAGCTTCCTGGGTGAAGAGTTTGATTATGTGCTTTGCTTTATACATGCCACAATTTCCTGAGCAAGCTGGCCCCTGCATGACAAAAACAGTCATTTTGTCCTGCCTTTGAGAATGCTGGAAGGGCACTGAGGGCTAACCAGCATTCACCTTACCCACACCTCTTCACTCCTTCACACTTAGCCCTACTGAGTAGGAGGCTCATTAAGCTTGAATTCTTGTTCTTATTCAACCAGTAACCTTCTGCTTCAAAACAGGGAAACTAACGTAGAGAAGAATGTAGAGATTGACTAATAGGCAGCTTCTGTATAAAAGATAAAATGCAAAAGAATTGCAGTCCTTAGAGCAAAATCCAGAGGGTATAACTGCATCAGAGTATCTTTGAAAGCTTTCTTCCTTATTTCTTCAGCTGAGACTAAGTCTATTTTCCTGTAAGATCTTTTTTAACCAGATTTTTGGGTTAATACAATGAAACTGGTCTATTTTGTTGTCATTAATTATGGCTTTCTTTCAAATGCTGCTGTTTTGATTCAAGGGCAACATGAGATTTTAAGAAAAGGAGAAAAAATCTTCCTTTTATATATGTATACATAGTAAAGTTGTATAGTTTACTATCAAAATAGTACTTTCTTTTGTCTATTATCTATATTACATGAGTTTCTATACTTTTAACTTTGCCATGCAATAAGTAAACTGCTAAAGATTCCTTAGAGTGAATCATAATTTAGTTAATACAGATTTATTGGCTATTACATGGTTTCTAAATGAGAAATACCCTTTTTAAAGATATTCATGGTATCTAAAATCTTCAAGTACCTCTAGGGAAGCTAGAAGTAGATCATACCTTCAGAATTTTCCTGGCATTTGTAAGAATGCGTATGCTTGACCTTAACGTTTGAAATCAAGTTAAAGAACTAGCCTTCTGGGAATTCCCTGGAAGTCTGGTGGTTAGGACTTGTTGGTTTCACTGCCCTGGACCCGTGTTCAGACCTTGGCCAGGGAACTAAGATCCTGCAAGCCATACAGTGCAACTAAAAATAAAATTTAAAAAGGAAAAAACTAATTTCCTCTACTTTTATTTTTCAATAGTTACAATCCCCATTCACATGTTGCCTTCTCTAAAGATAAGAAGTATTTGTGGAACTGTTGCTAGTATAAACTAATGATCTGTCAAAAAAAAAAGTATCTTCCAAGAGAAAACAGCCCCTAAAGAACTTCATCAGTGTTTGAAATCTGGAGGGAAAAGAGGTCCAGTTGGACTTGGGAGCTCATCCTTTGAAACCAAGCACATCATGCTTAGTTTGAAAGAAGCCAACTTAGAACCCCCACAGCAATAGCGTGGCAGGAGGGGACAAAGTACTAAGAAAGGGAATAGCAGGGCACATCTTCACTGGACCTTTTATTTGAGTGTTTAACACAATTATTGTCCTCATCAGACACTTGGCTCAATTCTAAATCTGTATCAGGGTAGGTAGAGTTCTCTGTATGCCAAATTATGTTTCTTCCACTTTGGAGTATTTTTTAGAGCAGATGTATTCAACTTAACATTTAAATTCATGTGTGAAAAATATATTATCTGTAAACAACCACTTTCCTGTGTAAAATTTGTGGGACATATTTAGTCATCAGTTCAGTTCTTAGAAAATTTAGAAAGGAGGAGTTTCTTGATATTGTTTGTGAGAATAAAGTTGTAGTCTATTTTTGGTGTTAGCAACAAGTCAATTGTTAACACTTAATATAGACACTAGTAAAACTTAAAAGTGCAGAAATTTAAAGCTGAGTACTTATTAGTACTCAGCCTCAAGTACTTTTAATTTGTTTTCTGGAAATGAATTACAGAAGATTAGTATACAATTTTTTTTAACTATTATGGGAAAAGAGAGAAATTCTCATTTATAAATATCCTTCATTTTATTTGCTGTCATATTAAAAAATGCTACAGATAACTTACATATTAAAAAATGCTACAGATAACTGACATATTTAAAAATGCTACACAAAAACTTAGTTCTTGTGATCTCTTTATGTTTTGGAACTTAGTCTGATAGCCTAGCCTAGGGATTAGAAAAATGCACTCATATAGACATCAATAGCACCTCTCAGCATACAAACACATGCAATTCCCCTGGCTGTGATATGCTTAAGCACTTACCCTGTTTGCTGTTAGAGATGTGGAAATACCAAGTATCTCACTTCACATGGTAAAGGTATCAGTGTTAAATGTGTCCCAGGGGGAAATATTCCTCTTTAGCATTCATACATTCCATCCTTCTCTTGCTTGATATTGAGTACAGTAGGAAACATAAAACTTTCCACTGCTATTTAAAATTTTAGGTGTTTCATTTAACTTTTTTCCTACAATTAAAAGAAGATTAAAATTACAACTTCCCATGCAAAGGAAAAAAATCTTGCATTTTTCTACACTTCTTTAAGATTCATGAAGCATTAACATTTTACATTCTTCCCGCTCATTAAAAAACATGCTAATATGATTTGCTTTTATTCATTTGCCAGTTTATTCAACAAATGGTTGTTGAGTTCCAACTGAGAATTTACCAAATAGATTTCAAGTTGTTCTCTCTAGGGATGTTTTGTGGCTAGCTAGGTAACACCATTTGACCGTTTCTAAATTCAATATTCAGCTGTGTTTCTAAATCAAATATTCAGCTCTCCATTACATTTAGAAGCAATATTTTAGTAACTTGCCTGAGAAAAGTGAATAATGTGTGGCTGTTTTAGTTTATACTACTTCAAAGAGGATTAAATTTAACAAGATAAAATTGCTAAGAAAAGAAGTTCAATAGGTAAACTTTCACAAACTGATTTAACAAGAAATCTAAGACTAGATCTTCATTTTGACAGTGCAGTGAAAAGCCAGAATTCCACACTGCTGTTCTTTCATCCCACACTATTATCTTGTAAACAAATACTCTTAAGTATAAAGAATTCCCCCAAACAATATCTATAGCCTATAAATTCAGGTTAATTCACAACTAATGTGAGTGCAGAATCTATAACCTTGAGTTACATCTGCCACATATATTTAGAAAACATAAAGTTGTCTCTAAGACCAAAGTTCATAATCTGATATGTATAAATATGCTGTAGATGTGTTTCCTCTTGGTATATATCTAATAGCTGGACAAGTTCCATATTATGTCACTCATCTTTATATATCATCTCACTATAAGTATTGGTTTCTAGAATTGCAGTATTAGTGTTCAGGTTATAAAGGGGACGCAGAGAAACAAGAAAGCAAGTGAACAATGGGTCTGTTCAGCTAAGAAAATATCAGCCAAGTTTGTGTGGACTGGTTTGTTATTCATATTTAAGAGAAGGAAGATAAAATATTTTGACAGTCATTTGAAATGAACTGGAAAAAAAAAAAAAGAAATGAACTGGAAAATAGTAAAGACTATGATTTATAATTATATTCTAAGTAGAAATAAGAAACGGTAACCCGTTTATTTTATAAATGTTTATTTCTCCCCAAAAATCAGTCCTATAACTTTTGTCTTCAAAATGATATAACATACATTTGAGATAGCTTTGCTACAAGCATAATATATGCACCTGGCAACACCTGAAGAGAAAGTCGCCATTCAACTCTCCAAAATACCTTACCTGGCCTCTAACCTTCTTATAAATGGCATTATATTGACTCTAAGAACATTTTATAAATAATAATTATACAAACAGAAGTTAGAAATACTATGAATACATTGTCTATCCTCCATTAATACCACAAATGGGTTTTTCATGATTGCTGCTGCTGCTGCTAAGTTGCTTTAGTCGTGTCCGACTCTGTGTGACCCCATAGACAGCAGCCCACCAGGCTCCCCCGTCCCTGGGATTCCTCAGGCAAGAACACTGGAGTGGGTTGCCATTTGCTTCTCCAATGCATGAAAGTGAGACGTGAAAGTGAAGTCACTCAGTCGTGTCCGACTCTTCGCAACCCCATGGACTGCAGCCTACCAGGCTCCTCCGTCCATGGGATTTTCCAGGCAAGAGTACTGGAGTGGGTTGCCATTGCCTTCTCCTTTCATGATTAAAAGTAGTTTATTTTTAATGAATAGGTACCATACTTTCTAAAAATCTAAAACATTGTTAAGACTCATTCAAAGAATGAAATACACTTTCAAAAACTTTGTAAAGTCATTTCAACATGTTTCTCTACCGTCACACAACTCAACAATGAAAAAACATTAAAGGCATAAAAATATTTGTAGCATTAAATTGTGCCTTTCAAAGTACACTATGCCAAAATTTGCAAGAAATCTATTGTTTTAAACTCTACTAACGAAAATCATGACATCATATTGAAATAACCACGGTTTTACTTATATTGCTTTTTCTCTAAGATTCTCAATGAAGAAAATGCATAAGTATTTTTTTACAGAAATGTTAAAAATTCAATCTATTTTCTCTAAGTGTTAATTCTTTGGGAGTTTGCCAAAATAAAAATCAAACTGGAGTCAATCAAACAAGTGTAACACAAACAACTCACTTTCAAAGGCGATATGAGTATATGGGCTCCTCTCCATTGTTGCTTTACTATGCAAGTTTATATAAAAGCTGTCAAGAACTATCTGCAAGGCCTCTGCTATAATAGAAGCCTAGTCATTTCATATTTGGGGCTGAGAGATATGCAACTTCTAAACATCCTTTTTGATAGAGTAACAGGCCAGAATACTATTAGTAAATAAGAGAAGATATCACCAGATCCCCAGTCCCTCGTGTCCTCTCTTTTTAGGTGCTTGTAACTAAGACCACAGAAAAAGTATTATCAACAAGTCATTGCTACTTAGACTTTAGCATGAAAAGCAAATGCTTTCTTAAAAGCATGAGAAATAGAAAACTTAAAATTAAACCAATATCCAGAACCCTAAATCAATAAATACCCTAACCTTTGGCTTATGTTTGAGGCTAGGCCAGCCAGAAGTAAATAGGATCCCAAAAAAATGGACCTGATTGTCTTTCAGAGTAAATATGAAGGGCATAGACTAAAAAAAAAAAAAAAAAAGAATTACTTTCCATGAAATGATAAAGTAATGATAATATGATAATATAAGGCAAAGAATCAGTTAGTCTATCATTTAATTAATATTTTTAATTTGTTCACTTTTAAGACATAATGTTTGAATTTAGCTTAATGTATAACTCTAAAAATTGCTGGGCAGGCTATTTCAAAAATGAAATAATATTAGTAAAAATACAGCATTATGGCTTTCAAACCACTTTTATATATATATATATATATGTTCACCTGCTCCTTTTAACCTTTTTATGTTGTCATTTTATTATAAAGGAAGACATAAATTAGAGATGTTAAGTGACTTGCCCACAGGCCCACACAGCTGAGATTGGAAATGAGATCTTCTGACTCTCTCCAGTGCTCTTATGGGAAAAGAACAGCAACAACAACAACAAAAAAAAACCCTCTTTACTGTAACTATAGTTTACTTTGAAAGGTTATTGAATAGATTCTATGATTATCCTATGTTGTAGTTTCATCGATATTGATAATTTCAAGGTATATTGAAAATACCCATATAAGAGCTCAAGAAATTATAATGTTTAATTCATATTATAAACTAAAGAAACTCTGCTAAATTAACTAAATTAGACAGAGGTAGGTTTCAGGTCAACACAAAGAAAGATTTTACAACAATTAAAATAGGTTCAAATAATGGGGGGATAATTGGCTATGTTTCCCAAATTGTTCAAATAGAAGAGATTCTCACATCTCAGAGAGTACACACAGTGACATCTAAATTTCTGTCTCATTTCGAGAGTCTGAGATTCTGGGTCATGTCCTGAACTGTCTTTAGTAAAACAACCAAAGAATTCTGTTATACCTCTTTGAAGCTGTGGACACTTAATAACACTAGGGGGAAATTCATTCCCAGAATTTCAATAGAAGCTCATTAGGCTTTGGGATTAAGTAATTCACTAATTAAGTAAATAGCTGCTTTTATCATAGTCTGTCTACAATGTGAAATGGAAAAGTGTTTAAGGAAAGCACTTCTCTGAGAGAACCAGAGAGACACAGTTCTTGTAGTTATATAGAGTTTTAAAATTAGATAATGACATCACATTTGGGGCAATATGCAAATCTGACAAAACCCTTTGAATTATATGAGTGGTAGTAAAACAGCTAAAGTGAAGCACTTGGATGTAGAAGGACTTTCTTTGTTTTTTAAGAATGAAACATTTTTCCATATCTAGATATGATTTTTAAAATTGATCTATATAATGTATCCTGTATTGTTTCAGTATGTAATACTTGAGAGTGTCGATTTTTAAGGGCACCATAATATCGCCAACAGCTTTATTACTATTTAATTTCTTTTCCATTTTTTTTCCTTCATCATAAATAGCAATCAGTTAATGCCCTGAAGCAGGAAGACTGCACAGCCATTGTGATTGTAACCAAGCCTGGCAGTGTACCTACAGTTTTTCTTTTTCATAGATTCTCAGATTATTTGGAATATAAAGGTATTTCTGTCAAAACCCTGTCATATAAGTGGGCTCCATGGATGAAGTAGGTGTTTCATAAAATATACTCTTTTTTATATTTATAGCATAGATTTATGATTTCTGAATGTATCTTTTTCAAAAAAAAAGTATTTCTGTATATTTTCTTTAGAATTTATAGAATATAATGGATAAAGACAGGTTTGTCAAAAGAGCCATTCTTAGAATATTCATTAAAGAGATGATGTTAAAGTTTCTAAGGATGTGAAAAATGTGCATATTTATAGTTGGAGGAGTTTTATGGTGCCATAGAAATATTATGGAACTTTAAAGTGATTAAAGATCATAGGGTGAATCTAATGCTAAATAAGTGGTAATAGTAATACATGTATAATACAGAATCTTCCATACAGTGTTTTTTCCCTGCATATATTCATAATAGCCATTTGAATAACAGCTAAAACATCCTTCATTTTGATATTTCTGGAATATATTGTGACAACCTGAGCTTCCAAAAGTACATCCATTTTCTCACTTGATGTCATTTTACTTGATAAAGAATTTTAATAAGTTACCCAAAGTTAAATAACAATAGCACATGATCTTGTATGGGTTCAGGCTCATTCTTGGTCTCCACTTTCCTCCATGTCTCACAGAATTTAATTAACTGTCTGGTATTTGATTTTTTATGGGAGCCAGTCACTATCTCTGAAATTATGTCAAGGGGTATCCAGGAATTGGCTCGAAAGTCAATTAATTAGACAGCAGTCCCTGAAGATTTGAAGTCATTCAAGTAAGAAAAAAAATATATCATGTATAACTGACTTACTTTTTTGTACAGCAGAAACTCCAAATTTAAAAAAGACCATATCAGAGACCATATAAATGAAAAGAAAAAAATTAATATCTACTACATATCAAGCATACATATATGAACATATTTTCCCCCACAGCCCTTTGATGTTGGTATCTTCATCTGGACAGACGATGTTGTTAAAATTCAAGTCAAATAACTGAGAAATGACAGAACTGGAATAGAAGCCCATTATTGTATAGTTACCAAATCCATATTCATTTCACTATGCTATCTTGTTTCTCTCCAAAGAAGCCAAGAGTCCTAGTTAGATAGATACATTAAGAAAAAAAAAATCCCATATTTATCTTACCTACGATTCCCTGTTTTGAAAAATTAAATCACATAATTTGCAATCATACTCATCTCTCAGACTTTTTGTTAGTCTTCCAATCTAATGATCTATTAAGGGTTTTTTTTTCACTTTTACAATAATTCTAGTTCATATCAGATTTAATACTGCTCCAAATATGATGTTGCCTCTAGCACTATCATTTTACTCTCAAAAGACATGAACATCAGGGAAATGGGTTGAAACATCACAGCGTGCCTCTCCCTTCCTGGGGAACTCTAAGCTTCTCATGGTACACCCTACATAATTCACTCCAGCTGATGAAAATTAACAAGTCAATGCTCTTCCATAAATTACTTTGCTCTAAATCAGTATTCAATTTATTGGAGCTCTAATAAAATAGGCTGACTAAAAAGCATACAATTTTGTCCCCCTTACACAGCTAATGTTGGCTTAATACTTAAATGGATCTTAAATTGAATTCAGTGAATGCTCCAGTATATCAGACAGTTGGTAATGTCTTGTGAGACATGAGAAAAGGATCAGCCAGAACTGAACTTGACTTTAATACAAGACCATGTTCTATTATTGTTTAACTTTGGGTATTTCTCCCCTAGGAGGAGGACAGAGGAGAACTAACCAGCTCCAGGACCAAGGTAAGAGGGGAGTTTTCTTTCAAAAGAATGGGTTCCATTTATTTGAAGGAAACCCCTCCCCCACCTATTTTTAATCCTCTTTTCTTTATACATTTATATTTTTTAACTTAACAGGATTAAGAAACCAGCTTTCCACCTGTGCATAATAGTTATTTGAATACCCACATACAAATGTAATAGCAGGATAGAAAAACCTTCACACGTCTTATCAGTTACATGCTAAGGTTTTTTATCATCATTAAACATCAGTGCCAGTCTTCTATTAAGGATTAGATTCTTATATAGGTCTTAGGAAATTGTCATCAGCTTGTAATTCTATTACATGTAAAATATGAATGGTAACTGGCAATCAAACCAAAATGGATAATAAGGTTGCAAAAATTTTGGTAAAATCCAAAGTGTTTCCATAGATAATATATTATTAAGAATTTTTTTACTTTAAATAAGCAGCTGATGTAATTTAAATGATAGATAATTATAAGTATGGTCAGGTTAGACTTGGTGTGAAGTAATATATATTAGTGAAATTTTAACATACTTTTTGAAAGCTGTGGTTAGAAAAATCTAAGAGGAAAGGGAGGTAATATTGCTTCAACCAGTATTTCTCCATGCTTATAGAAGCACTTACCAGGCCTCTTGCATTGCTATTAATGATTTCCAGTGTTACTTCTCATGTTTTATGTTATTATCCATAAACATGACATCAGTATTTCCTGAATTTAATACCGTATTTCAAATTGGTCCCTCCATAAGGGAGAAGTGCAAAGTGAGAAACAAGTGAAATCCAAAGTGAGAATTTATAAAACATCCAGAATTTGAGATATTTGAAGAAGTCTTATGGATTATGGAGGGATCAGCTCCCAGATTCTATCCAGTAATATTTTTTGTTATTGTTACTCTCAAGAAAGCTAGATCTTACGTGACTCAAACAGATTTTAAGAAAGCTCTAGGATCATATAACTAAGACACTTGTGGATCAAGAAGGAAATTTTAGAGAAAAAAAAGAAAGAAAGAAATGTGCAAAAAGAATGAGAATTCAAGCAGTGAGTTGCTAGTAAATAATCATCTTTCAGAAGCAGTTTTTCCTTTGTTGCAGATATGTTTAGAATCTTGACATCAGCCTAAAATTGGATTTTGGAAGTTTTAGTGAAACAAAGTCATTTCAGAAGGATATATTATTGTTAGAGATTGTTGCCTTCTGAACAGGAACCATACTAGTCGTGTAAATTTGACTTTATACCAACATTTATGTAGATTAATGATATTGCCTTGTCGTGCTAAGTCGCTTCAGTCACGTATGACTCTCTCAATACTATGGACTGTAGCCCACCAGCCTGCTCTGTCCATGGAATAATCCAGGCAAGAATACTGGAATGGGTTGTGATGCCCTCCTCCAGGGAGCCTTCCTGACCCAGGTGATCGAACCCAAGTCTCCTGTGGCACACACATTATAGGCAGATTCTTTACCACTGAGCCAATGGGGACGCCTAATGATATTGCAATGGTCACCAAATCCAGAAACCTAATTACTGAACTTTTAACAGATAAAGCATTTTGTCAGATAGAACTTAACTTTGGCTTTCTCACTCACTGACTCTCTTAGTGAAAAGTATAGGATATATTTAAGGTACATTATTTATTCCTAATGTATTTATTCCTGAATTTTATCATGCCAGATACATGGATTGCTTAAGCAAAAAAAAAAAAAAAAAGTCACAATATTTTTAGTGAAGTATTGATGTGTTAGAATTTGACACCACACAGACATTAGTTATGTCAGGCAGATCTGTTATATACTTTGAATTCTTATAAAATATATCATGATAATCTCATTCTAAGAAAGAATTGGTGGTTCTGCAGTGATTTCTAGTTCTTTTGGATAACCTGAAATTGAGATAAGACATCATTTTTTTCTTTTCTTAGTTTCTCAGTAAAGTGAAAGTACTGATCTCATGTTACCTGCATTCAGTTTATTAACTATATTAAGATGAGATGGTGAAAGTGCCCAAACTGGTAATTTAAAAAATATCCAACCCCTGATGAGAAGCTAATAGCTAAAAGACTGTGTGATATTTTCTAGTATTAACATCAATAGGAGCAATGGTAGGTGAGATTATTTTAATAATTTAAACTTTCTTCCTACTTAAATTTTAATAAAAATAAATGAGAGAATATGTTTCTGTTTTGAAATATGATTGTATGCCCTGTCACTCTCAAAAATAAGAGCTTTGTATTTCACTTAGGATGGCATAAGCTTATAATATTCACAGGCAAATGATTTAGAAATCCAAGTCTTCAGTTCTTTTCAGAGAATAACGGAAAAGCCATACGTTCTCCTAGTTATGAGCCTTCTTTGAATGGCAAGTTCAGACAGCTTCTTTTCAAGACCCTATTTTTACCAAACAATTTCCTTTTTCTGTTTGTGCTATTCTCCCACCTAACCAAAATCTGAGTCAAAACAAAGATAGATGAAACAAGATCACTTAAAAGACACTTTAAGCTATATATTTTGTTATATTTAAAGGCATGCATGCATGCTCTGTCACTTCAGTCAAACTCTGCGACCCTATGGACTGTCAGTTGCCTGACTCTTCTGTACATGGGATTCTCCAGGCAAGAATACTGGAGCAGGTTGCCATGCCTTCCTCCAGGGGATATTTCTGACCCAGGAATCAAACCAAAAATTCATGTCTCCTGTATTGGCTGGCCATTCTTTACCACTAGAATCACCTAGGAAGCTAGTCTGTTACTAAAAAACAGAAACCTTAAATGAAAGAGAAAAATTAAAACTTTAATATTTTCTTTCAAGAACTTGATAGGAAATTTAAAGCATTTGTATATAAATATTAAGTAGATGTATTTAGTGAATTAAATACATATTTATATGTACAACAAAATAAATCTTAATCAAGCTAAACCAAATACAGTTGACATTTAAAATCTGTTTATGATAAATGAAAATTTTAATTTCTGAAATATGCTGAATTATATTGTTCTAAGTAGAAAAAATATGTTTAAAGGTAGTATGTTTTATTTGCTACACTAAAATATATTAGAACTGAACTATAGAAATACTAGTATTTGTGATTTTTATCTTTGAGTTTCATTGAAAGTATCAGATTTCCCTTGATATTCACAAACAAACTTATATTTGATTTTATCTTTTAGTATTCTTTCTTTGGCTACACAAACTGAACTGGTAATCCCTTTATTTTAACTATCTATAATATGGAACACCTTCTTAGCTTATTTTGTTTATACAGTGGACAAAAGTTCTAGAGTCAGTAATTTCATATGTTTCTCTTGCCAATATTTAACAGACAGTTTTAAAGACTTTTGCTCTATTTTATTTTGTTTTAAAACATTCATATCAAGTCTTCTCAAAATTTATCAGGTTCCATGGTTG
Organism: Oryx dammah; assembly: GCF_014754425.2. Taxonomy (NCBI): domain Eukaryota; kingdom Metazoa; phylum Chordata; class Mammalia; order Artiodactyla; family Bovidae; genus Oryx; species Oryx dammah. Next base: position 1,678,027 of record NW_024070201.1, on the reverse strand, counting down.
AAAGATTCCCTTTCATTGTATAACACACTATGCTTTCATTTGAATGGTTGCTTGAAAACTAGCACCTTAAGTCGGTTCATTGAGATATCGTCCCACATTTAGTTATTGCATGCTTACTCTATTTCTTGCCCTGCACTGGGACTGAAAATGTTATAAAGTATTACAAGACACAGCTGCTGCTTTCCAAAGAGAAAAAAAAATGTACAGCTAACATTGTAATGAAAAGTTAAACTCAGAGCAAATTTGATTCTACATAATATATAGATAATTTAAAGAAGCAGAAGGTAATTAGAATATCTGGGAAAGACCTGATAAAATAGGTTCAGATGTACCAGTTGAATGCATAAGTCAATGAGTGATTACTGGAAAATTATAAGAAATTTAGAAAAGCTAAGAGGAAAAAAAAGGAATTCCTGGTGAACTTTCTATCATGAGACTGGAATTGATTCTGAATAAAATATATTTGAGAAGAAAATAAGACTGGCTAGAGGAAGAGAAGTTCTGTTTGGTGAACTAGTGCTTAAGAGGCTAGGCTTCTGTGTTAGAGATACTCAGGGTTCCATTTCCATTTGCCATTTACTAGCCATGTGGATTCAATGAGGATTCAGTTAGAATACACATAACTTGACACAGAGTCTGGCTTAATAAAATTATATTGTAAAGGTATATGTAAATTGAATTGTTAGAAAGCCATTAATACCAGAAAAATTAGAATAGTATTTTAGAGACAGTCAGGAATCACTGAAGGTCTTTGACAAAACACTATATGAGCAGAGAAGCAAAGTTATTTTGACTGTGAGCATCTGAGAAGGGACTGAATCAGTGGATCTTGTCTCAGGTGATAATGGTTTTGATAAGGTGGTGTCAATGTAATAGAAATGGAAATAGGAGACATTTTCAGAAAAACAGTTCTTAATGGATGATTGACTATGGGAAAGGAGAGGAAACAAGAATTCAAAGATGAGACCGAGTTTTTTTGACCATCTAATTCATTATACTGATGCTTCATTATGATGCTGTTTCATTATGAAACTCAAGATTACATATTATAAAAGATCAGCCACTTAAATCATTAAGAACCTTGTATCAAAATAAACATATCCAATTTTAACCTTAGGAGAAAATAAATGTTACCATCAAATGAAATCAAATCATCATTTAGGTTGTTAATATTGTTTTTTAAAGAAAGTCATCTACTGTACTTTCTTCTAGGAAGGATCAAGTCAGTTGACAAGCTTATTTGCCTTTTAAGATTAATCTCAGCTCAACGAGTGTTTAGAGAGAACAGAAGTTGCCAACTTAATAGGGCAAGGCATATGAGTCAAAGCTTAACCAAAAGGTAACCCCTACCAAGCATGAAAAACTTCTCAGGAAAAAGGAAAGTTTCCTTAGAGAGCCATAGGAAGGATGAGTAAATAGTTTAACTTCACAGGATGACAGGAAGCAAAGATACCATAGTACTGTGGGAAAGAGCACTGGACTAGAAGGCAGAAGACCTGTGTTCCAGCTGGGCTTTGTTGAGCAAGTCACCTAACTTTCATTAGACCCCAATGACCACATCTATAAAATGAGAAAGTTGGAGACAACCTCTAAACCACATTTTGACTCAAATATTATAGGATTCTAGTTCTTTAAACAATCAATAACAGCTTTTAAGAACTGGCAAAGGATGGAAGAACGAAACATGGTCAGGGTACGTGGAATGGAATAGTTTAGAATTCTGGAAGGTGTGTAAAGAGAGTAAAGAGAATGGTCTAGGAGATGAAAGTATTTAAAATTGGGGATGGGACAGGGTCCACATAGAAAATGGCAGTCCAGACAAAGCATCTTTGTGAAAGACCTAGTATTTTTGAAGTGTTACTTCAGAATGATGATAATCACAACTTCAAAAAGTGAATGATAACCAGAGGTAACTTGAAGCACTTAATCTAGATAGTTATAATCTCATCTTGAAATAAAATCCTCTTTTGTACAATTTGATCATGGATAGTGATAACAATGGTGGCTCAGAGGTTAAGCATTTGCCTGGAATGCAGGAGATCTGGGTTCAATCCCTGGGTAAGGAAGATCCCCTGGAGAAGGACATGGCAACCCACTCCAGTACTCTTGTCTGGAAAATCCCATGGAGGGAGAATCCCTTGGAGGGAGGAGCCTGGTAGGCTACAGTCCATGGGGTCCCAAAGAGTTGGACATGACTGAGCGAGTTCACTTCACTTCAATGATAACAATGGGGTGGCTTAGGGTGGGGACTTTATCTCATATAATCTCAAACTGCACACTCAAAAGGCCACCAAAAATAAAATAAGATTTACATATTTAATATGATTACATTTTCTAAATAAAAGTATCTTTTGACAACATTTATTTTAAATTTTTATTGATTTTATTGATTTCACATGCAGTCCTTTAAAAAAAAAAAACCCATATATGATATGTTTTAAGAATGATCACAAATGGAGTTAATATCTTGGAAATTCATTTCTGCCAAATCATAGTCTGAAAACCTCTTCTCTGTTAAAATTCTGGAGCCAACATGGGTCACAGAAATATTTTTACTTATCTTTAATAAGCATACTTGAAAAGTCATTAATTCATTTTAAAATAGGTTTATTAGAATTGAGAGAGTCAGACACCCTTCCTCTACCCCAGCCAGGCTAAGAATTAAATTGATATGAGACAGATTACAGGAGAAAATAAAACAAAAGTTTAATAACATGTATACAGGGAGAGACCCAGGAAAACTGAGTAACTCACCAAATGGCCCAAACCCTCGTCTTAAATGCCATCTTCAGCTAAAGACAAAAGAGATTGTTGAGGGTAGTGATTTGGTACCTCAAATGGGGAAAATGCAATTCACATAGAGATGGAAAAGCAAATATTTGGAAAACAAATGCTTGAGCTATGGGGATAGAGTGGGATGCTGAGTAGATTGTGATCTCTAGTTTTCCCAACACACCTAGCCCATATTCTCTGATGTTAGTTCTATTGCTATAAAAGGCTTTCTACCTAAATTATCAAGGCAGTTAGCAAGGTCAAAATTTCTTCCTGAGCCTTTCAAGCCTTGATTGTTTTCAATTTGAAATTATTTGCATGCCAGAAATATTTGGTGGCAACAGATTTTGTTCACCTATAGTCTTGTCTTTGAAGTTTCTTCTAGAAGTTTCATAGTCCAGCATTTGACTTGCTATGTTGCTTTATAGCACATCAAATCAGCCACATAGTCTGACAACAAGTCAGTTTATTTCAGGAGGCCATGATGCAGGTGGGCTCTCAAAGTTAAGGCTATATGGTGCAAACAATCAGGTAGGAGGTATTTGTGTGGAGGCAAACAAACAAATGAAAAAAATGGTTAATGATTGGAGTAAATTATAAACCCAGTATCTGAGTCCTGAGAGCTGCCAGTCAAGATTTCTAGATATCAGGACTAAAGCATGTTTTGCAGTATGAAATGTTTTCAATGATGTCATTAGGTATTCAGGTAAATTTTCTGAGAATCTTACACAGCAATAGTCAAGAAGTTTGTCTAAATATAGGCAATTATTGTGATTGCTCAAGTTTATATCAAGTTGTTCAGCTTCAGTTTGCAAGGCATCAGGAAAAGGGCAGCGTTTATTCTCAATGATTCCAAGTTAAAAGAAGAAGCAGAAGAAAAACTGAAAACACTAAGCTTTTTTTTTTTTCCTCTAAAAATTACCCTTACTTCTATCAAAGAAAATAAAATTAAGACCAATTTGGCACTGAAACATGTATAATATCATATATTAAACGAGTCACCAGCCCAGGTTCAATGCATGATACTGGATGCTTAGGGCTGGTGCACTGGGACGACCCAGAGGGATGGTACGGGGAGGGAGGAGGGAAGGGGGTTCAGGATGGGGAATACGTGTATATGTGTGCTGGATACATGTTGATGTATGGCAAAACCAATACAATATTGTAAAGTAAAAAAACAAAAAAGATTAATTTGTTTTCAAAATTAATTTAGTGTCATTAAGTCCAGCAAAAATGGTAATTGATCTACTTTGCTGGAATTTTTCAAAGGAATCTCCAGATTAAATTTTTAAATGTCTCTCATACCATGAAACCATGCCAACGACTTGCTACCAGATTTACCTGTAATATATATAAATTTGGGTGAATTCTTCTCATCTTGAAAGAGGAAGTGAAAGTTGCTCAGTCATGCCAACTCCTTGAGACCCCACAGACTACACAGTCCATGGAATTCTCCAGACCAGAATGCTGGAGTGGGTAGCCTTTCCCTTCTCCAGGGGATCTTCCCAACCCAGTGATTGAACCCAGGTCTCCCACATTGTAAGCGAATTCTTTACCAGTTAAGCCACAAGGTCTCCAAAATATCCTGAATTTCTCGTGCCTTCCAGGAAATAACCTTCCTTACTCAACTGGTAAGGCTTCTAGGAACCATATAAGAAAAGTACCAGGCTATTTTTCCAAAGGGTTTTATGGCTCCATACAGCCGATCTTAATTCCTTCAAGCTGTCTGGTCGTATCTGATTCTATGGACATTTTTAAATATGACATTCCAGTCAAAGCCTTGATAATATAACCAATGTTTCCAATTGTCTTCTAATACAAGAAGCACAAATTCATAGTGAAAGTGTGTAAATAAATATATTGCCATGAAAATAAAAATACTCACTAAGAGTTTCTAAATTCTGAGGGGATCAGGTAGGAAGAAAAAGATGTTTCAATTCTATTTACACAGGTACAATTCGCCAAATTGCTATAAGTCATAGTTAATAGAAGAAGAAATATTTCTTTGTGTCTGGAAAACAATGATGAAAAGGCCAGTAATATTTCAGATAAAAAGTTATAAAAATTATAAACCATATTCATCAGTTCATTCAGTTCCATATAATTAATTCTTATTGATCTTGATCTTTTATTAACAGTTTTATGAAGCCATTAAGTTTTTCATTAGAATTCTATAATTTCTTACCAGTTTAGTGTCATGATCTAAAAGTTATCACAAACTTATATTTGTCCAAAAATCACTTCTATTAGCATCTTCATTTTCTAAGAGCATTTTAGTAAAACAAAAACTATCTATGAATGACAAAAACTTAAATTCACATGGTTAAAGATCTAATTGCAATGCAATTGACATGGAAATTTGTCTGTTTCTGTGACATGCAACATTTTAAGATAATAACTAGAAATATGACTGATAACATACCAGGACATATCTGAATTTTAGGAATTTCATATAACCTCTAGAACACCTGTATTAATAGCATTTACCCACACAATACACCTAAAAAGATTTATCATTGCTCATTTAACAATGATTTCCATATAATTTAATGTACCATGTTTTTTAATTTAATATCTCTCTTTGAGATGATTCAGGGGCCTTATGAAACATCTCAAAGTTAAGTAGAGGCTCAAAGGGACTTTATTTAGAATTTTGATTTGGGAGACTGTCAAAGTTATCAAAATATTTTAAATCACTTGGTCAGATACAACTACAGGTCACTGTAAAGCAATACTTATTCACTTAACCAAAGTGACAATAAAATATTTCAAAGGCAAATACATAAATATACAAATATCCAAGAAAACTTTAACTCTTAATAAGACTCCCTTACAGCATAATTTTTTTCAATGTGATCCATGACATGTTTTAATAAACCCAAATATCTTTAGTTCTCTGTAATAAGAAGACAAAAAATAGATTTATTTAACAATTAATGTTTTGGTATTTTATCTTCTCTGGAAATGATCTAAACATTCAGGAATTCCCATCATTTAACTTAGCAAAACTCTAAAGCTTCAAGTTACCAAAACAAATTTGAGGAAACTATTTTTAAGTATCTATGCCATAAAACATAATTATTATTAAAGATTTCACCTAAAACGTTTTGTTTCATTTAAACTTATTTAATTACTTGTGAAAATTTTATCATACAAATTTATCATTTTTTGCTGACAAATTTTGTAACAGAGATAGCTGAATGTGTTTAACTTGTGGTAAACCTAGTAGTCAGACTTTATTTTTTTGGTCTTCAAAATCACTGCAGATGGTGACTGCAGCCATGAAATTAAAAGACGCTTACTCCTTGGAAGAAAAGTTATGACCAACCTAGATAGTACGTTGAAAAGCAGAGATATTACTTTACCAATAAAAGTCCATCTAGTCAAGGCCATGGTTTTTCCAGTAGTCATGTATGGATGTCAGAGTTGGACTATAAAGAAAGCTGAGCACCAAAGAATTGATGCTTTTGAACTGTGGTGTTGGAGAAGACTCTTGAGAGTCCCTTGGACTGCAAGGAGATCCAACCAGTCCATTCTGAAGGAGATCAGTCCTGGGTGTTCATTGGAAGGACTGATGCTAAAGCTGAAACTCCAATACTTTGACCACCTCATGTGAAGAGTTGACTCATTGGGAAAGACCCCGATGCCGGGAGGGATTGGGGGCAGGAGGAGAAGGGGACGACAGAGGATGAGATGGCTAGATGGCATCACGGACTCGATGGACGTGAGTCTGAGTGAACTCTGGGAGCTGGTGATGGACAGGGAGGCCTGGCATGCTGCCATTCATGGGGTCGCAAAGAGTCAGACACGACTGAGTGAATGAACTGAACTGAAACCTAGTAGAATATAAGCTTTACAATTAATGCTGGTAACTCTTGAGATAGGCCTATTTAATTAAACCAACAAGCTTAAACTTGCTTTTACTTACTAAAGATTAATCTTATATCAGGTACACTGGAAAACATTTGGGTTATTTTCTACTACATTTAGAAATATTTAATTCATAAGCACTTGTTTTTAAGGCAATTAAAAAGAGCTCTTCTGCAAATTAATTTTGATAATATCATTTGGAGATAGGAAAATGCCATATCAATAATGCACATACATAAACATAAACACAACCAGAACTCTCATAGCTTTCACTGTAAAACCTAAGTCATGAATCAGGTATATCACAAACTCACTAGTTTATAAATAAAAATTGAAAAAAAAATTATATATGCTCAGATTTTTAAGGCTTTTTACTATTTGTGGAAAAAACTTATATACTTGTCCTTGATAAATCTTTAAGGAGGATGTGAATTAGATTTCCTGTGAGGGAGCACCTCCACAGAGCGGTTCACTCTTGGGGTAAAATCTTCCACTATTGCTTCTTTTAGCCCCTAAATATCAGCCCTCAGTTTCTGAGTTTCCATCTCATACTATGTGGGCTCAGCACATAGCTTCCTTTATTCAATTAACACTCCCTAAACGGTGGGTTTACCTGTGCCATCTTACAAAACCAGGCAAGGGAAGACAAAATCCTCATCCCTACAGTATAATCAAGGCAAAAAAAAATGCAATCATCTTACATAAAGTCCACTCAAATATACAATTGTTTAGTAAACTTCCATCTCAGTTCTATCAGTTCTGTAATTTTAGTTTCCACTAAAATGCCATCAACAAGTCTCAGTCTTACAAGGAGTCCCAGAAACTTTTTATCCCCCAGCCATTTGCTTCATTCCTATACAAAGGTTCTGATAACCGCAGTAAGGGGTAGACCCAAGGGACCAAGGTGCTTTTGTCAATATTTAACTTGATTAATTGGCCTAACTGTTGCCCCCAAACAGTTGCAGTTTTCTCAGTGTGTAATCTTTTCCTTCCAGCTTTTAAAATGTATATAAACTGAACTAATCAGAGTAGACTTGTTTGGGATCTTTACTGTTGGAGAGAACCAATATAGGGTCCTTTGGGCTCACACAATCTTAGGTAGTGCTGTATTATAAAACCTTTGTTTTGATCCTACAAATGCTCATTTTATTTATCAATTCTTAATAACCATCTAAAGATTTTCATCCAGCTTTGATTAATCCCATGACTCTTCCCTTTCTGATTCCTCTTTATTCCCACTTTCATTATATGTTGTATTTACGTTATTATTTAACAACTCTAGAATTTTTTTTTCTTTTTGGGAAGAGTCTCTTTCCCTTCCATTTGCTTATTAATAAACAATGTTTTTATTAGCACCTGTAAGACCCATTTAGAATATGAATTTAATAAGGCTTCCTGAAAAGATTTTCTTTTATTTTTAAAACTAAGAGACTTTTTAAGGTTAGCTGTTATATTACTTTGCATCCAACTTTTTTTTTAATTTTATTTTTACTTTATTTTACATTACAATACTGTATTGGTTTTGCCATACATTGACATGAATCCACCACGGGTGTATACAAGCTCCCAATCCTGAATCCCCTTTCCATAGATACTAGTAATACAACTATCTATGATGAGAGCTTTGCAAATAATGACCAATTTAGAAGCTTTTCCAATTCAAAAGATCCATCATCTGGCCATTGATGTTATTGTCATTTGTTGTTCAGTTGCTAAATCGTGTCCCCGTCTTTGCAATCCCATGGACTATAGCATGCCAGGCTCCTTTATCTCCACTGTCTCCCAGAGTTTGCTCAAATTCATGTGCATTGAGTTGATGCTTCTATCCAACCACCTCATCCTCTGCTGCTACCTTCTTTTGCTTCAACCTTTCCCAATGAGTCAGCTCTTCTCATGAAGTGGCCAAAGTATTGGAGCTTTAGCTTCAGCAACAGTCCTTCCAATGAATATTCAGGATAGATTAACTTTATGATTATCTGGTTTGATATCTTTGCAATCCAAGGGGATTTCAAGAGTCTTCTCCGAGCACCACAATTTGAAAACATCAATTCTTGGTGCTCAGCCTTCTTTATGGTCCAACTCTCACATTTGTACATGACTACTGGAAAAACCATAGTTTTGACTATACGGACCTTTGTCAGCAAAGTGATGTCTCTACTTTTTAATATGCTGTCTATGTTTATCATATCTTTCCTTCCAAGAAGCAAGCATCTTTTAATTTCATGGCTGCAGTAACTTTCCTCAGTGATTTTTGAGCCCAAGAAAATAACATCTGCCACTGCATCTACTTTTTCCCCTTCTATTTGCCATGAAGTGATGGGACTGAATGCCATGATCTTAGTTTTTTGAATGTTGAGTCTCAAGCCAGCATTTTCACTTTCCTCTTTCACCCTCATCAAGAGGCTCTTTAGTGCCTCTTAATTTTCTGCCATTAGAATGATATCATCTGCATATCTGAGAGTGTTGTTTTTCTTCTGACAATCATGATTCCAGCTTGTGATTCATCCAGCCCAGAATTTCACATGCTGTACTCCACATATAAGTTAAATATGCAGGGTGACAATATACAACCTTGTCATGCATCTTTCCCAATTTTGAATCAGTCAGTTGTTCCATACGAGACTCTAACTATTGCTTCTGAACTGCATACAGATTTTTCAGGAGAGAGGTAAGGTGGTCTGGTACTCCCATCTGTTTAAGAATTTTCTAGTTTGCTGTGATCCACACAAAGGCTTTAGCACAGTCAATGTACCAGAAGTAGATGTTTTTCTGGAACTCCCTTGCTTTTTTCATGATCCAACAAATGTTGGTAATTTGATCTCTGGTCCCTCTGCATTTTCTAAATCTAGCTTGAACACCAGGAATTTCTTAGTTCACATGCTATTGAAGGCTAGTTTGAAGAATTTTGAACATAATCTTGCTAGCATGTGAAATGAGAACAACTCTATGGTAGTTTGAACATTCTTTTGCATTGCTGTATTGGGGGGTTGGAACGAAAACTGACCTCTTCCAGTCCTGTGACCACTGCTGAGTTTTCCAAATTATTGACATATTGAGTGTAGCACTTTAAGTCACCAGGTTTTAGGATTTTAAATAGCTCAGCTGGAATTTCTTCATCTCTACTGTTCATGCCTTATAAGTCAATTCAGTCATGTCCGACTCTTTCCAACCTAATATACTATAGCCTGCCAGGGTCCTCTGTCCATGGGATTCTCCAGGCAAGAATATTGGAATAGGTTGCCATGCCCTTCTCCAGGGGATCTTCCTGACCCAGGGATCAAATTCGCGTCTCTTATATCTCCTGCAATGGCAGGGGGTTTCTTCACCATTAGCAACACCTGGAAAGCCCTTCACCTCTACTAGCTTTGTTCATAGTATTGCTACCTGAGGCCCACTTGACTTCACACTCCAGGATGCCCAATTCTAGGTGAGACTATGCCATCGTGGTTATCTGGGTCATTTAGACCTTTTTTGTATAGTTCTTCTGTGTATTCTTGCCACATCTTAATCTCGTTTGCTTCTACTAGGTCCTTACTATTTCTGTCCTTTATTGTGCCCATCCTTACATGAAGAGTTCCCCTGATATCTCTGATTTTCTTGAAGAGATCTCTAGTCTTTCTCATTCTATTGTTTAACTCTGTTTCTTTGCATTTTTTAAAAGGCCTTCTTGTCTCTCCTTGCTATTCTCTGGAACTCTGCATTCAGTTGGGTATATCGTTCCCTTTTTCCCTTGCCTTTTGTTTCTATTCTTTTCTCAGCTATTTGCTTAGCCTTCTAAACAACCACTTTTCCTTCTTGCATTTCTTTTTCCTAGGGATGGTTTTGGTCATTGCCTCCTATACAGTGTTATGAAACTCCATCCATCATTCTTCAAGCACTGTGTCTACCAGATCTAATCTCTTGAATCTATTTGTCATCTCCACTGTATAATCATAAGGGATTTTATTTAAGTCATGCCTGAATGACCTAGTGGCTTTCCCTACTTTCTTCTATTTAAGCCTAATTTTGCAATAAGGAGCTCATAAGCTGACACAAGATCAACTCCAGGTCTTGTTTTTGCTGACTGTATAGAGCTTCTCCATCTTGAACATAATCAATCTGATTTCTGTATTGACCATCTAGTGATGTTCATGTGCAGAGTCATCTCTAGTCTTTGTCCTGCTTCATTGTGTAATCCAAGGCTAAACTTGCCTGTTATTCTGGGTATATCTCTTGACTTCCTACTTTTGCATTCCAATCCCATATGTTGAAAAGGACATCTTTTTTTTTTTTTTTTTTTTTTACATTATTTCTAGAGGGTGTTGTAGATCCCTACAAAAACTGGTCAACTTCAGCTTCTTCAGCATCACTGGTTGGCACTTAAACTTGGATTACTGTGATCTTGAATTGGTTGCCTTGGAAACAAACAGAGCTCATTCTGTTCTTTTTAAGACTGCACTCAAGTACTGTATTCCTAACTCTTTCATTGACTATGAGGGTACTCCATTTCTTCTAAGGAATTCTTGACCACAGTAGTAGATATAATGGTCATCTTAATTAAATTCACCCATCCCCATCTATTTTAGTTCGCTAATTTGTAAGGTGTCAGTGTTCACTCTTGCCATCTCTTACTTGACTGTGTCCAATTTACCTTGATTCATGAACCTAACATTCCAGGTTCCTATGCAATATTGTTCTTTACAGCATCAGACTTCACTTTTACCACCAGACACATCCACAACAGAGTGTCATTTCCACTTTGGCCCATCCACTTCATTCTTTCTGGAGTTATTAATAATGCTCTCTTTTCTTCCCTAGTAGCCTATCGGACACTTTCCAACTCGAGGGGCTCATTTTTGGTGTCATATCTTTTTGCCTTTTCATACTGTTCATAGGGTTTGCATGGCAAGAATTCTGTAGTAGTTTGCCATTCTCTTCTCTAGAGGACCACATTTTGTCAGAACTCTTCACTATGACCATCTAGGGTAGCCCTGCATGATATGGATCATGGATACATTGAGTTATGCAAACACTTTCACCTTTCACCTGATCCATGAAGGAGGACTGCTGATGAGTAGGAATTTAATAGTAATTTAAACCAATAAGCCAATTTATAGAAAGACCCTGAAGTAACTTTCTAGACATGGTATCATGGACACAAGTGTCCTGAAATAAAGCCATGGATGATTTAGTTCCCATGTTCCATGACTCTCAAGATAGCCAAAAAAGTTTGAGAAGAAAAGCCCCTTATAGACTGGACCCCTGATGACAAAGCTCCCTGTGAAAGCTGGCAAAGAGACTGCTCAGAATTTCAGCCTATTTAACTGGCTGCTAAATGAACACTGGTATGTGTACCTTTTGGATGGCAGAAACCCGAGAGATTTTTCTCATTAATATATTAACCCGAGAGAGAGATACCTCAAGACATAGAACAAGAGAAAAGGAAAACTTAATCACACCAATGGCTTTCTCCCTAAAACAAATGACACAAAAGACAAGGAAAATCAGTGACCATCTCTGGGGGAAAATGATCAACAAACCAAGAGTAGTACTTTATGAATCTTTAAGCCAAGAGTCACAAAGTCCAAGAAGCTAGCCTTACCAGTATTCTCTCCTGTTAATCTAATTTTAGAAAAGAGAAAAACTTTTACCAATCTCTTTTCCAACAGACCCTGCAGCCAGAGATTTATGAGACTAGCCAACATGGTAACAAAGAATAGCTTGTGCTGGCTTTTGTCAGGTACCCCAGGGTCTCTTAACTGCAGCAGCTTCATGGGGAGTAGTGTTCAGCCAATAAAGTTGAATCCTATCTGTTGGGGAGGAATAAATTTTCCTTTACCCTTATAGGTTCTTCTGGCTAGTCTAAAAATTAACTTGACATGAGACAGATTAACAGGAGAAAATCAAACAAAAGTTTAATAACACGTATACATGGCAGAGACCCAAGAAAACTTAGTAACTAGCTACAGTGGCCCAAATCCTCACATTAAATACCATCTTCAGCAAAAGACGGAAAAAGTGATGTTGTGGGTAAAGGTTTGGAACTTCCAAGGGGAGGAAGGCAATTCACATAGAGATAGAAATGCAAATGTTTGGGAACCAAATGTGTGCAGGGCCAAGCAGAGACAATGGGATACAAAATAGACCCTGATCTCTAAGAGTTTCCCCCATGATACCTACCTAGCCAATATTCTTTGCGGATATCCCTGGGGGTAACTCTATTCCTGTAACAGAGGAATACTATCTCAATTCTTAAGGGAGTTAGCAAAAAGATCAAAGTTTCTTCTTGAGTCTTTTGGGCCATGATTATTTTCATCTTGAAATAATCCACATGCCAGATATATTTTGCCATGGCAGATTTTGTTTCCATACAGTTCTCTACAACTGTCTGAGTTTTGCACGTTTGTGCATTTTTCCTGAGGAAGTATACATGCTTTCATTGACTTCTAAAACAAGTCTATGACCAAAAGAGGGCAAAAAATTCTAGTCTGTGACCTAAACCTGACAAAAATCAAGAAATCAGGCTGAATAAAATATTTGTAAAGATTACATTTAAAAACCTCAATATTAAAATACAATTTTTTTTGTTGTTTATCAAAATCCCTAGCTAATGTGCTACCTAAACTAGTGGCAGATATCCTCACAAAAAATAATAGTGTTCTTTCTAAGAATCACATTCTTGGGGCCTAGTTCTCAAATAGGAATTAATCACTCAAATCCCAAGAACACAATTTAGAGACAATTCTTGGAATCTAGTCCAGTGTTAACTCTATTTGTTCAGTTCTTTCTCATTCAATTGAAATATGAAGTACAAACATTTCTATCAGTTCAGTTCAATCACTCAGTCGTGTCCGACTCTTTGCGACCCCATGAATCACAGCATGCCAGGCCTCTCTGCCTATCACCAACTCCCGGAGTTTACACAAACCCATGTCCATTGGGTCGGTGATGCTATCCAGCCATCTCATCCTCTGTCGTCCGCTTCTCCTCCTGCTCCCAATCCCTCCCAGCATCAGGGTCTTTTCCAATGAGTCAACTCTTCGCATGAGGTGGCCAAAGTATTGGAGTTTCAGCTTCAACAGTAGTCTTTCCAATGAACACCCAGGACCGATCTCCTTTAGGATGGACTGGTTGGGTCTCCTTGCAGTCCAAGGGACTCTCAGGAGTCTTCCCCAACACCACAGTTCAAAAGCATCAATTCTTCGGCGCTCAGCTTTCTTCACAGTCTAAATCTCACATCCGTATGTGACCACTAGAAAAACCATAGCCTTGACTAGATGGACCTTTGTTGGCAAAGTAATGTCTCTGCTTTTGAATATGCTATCTAGGTTGGTCATAACTTTCCTTCCAAAGAGTAAGCGTCTTTTAATTTCATGGCTGCAATCACCATCTGCAGTGATTTTGGAGCCCAGAAAAATAAAGTCTGACACTGTTTCCCCATCTATTTGCCATGAAGTGATGGGACCAGATGCCATGATCTTAGTTTTCTGAATGTTGAGTTTTAAGCCAACTTTTTCTCTCTCCTCTTTCACTTTCAAGGGGCTTTTTAGTTCCTCTTCACTTTCTCCCATAAGGGTGGTGTCATCTGAATATCTGAGGTTATTGATATTTCTCCTGCAATCTTGATTCCAGCTTGTCCTTCTTCCAGCCCAGCGTTTCTCATGATGTACATTTCTATATATATATATGACTTAATTACATATATGTCATCCAAACTCCAAAATAAAAACAAGAAATCCCTCATTATAAAAGTGGTTTTCAAATGCTTATTATAAATCTTGCTGGGTCTGAATTGTCTTTTCACATTAAATAATTTTCCCTCTGAATTTTGATATTAAATTATTGATCAATAATACCACTTTTTTTTCTTTTTCTTTTCCTTTCTTTGTTATTTTACTTTGCAATACTGTATTGGTTTTGCCATACATCAACATAAATCTGCCACGGGTGTACATGAGTTCCCAATCCTGAACCCCCCACCCACCTCCCTCCCCATACCATCTCTCTGGGTCATCCCAGTGCACCAGCCCCAAGCATCCTGCATCAAACCTAGACTGGTGATTTGTTTCTTACAGGATATTATACATGTTTCAATGCCATTCTCCCAAATCATCCCACCCTCTCCTTCTCCCACAGAGTCCAAAAGTCTGTCCTATACATCTGTGTATCTTTTGCTGTCTCACATACAGGGTTACCGTTACCATCTTTCTAAATTCTATATATATGTGTTAGTATACTGTATTGGTGTTTTTCTTTCTGGCTTACTTCACTCTGTATAATCAGCTCCAGTTTCATCCACTTCATTAGAACTGATTCAAATGTATTCTTTTTAATGGCTGAGTAATACTCCATTGTGTATAGGTATCACAGGTTTCTTATCCAGTCATCTGCTGATGGACATCTAGGCAATGGATAGCACATTGGACTTCCAATAGTGCCACTTTATGCAAACCTTAACTGTCATCACAAGCAAACTGGAGTGAAACCTTTATATTTTTTCTAAAAAGGTCTGCATATACATATAAAACAACTTGGCCCACATTCTTCCTTTGGAAATGAGCACACAAACCCAATGAAGCAAAAAAAGGCTTGTGCCTATTTATTGGAAGGAAAAATTTGAGGGAAAAATAGTAAGAGCATAGCTACAAGTTAAACTGAAAACAGTGGAACATTGATAAATGCTAAGAATTAGCTAGTCTTCCAGGCCTACACAGCAGATAAAGGGTAGAACTGTGAAACAAATATCTTTCCATATATCAGATTTATTTAGTTATTTGATAGCCTATTGATTTTTATTCACTTTCTATATTTCTTTAAGTAATAAAATAGTTCTTTTTATCAGTTAGTTATTAACAACCTGTAAACAAAGTTCTGGAATTTGTTGTAAATTCTCAGTTTTCCTGCTAATTTCCTCTAACTACCTTTATGTAAGGGTGGGGAGTGAATGGGAGGACATGATTAAACCACAAAAGTAAAACCCTCTGTGACATTTGCTCCTATCTACCTATTTCATCTTACATATGGGATGAACTCTCATGTACATAACACTTGTTAAAATACTGAGAATGCAGCCATTTAAATATCAGAATGACTAGTTTGTACAGAGTTGGCCATTATTTATATTTTATGAAATTACTATTTTCCTATTAGAGTGGCCCTGGAAAAACTTCTGCATATATTTACCTGCTACACAACAAAATTTAAATCAGATGAGTTTTCCAATCTGCAATTTTAGCATGATTTCAAAAAGAAGGATAGAAAAAGTATGTTGTATGATGGAAGGTTATTTTTTTTAATTCCCTTTTTTAAAACCTCTGAAAAAAGTTTTTTCTTAGAGTTTAATACTCATTTGGAAAAGAACATAGCTTCCAACCATATAATCTTTTTCTAAAAATAAAGATATATATATATGTGTATATATATATATATGTATATGTATGTATATTATGGCCAATTTAGCAGGACTCAAGTTTATTCACAATCACCTTCATTTAATCTGTCTTAAGGGAAAAAATTCATCTTATCTATGTAATTTTTGTGAAACAGCAAGGCTTCTCTCTAGGCCACTGAGAGTTCCATTAACTCTGAGGATACTTTCTGTTGGGTAGACTCACACCTCTCTGACAGACCTGCTCCCCTAAAATAAGGTAGAAACTTTGTAGAAGCCAAATGTATCACATGTTCTCCATCCAGCCTTGATTAGAGACACAAAACCAAGTGAGCCAAAGCAAACCATACTATCAAAACAAGGAATGCTTTCCTGAGATCGTTAAGAAAAATTTCTAAGTTCTAACTTCCTTAATCTTTCTTGATCCAAAATAGAATATATATTTTAATTTGCATGAAACAATTCTAATATGCATATTATAAAATAATTAAGAGAGTAGTTTTGTTTGTTCTTTACTAAAGTGTCACTTTTCATTGAAGAAAATTTTGAATGAGTGGGAAAGCACAAAGAACAATATGCAAGCCAAATCAATCATAATCCTACTACCTACAGATAGTGACTTTCATTAACATCTATACATACAAATAAATAGAATTTAAATAAATATTTAAATACATATATATATGGCACATATATATACATACATACAAACATTATATATCTTTTCTAAAATTAAGATCACAATGAATATACAATTTGTTTCTTTTATTCACTCAACATTAAGCATTTCCTTTGTCATTAAAATCCTATAATGATTGTTAAACATTCAGTCATATGGATTATTGGTGCTTATTATTGCTATCCTCTAGGGAGCTTTCTAAAAATGTATACACGCTGCCCCTACGTCAGAAGATTCTGATACAGCAAGTTAGTCCTGAGCATCTGTATTTGTAATAAATGGTTCTAACATTTAAGTCAAGATTGAAAACCACTGTTGTACAATAAATCTACTTAATTCTCCCTTTTGGTTGGGCATGTAATTTGCTTTCAATGTGTTGTTATATAAACATGCTATAACATTTATCATATTACTTTGTCAACATCATTAATTTATTTCTTAGGATTGATTCCTCAAAGGGGAATTGTTATTAATAATTCGCAAGGGTAATAACTGGATTTTTTTGTTCTATAAAACCATATTATTTTCTTTCTATTCTATTTCAGTGTATTCTAATTTCAGGACAATATTAAATCCTTGGCTATATTAAATATTATCCTTACTTTTATATTTTCTAATATTAAGAGCAAAAAATTTGCATTTCTTTGATTCACATTAATTTAATTCCAAGTAAGAGTAAGTCATTTTTATATGATTTGTACTTCTTCCTGCATAAACTATCTACCAATGTCTTTTGCAGATTTTAAAGGATTTTCTAAGGTATTTTACACAATTTCTTGTTGAGTCACATAATATTAAAATTTACTAGGAGTATGAAAACACTTTGTAGCATCATTCAGGTAAATATTCTGGATATTGTAACACCTGATATTTAAATTTTATAGAGAATTAAGTATGA
This sequence comes from Oryx dammah, assembly GCF_014754425.2. Lineage (NCBI taxonomy): Eukaryota > Metazoa > Chordata > Mammalia > Artiodactyla > Bovidae > Oryx > Oryx dammah. The sequence goes on along the minus strand of NW_024070201.1, from coordinate 1,660,441 downwards.
AGAGAACACTCAAGTTAAAAGAGTACAAGCCTAAAACTAAGGAAACTTTTTCATGTGCTTATAATTAATGAATCCTTCTTTATGAGAATAATAAAGCATTAGCAAAATTACACAGTAGTTTAGACCAAAAAAATCCATTAAGCCCATATATTATTGATATCAGAGACAATAATGAAGTATTCATCCTACTAAGTAAAATGTAATTAATTTTTATTTAACTAGACTAAATATAATATTGCTGACTATTTATTTTAGAAATTATATATACCCTAAATTTCTTATGTACAAACAATAACTAAAGCCTGTATATCGGTCCTATGATAATATTCTCAAATCCAGGAAAACATGAGTACTTTATTAAACAAATCTTTCAAGTTTTCTCTATATGAATGTTAATATCTCACTAACAGAAAAAAAACTATAAGAATTATGGTCTAGAAGTAAATACAATGAGTAAGACATAAAGTAAGCATAAAAGAATATCTAAATCTATAGATTAATAATAAATTACTTATGGGAGGATAGAGAGGAAAATATAAATATCTTAGCCTGAATTTAGCCTGCTTTCAACAAAAAAATCTTAATTTGCATTAAATTAATTTGTACAAAATTAATAAATGGAAAAAGTTTAAATCTGTTAGTTCCCATTCTATAGCTTTTGTTGAGTTAACAAAAATGGGCCCCAGAGGCTTGGCCAATGAGAGATAGATTTCATAATCTCAAACTCAATTGAACAACAATTCAGGAATAAAAACCCTTGAAATTTTTCCAGAGTTCCTGGGATTTGACTGGGTGAGCATTTTTGTTTCAACCCTGAATTGTGTTCCCCATCATCTCACCACCATGAAAAACCTATTTGGAGAGGGGTTTTTCTTACCTAGGATTCCGCTAAGTCATAAAAGGACAAGGCAGAAAGTATGTTACATAGCTCCTGTTGTAGTCTATAAACGGTCATGGTCAACATACCTGGGCTCTCAAATGTGGTTTACATTTCTAGCAAAAAAAATGTGATCACTTGTTGTTTCTTCCTCTCTTTCCATTTTTAAAAAGCAATTTATTTCATCTGTTTATTCTATAGAAGCTGCATTTAATAGAATGAAGGGAATAATTAACGTAAAAAATAACTCTCAATATTTTTCTTTTTTCTTATCTGCTTGGCACTATAGCAACTTCTCTAATGCTTAATCAAGACAAGAATATTCTCATCATCAATTTTAGTTTGTTGACATAGATTTCAAAATCTATGTCTGAAATGTATGAAGGGAATTTCAAAGCAATAGTAAAATGTGCTGCAGCAAGGATCTGCTTTCTATGTCCTTTATTTTCCTGACTCCTTCTGAGTTCCTTAGGCTTGCTTGTAATTATGTCTTTAGTGTTCCTTTCCTTTTTACCTGGATAGAAAATGGTTTTTAATCTAATCTAGAAAACTGAGTAAAGTAACTTTAGGTGTGTGCATGCTCAGTTGTGTCCAACTCTTTGTGACCCCAGGGACTACAGACCATCATAAGTAACTTTATGTATATTTTAAAAGTCAGTTTAAAAGTCAGGTGATGGTTCTTATTAATAATATGTAAAAGTGAAGCATTCCATAAAGTAGAGCAGATGTTCAAATGGTCCTTACAGATGTGCTTTGTGCTGTATTATAAATAGCAGTCTAAGGAAACCTTTAGACCTAAACTGATTACACAAAGAAATTACATCTTTAGTCAGACAATTACAGAAAATAGTAAGCCTTTTTAAAAGGCAAAGAAATCTTGAAATCCTAAAGTGAAAGTGAAAGTGAAGTCGTGTCCAACTCTCTGGAACCCCATGGACTGTAGCTTACCAGGCTCCTCCGTCCCTGGGATTCTCCAGGCAAGAGTACTAGAGTGGGTTGCCATTTCCTTCTCCAGGGGATCTTCCTGAACCAGGGATCAAACCCAGGTCTCCTGCATTGTAGGCAGATGCTTTACCATCTGAGCCATCAGGGAAGTCCTCAAAATCCTAAAGATTGTCCCTAAATATTCATTACAAAGTGCCTTCATTTATGGAAAGTACATTTTACATGTGATAGTATTAAATGAATTCTATTGAGGAACCAAAGGAAAATGTGGATTAATTGTGAACTGGTCAATGACTTAACCTACTGGTCAAGAGTGTTATATTGACTAATATAGATATACATACGTGCACATATATGGATAGCAGTGTGAAACTGAGCTGTTTTTACATGGCCTATTAGATGTTATTAGAAAGACAATGTCTTAGAATAACTTTGTAGGAAGCTTTATTCCAAACAATTTTCTCAACATAAAGCTTTTTTTCCTTATCCATTTTTTAATTTTGCTTTTTTGTTTTCTATTGTGCTGTGAAACTGTTTTTGGATATGGCTAATAACCCTGTTAAATAACCCTCTCATGAAATGATTACAGTTTTATCAAAGGAGTGGTCTAAACCAACATATAAAATAATTGGGATAGCACTTTACTGAAAAAGAATCTGATAGAAATGTTTAAGACTAAAATAAAATGGATTATAAAAACAATTTTATCCAAAATAGAAAACTTTTGTTAGTTTTAATTCAATGAAAGACAAATTTAGTTTCTGTGGAAAATAAATTAAACAATTCTTTTCTCCTAACAGCATTTTAAAAAAAATAGATGTCTCTAGCTGCACTGAGTTTTCATTTATTCCTACATTTCAGTCTGGTCCTTTTGCTGATTAAACTGATAAATTTTTACTTCAGGAAGTATATTACTTATTTTACACCACTAGCATGGGACTTACTTCAGAGTGTGGGAACAGCTAACTATTTAATTAGCATTTAGTAAGAGGCAATCTAACTCTTAGAAAGTGTTCATCCTCTCAAAGTATGTGGTTTACTCATGGGAAATATTTACTCTCCAAGTGGATCAGACCATTACAACACTAGAAAATGGACATAATTTACCTGAAATATTACAAACACATTTTAAGAGAATAAATATTTTAATAGGCTGATTTGTGGTGAAACAAACAACGCATTTTATTAATCAACTAAATGATATTTCACTTGCAAATCAATGTTCAAATGCTATCCATTAACATAAGGTTGTTTTTATTTTATTATTAATTAAGTATAATAATAAATTAAGTATTAAATATAATTATTAATTTGTCATTAATCAATCACCAAACTGGGCAATTATCAAACAGAATGGCACAAACTGAACCCAAAGTCTCTCAGTATATAAGCCACTAACTAGATTTAACAGACATTTCATTAAATGCTGGGAAAACTTTTTTTAAAAGTTAATGGTTCAATTAAAACCTGTACCTTGAAAGCAAGAAAGAAACCAAGTACATGGGAAGCAAAACCCATGACACATTTTGTTAATCCTCTTAGAGAATAATTAGAATATGCCACCCTTATCCCCTGTAGAGATACACATGGAAGAAATCTAATCTAGTGTTTGTTTGCCCATATCATATGCAGCATATTTTCCTGGGGTTTAATTATATAATTTAAACAATCAAGTTGGATGTATGATCCTGTTTTCTAAATAGCATCTAGTAACTTTAAAAATCAACACAGAATCCAAATATAATTTCCCTGAGAGCTGGTACTACCATTCTTTTGACCATCATCCTATGACTTCCAGACCAGAAAACTGAACCAATACAAATAATAAAAGGAATAATAATTAAGCCATACTTTTTGTTAGGAAGTCAGTACACAAAAATTAGTTGCATATTTGTTGATTTGTTTGTGCAATTATATTTTTCCTTCTTGGAATGTATTTTCATTTGTTTTCCTATTGGTCATTGACATTCTAGAAGAAAGGGAATTCAAGACACAATCTTTCTCAATTACTAGTAAATTTAAGTTTATTACTGTTTTGCAAAAAAAAAAAAAATCATGTAATTGGTTGATGTTGATGTCAGTTACTTGATAATAAATGAACTGTGAAAGTGAGTAGCACCAAATACCATAGGTTTAATATACTTTGAAGGAAATTACAATTGCCTGGTAGAAGGGGCTGCAGGATGACAAAATGAGAGGTTTATTTAGCATCTGGGAGAAGCTTATAAAAGAGCTTAAACCCTCATTCCTTCTAACATCTTAACAGCTGTGCAGTTTCTTACAAGATATGTTTTATCGTTTCAAGAAATGCTGTTAACCTCGCAGTTTTAAAACTGAATGAACAAGGCCTCTTGGACAAATTGAAAAACAAATGGTGGTACGACAAAGGAGAATGTGGCAGCGGGGGAGGTGACTCCAAGGTTAGCCTCAATGTCACCAAGAGCGGGTAACAGTGTGTGAAGTAATAGGTGCATCTGCTAGGAGACGCAATTCAGACCTGCGAATACCATGGGAATTGCCAGTCAAATCCCTTCACAGACTTAAGTATGCAATTACTGTCAAAGCAAAAATATTTGCAAACAATATCAATTTGGGGACACACTAACAAATCTAACTAAAACTGTCACTTAAATCTCCAGTTTGGAAAAAGTTACAGATCAGACATGGTCCTAGGAACCTTGGTGTTAGAAAGCAGGCTTTTGAAAGTGATGAGGAGAGAGAACAGAAAGGGTCAATCTGTCTTGTTTTTTTCACCAGAGCTGCCACAAAATAGTTTTGAATAATAGCAATAGTCTAGCCTCACCTAGACCAGGTACCTTCCAGAAAGACATTTCTCCATGTAAAACTGTCAGGCTTCAATTAAATAGCAAATTACAGAACAAATGAAAAGAAATGATGAACTATACAGTTCTGCCTTCCATAAATGAATCAAACTAAAGAAAGATCGGATTGTAAAAACAAGACCAACTCAGCTTTATCCTTACCACATCCATGTCATATTTCGAGCTTCATAAAATAATGTTTTATTTTTATTTCTAAGCAGTGTCTTTTAAAAAAAAGTATACAGTTAGCAGAAATTATTAACCAGTGTTTCAGAGCTCTTCTTCACTGTAGATAGACTTAAAGCAATCTAGAGATGGGAATATTCTGACTGAATTTCTTTCCTTACATATCTTCCACTGGTATGTAAGAACATTAAAAATTTTAAAGTATACATTCTTGTCTTTCTTTTCAATTCTAGAGTACTGCCAGAAACAAGAAGCCCTGCTCTTGTTCAGGTTCTTCCCTGGGTTACAAATTCTCTCACTTGGCTGGCCACCAAGCCCAAAGCTCTATTTAAAAGGAGCATCTGTCTATTTTACATATAGTAATGTAAAACTATGGCAAAATTTTAAAGTGATTATCCTCCAATTAAAATAATTATTTTTTTAGAAAAGGAGTATCTGTCAAGGAAACCGCTAACCTCACCCTCTTTCAGTGCTGATAACATCCCCCTTGATCCTGATCTGAAAAGTCTTTCAAATTCAGCTCCCTTGTGCATCCTGCCAGCGCTGTTGCAGGAAGAGAAAGAATAAACTTTGCCAAATGATTATTTTGGCAATAGAAGGAGGCACGAAAGAAGACAAGAAAACAAAATGGTGTGGACACAATTCTCATCATTCATCTACTATCCCGAGGGAGAATATGAGTCCCTGGAGAGTCATCAGGGTTCTTCTGAGATGATTCCCCTTTAAGGCACCTCCATGCAAGACACCAACTGTTTGTTTTCTTTAGGAGTGTTAACTCTTTTGTATTTTGGTGCCCCAACTTGCCTAGAACATTTCGGCCATTTTCATAAAGTATAAATACATACATATATACACAACAAACAGAAAATTACTCATTTACAATAATAACCTCTCCTCTATGCAAATTAGAAATGTAAGAAACTGTACTCTAATAGAACCAGAGAAAACAAATTAAAGATATTCTATTCGGTTAGAAAAAGAAATTGTTTGCAAATTTATAGTTTTTGTCACAAATATAAACAAAGTATAACATTGCTTAACATATAAAGTTTTCCATAAAAGTAAATAATGAATTCCTGTTTTAGTGTACATTAAAGGCTCTTTCCACAGAAAAATAAGCAAAGAGAAGCAGAAATGTACACATAATGGAAAAAATCTATGTAACAAAAGTCCTTTTAATTTATTTAAATAAGGGATTGGACAGCTCAACTGAATTTAATCTATTTGCATCCAACACATTGTTTGGTACATAATGGACACCGAGTAAATATTTGTCATCTAAAGAAATAAATAAGAAGCTAACCTTGTAGTTTTCAAAAATCAAACTGCTTGCCCCTGTTACTTTCACCAAACATAAATTCTAAGATAATATTTTCAATTTTTTAGATATAAATTTAAGATATGAAAATATTATTTCATATCCTAAGTCATTTTCTGAAATGCTATAAAAATTAACATAAAATGCATGTTAATTATTATGTTCTATTTTCCCTCAAGAATTTTGATTTCATACTACAAAAAAATTTTAGTAGGTTGTGTACTGATATAATATTTGTCACCAATAGAATGGGTAATTATAATACCACCCTTAGGAGATGGTGAGGGACAGGGAGCCCTGGCATGCCGCAGTCCATGGGGTCACAAAGACTCGAACACAACTGGGTAACTGAACAACAATAATTCTGCATCTATTTTAAAGATGATATTTTAAATGGCCTGACCTAACTTAGAATTAAAGTAAACTACCAGGAGGCAGTTGCTGCTTTTTAATTTTTGTTCTGTACCTTCTTTGGCTGACTGATTTTCTTTTTGAACTTACCTCACCCCTTCCATTTGGCCTGATCTTTATTGAAAAAGGTAAAAAGAGGAGAAATACTGAATTGAAAGATGATGCTGGCTTGTGGGCTTTGATAAGTATAAAGCCAAAGCAGAAGAGAAAATTAAATGCTGCCAGTTTATCTACAATGCACATTGTGCACAGTACACATTCAGAGATCTCATCACAAGTATACAATTATCTGATGTGATCTGATTTTGAGATATACAGTCCTAGTATGAAAAACTTAACTTTCCTAACAGTGACTCGTCTGGTGAAGGGGGAATAGCATGGAAAGCTGTACCACACATGAATAGGTTCCAGTGAGGAGCCAATTGATCCACCTGTTATTTACAGGACTGTAACAAGGAAAGACATCTCCAGACTTTCACACAATGGCATAACAGTCAAGTTGTGTTTTACCTGGGCCATGCACCAGTATCTGTGGGTAAAAAAAAAAAAAAAATACGTACTATTCTTCCCATCAAGGAGCTTATGATTTAATGTAATCAACAACTAAATTATTTAAAGTCACAGTGACAGCTTCCATTTGCACTCCATGGCTACAAAATAATCAGCTCAACTGATAGCCAGTCCCAGAACCAGTGGCTCCACAAAAGAAATAAGGTAAAAAGTCTGATATGTAAAATGAAATAAAGTGGAAAAGCATGATTTGGGAGAGGATGAATTTGTTTGTTTGAAAAATTACTGATTTGAATGTTATTGTGCTGTGGCCATTTTTATGATCATAAGAAAACCATACTCATTTTTGTGAATAACAAAAATTCCCTAATTGACAATGAACCAAATTATAAGTTTCACTGCAGTGTCTAAAACATATCCCCTTTGATTAATCTGATATGATTTAGTCTGAGCACAAACCATACACAGAATTTTATCCCTATTTCTTTGTGAATTGTTTAAACCAGCTTCTAATAGGAAATTTTGGCAATGCTTATAAACATTAATGACCCATAATGCTAATACTATCTACAAAATTATTGAATTTTTGCTTGTGTTATACTTTATTCTCCTCATATACATATAACATATATATATATAGGCATACTCATAGATATAGATATTTATATTAAAGCCATTTTGTAAATGTGATTACCAAATAATGAGTTCTTTAGAGTATAGTAAATCACATAATATCCAGTTTTTATTTTGACACTTTAAAGAATACAGCCTGACTTTAAAATACGTTATACTTGCAAATGGCCTTATCCACAGCCATGGAAACCAATGCAATAATAAAAGAATTATTATGGAAAACATGCATTCATAAGCAGGAAAAAATGTATTAAACAAAGATCAATCAGGAAAGCTAACCCTTACAGAAGGACTCTCCTAGTAATGAATTGCTTGCTCAGTGTCTGACATTCCACCACTTGACCATTAAGTTTGGTTATTGATAAATAGCTTATACTCAAAATTCTAATCTAATTTTTCCTCTAAAACCAAATTACTGGAGTGAATAGCAGAAAGGGCAAAGAGGGAAGGGAAAAATGAAGCAGGTAGGAGAAATGATACCTTAGGAAGGGAGAGAGGTAAGTCAAAGGCAGTCTTCATTTAATCCATAGTTTTGCGTTCAGCTTCCCTTCTATAAGAAACTTTAAGGAAACTGCTTTCAGTTTCCTTCTCTTTTCAGCATTAAATCTTCCTCTTCCCACCACAACCCATTCAAGAAGTGCAATGTGGGCTAATGCACTCTATGCTTGCGTGCTCAGTCGCTTAAGTCACGTCCGACTCCTTGTGCCCCCAAGGACTGTAGCCTGCCAGGCTCCTTTGTCCATGGGATTTTCCAGGCAAGAACACTGGAATGGGTTGCCATTTCCTACTCCAATAATGTACTCTGTACATGTGTTAAAAAGGCTTTAGTAGGCTAGCTAGATGACCAAAAAACCCTTAGTATCAGTTTTAAAAAGTGCTTGTCCTGGATTCAAAATAATTCAAATGTAATAATTTTATAGAGCACCTAACCTGAGTCATATACCCTTGTAAATATTTTACAAAGATGAATGATATATGTCTTCTATTCCCGAAGTTCACAGTTCACCAACCAACACGCAGGTGTGGTTTTATAACAATCACTAATAAATGGAAGCAGTAGATGTATGTGGATGTGGGGAGGTTATAGATAGTAAAATCTAGATTAACTGAGGCTAACCAAGGACTCCAGTTATTCATAATCCTCACCTCACCCCACCCCCAAACTCAGTTTTTAGTACAAAGTTTTAAATCATGCTAATGTTAGATTTTAATACAAAAAAGTAATATTATGTTCTAGGAATGTGGCAATTGCATATTTTTTAATTGAACAATAAACCTTGTAAGATCTTATAACATTAATACAAAAATTAAGTTGAATTCAAAAACCATATAACTGAAAAGAAAAATATACTTGTTGGTTTTTTCAGAACCAACAATACCTTAAAAAAGTGAATTTTAGTTTAACTGTTAATCAGAAAACTCAACAAACCAGAAATTCCTATTTCTTGAGTCTTTTGTTGTTAATATTTTTAATTACACAGGCTATGAAAGTAGACCATTACAAACCCTGATTCAGCTCCTTCCTAGATGTGCCTAGATGAGTTAACCTTTCTGTGTTTTGATTTCCTCATTTGTGAAATACAGGTGATAATAGCAACTAAACATGTAAAATACTTTTAATAGTCCTTTGATACACAGTAAGTGCTCAGTAAGTGTTAGGACTCATCATCAGCATCATTATTAGTGCATTACCTAGTTGTGTAGATAGGTTTGTGGAATTAATTCCCTTGTAACCAAATAGATATATACTGTGTTTCTCCAAATGGATCCAACATTTCCTAGAAGTGAGGCATTAGGTGATACAGCCAGACAAAATGATTGTGGCAGCCTTAAAAATGTCAAGAGGAATGCAAGCAGTCTCTCTTTGAATGTTTGTAAAAAGCAAAAAGAAATGAAAACCAAACAACCACAAAAACAGAATAATAATATCTGTTGTTATAATAAAAACAGAAGGCCCTACGTTTTACTGCTTGCCATTCATCTCCTTAGCCTTTATTCTACACACAGAGGTTAATATGGGAATGAAATAAGAATACTTAGATTCCCCAGAACACTCATACTGACTGACCAGTGAGCATTTCCTCTCTCAGACTCCTTGTATAATATTTAGTATTGAAGGACTCAAGGACGATAGAAAAAAGAAAAGGAATTTTATAGTATGAAGAGTCTGTCTATTTATAAAAATCTTGGTTTTTCCTAATCTATATTTGTTGGTAAGAATTTATAGAGTATAAAATATTCACTGCACTTCAGAATATATTCATATGATAGATTTAAGATAGATGAAAATTATTTCTGGTGATATTTAAGTTAAATACTGCAATTCAGAAGGAATATATCAGCACTGGCTTACACTTTAAAATAATGATTTACATATTTGTCGTATAAGGCCTTTCCTCTGCATGAGGTAGCTCTGTGTCAGTAACACTTGAATCAGAATCACCCTCCTCTTTAAATTAGGTCTTGGATGAGAGTGGCAGAGGAGTCAATTTAATGATGGATACTTACAGTATCTGTACTTTTAAAGCATAAAGCAAAATTTCATTAGCTGAATAATGATGCCTGCAAGAAACCAGTCCTATCTAGCTTCTATTTTTTTAAGTCTGTCAACCTATAGCCACTTTTGAAGAGATTCTAGATTTTGAATGACTCTACATTTATGGTGGGAAAATTGAAAATGATGAAGAAACCCAATCCAGGCTAATAGTTTTGGATTCACAGTAATTGCATACATTTTATTTAAAAATCCTCCCTAGCAGTATGTGCCTGTTACCTAAAGCGATGGAGCAGGCCCCAGTTTTATGTCTGATTCGAAACCTGGGCCTACAGTACAAGACATAACATCTACTGTGGCCTCTGCTCTGTCACTTTGCCATGAGATTCTAATGTAGTTTTACTTGAATAACATAAAATAACATATATAATGTTATTTATGTTATTTTCCACGTGAAGAACTCCTGTAAACCTTGCCGTTTTGAAACTCAGTGAGGCAGGCGTCTTAGACAAGCTGAAAAACAAATGGTGGTACGATAAAGGTGAATGTGGACCCAAGGACTCTGGAAGCAAGGTCAGTCACTGCAGTTCGGGGCCTCCTCTTGTGTTCACAAAGCAGTAAATGGGAGCAATTGTCAAGAGTATATGGAAACAGTAAAAACTAAATGTTTCTCTATACCTATCTAGACTAGAAACTAATGCAATAATTTAAGCCACAGGGATTATCTTTTCAGAAAATTGCAAACTGCTCCCCAATATTAAGGCTTTTAAATAAACTTAAATTACTGTAAAATATATATATATAAAATAACATTCCTATATTATTCTCAAATATACGTACCACTAATAACAGTAGTGCTTTCAGGTTTGATTTTTATTTGTTTTGGAGGCAAAGAACATCAAATCTGTTATTTCAAGAACTGATGTATTCTCAAAACAGGAAATGGGAAATTGGTCAGTAGTCTTCTACAGAAAGAAAATTTTAAATATTAAATGTTTCTTATTCAGAAGTTCAGTTTTTTGTCATTGTTTTGCCAATCATTCCACTTTAGTTTGAAGATGATCTGTTATATTTTCATTCTGGCAGATAAACAGAGTTAAATTTTCCAATTCTGTTCTATCAAAATTATTTTAATAAATCAATGTTAATGAATAATACCCTCAAATTCTAAGATCTCATTCATGCAGAGATCTTATATCAATTATTTTTAGAACACTACAGGAAGTTATAAGTCTGATTCTGAGTACAAATGAAAATAGTGTTACAGTTATGTTTTCATATAAAAAACAAACTGTAGCAGTTTATCAGTGAATCTAAATACCTGCATAAATTAATAAGACGTAATGCTTGAAAGCCATGGTTGAGGATTTTTGAAATATATTTTCTGTATCTTCTTGTAGAAAGAAAAAATCTATTAGCTACCCTATGACATTAAATAAGTGAGTTACCTATATAGGAAAACTTCAGTTAATTTAAGAAAGAGATAAAGTAATATTAACTGATCTCTTTTTAAGCATCTCCCTGTGTTTTAATCATTTCTGTCTGTCTTTGAACCAGAGTGGAATGAGACAAGCTTGGCCAAATAATGAAAAAGCTATTTCAAACCCTTATGTAAAGTCAGAAAAGCACAAGTACTTAATTTTTAAAATGAAGTTATCCTAAATTTTTGCTCTAATCAGTTGATATCATGGCTAAGTGGATATAGTGTACATAATACTTATTTAAGTTAAACATTCTCCTAATAAAACTAATTAAGTTTGCACAAGACACACAACTGAGAAGATGATGGCCTCAGGGCATTCTTCAGGTAGTCAACCTAAAATACCTACTCAAATAATTTTATATAATATATATTTACAATTTATGAAAAATATGAATTATTATTATTATTTTAATATCTTCCGATAATATGCTTGACTATTTCTGAATTTATTATAAAATAATATGTATATGAAAACTCTGGAGAATATATGTCTAAAATATTAACTGATTAAGCATTTTAAAGTGAAATAGAATCATATTTTAAAATCAATAAAAATAGTTTTAACTCTGTCCACAAATGGCTTATTTTTCAATTGATCATGGAAAAATTTGTATATTTTTTAAAGTTACCGATGTGCTGCATACATAGTTATTCCTAAATAGTATATAATATGTTAAAGTGCCACTTTCCAACAGATTTCCCAAACATATGTGACTAAAAGAATAAATAACATGTACCTACACTATTTGCATATATTTGGTGAATTCATGATAAACAAGATGTGAAACTGCTAGCTTAAAGTCCCTTACTTCCTTAAGTAGGAAACATGAAGTTAGCTTTATTGAAGAGAAACATCAAACATTAAAAATGTTTTAATGGAAGGAAAGGGAAAACAGTTTCCCTTCTCATGTGATTGGGTTTTAAGCATGTCATTTTCAAACTTAACAATAATAAGCCCACTTCTGCTACCCTATGCTTGTATATGGTTAAGTATAGTGCTCTTCTTTATACAGTTAACAATGATAAACTGTTACAGATTTTATTGAATGTAATTATATACAATTTATTGGTTATCATCATAATTTCATTTCTCTCAAGAACTATAAGCTTTATGTTTAAATTCATAGTGTTACACTAGTGACTTATACATGTTAAATAATTTCAGGTTAAATTACATTGACTTTAATTAGCTGTTTGGATTTCATGTGTTCTTTCATCTTCTGGATGTGACTTTCCACAGTTAACTGAGATGTCTTTATCCCCCCAGGACAAGACGAGTGCCTTGAGCCTGAGCAACGTAGCAGGCGTCTTCTACATTCTGGTTGGCGGCTTGGGCTTGGCAATGCTGGTGGCTTTGATAGAGTTCTGTTACAAGTCCAGGGCAGAAGCGAAGAGAATGAAGGTGGCAAAGAGTGCACAGACTTTTAACCCAACTTCCTCGCAGAATACCCAGAATTTAGCAACCTATAGAGAAGGTTACAACGTATATGGAACCGAAAGTATTAAAATTTAGGGGTAGGACGTAGGGCCACTACAGTGAGTGGGTGATGCATTCTGTAAATGGAGTGTTGTGACCTGTCTGTCCAGTGATGGTACTGCTTGCTTCTAATTTAGAGCTTTATATTTTTGAAAACTTCAGTGCAAAGTGGTTCAGTTTTCTTTGGCTGCAGATGTACTGTTCAAAACTTTATGTTACCAATAGATATCTGCATTGAAAGGGTTTGAAAGACAAAAGTAAACCTCCAGAATTGCTCTGTAAAATTGTTTAAATAGTATATTCTACCTGAAAATTGGGAGAAATTTGAAATTAGATCTGAATGTTCTTGTACACAGAAGACTTTTCTCTGGAACAATCTAATGCTAACAAAATAAGCATAAAATTTTTTCAAATTATCAAAGCCTAGACAGTTGCCTATTTTGATCAGGGTGTGTTGTTTTCTGAGAAAATACATGTAAAATCTCCAGGGCACATAGTAAACACTTGGTGAGTTTTAGCTCTTCTTCTGGTTTCTTTTACATTAGCCATCTTTCTATATTTTTAGAGGGAAACCCCGATGTCTGTTCATCTGGCAGTAGTCCTTGAACCAGACCTTTAGGCAGGAGTGACCATTAGAATATTGACTACAATTCACATTTATTAGATGAAATTCAATTTTCATTTTTATAACATCACTGAGGTGAATAAACATTTTAGGCAATTTCTCCATCAAAAATGTCAGCAACATATTTTCTTTAGGAGAGACACATTAAAAATAAAACTTGCAGTGAGTCTTATTGACTTTTGTTTTCATTTCAACTGCTTTTGAGAGAGCCAGATCAGTCTCACTTACATCTTCTCACCATGTGACAATAAAAAAATTATAAGCATTCAGTGAAACACAGGATGAAGTTCATTTTTTAAGACTCTAAATGTCCAGTACTTTTTCCCTTTGATGATAGAAAATGAATTTAAAATAAGACTTGGAAGCATTTGTTGTTGCTTTTCTTAAAATCAGGCCTCTAAAACCCATTTTCTGAAATTGTATATAAGAGCCATTCTGGTTACAATGATAAATCAAAATTTGAACCCACAAGAGACATTTAGTGCCTGAGGTACTCTAGAGTCAAACCCAATAGAATTTTTCTAAGAATAAGATGTACACCTGAAGTTATGCCAGATTAATGTGCTCAATTTTTATATTTATTTATTTTAAAAAGCTATTGAAAGTGTTCCCTGGTAGCCTAGTGCCTAGTGATTAGCAGTCCAGGCTTTCACAGGATACCGCAGGCCAGGTGACACAGCCCAAAAAAGGCTACTGAAATACTTGTTAGTATCTTAAAGCAAAGAACTAAAGCTATTCCTTTAAATCAAGATCTAATTGCTTTTATCCATAATCTAGAAATAGAATAGTGACTGAGTACAATTGCACATAGACAAGCCCAAAGTTTTTTTCTTTCCAAATTTTGTGGAAAGAATTGATCATGAAATTGTCAATTCACTCAGATTAGAATGTTTAGAGTATGTCTTTTCTAACAGCAGAAAAGCAAACTGATAAGGTCAAGGTTTCTTAGTCATTACAGTAATGATTTCATCTTAATATTTACATAACTGAGGAGAGATTTTTTTCCAAGCAGAAAAATAATATGTGACAAGTTTTTAGAGCCAATTATTTGGACTTCATTCTGTGATGAATTTCATAAAATATATTATTAAATTTTCATTTAGCATAGCAAATGCAATCTAGAAAAATTCTAGAAATGCTCACATATGACAGTTTAATACAAAGTTCTGGGGAATTGCTAGAAAGAGATATGCATTCTCATAGGAAAGACTTAATAGCATTCAGAGCAAATTAAGTGATATGCACTTGGTAGAGATTTGAGAGTAAGTGTTTTTAATTGTATTCCTATATTATATGGCTTTTTCCTTTCAAAAATTCTACTGAGCATAATTATGAAAATGACTGATAATTTAGATAATATTTAGTGTCAGAATTTCAAAAACAAAATCTGAACATTTACTCTAAAAGTAATTATCCCTCAAGGAAACACATAAATAAATTTATAGCCATTGCCACAACAATCCAACCAGACTCAGACTATATGGTAAATTTATAAGAAAGTTTTGTAGTTTGAATAGTCTCAATAAGGTTACATAAAGATGAACAGACATTTTATGTAAGAAGCAGGAGATTTAAATGTAGAATATAAGAATGCTGAGAACAAAGAACACAAAGATTTAAAGAGAGAATAAGCAGTTGGCAGAATTATCAGCACTCAATTGCATTAATCTACAGAGAAGGAGAGATTACTTGAGCGGATATGGAATCCTTCCCATTTTTAATATTTTCATTTCCTTATAAAGACAATCAAGAAAATAAAAGGAAGAAACAGATTTTATGACAAATCTTCCTTAAAAGTCACAATGCTTTTATTATGTATTAATTAGTATTAATAAATACTAAATTCTCTCTTCAAAAAAACAAAACTAATAGATTTTTTACATGATTGTTTTACTTAATATTAAATGTTGAAAAGGAATCTGAAGAAACAAATTCAGACTGCCATCTTGCTTGGTTTGTTTTAATTTAGTGATGAGTAGTTTCTGTAGAGATTGTCTCCTGACTCCTGATTATAAAGATAGATTTTAATTTTTGAGATTGTTCACTGAAGGCAAACTATAGTAATGACCTTGCTGTTTATCATAGATATGTCAGTAGCATTTTGACTTCAAGTTTCTGAAATTATCAGGGTAAATGATCATTAAACCTTTTCATTATAACATTTTTAATCCAACTTTTATTTCATATTTAATATATCATTATTCTAATATTTAAGGTACAAGGTGGAATAAATACAAGGATGGAATTTCCAAAAGAACTGGGTAAACTTAAATTCACAGCAAGGAATTAAGATACAATATGAATTATGAGAAAATTATGATCTAAACTACAACAAACTTAGGGACTATCTCCTTTACCTTATTTTCTCTTGAGTTAACATTAAAACTCAGCAACTAGAAAGAATTTAAAGGCATGAATGAACAGTCAGTAGATTTCAATAATAATGCTGCCTGTTTCTCCTCAGTGTAGTATTATTACCTGCTACCTAATATGACAGAGCAAGAATATAATGAGGATTTCCAAGACCTGACCCCATAACATCAATCTGCAAAGTTTCCCAGGGATGACCATTCATGAAGCATTGAAACAGTGCACTTCCCTTTAAGCACTTAAAGCTTCTTAAAATGTGAGCCTTAACTTCCATTATAGGCATAGAATGAACTTTATGTGACTGATTTGCCTTTCTATAGCTGTCTATAGCAGCTGTAGTGAATGAGTGAAAGCATCTGTGGATAGATCTGTGTTCTATAAACAGGAAGATTTGTTATAAATAGTCTACATAGCCTTTCCTTAGACAATTCATCATGATTTTAAGAGTATAATCATTTAACTGTTAAGATATTTTCTAACAGAAAAAAGAAAAGATACAAAGAAAGATTGTTGTCAAACCTAAGGGACCTTCTAAGTTCAACTGGAAATACTAGGGTGTAAAGTGCAGCAAGTTAAAAGATGTGTCCTGCCCAGATTTGCCAAACAAAATCTTGCAGGATTTTAGAAAATTAGTTCTTAAATAGGACCAGTAAGTCTAGAGTGATTTATTCTTCCAGGTCGTTGAGTTTCTTTTTCCTGTGAAAAGTAGTTTTAATATGACCAAAAGAGTATGGGGAAAAAAAAAATGCAGATGTCTAATTATTGATATTTTGGTGTTTGTTGTGTCATATTTTGCTAAAAAGACAGAAATATTGTAACACTCTGCATTCTTTCTGTTTTCTTTCCATGCAACCAGCTGACCTTTTCTGAAGCCATAAGAAACAAAGCCAGATTATCCATCACTGGGAGTGTGGGTGAAAACGGTCGCGTCTTGACACCTGACTGCCCTAAGGCTGTACACACTGGAACTACAATTAGACAAAGTTCAGGATTGGCTGTCATTGCATCGGACCTTCCATAAAAACCAAAAAAATAATTGAGTGCCTTAATTAAACTGTGTTTGTGACTGATGGAAACGCAGCCCTGAGGGACAGGCTAAGAGCAGGTCTTCGCTCAAACAATCCTTTGGCTGAGAGCGGGAAGTTCGTCCTAAGGCGCTAAACATCAGCAACGTGTGCATGAGCTCAGCTCGAAAACCCAAACTCAGATTTTATATCAGGAAAACTCACAATTTAGATTTTTTTCGGGTAGTGGGGGTGGGGGGGAGGAGCTGGGATGGGTGTATCAACAGCAACAAATTTCACTTGAGTGGACTTAAAAACTAATCAGACATGCAAGTTAGCACATCAAAGTGTGAAGTTCTTGCTCAGAAAGGCCTCAGTCTTCACTTCAAGGCATAAAATAGTTATAGAAGTCAATGAATATGCTAACCTGTATCTCCAGAACACCCATATATTCAATGGAAGACTATCCAGCTGAGAAAACAAATCACTATACTCTGACAAGAAATAATAAACAAACATGTAAATCCTGTGGAAAAAAAAAAAACTTAAAGGAAGTAATTACACTTACTTTGGAGAAAACAAATACTGAAACATGCTTGCTTTTTAACTGACATAAATTCAGTAGAGGACAACACAATTCTTTTTTCTAACCATCTTAGGGAACAATACATTGCAATAATTGAAATAAATGCCATCACTGTAATAAACTTCAGAGACTTTTTTAATATAAAAGTTGTTGGTCATTTTGTTTGCTGTAACCTTCACTCTGTCACATGAGTCAGTGTCCACAGATTGCATTTGTCTCACTACCAGGAGCAAAATGAAGACAACATTAACATAAAATCATCAGTCTACAATGTAGAATCAGAAGATACTATGGGTCATTCATGTTATCAATATTATTTATAATCTTGTTCTGTGTACAAAATTGTGGTTTTTGTACCCACCAAAAAGAATAAACAATATTTACATTCTTACAATATTTACAAAGCTTAAAGTTTTTTCTTATCATTATAAAAATTATTTGAGAAATTATGAGCCTATAAGTGGGATAGTAAAAGTAAACTGTAGGTCATATTGGAAAATGTAGCTAGCCCTTATTATTTTTGCATAGTAAGCTAATTTTTTACACAGATCTTTGCCTCGTTAGCAGTTAAATTGTCAAAGATGGAATGTTTGAATTGGGGAATTTAATCATTGTCATAATAACAACATACCCCATAATTATGTACTGAAATTTTACTTGGCTCTATTTTGCTGCATAAGATAATGTGTCTCTTGAGCTTCTCTCCACATTCCCATTTTTCGTTTAAATCATTTAAAGGCACTAATCAGTTTGTGGTAGAAAACATATGAAGAATTAGTCTTTGTTTGCAATTGAAAATTGTGAAAAAAATTATACATGATTATTTACAAAAATCACCTTTTTAGTTATGTAGGGATTAAATCAACTCAGTTCCAAAGAAAGCTTAGATCATCTGAAATAATAAGTACAACATAGATAAACATCACAACACTTAGAGATCTTGGCAGAAAGCACAAGATAGGATGATTTTGAAAGTTTGCCCTTGAAGGATAAGTTGAGTTTCATAGGTGTTGAAAGCCTTATAGGTGAGCGATGACCCAATACATAGCTTGTCAATGGACTGTTTAAAGAGTGTATGCAACAGGAAGGGCTGGAGAGAAATGGGTGTGATATCATGGAAGATAAAATTGGAAAAGGTGAAAGACTGATCACCTGACTTCAATTCTCAAGATTCCCATCCCCCATTCAATTTTTGTGCTGCAGTAAGAGCAATCCTAAAAAGTGCAAATCTGACAGAGCATGCACACACATGCGTGCGCACACACACACACACACACACACAGAGTTCCCTCAGGAAAAATTGCAAGCTCTTGAGCAAAGCAAATGAGTCACTTTATAACCTGACCCTTACTTATTTCTTCCATGAACTCTCTCACCCCTTACCCAACCTCTGCTACCCATGAAAAACCTCAGAAGCAGGGACACTGCTATTTACTGCATTTACTATTTCCTCAATCTATAACACTTTCCTATCTTCTCTTTACCTGACTAACTAGTGCTCATCCTTCAGTACTCAACTCATATTTTACCTGTCATGGGAAGATTTCCATGACTGTCTCCCAGTCCCTGCCTATGAGACTGAGCTAGGTGCCCTTTTGATGTTTTGTCACTATCACAGCACTTACCATACTGCATTGTAATTGCCTGTGTACTTGTCTGTTTAACTACTAGACTGTAAGCCCTTTGAGGGCAGGGACTGTGTCTATCTTGTTCACAGTTGTATCCCCAGCACCCAGCACAGTGCCTGGCATATTGTAGGTGCTTAATAAATATTTGTTGAATGAATGAACTGAATTGAATTGAATCAAATTAATTTAGTAAAACAGAAAAGACATCTTTCCTCATTAACAGTCTTTTTCTTATTAACAATGTGTATTAAGTACACAGTGAGTTAAAAAGAAGAGTAAAGTTTGGCTGATTTCATGACATTGTCTACTTCACTGTCTCCCACACTAAAAAAAGAGATGATCTGATAAATTTTATGACCAGATGGGAAGGTATTCCATGTAATTGTATCTACTTGTGAAATAATTTGTTTAGTTAGAGAAATTGTCATAGATAATTAAGGTTTTAGCCATACTTCTAAAAGTAGCTTTCATTTAAGTCACTGAGTGAATTAGTTGTGTACATTTAAAAGTTATATTTCTTATAGTTTTATTTCTATATTAATAATCCTATTATATAGTTGAATTTCTGTATTTCTTATAGAATAATTTTGCCAAAAACAAAATTTTTAATTTGGCTTTATTAAAAAGTGATATCTGTCTGGACTCCAATCTGAGGAAGTGCTATAAAACTAGGAAATGTTGTTTAAAAACACTTAAGTTGAAACTCATAGTTCTATAAAGCTAAGAACTCAATTACCAAGCAAGCATGATCACCATCTAGGGCAGAGCTTCCTGAACATATTAGGAAAAGCCAATTTTGAAACTACATCAGCAAGTACATGATGACCACATTTGAAAGATATAGAGTCCTCAGGAGAACCACTTTATTGCGCTCAGTTCAATAGATACTAATTGAAAATGGCACACTGTTTACACTTGCTTCAAGCTTGCTGCAGGCTGGTGCCTGGTTGTCCACCCATTGACTGGCAACTTATTCTGTTTCTCAAAGGCATAGCAGATAGTAGGTATTCAATACATTTCTCAATGCATAAGCATAACTTTATATAGTCAGTATCAGTGAAAAAATGGTCTGTTTTCCTGGAGAGTAGAATATCTCAGTTGGAAAAACCAATAAAGTGTCAGTAAGAATAAAAGCTAAATGAAAAGTTATATCCAGGAGAGTTTCTGAAAAGACAAATTAAAATTGCACAGATTCATTTTCCTTATACTTATGAATATAATGCTGCATGAAAAATGTGCCTTTTTGTGCATATTCATAAATAGGCTTTAATTTCATATAGTCCAGCAGGCTAGAGTACATAGCATTTGTAAAACCAACTGCAAATTTAATCAGTGGTATGTGTATGTATTTTCTAAACAGCTAGTACCAGAAATCTTTTCAAAAGAGAACTGCTCTTTAAGAAAATATTTTGATAAATTATGAAGAGCAAGAGATGAGATTTGGAAATTATATCTCAAAAAAACAAAGAGCTAAATTACTTTTCATGAAATAAGAATAAACCAGTTTATTTATTTATCTTGCTTTGATTTTATTTCCTTTGGGTGAAAAAATGGACTGAGAAATGAAAAATAAAAGATAAGGGAAAAATAGAACTTTAAGAGAGTAGAAAGTTGTTAGGTAAAAGGCCGATAGGAATCCCCTGGGTAACCAAAAAACGTATGGGAACAGGAATGTATGGCATACGATTTTCCCATGGTAGGTATTTAATTTTTGATGTATTTCTTCTTCTCATGACCTGCAGATTAAAATTTCCTACATGCCCCAGACTGGTATTTTTGGTTGGATTAAAGGAGGGAGTCAAGGAGAAAATTCTAAATCCTGTGTTTGGCTTGATGCTAGGCCAAAAGTAACCCTAATAACATGTCTCTTTCCCACAAAAAAAAAAAAAAAAAAAAAGGGCAGAAACCTAGATTGAGACTTGTCCTTCTACATGGCAAAGAATGAAGGTTCATTTTATTTTTTTCTGAATCTGAAGAAAATGGTAGGCCAGAACACATAACTGTTTTTTAGCCACCTGTGCTGGCTTAAAAGTATCATAAACAACAAAATAAAGCATAAAACATAGATCATTATTCAATTAGATAATAACATCATTAAGTAAATAATCTGTTAAGTTATAATGTCCAATTCATGGCTTGAGTGAATAATTTATTTACAAGATTTGTAATCCTATAATCCTAAACACAAAGAGAATCTACTTAAGTAAATTATTATAACTTCCCTCTCAGAGTTTATACATTTGACCAACACTTCTAAAGTTCCTAAACATTTAGTAATGGCTGAAATCTGTGTCACTGGCAATCACTGTTTCAATATATGATTGATTGAACTGACTGACTAAATGAATAAAGGAATTAATGAGTGAAGACCAATTAAAGATATTCATGATCATTGCCTATACAGAAACTTCTGCCAGCTTCTTAGCTAATTTTCTGCATAAATGTGAATGCTTTCAATATTTTCTAACAAAGAAGGTATTAGAAATAATTTAGACCATATCTATCTCCATCTTGAGATTGACATTAGTCACTGAAAACTGGTACTGTTTCAAACTTTTTAAATGTGGGGGTTGATTAATTCTGTCTGAGACTTTCTCAATGTCATCCTTCCCAACAATATTGTTTCTAACTCTAAATACAATAAAAGTCTATCAGCATCATTGATCCTCTAAGACCACCATCAGACAAAGTCAAAGCTTCCAGATCTTTGGGTGTTAGATGTGTACAGGTACTTCTGATACTTTGACTTGAGCTTCAGTTGAAATGTTCAATCCACTAGGCCTACATCCATGCCATTCTCTGTCACAAGCTACACTTTGAAGTTATCCCAATAGACTCTCTCTCTCTCATTCCACATTTTCCTTCCTACATTATCCTGTGCTTCTCATATTTCCATTCATCTTCTCACTGTTTTCCCCCTCTCCCTGACTTTGCCATCGTTCTTCTTAGCATCCTCATTAGAAAGTCAGGAAACTCCTGACAGCTACAGTCTCTCCCCAGAGCACTGCCCAATATCCTAATAGTATCAGTCTACATAGAGCAATGGAACTTAGAAGGAAAAAGAATGGCAACCCTTACAATTACACATCTTCTCCCATGCATAAAAAAACCTTCCTCTTTGAAGTGTATATCATGTAAACATGCTGTCATAATGGGCTGCCTACTTAGCCATTTTGTCTGCTGATTTCCCTGTCATTGCCTCATCAAGGACTATGGCATTTGGCTTATTCTTTTTTCCAAGTTCTATTATCATCTTGAACAACTTCAAGGTCAATGTATGGAAGCCTTGGCTCTGCAGTTCTTTTACTCTATGTTAAATCACCCAAACTAATAGACATGTAGCAGACCTTAAGATCATTTACCTTCCCATCTTCCTCCAGATAATTCTCTCCTTCCTTTCATACCCTAGTCACTGAAAAGAGTGACCTTTTTTTCCTTATTTAATCTCTCTATATAGTTTTCCCTTAATCCCGTTCATTCTTTCTCATTCTATTTAATGTTCCTTATTACCTCCAATCAAACCTGTTTATATTACCCAAGGTTGGGTAGTAGCCTCTTCCCCTTTTTCTTCTTAGGACATAAATCACCCAGTTGATTTCACCATCATTAAGATGTCCATAAACATCTATTTATTAGCTCAGAAATCCTTATCTTTCATTCCAGCCTCACTTATCCAATTTTCTAGTGGTTAGCTCTTTTTGACTTAATTGCAACTTGTCAAACTTTCACTCTACATTCCTATCTCCTTTTATATCCCCTGTCTCAGTGAGTGGCACTAACATTTATCTCATTTCCCAAATTAAAAAAGTGGGAATGATACCAGAATGCTTTTCTTCATCATTCTCACATATAATTAATCAACATCTTAACTTTCTTGCATACTCTGAATATCTCCTTACTCTGTCCCATGCTCTTCATCCATACAGTGGCTGACTTAATCAAAGACTCGATCTCTCACTGTTACTACTACAGTTGTATCCTATTAGGTTTCCTTGCTTCCTTTCTCACTTATATCTTCCTTAGTCCATTTTCTATGTGGCTGCCAGAGGGAATTTTCCAAAACATAAATATGATCCTATCACCTTCCTGATTAAAATAACTCAGTGTCCATTCTGTGAGGCCTATAAATATCTCTGGTATGTTTTCTCATCTACACTTCATTCCATTAACACAAAATTACTGTAACAGCTTGTTTTCAGAATACTTCATGTTCCTTCCCTTTTAAGTTTTGCCAATTATTACTTCTATCTGAAATGTGTCTGTTTCAGAAAGGATTCCTAACCAAAAGAACCACTTTCATCCAGTTAAGCAAAAAGTGAATTTATTAATAAATACTAGAGAATTCACAGAACTTCTGTGAAACACAGAGAGTCAGACCTGAAGGAAAAGCAGCCATGAATAATGCATAAATTATATCTCTGACCTGCTCCTAACCATCAGTGGACACATATATCAGAAAAAGGACACTGGACAAGGGACACTGTTGTTAGGACTTCTGTTTCAACTACCTCTGAAGACGAGGTGCCTCCTAGGATATTCTGTTACCTTCTCAGGAAATAGGCATCAAGTATGACCTCTTTCCAATTAAAATTTAAGGCATGAATATCTAACTGGTGGTTTTAGGTGACAACTTGGTTTTCTTCCTTTTGCACCCTAGGGAGACGGGGAAACTGAACACTGGCTTCCATTTTAGGGAAACATATTATGGAAAATAAATGTAGGAAGATATTCAAAAGAAGCTGAGTGGGCACAAAGTATGGCATATATCATCTGTCCCTTTGTGCCTAATTCCTACTCATCCAACAAGGATGATAGTTGGATTGTAGAAATCATATCTTTGGGTATACATTCCTAATTATCTCAGTTTGGAGATCCCTCTTTTTTATTTACCTATGTCCTGTGAGGCCTGGCGAGCTGCGATTCATGGGGTTGCAAAGAGTCGGACATGACTGAGTGACTGAACTGAACTGAACTACGTGTACCTCTATAATAGGATTTATGCCACTGTTGTTGTTCAGTCACCAAGTTGTGCCTGACTCTTCACGATTCCATGGCCTGAAGTATGCCAGACTTCCCTATCCCTCACCATCTCCCGGAGTTTTCCCAAGTTCAGTTCCATTGAATTGGCAATGCTATATACCCCAACTCGTGTCCATCAGGTCAGTGATGCCATCCAGCCGTCTCATCCTCTGTCACCCCCTTTATCTCCTGCCCTCAGTCTTCCCATCATCAGGGTCTTTTCCAGTGAGCCAGCTGTTCACATCAGTTCACCAAAGTATAAAATAGCCACTGTTACATGGTTATTTTTATAAACTTCTTCACTTTGTCTTTCTACATTCTTTGGTTCCAGAGGCAACAAGTATTAAATCAGCCTTAGACTCAGACAGAACTAAGTGTACATCCTTGTTAAGGCATTTGCTTCTCTAACCTCTAGGGGGGAAAAGCCTGTTGTTTCATGTGTAAAATGGAAACAAGAATACCTAACATTTGATGCTGCTGTGAAGTTGAGAAAGTCAGTTACAAATTGGCACATGCCATGGGTGCTTGCCATCTACTTCGACAAGAATTAGATCATGTGCTGCTGCAGTCACTGACCTTCCACACCCCCTGGAGGAGTTCAAGGTAGAGAGCAGAAATACGGTGCTCTGTGCTCAGGGGATAACTCATAGTACAGGACTTCAGATACCTAGATATTCTCAGGAGCTGATTTCATGAGCCCAATTCTTATATCTCCTCATATCTGGAAAAGCACTAAAATCCTTCATGGTGACAACTGTTTCTAATGCCTAGCAGAAGCTTCATGAGATTAGTATAAATCTTTTGGAAAAACATGTACTTGATTGCATATATTTCTCCCTTTACCAAAATCACATATATACTGACTTTTCCCCTGCCTCTTTAAAACTGTTTCTCAGAACTATCCTAGGTCCTATCTCCTGGGCTGTAGTCTCATATTTCCCCAAATAAAACAACTCATAGCTCTCATATTTGCTTTTTTAGTCAATAAGAATAAATGTTTACAAATTGCTTATTACATATCCAGTAACAAGAGCTCAATAGTATAGATCACGTCCTGGGCCATAAATCGAGCCTTAGTAAATTCAAAAAAATTGAAATCACTCCAAGCATCTTTTCTGACCATAATGCAGTAAGATTAGATCTCAATTACAGGAGAAAAACTATTTAAAAATCCAACATATGGAGGCTGAACAACACGCTGCTGAATAATCAACAAATCACAGAAGAAATCAAAATATGCATAGAAATGAATGAAAATGAAAACACAACAACCCAAAACCTGTGGGACACTAAAAGCAGTGCCAAGGGGGAAGTTCATAGCAATACAAGCATACCTCAAGAAACAAGAAAAAAAGTCATATAAACAACCTCACTCTACACCTAAAGCAACAAGAAAAGAAAGAAATGGATAACCCCAGAGTTAGTAGAAGGGAAGAAATCTTAAAAATTAGGGCAGAAATAAATGCATAAGAAACAAAAGAGACCATAGCAAAATTCAACAAAGCCAAAGCTTGTTCTTTGAAAGGATAAATAAAATTGACAAATCATTAGCCAGACTCATCAAGAAACAAAGGGAGAAAAATCAAATCAATAAAATCAGAAATGAAAATGGAGAGATCACAACAGACAACACAGAAATACAAAGGATCATAAGAGACTACTATCAGCAATTATATGCCAATAAAATGGACAACATGGAAGAAATGGACAAATTCTTAGAAAAGTACAACTTTCCAAAACTGAACCAGGAAGAAATAGAAATTCTTAACAAACTCATCACAAACATGGAAATTGAAACTGTAATCAGAAATCTTCCAGCAAACAAAAGCCCAGGTCCAGATAGCTTCACAGGTGAATTCTACCAAAAATTTCGAGAAGAGCTAACACCTATCCTACTCAAACTCTTCCAGAAAATTGCAGAGGAAGGTAAACTTCCAAACTCATTCTATGAGGCCACCATCACCCTAATATCAAAACCTGACAAAGATGTCACAAAAGAAGAAAACTACAGGCCAATAACACTGATGAACATAGATACAAAAATCCTTAACAAAATTCTAGCAATCAGAATCCAACTACACATTAAAAAGATTATACACCATGAAAAAGTGGGCTTTATCCCAGGGATGCAAGGATTCTTCAATATCTGCAAATCAATCAATGTAATTCACCACATTAACAAATTGAAAAATAAAAGCCATATGATTATCCCAATAGATGCAGAGAAGGCCTTTGACAAAATCCGACATCCATTTATGATAAAAACTCTCCAGAAAGCAGGAATAGAAGGAACATACCTCAACATAATAAAAGCTATCTATGACAAACCCTCAGCAAACATTATCCTCAATGGTGAAAAATTGAAAGCATTTCCTCTAAAGTCAGGAACAAGACAAGGGTGCCCAGTTTCACTACTACTATTCAACGTAGTTCTGGAAGTTTTGGCCACAGCAATCAAAGCAGAAAAAGAAATAAAAGGAATCCAAATTGGAAAAGAAGAAGTAAACTCTCACTGTTTGCAGATGACATGATCCTCTACATAGAAAACCCTAAAGACTCCACCAGAAAATTACTAGAGTTAATCATTGAATATAGTAAAGTTGCAGAATATAAAATCAACACACAGAAATCCCTTGCATTCCTATACACTAATAATGAGAAAGTAGAAAAAGAAATTAAGGAAACAATTCCATTCACCATTGCAACGAAAAGAATAAAATGCTTAGGAATATACCTACCTAAAGAAACTGAAGACCTATATATAGAAAACTATAAAACACTGGTGAAAGAAATCAAAGAGGACACTAATAGATGGAGAAATATACCGTGTTCATGGATTGGAAGAATCAATATAGTGAAAATGAGTATAATACCCAAAGCAATCTACAGATTCAATGCAATCCCTATCAAGCTACTAGCGGTATTTTTCACAGAACTAGAACAAATAATTTCACAATTTGTATGGAAATACAAAAAACCTCGAATAGCCAAAGCAATCTTGAGAAAGAAGAATGGAACTGGAGGAATCAACCTGCCTGACTTCAGGCTCTTCTACAAAGCCACAGTCATCAAGACAGTATGGTACTGGCACAAAGACAGAAATATAGATCAATGGAACAAAATAGAAAGCCCAGAGATAAATCCACACACCTATGGACACCTTATCTTCGACAAAGGAGGCAAGAATATACAATGGAGTAAAGATAATCTCTTTAACAAGTGGTGCTGGGAAAACTGGTCAACCACTTGTAAAAGAATGAAACTAGATCACTTTCTAACACCGCACACAAAGATAAACTCAAAATGGATTAAAGATCTAAACGTAAGACCAGAAACTATAAAACTCCTAGAGGAGAACATAGGCAAAACACTCTCCGACATACATCACAGCAGGATCCTCTATGATCCACCTCCCAGAATACTGGAAATAAAGCAAAAATAAACAAATGGGATCTAATTAAAATTAAAAGCTTCTGCACAACAAAGGAAACTGTAAGTAAGGTGAAAAGACAGCCTTTGGAATGGGAGAAACTAATAGCAAATGAAGCAACTGATAAACAACTAATCTCAAAAATATACAAGCAACTCCTGCAGCTCAATTCCAGAAAAATAAATGACCCAATCAAAAAATGGGCCAAAGAACTAAACAGACATTTCTCCTAAGAAGACATACGGATGGCTAACAAACACATGAAAACATGCTAAACATCACTCATCATCAGAGAAATACAAATCAAGACCACAATAAGGTACCATTTCACACCAGTCAGAATGGCTGTGATCCAAAAATCTGCAAGCAATAAATGCTGGAGAGGGTGTGGAGAAAAGGGAACCCTCTTACACTGTTGGTGGGAATGCAAACTAGTACAGCCACTATGGAGAACAGTGTGGAGATTCCTTTAAAAATTGCAAATAGAACTGCCTTATGACCCAGCAATCCCACTGCTGGGCGTACACACTGAGGAAACCAGAATTGAAAGAGACACATGTACCCCAATGTTCATCACAGCACTGTTTCTAATAGCCAGGACATGAAAACAACCTAGATGTCCATCAGCAGATGAATGGATAAGAAAGCTGTGGTACATATACACATGGAGTATTACTTAGCCTTTAAAAAGAATACATTTGAATCAGTTCTAATGAGATGGATGAAACTGGAGCCGATTATACAGAGTGAAGTAAGCCAGAAAGAAAAACACCAATACAGTATACTAACACATATATATGGAATTTAGAAAGATGCTAATGATGACCCTGTATGCGAGACAGCAAAAGAGACACAGATGTGTAGAACAGACTTTTGGACTCTGTGGGAGAGGGAGAGGGTGGGATGCTTCGGGAGAATGGCACTGAAACATGTATACTATCATGCAAGAAACGAATCGCCAGTCTATGTTCGATACAGGATACAGGATGCTTGGGGCTTGTGCACGGGGATGATCCAGAGAGATGATATGGGGTGGCAGGTGGGAGGGGGGTTCATGATTGGGAGCTCATCTACACCCGTGGTGGATTCATGTTTATGTATGGCAAAACCAATACAGTATTGTAAAGTAAAAATAAAAATTAAAAAAAAATTTTTAAAGAATAGAATATCTAGGAATAAACCTATGTAAGGAGAGAAAAGAACTGTAAATGGAAAATTATAAGACACTGATGAAAGAAATCAAAGATGATATAAACAGATGGAGAGATATTCCATGTTCCTGGGTAGGAAGAATCAATATTATGAAAATGACTATACTACCAAACTCAGTCTACAGATTTAATGCAATCCCTATCAAATTACAAATGCCATTGTTCACAGAGCCTGAACAAAAATTTCACAATTCGTATGGAAACACAAAGGACCTCAAATAGCCAAAGCAGTCTTGAGAAGGAAAAATGGAGCTGGAGGAATCAACCTTCCTGACTTCAGGCAATATTACAAAGCTACATTCATCAAGACAGTACAGTACTGGCACAAAAGCAGTATATAGACCAATGGAACAAGATAGAAAGCCCACAGATAAACCCATGCACCTATGCATACCTCATTTTTGACTAGAGGCAAGAATATAAAATGAGGCAAAGACAGACTTTTCAATAAGTGGTGTTTGGAAAACTGGACAGCAAAAGAATGAAATTAGAACATTTCCTAACATCATACACAAAGATACACTAAAAATGGATTAAATACCTAAATGGAAGACCAGAAACTATAAAACCCTTAAGAGGAAAACATAGGCAGAACACTCAATGACATAAATCAAAGCAAGATTCTCTATGACTCACCTCCTAGAGTAATGGAAATAAAAACAAAAATAAACAAGGGGGACCTAATTAAATGTAAAAGCTTTTGCACAACTAAGGGAATTATAAATAAGGTGAAAAGACAACCCTCAGAATAATAATAGCAAAGGGAACAACTGACAAGGATAAATTTCCAAAATATACAAGAAGCTCATACAACTCAATACCAGAAAAACAAACAACCCAATGAAAAAGAGGGGGAAAGACTTAAATAGACATTTTTTCAAAGAAGACATACAGATGGCTAATAAACACGTGAAAAGATGTTCAACATCGCTCACTATTAGAGAAATGCAAATCAAAACTCCAATGAGATATCACTTTACACCAGTCAGAATGGCCATCATGAAGAAGTCTACAGACTATAAATGCTGGAGAGGGTGTGGAGAAAAGGAAAACCTCTTGCATTGCTAGTGGATATAAAGTGATTCAGCCACTATGGAAAACAGTATAGAGATTCCTTTAAAAACCTAGAAATAAAATGACCCAGCAATCCCACTCCCAGGCATATACTTGGAGGAAACCAAAACTGAAAAAGACACATGTGCCCCCATATTCATTGCAGCACTATTTACAATAGTTAGTGCATGGAAGCAACCTAGATGTCCATCAACAGATAAACTGATAAAGAAGTTGTGGTACAGCTGGTAATATACAATGGAATATTACTCAGCCATAAAAGGGAACACATTTGAGTCTGTTCTAATGAGGTGGACAAACCTCAAGTCCTTCACACAGGGTGAAGTAAGTCAGAAAAAGAAAGATAAATATCATGTACTAATGCATATATATGGATTCTAGAAAGATGGTACTGATGAACATAGTTGCAGGGCAGCAATGGAGAAACAGACTTAGAGAATAGACTTATAGACACAGGGAGAGGGGAGAAGGGAGAGGGTAAGATATGTGAAGAGAGTAACATAGAAACTTACACTACCATATGTAAAACAAATAGCCAATGGGAATCTGCTGTATGACTCAAACAGGGGCTCTGTAGCAATCTAGAAGGGTGGGATGGGGAGGGAGATGGGAGGGACTTTCACGAGAGAGGAGACATGGGTGTATCAATGGCTGATTCTTATTGATGTTTAACAGAAAACAACAAAATTCTGTAAAGCAATTATCCTTCAATTTAAAAATAAATTTTTTTTTAAGGAAACTCAAGGTAATATCCAAGTTTGGCCAGAGCAGTTGAGTGTAAGAAGTACTGTTCAAATAGCAAAGATTGAGGAAGAAAAGAGGTTTATGTGTGGTTTTGGTGATAGCCAAGAACTACAGATTGGACACTGTACAACTGCAACATTAAGCATGAAAGTAGCAATAGCTTACACAGTACTCATTACATATCAGACACTTGTGGATGCATTTTAGACTTTGGCTGGTCTAATCTTCAAGATAACCCTGGTTGAGGGTTGTGACCCATCTTCTCACTTGATAAAGCAGGATATCAAATTAACCTATCTTAGGTGACACTGCCAAGTATCATGGAAGTGGACACATAAAAAAAACAGTTATGTAGGTAGACTTATTACTCAGAATATATAGTTCTAAGCTGATTTTTGAATGCTCAAAATTCTCCAAGCTAAGCTTCAACAGTATGTGAACAGAGAACTTCCAGCTGGATGCAGGAAAGGCAAAGGAACCAGAGATCAAATTGCCAACATCTGTAGGATCATAGAAATAGCAAGAGAACTCCAGAAAAACATCTACTTCTGCTGTATTGATTACACCAAAGCCTTTGACTGTGTGAATCACAACAAACTGTGAAAGAGTTAGGAATAACAGACCACCTTACTTGTCTCCTGCAAAACCTGTATGCAGGTCAAGAAGCAGCAGTTAGAATCAGACAGAGAACAACAGACTGGTACCAAACTGGGAAAGGAGTACATCAGGGCTCTATATTGTCACCCTGCTTATTTAAGGTATGTGGTGAGTACATCATGCAAAATGCCAGGCTGGATGAAGCACAAGCTGGAATTAAGATTGCCATAAGAAATATCAATAACCTCAGATATGTAGATGACATCACTCTTATAGCAGAAAGTGAAGAAGTAAAGAGACTCTTGATAATGGTGAAACAGAAGTCTTAAAAAAGTTGGCTTAAAACTCAGCATTCAAAAAATGAAGAGCACGGTATCCAGTCCCACCACCTCATGGCATATAGATAGGGAAACAATGGAAACAGTGACAAACTTTATTTTGGGGGGCTTCAAAATCACTGTGGACAGTGACTACAGCTATGAAATTAAGATGCTTGTTCCTTGGAAGAAAAGCTATGACAAATCTACACAGTGTATTAAAAAGCAGAGAATTTACTTGCTGACAAAGGTCTATCTAGTCAAAGCTATGCTTCTTCCAATAGTCATGTATAGATATGAGAGTTGGACCATAAAGAACTCTGAGTGTGGAAGAACTGATGTTTTCAAACTGTGGTGTTGAAGAAGACTCTCGCAAGTCCCCTGGACTGCAAGGAGATCAAACCTGTCAAACCTAAAGGAAATTAGTCCTGAATATTTATTGGAGGACTGATGTTGAAACTGAAGCTCCAATACTTTGACCACCTGGTGTGACAAACTGATTCACTGGAAAAGACCCTGGTGCTGGGAAAGACTGAAGGCAGGAGGAGAAGAGGATGACAGAGGACGAGATGGTTGGATGGCATCACTGACTCAATGGACATGAGTTTGAGAAAGCTCTGGGAGATGGTGAAGGGCAGCGAAGCCTGGCATGCTACAGTCCATGGGGCTGCAAAGAGTCAGACATGACTGAGCAACTGAACAACAACAACAAGCTGAAGACCACCAATTGTTGGCCATCAAGAGTTTTGATGATCAGTAAATTTCATAGCTCTATAGACAAGAATATAAGCAGGAAAAAAAAGCCTTTCTGTTTTGATAATTTGATGAAACAATATAAAGAAAGATTTTAAAAAGCATGATGAAATATCACCTCACACCTATCAGAATGGCTATTGTCAAAAAGATAAGAAGTAACAAGTGTTGGTAAGGATGTGGGGAAAAGGGAGCCCTCATGCACTCTTGGGCAGGTATGTAACTTGATAACAGTAGGGATGTTGTTCAAAAAATGAAAACTAAACCTATCATACAATTCAACCATTTCATTCCAGGGTATTTATTCAAAGAGAACAAAAACACTAAACCAAAAATTAAACAAAATTAAACCAAATTAAACACACCCTAATGCTCACAGTAGAATTATTTATTATAGCCAAGATATGGAAGCAGTCTAAGTACTCACCAACAGTTGAATTGATGAAGATGTAGTATATACATATGCAATGAAATATTAGCCATGAAAAAAAAGAATGAAATTTTGCCACTTGTGAAAACACTGATGCAGTTAGAAGGTGTTGTAGTTAGGGAAGTAAGTCAGACAGAGAAAAAGAAATATTGTATATTTTCACTTATAGGTGCAATCTAAAACATAAATAAATATAATAAAACAGAAACAGACTCACAGATACATAGAACAAAGTGGTGGTTACCAGAAGGAAGAGGGATGAGTTGAGGAGCAAAATAAGTGAGGGGCACTTAGAGGTGTAAACTACTCAGTTTAAAATGAATAATTTACAATGATACATAGCACAAGGAATATAGTCAATATTTTATAACTCTGTATGGAATATAGTCTATAACTACATCAAATTACTATGTTGTATATCCAGAATTAATGTAATATTTTGTCAACTATGCAGCAATTTTAAAGATATCAATTTTATATGATAAAATATTTCCATTTTATTCAGTGAAATACATTTTTATAGTTTAAATTATGGTAGAGAATAGTAGAAATGGCAATGTCCCCAGATCTGAAAAAGCATTTCTCACTGATTGTCACTCTAGGATAGAAATTGAAAAGTTCAAATGTGAAAGCAACATGATCAAAAGAAAATGCATGGAGCATTTGGAAAGAAGCTTGAGAAACCTATTTATGTTGGTATATGAGATAATTTTAGACAGGATAGGCAAAGACCATGTGAGGACATCACACTTGTTTCACAGGGAATCCTTATCAGAGATTAAAAAAAATATATAATAACTTTAAGTTGATTTCTAAATTCTAACTGCATTCTCATAGATTAATTTTATTATTATAAATACAGTGAGAGTTAGGCAAGACATAATATTCAATGTAATAGAGACAAAGAACCACAAAACTGAGAGACACCAACTGCCCCAAATAACCTAGCTGATAAAGTGAAGCTGAGAGTGGACCTATGGTTTTTCCAGAGCTCTGCCCCTCTTTCACTATTTTATGTCCTATTAATTCTAACGCATAATGAATGCAGTACTTTGTGAAACCTATTCTGGAAGTGTCAAACAGGGAGAATTAAATAGAAAGGAACTGAGAATCAAGAATCCTCAAACTACCACACAATTGCACTCATCTCACACGTTAGTAGAGCAATGCTTAAAATTTTCCAAACCAGGCTTCAGCAATACGTGAACCATGAAATTCCAGATGTTCAAGCTGGTTTTAGAAAAGGCAGAGGAACCAGAGATCAAATTGCCAACATCCTCTGGATCATCGTAAAAGCAAGAGAGTTCCAGAAAAACATTTATTTCTGCTTTATCGACTATGCCAAACCCTTTGACTGTGTGGACACAAGAAACTGTGGAAAATTCTGAAAGAGATGGAAATACCAGACCACCTAACCTGCCTCTTGAGAAACCTATATGCAGGTCAGGAAGCAACAGATAAAACCGGACATGGAACAACAGACTGCTTCCAAATAAGACGAGGAGTACGCCAAGGCTGTATACTGTCACCCTGCCTATTTAACTTATATGCAGAGTACATCATGAGAAACGCTGGGCTGGAGGAAGCACAGGCTGGAATCAAGATTGCTAGGAGAGGTTATATCAATAACCTCAGATATGCAGATGATGCCACCCTTATGGCAGAAAGTGACGAGGAACTAAAAAGCCTCCTGATGAAAGGGAAAGAGGAGAGTGAAAAAATTGGCTTAAAGCTCAACATTCAGAAAAGGAAGATCATGGCATCTGGTTCCATCACTTCATGGCAAATAGAAGGGGAAACAGTGGAAACAGTGTCAGACTTTATTTTTCTGGGCTCCAAAATCACTGCAGATGGTGATTGCAGCCATGAAATTAAAAGACGCTTACTCTTTGGAAGGAAAGTTATGACCAACTTAGACAGGATATTAAAAAGCAGAGATATTACTTTGCCAACAAAGGTCCATCTAGTCAAGGCTATGGTTTTTCCAGTAGTCATCTATGGATGTGAGACTTGGACTATAAAGAAAGCTGAGCACCAAAGAATTGATGCTTTTGAACTGTGGTGTTGGAGAACTCTTGAGAGTCCCTTGGACTGCAAGGAGATCCAACCAGTCCATGTTAAAGGAGATCAATCCTGAATATTCTTTGGAAGGACTGATGATGAAGCTGAAACTCCAATACTTTGGCCACCTGATGCAAAGAGCAGACTCATTTGAAAAGACCCTGATGCTGTGAAAGATTGAGGGCAGGAGGAGAAGCGGACGACAGAGGATGAGATGGTTGGATGGCATCACCGACTCAATATACATGGGATTGAGTGAACTCCGGGAGTTTTTGATGGACAGGGAGGCCTGGCGTGCTGCGGTTCATGGGGTCGCAAAGAGTAGGATACAACCAGACGACTGAAATGAACTGAACTGAGAATCAAGAGACTGCTGAAATAAAGGTTGCAAATGTCACGGTGCTAAAGACTACATGTGAAATTGAAGGAGGTTGGTATGAAGCAGCTAAAGAAAATCAGATATTGATCAACAACATGAATAGATTAAAGATGGCAAAGAATTAGAAAACAACACTAAATTTCCAACCAAATAATCAGATGTTGCCTAACAACAAATGTTGCCAACTGTATAAGGGAGATAATTTACAGATATGAGAAAATGAAGTTAATAAATTTTATTCTGGCATGTACCAGGTATTTCAGGAAACACAAAAATATGCTTAAAATTTTTTGTAAAATTCCTTCAGTTCAGTTCAGTTGCTCAGACATGTTTGACTCTTTGCGACCCCATGAATTGCAGCACGCCAGGCCTCCCTGCCCACCACCAACTCCCGAGTTCACTCAAACTCACGTCCATCAAGTCGGTGATGCCATTCAGCCATCTCATCCTCTGTCGTCCCCTTCTCCTCCTGCCCCCAGTCCCTCCCAGCATCAGAGTCTTTTCCAGTGAGTCAATTCTTCGCATGAGGTGGCCAAAGTACTGGAGTTTCAGCTTTAGCATCATTTCTTCCAAAGAAATCCCAGGGCCAATCTCTTTCAGAATGTACTGGTTGGATCTCCTTGCAGTCCAAGGGACTCTCAAGAGTCTTCTCCAATACCACAGTTCAAAAGCATCAATTCTTCGGCACTCAGCTTTCTTCACAGCCCAACTCCAATATCCATACATGCCCACTGGAAAAACCATAGCCTTGACTAGATGGACCTTTGTTGGCAAAGTAATATCTCTGCTTTTTAATATGCTATCTAGGTTGGTCATAACTTGCCCTCCAAGGAGTAAGCGATTTTTAGTTTCATGGCTGAAGTCACCATCTGCAGTGATTTTGGAACCCAAAACAATAAAGTCTGACACTGTTTCCACTGTTTCCCCATCTATTTCCCATGAAGTGATGGGACCAGATGCCATGATCTTCCTTTTCTGAATGTTGAGCTTTAAGCCAATTTTTTCACTCTCCTCTTTCACTTTCGTCAAGAGGCTTTTTAGTTCCTCATCACTTTCTGCCATAAGGGTGGTGTCATCTGCATCTCTGAGGTTATTGATATATCTCCTGGCAATCTGGATTCCAGTCTGTGCTTCCTCCAGCCCAGCGTTTCTCATGATGTACTCTGCATATAAATTAAATAAGCAGGATGACAGTATACAGCCTGGAGGTACTCTTTTTCCTATTTGGAACCAATCTGTTGTTCCATGTCCAGTTCTAACGGTTGCTTCCTCACCTGCATATAGGTTTCTCAAGAGGCAGGTCAGGTGGTCTGGTATTCCCATCTCCTTCAGAATTTTCCACAGTTTATTGTGATCAACACAGTCAAAGGCTTTGGCATAGTCAATAAAGCAGAAATAGATGTTTTTAAAATTCCTTAGAACAATTGAAAATATAGGTTTATAGTTCAATTCAAATGTTGGAACTGGAAATTTAGGCTTGAAAAGAATTGACACCAAATTAGAATTTTATATTTAAATTTGTTACATTTTTTAAAGATGAATGAGTCTCATCAGAAAAAAAATAAGTGGTAAATAATAAAGGGTATTCTCTAATAAAATTTGTCAGGAAAGTTTTTCTCAGAATATATTTATCAAAATTCAAACTTTATAGTCTTCATTTCTCATTTCTTCTGGTCTCAGTTTAATTCACCATGGTTTCAGTGCCTCTGTCTACAATGGTGTATTTATCTCCTGAGATTTAATCTCCCCAAGAATATATGTTCTTTGGTTGTCTTCCTGCTATGTGTGGGTTAAATACTTTTTGATATGCAGGGAAATTTCAAAGTCATAATTTGACTTTTCTCACCTGGGTTTTAATTAAGGCACTGTAGAAAATGACACCTGATATACATGATGTAAAAGACCAGCACATGTCAAAAAGAAGTTAGAGGTTAAAAAATGAAACAAGTGTTTAATATTCTGGGAGCTTTAGAAGTTATAACTTCAAGTGTGATAGTGATTAGAAAGCCTTGACAGTTAAAAGTCAAACCTTTGAATTGCATAGGTTGAGTTGTCCACTTATATGCAGATATTTTTCAATAAATATATTGGAACTTTTTGTGACAATTTGAAAAAATTCCTGAATGGAACTTCATCACCTACAAATATGGAACATAAGAAAAAGTTAGGTATGTCATGAATGAATAAATATGTAGGAACTAGTCTATTTCATCATTTACTATCATAAAATGTACAACCATATGCTATAAAAAGTACAATTTATCAAAACTTACATACTCAAACACTGACAGACCACACATAGCTCCATTCACAGTCCAGAGAAATGTAAACAAATGTAAAGATCCAGCATAAAATCATAAGTGCATAAATTAACTGTAGCAATTATTATATTACTATAATAATTTCATAGCTACCTCTTGTTGCTATTGTGGCGAGCTTGTGTTGTATCAGCTTAAAATGCCATGTGATGCTAAATATTTCTATGTGAGCAGTTTAACCTCTCAAGTAAATAGCATAGCACAAAAAAAGTGACCTCTCACAGTTCCTGTGTATTTTTCATTGTGTTTGGCACAGTACCATAAAGCTTGAATAACACCATGGGACCCATACAAAATGCCACAAGTGATGCTGAAAGTGTTCCCAAGAAGCAAAGTCATGATTTTATAAGGAAAAGTTTAATTGCCCAATATGCAGAGTAGATTAAGTTTGACAGATGTGGTTACCTGCCATTTCAAAACACATGGATTTAGCCTAAGGATCACTGTAAAAAAGGAAAAGAAAACCTGTAAAGCTGTCACTGTGGCTACACCAGCAGGTATGAAAATCTTGTACATTTTGTAAAGTATTTTTTTAATATTTTTTTACTGGATTATATTTGCTTCACAATGTTGTGTTAGTTTCTGCTGTATAACAAAGTGAATCAGTTATATGTATACATATATCCTCTCCCCTTGAGCCCCCACCATCCATTCTATCCTTCTAGGTCATCACAGAATACTGAGATGAACTCCATGTGCTATACAGCAGTTTCCCACTACCTGTTTTACACATGGCAGTGTGTGTATGTTAGTGTTATTCTCCCAATTCATTCCACCCACCCCTCCCTTTTCCCCGTGTCCATTGGTCCATTCCCTATGTCCATATCTCCTTTCCTGCCCTGAAAAAATTCCATACATATATATATAAGATATATAAGATTCCATATATATATAAGATATATATATATACATACATATATATGTTTTAATACATGAAATTTGTTTTTCTCTTTCTGAATTACTTAACTGTATCTGATAGACCCTAGGTTCATCCACATCACTACAAATGACCCAATTTCATTCCTTTTAAAACATCTTTATTCATTCCTCAGTTGATGGACATTTATGTTACTTCTGTGTTCTGGTCTAGTGCTCCAGTGAATACTGGGATGCATGTTGAATTATGGTTTTCTCAGGGTGTTGGTCAACAGTGGGATTGCTGGGTCATATGTTAGTTTTATTTCTAGTTTTTTAAGGAACCTCCATATTGTTCTCCATAGTGGTTGTTATCAATTTACATTCCTACCAACAGTGCAAGAGGGTTCCCTTTTCTCCACATCCTCTCCAGCATTTATTGTTTGCAGACTTTTTTGATGATGGCCATTCTGACTGGTGTGGGTTGATACATCATTGTAGTATTGTAGTTTTGATTTGCATTTCTGTAATAATAAGTGATGGTGAGCATCTTTTCATGTTTTTATTCGCCATCTCTATGTCTTTTTGAGAAATGTCTGTTTAGGCCTTCCATCCATTTTTTTATTGTGTTGCTTATTTTTTTATATTGAGCTGCATGAGCTGCTTGTATACTTCAAAGATTAATCCTTTGTCAGTTGCTAATTTACAATATTTTCTCCCATTCTGAGGATTGTCTCTTTGTCATGTTGATGGTTTCCTTTTGCTGTGCAAAAGCTTTCAAGATTAATTAGGCCCATTTGTTTTTGTTTTTTTTTTTTTATTTTCATTGCTCTAGGAGATGAGTCAAAAAGGATCTTGCTGCAATTTATCTCAGTGCTCTGCTATGTTTTCCTCTAAGAGTTTTATAGTGTCTGGCCTTAGGTTTAAGTCTTTAATCCATTTTGAGTTTATTTTTGTATATGGTGTTAGGAATATTCTAATTTCATTCTTTTACCTGTAGCTGTCCAGTTTTCCCAGTACCAATTATTGAAGAGACTGTCCTTTCTCCATTGTATATTCTTGGTTCCTTTGTGAATGATAAAAGTGGCCACAGGTGTGTGGACTTATCTCTGGGCTTCTGTCCTGCTCCACTGATGAATATTTCTGTTTTTGTGCCACAAAACAGTGTCATACTGCCTTGATTACTATAGCTTTGTATTAGTAGTATAGTCTGAAGTTAGGGAGCCTGATTCTTCCAGCCATGTTTTTCTTTCTCAAGATTTGCTTTGACTATTCTGGGTCTTTTTGTTTCTATAGAAATCATAAAATGGAAAGATGGTGGAGGAGTAGGTGGACGTGGAGTACATCTCTCTCCACAGATACATCTCTCCATGGAATATACCTTCAGACATAGAAGTGCTTGCAGAGCACCAGCTGAGAGTGGGTAGGAGTACCTGACCACTGGAAAGAATATATAGAACCATGAAAAACTCAGTAGGACAAAGGGACTAGGGGGGGAAACAGGAGTGTTAGTAGGACTGGGCCTGCCCTTGGTGGGCGGGGGAACTGAAGCAGGGGACCTATCCCTACATCGGGGCAATTGTCTGGGTCAGAGGAGAAACATTTGAGGCTGAGAAGGAAGCAGCTGATATTTAGGCTGTGACAGCCTAAATGGAATGAGAATCAGACAATAATTTTGCCACAGCCATACGAACCGTGGACGGGGATGCAGGTCCCCTAAAAGGCACAGCAGCTGGGAGTTGGAGCATAGGGATTGTGGAGCAATCCCAGGGCAAGGGCTGCTGTTGACTGCTGGGAGAAGGTCCGAGGGGATGTCAGGGAGGAGATTGTGGTGGAAAGCCAGGCAGCCATGGAAAAAAGGTGATACTGCTGAGTCATGCATAACGGGTGGAGCCCTCACCGTAGCCTCTCTCCCCACACGTCATCACCAGCACCTGAACAAAAGAGAAGTTTGCCCATCAAGCACCTGATAGACAGAACTACAGAGTAGGACTCCACCCAATGTACCCATTTATGCACCTGTTGCACCAAACAACAGACTAGGACCCCAGCCAGGATGGCCACTTAGTGTGCCTGACTCACTAAACAGCAGAGAAGGACCCCAGCCAAGGGAGCCCTCTAACTGCCTGAATGGGCAGAGCAATAGAGAAAGACTAGCCAAGGAAGCCTTCTGATCACCAGCTGCCAGAGGCTCAAAAAAGACTCTGATAGGACCTTAACTCCTGCAGTGGGGCCAGTTCATGTCCCTGTACACTTGGCACCACCAGGGTCCCCATGTCCCAAGCAGCTGCACGACCTTCATACTCAACCCTCATTGGAGCAGAACTGTCACAGGCAAAAAAAAAAAAAAGTCCTGCATCTATAAACATGGGGTCGCTTTGGTCATGTTCAACTCTTCGCAACCCTGTGGACTGTGGCCTGCCAGGCTTCTCTGTCAGTGGTGGTTCTCCAGGCAAGAATGCTGGAGTAGGTTGCCATACTCTTCTAGAGCACTATATTCCCTGCTGCCCTAGCCACCAATTTCCTTAGTATCTGGTGCTTCCAGGGCCTCTGTGACCCAAGCAGCTGCACCATCTCCACACTTGGCACTCACGGGAGCAGACCCAAGTCCTCCAGGGCAGCCTCAGGAGCAAACCTCAGTGGATGACCCACATGCAGAGGTGGAGATAAAACCACAATTGAAACCAAGGGGCAGTGTTGCTGAGGAAGAGGACCCAAAACGTTCCCATGAGCTGTACAGCTGCAGGTGAAATCCACGTGTTCAACTAGGCAGACTCTGTGTCTGTGGAATATAGAAAAGGACATTGAGAGCTCCCAGAAAAGAAAACACACTAGTTCTGATATCAGTGGACATTGGAAGCAAGAACACACAGGAGTAGGACCAGATTAGAGTCTGAGCTGCCCCCACAGCAGGTCCAGAGACCAGCACATTGTTGCAGGGCATCCAAGGGAGGTGAGGTAGACTATGAGTCCCAGAGAGGGAAAGGACTCTGACAGCATTGACTCAAGAAAAAACATTTATTATTCTTATATTTTGACTTGTTCTGTAGTTTCTTTTGGATTGTTTTTACATTTCATTTTACTATCCCCCCCCCACCCCCGGTTGTAGTTGTCTATTTAATAGCACTATAAAATCTATTTAAGCTTTTGAGATTTTTTTTTTCAATCATACTTTTTACTTCTGTTATAAACTTCTGCCTCTACATTGGCTTTTGCAGTTCTGTAGAGTTTTCCTTTTTTCTCTTTTTCTTAATTTAAATTTTTAAATTTTTAAACTCACTATTATTTTTTCTACATATATTCCTTTGTTTGCTTATTCTACTGTTCTTTTCCCCTTGCAGTTAATCTTCTTTGTCTACCTCTATTTAACTTTGAATTTCTATTCTTTATTTCTTTTCTTTCTTTCTTTTCATTCTCACCATATTTGTTAGTTTTGTTTTCATTGCTTTATTCCCCAGTTGGTACCTTGCTTTGGTACTGTTTTCCAGTTTGTGCCTTAGTTAGTTTTGTTCTTAACTGGCGGATATCATTTTTGGTTTCCTTTGTTTGTTCAGTCAATCTATTGTACTTTATTTTTATTGAACTGTTTTGATTTTGCTTATGGGTGTATGTCTGTGTGTATATTCCATTATTTTAATTATTATTTGCCTGATTTTGTAACTGCCATTTGTCTGGGGTTTATCTTTGATATCTCATTTTGGGGCATTTGTTTTAATCCCATTTAATGTTGGAACAAACCACCTGTAGAA
Organism: Oryx dammah; assembly: GCF_014754425.2. NCBI lineage: Eukaryota > Metazoa > Chordata > Mammalia > Artiodactyla > Bovidae > Oryx > Oryx dammah. Next base: position 1,618,135 of record NW_024070201.1, on the reverse strand, counting down.
TCTCTGTTTTTGGCCAGAGATCAAGACCTGAGTCTTTGAAGTAGGAGCACTGACTCCAGGACCCTAGACTACCAGACAACTCCTAACCCCTATCTTTTTTTCCCTGATAGACAGCAGCTTTATTCACTCTTGGAGAAGAAAATGGCAACCCACTCCATTATTCTTGCCTGGAGAATCCCATGGACAAAGGAGCCTAGCAGGCTACAGTCCATAGGTTTGCAAGAGTCAGACATGACTTAGTGGCTAAACCATGACTTATTATTAAAACTCTTCAAAAGATGGGCATAGAAGGAATCTACCTCAACATAGTAAAGGCCATATATGAGAAGCCCACAGCAAACATTATCAGGAACAAGACAAGGGTATCCACTCTCACCAATATTATTCAAAATAATTTTGGATGTCCTAGCTACAGCAATCAGAGAAGAAAAAGAAATAAATCCAGACCAGAAAAGAAGAAGTAAAGGTCTCACTATTTGCAGATGACACACTGTACATAGAAAATCCTAAAGATCTATCAGAAAATTACTAGAGCTAATCAGTGGATTTAGCAAAGTCACGGGATACAAAATCAACACACAGAACTCACTTGCATTCTTATATACTAACAATGACAAATCAGAAAGATACATTAAGGAATCAATCCCATTAACCACTGCAACAAAAAGAATAAAATATCTAGGAATAAATCTACCTAAAGAGAAAAAAACTGTATATGAAAAATTATAAGACATTAATGAAAGAAGGATGACATAAACAGATAGAGAGATATTCCATGTTCCTGGATAGGAGGAATCAATATAATGAAAATGACTATACTACCAAACTCACTCTACAGATTCAAAGCAATCCCTATCAAATTACAAATGCCATTGTTCACAGAACTAAAACAAAAAAATTCACAATTTGTATGGAAACACAAAGGACCTCAAATAGCCAAAGCCGTCTTGAGAAAGAAGAATGGAGCTGGAGGAATCAACCTTCCTGACTTCAGGCAATATTACAAAGCTACACTCATCAAGACAGTACAGTATTGGCACAAAAGCAGAAATATAGACCAATGGAACAAGATAGAAAGCCCACAGATAAACACATGCACCTATGCATACCTCATTTTTGACCAAAGAGGCAGGAAGATAAAATGGGACAAAGACAGCCTTTTCAATAAGTGGTGTTTGGAAAACTGGACAGCAAAAGAATGAAATTAGAACATTTCCTAACATCATACACAAAGATACACTAAAAATGGATTAAATACCTAAATGGAAACTATAAAACCCTTAAGAGGAAAACATAGGCAGAACACTCAATGACATAAATCAAAGCAAGATTCTCTATGACCCACCTCCTAGAGTAACGGAAATAAAAGCAAAATAAACAAGGGGGACCTAATTAAATTTAAAACCTTTTGCACAACAAAGGAAACTATAAACAAGGTGAAAAGGCAACCCTCAGAATGGGAGAAAATAAGAGCAAAGGGAACAACTGACAAAGGATAAATTTCCAAAATATACAAGCAGCTCATAAAACTCAATACCAGAAAAACAAACAACCCAATGAAAAAGAGGGGAAAAGACCTAAACAGACATTTTTCAAAGAAGACATACAGATGGCTTATAAACACGTGAAAAGATGCTCAACATTGCTCACTATTCAGTTCATTTGTTCAGTTGTGTCCAACTCTTTGCGACCCCATGAATCGCAGCACGCCAGGCCTCCCTGTCCATCACCAACTCAAGGAGTTCACTCAGACTCACATTCATCGAGTCCGTGATGCCATCCAGCCACCTCATCCTTGGTCGTCCCCTTCTCCTGCCCTCAATCCTCCCCAGATCAGAGTCTTTTCCAATGAGTCAACTCTTTGCATGAGGTGGCCAAAGTACAGGAGTTTCAGCTTCAGCATCATTCCTTCCAAAGAAATCCCAGGGCTGATATCCTTCAGAATGGACTGGTTGGATCTCCCCGCAGTCCAAGGGACTCTCAAGAGTCTTCTCCAACACCACAGTTCAAAAGCATCAATTCTTTGGCGCTCAGCCTTCTTCAGAGTCCAATTCTCACATCCATACATGACCACTGGAAAAACCATAGCCTTGACTAGATGGACCTTAGTCGGCAAAGTAATGTCTCTGCTTTTGAATATGCTATCCAGGTTGGTCATAACTTTCCTTCCAAGGAGTAAGTGTCTTTTAATTTCATGGCTGAAGTCACCATCTGCAGTGATTTTGGAGCCCAAATAAATAAAGTCTGATACTGTTTCCACTGTTTCCCGATCTATTTCCCATGAAGTGATGGGACCGGATGCCATGATCTTCGTTTTCTGAATGTTGAGCTTTAAGCCAACTTTTTCACTCTCCTCTTTCACTTTCATCAAGAGGCTTTTAGTTCCTCTTCACTTTCTGCCATAAGGGTGGTGTCATCTGCATATCTGAGGTTATTGAGATTTCTCCCGACAATCTTGAATCCAGCTTGTGTTTCTTCCAGTCCAGCATTTCTCATGATGTACTCTGCATAGAAGTTAAATAAGCAGGGTGACAATATAAAGCCGTGATGTACTCCTTTTCCTATTTGGAACCAGTCTGTTGTTCCATGTCCAGTTCTAACTGTTGCTTCCTCACCTGCATACAGATTTCTCAAGAGGCAGGTCAGGTGGTCTGGTATTCCCATCTCTCTCAGAATTTTCCACAGATTATTGTGATCCACACAGTCAAAGGCTTTGGCATAGTCAATAAAGCAGAAATAGATGTTTTTCTGGAACTGTCTTTCTTTTTCCATGATCCAGCGGATGTTGGCAATTTGATCTCTGGTTCCTCTGCCTTTTCTAAAACCAGCTTGAACATCTGAAAGTTCACGGTTCACGTATTGCTGAAGCCTGGCTTGGAGAATTTTGAGCATTACTTTACTAGCATGTGAGATGAGTGCAATTGTGCGGTAGTTTGAGCATTCTTTGGCATTGCCTTTCTTTGGGATTGGAATGAAAACTGACCTTTTCCAGTCCTGTGGCCACTGCTGAGTTTTCCAAATTTGCTGGCATATTGAGTGCAGCACTTTCACAGCATTATCTTTCAGGATTTGAAACAGCTCAACTGGAATTCCATCACCTCCACTGGCTTTGTTCGTAGTGATGCTTTCTAAAGCCCACTTGACTTCACATGCCAAGATGTCTGGCTCTAGATTAGTGATCACATCATCATGATTATCTGTGTTGTGAAGATCTTTTTTGTACAGTTCTTCTGTGTAATCTTGCCACCTCTTCTTAATATCTTCTGCTTCTGTTCGGTCCAAACATTTCTGTCCTTTATCGAGCCCATCTTTGCATGAAATGTTCCCTTGGTATCTCTAATTTTCTTGAAGAGATCTCTAGTCTTTCCCATTCTGTTCTTTTCCTCTATTTCTTTGCATTGATCGGTGAAGAAGGCCTTCACTTTCATCAAGAGGCTTTTAGTTCCTCTTCACTTTCTGCCATAAGGATGGTGTCATCTGCATATCTGAGGTTATTGATATTTCTCCCGGCAATCTTGAATCCAGCTTGTGTTTCTTCCAGTCCAGCATTTCTCATGATGTACTCTGCATAGAAGTTAAATAAGCAGGGTGACAATATACAGCCTTGCCGTACTCCTTTTCCTGTTTGGAACCAGTCTGCTTTTACAGGTCCAGTTCTAACTGTTGCTTCCTGACCTGCATACAGATTTCTCAAGAGGCAGGTCAGGTGGTCTGGTATTCCCATCTCTCTCAGAATTTTCCAGTTTCTTTTGATCCACACAGTCAAAGGCTTTGGCATAGTCAATAAAGCAGAAATAGATGTTTTTCTGGAACTCTCTTGACTTTTTTATGATCCAGCAGATGTTGGCAATTTGATCTCTGGTTCCTCTGCCTTTTCTATAACCAACTTGAACATCGGGAAGTTCACGGTTCATGTATTGCTGAAGCCTGGCTTGGAGAATTTTGAGCATTACTTTACTAGTATGTGAGATGAGTGCAACTGTGTGGTAGTTTGAGCATTCTTTGGCATTGCCTTTCTTTGGGATTAGAATGAAAACTGACCTTTTCCAGTCCTGTGGCCACTGCTGAGTTTTCCAAATTTGCTGGCATATTGAGTGCAGCACTTTCACAGCATCATCTTTCAGGATTTATAGCTGTGAAAAGAAGAGAAGGGAAAAGCAAAGGAGAAAAGGAAAGATATAAGCATCTGAATGCAGAGTTTCAAAGAATAGCAAGAAGAGATAAAAAGGCCTTCTTCACCGATCAATGCAAAGAAATAGAGGAAAAGAACAGAATGGGAAAGACTAGAGATCTCTTCAAGAAAATTAGAGATACCAAGGGAACATTTCATGCTAGATGGGCTTGATAAAGGACAGAAATGGTATGGACCTAAGAGAAGCAGAAGATATTAAGAAGAGGTGGCAAGAATACATGGAAAAACTGTACAAAAAAGATCTTCACGACCCAGATAATCACAATGGTGTGATTACTGATCTAGAGCCAGATATCCTGGAATTTGAAGTCAAGTGGGCCCTAGAAAGCATCTCTACGAACAAAGCTAGTGGAGGTGATGGAATTCCAGTGGAGCTATTTCAAATCCTGAAAGATGGTACGAAGACTTCTTTAAAAAACTAGAAATAAAACCACCATATTACCCAGAAATCCCACTCCTAGGCATATGCTTGGAGGAAACCAAAGTTTAAAAAGACACGTGTCCCATTGTTCATTGCAGGACTATTTACAATAGCTAGAACATCGAAGTAACCTAGATGTACATTGACAGATGAATGGATAAAGAAGCTGTGGTACATATACACAGTGGAATATTACTCAGCCATAGAAGAGAAAGCATTTAAGTCAGTTCTAATGAGGTGGATGAACCCCGAGTCTATTAAGTAGAGTGAAGTAAGTCAGAAAGAGAAAGATATAACCCATATATATGGAATTTAGAAAGGTGATACTGATTATCATTTATTTGCAAGGCAGCAATGGAGAAACAGAGAACAGACTTCAGGGAGAGGGAAGGAGAGGGTGAGATGTATGGAGAGAGTAACAGGAAAACTTACACTACTATATGCAAAACAGATAGTCAATGGGAATTTGCTGTATGACTCAAACAGGGGTTCTGTAACAATATAGAAGGGTGGGATTGGGAGAGAGATGGGAAGGAGTTTTAAGAGGGAGGTGACATCCGTACACCTATGGCTATTTCATGTTGATGTTTTACAGAAAATAATAAAATCCTGTAAAGCAAGTATCCTTCAATTAAAAAATAAATTTTTGAAAAAAATCATATAGTCAAGAAAATACCAGCAAAAATCCTTATATTTCAGTAGATTCTTGAAGTAGGAGAGGAAGCGGAATTCAGCAATGTTGGTAGTGAGATTGCAAGCAAAACGAAAAGACAAAGACCCAAACACGGTTACTTGTGTTAAAGTAACAAAAACTTTGTGCCTAGAGCACTGTGGTAAAGGTGGACAGCAGCAGGAGAGGATATAAAAAGAGATTATGGAAGACTTAGGGGAAGGCAAGAAAAGCCATAGTTCTAATGGAATATCACTCAACCATAAAAAAAGAATAAAACCCTGCTTTTTACAACAAACATGGATAGACCTTGAAAGTATTATACTAAGATAAATCAGAGAAAGAAAAATGCCATTTGATTTCACCCATATGCAGAATCTAAAAGCAAAACAAATGAACAAACAAAAATAAACAAAAAACAAACAGAACACATTAGTGATTGCGGTTGTTCAAGTCGCCCAGTCATGTCCAACTCTTTGCAACCCCATGGTCTGCAGCATGCCAGGCCTCCCTGTCCATCACCAATGCCCAGAGCTTGCTCAAACTCATGTCCATTGAGCCAGGGATGCCATCCAACCATTTCATTCTCTGTTGTCCCCTTCTCCCCCTGCCTTCTGTTTTTCCCAGCATCAGGATCTTTTCCAATGAGTCAGTTCTTCACAACAGGTGGGCAAAATATTGGAGCTTCAGCTTTGGCTTCAGTCCTTCCAACGAATATTCAGGACTGATTTCCTTTAGGATTGACTAGCTTGATGTCCTTGAAGTCCAAGGGACTCTCAAGAGTCTTCTCCAACGTCACAGTTCAAAAGCGTCAATTCTTCGGCAGTTAGCTTTCTTTATAGTCTAACTCTCACATCCATACATGACGACTGGAAAAACCATAGCTTTGACTAGACGGACCTTCGTCGGCAAAGTAATGTCTCTGCATTTCAACACTATGTCTAGGTTTGTCATTGCTTTAGATTAGTAGTTATCAGAGGGGACATGAAGGACAGTGGGTAAATAGGGTGAAGGAGATGATATATGGCAACTATATTTGTGGTAGTGATAACTCTGTAGTGTACATAGATGTCAAATCATAATGCTGTACTCCTGAAATATATTTTTTTAAAAAATAAGAATAAAATTTGCAAGACAATAAAAAAGAAATCATAAAATGTTTTGTTCAAGTTCTGAATAAAAGGCATTGGTAGTTTGATAGAGATTGTATTGAACTTGGGAGTAATGTAGTCATGTTCACAATATTCATTCTTCAAATCCAAGAACATGGTATATCTCTCCATCTGTTTGTGTTGTCTTTGATTTCTTTCATCACTGTCTTATCGTTTTCTTCAGAGGTATTTTATCTCCCTAGGTAAGTTAATTCCTAGGTATTTATTCTTTTTTCTGCAGTGGTGAATGGGATTGTTTCCTTAATTTCTCTTTCTGATTTTTGCTGTTAGTATATAGGAGTGCAAGAAATTTCTGTGTATTAATTTTATATCATATGACTTTACTAAATCCATTGATTAACTCTAGCAGTTTTCTGGTGGCATCTTTAGGATTTTCTATAGTATCATGTCATCTGCAAAAAGTGACAGAAATTACAAGTGACACTGCAGAAATGCAAGGATTCCTAAGAGACTACCACAAGCAACTATGCCAATAAAATGGACAACCTGGAAGAAATGGACAAATTCTTGAAAGACCTTCCAAGAATGAACCAGGAAGAAATAAAAAATATGACCAGACTGTTCACAAGTATTGAAACTGTGATTAAAATCTTCCAACAAAGAAGAGGCTAGGGTCAGATGACTTCACAGGTGAATTCTATGAAACATTTAGAGAAGACCTAACACATTCCCTTCTCAAAATCTTCTAAAAAATTGAAGAGGGAGAAACACTCATTCTATGAGGCTACCAGCACCCTGACACCAAAACTAGACAAAGAAACCACACAAAAAAGGAAAATAACAGGCCAATAGAACTGATGAACATGGATACAAAAATCCTCAACAAAATACTAGCAACAGAATCCAACAATACATTAAAAGGGTAATACTCTATGGTCAACTGGGATTTATGTTAGGAATGCAAGGATTCTTCAATATATGCAAATCAATCAATGTGATACACCACATTAGCAAACTGAAGGATAAAAGCATATGATATGATATGATAATCTCAATAGATGCAGAAAAAGTTTTAGACAAAATTCAACACCCATTTATGATAAAACTCTTCAGAAACTTGGCATACCTTTATTTAAGCCCATATACAAGCACATAGCAAACATTATTCTCAATGTTGAAAAACTGAATGCATTTCCTCTAAGATCAGGAACACACCTAGGGTGCCTACTCTCACCGCTATTATTCAACATAATTTTGGAAGTCCTAGCCATGGCGATCAGAGAAGAAAAAGAAATAAAAGGGATCCAAGAAAAGAAAATGCAAAATACTTTTTTATCTTATATTGAAAGTGCAACTTTCATATGGAGGCAGGGTTGCTAAAAGAAAGGCATATCTATAGACTCTAATATGAGTCAAGAAAAAGCAAAATAGTTACATGACAATTTAAAGCAAGCAGGTGATGGATCAAAAACTGGAGAATTTGATGCTAGCAAAGGATAGTTTAATAAGTTTAAAAAGAGGTTTGTTTGGTTTTTGTTTTTTTTTTTTTTTTTTAATGTCAGGACCATAGGAGGAGAACCTTATGGTAACCAAGAGGCAGCAGACAAGTTCCCAAATGCCATTAGAATAGTTCTTCTTCTTCTTTTTTTTTTTTTTAATGCAGACAAAAGTGCCCTATTCTGGAAATAAATTCCATGCAGGACATTTATTACTAAAGAAGAGATATGAGCACTAGGATTTAAGGCAGGGAGGGATAGGCTAACTACTGACCTGTGCAAATACAATGGAGTTTACAATCAGCACTGCTCTTATTTATAAAATTGCTAACACTTGTGCCTTGAAGGGAACAGATAAACACCAGCTACTAGTCTTTTAGTTGTACAACAAGAAGGACTGAAAGTGAGAACAGTTTTTCTGGATTGGTTCCATTGAAGCTTTGTCCTTGAAGTTAGAAAGTATCTTGCCAGTAAGGAGCTGCCTTTTAAAGTTATTTAGCTACTGGACAATGCCACTGGCCACCCAGAACCCCGTGAGTACAATTATTGAGTTCAGTATTGAAGGCATCAAAGTGATCTACTTCCCCTCAAACACAACCTCTCTAATTCAGCCTCTAGATCGGGGGCCCTAGGGACCTTTAAGGCTCATTCCACATGGTACTTTATGGAAAGAACTATCAACACAATGGAAAAGAACCCTGATAGAGAGAACATGATGAAAGCCTGGTAAGACTGCATCACTGAAGACACCATGGTTATTTTTTAAAAAGCCATTAAGCCTGAAACAGTAAATTCCTGTTGCCAAAAACTGTGTTCAGATGTGTTACATGACTCCACAGGATTTATAATAGAGCCAATCGAGGAAATCATGAGAGAGATCGTAGATATAACCTAAAAAGGGTGGGGGGTGTGTGTGGAGGAAGGGTTTCAAGATAAAGATCTTGGAGAAATTCAGGAGCTGATAGACATCACATTCAGAGGAATTAACAGAAGACAACTTGATGAAGATGTGTGCTTTTGAACTAGATGGGAAAGAAGTTGTAGAAGCAGCAATGCTAGAAAACAAATTGACATTAGACAATCTGGCAGAAGGGCTCCAATTATGCAAAACTGCATTTGACTTCTTTTACAACATGGACCCTCTGTAATATGAGCAATGAAACTAAAGCAAATACTGGAAGGATTGGTACCATTACCATGTTAAAACATTTTTAGTAAAAAGAAAAAGTAAAAAAGACAGAAATTACAATATATTTCCATAAAGTTACACAGAATGTGCCTGCCTCTCCTGACTCCCCTTAGAACTCCTCCACCTCTTCTGCCTCTTGCTACCCTGACACAGCAAGATTAACTTTCTTTTTGTCCCCCTCCTCAGACTACTCAAGGTAAATACTATGAGAATGAAAACCTTTAATATGATCCATTTCACTTAATGAATAGTAAATAATAATCCTGCTGTTAATAAACTTATCTGTTGTGTTTATATGTCTTCATGTGAAAATCTAATAACTGTATGGCAAGAACTGTAAGAGATATTTTCATGTCATTATCATCTCCTAAGTATTCATTATATAGAATACCATATGCAAGATTTGTATTTAAGTGGAAAGCCTATCATTCTATAGGCATAAAGAGATATTTCTTAAGATTCATAATGTGTTAATGTCCTTGCTACTTTATACCTTGTTTTCAAAGTATTATATTACTGTAGGGTATGCCTCTCTCTCATAACTGGGGAAACAGTATCAGCCTATCATCGTGATTTTTTTAATGTAATATTTCCAATTTGTACCATGAATATTACTGTATACTATATGCCATAAAATTCTTATAATCATTCACTTTTATTTTTATTGAAGGATAATTGGTTTACAGAATTTTGTTGTTTTCTGTCAATACTCAACATGAATCAGCCATAGGTATATAGATATACATATATCCTCTCCCTTTTGAAACTCCCTCCTCATCCCACCCCTCTAGATTGATACAGAACCACTGTTTGAGTTTCCTGAGCCATACAGCAAATTCCCATTGGCTATCTATTTTACATATTGCAATGTAAGTTTCCATGTTACTCTTTCCATACATCTCACCCTCTAATCCCCTCTCCCCATGTCCACAACTCTATTCTGCATTGTTTCTCCATTGCTGCCCTGTAAGTAAATTCTTCAGTACCATTTTTCTAGATTCCGTATATGTGTGTTAGAATACGATATTTACCTTTCTCTCTCTGACTCACTTCACTCTGTATAATAGGTTCTAGGTTCAACCACCTCATTAGAACTGACTCAATGGTGTTTCTTTTTATGGCTGAGTAATATCCATTGTGAATTTCTTCTCTGATCTTAATGATTTCTTTCCTTCTAATTTGGGGGGACAGGGAAGGTTGTTCTTTTTCCAGTTCCTTTAGGTATAAAGTTAGGTTTTCTATTCGATGTTTTTCTTGTTTCTGAGGTAGGACTGTATTGCTATAAACTTCCCTCTTAGAACTGCTTTTGCTGCATCCCATAGGTTTTGAGTTGTGTTTTCACTGCAATTTGTTTCTAGAAATTTTTTATCTCCCTTTTGATTTCTTTAGTATCCTGTTGGTTATTTAGAAACATATTGTTTAAAGTCCCTGTGTTGTATTTCTTACAGTTTTTTTTTTTCCTTGTAGTTTATATCTAGTCTCAGACCATTGTGGTCTGAGAAGATGCTTGCTGCTGCTGCTAAGTCGCTTCAGTCATGTCCGACTCTGTGAGACCCCATAGACGGCAGCCCACCAGTCTCTGCCACCCCTGAGAGTTTCAAGGCAAGAATACTGGAATGGGTTGCCATTTCCTTCTCCAATGCATGAGAGTGAAAAGTGAAAGTGAAGTCGCTCAGTCGTATCTGACTCTTCGAGACCCAATGGACCGCAGCCTATCAGGCTCCTCCAGCCATGGGATTTTCCAGGCAAGAGTAGAGAAGTGGGTTGCCATTGCCTTCTCCAGAAGATGCTTGATACTATTTCAATTTTCTTAAATTTACTGAGGTTTGATTTGTGACCAAAGATGTCTATCGTGAAGAATGTTCCATATCCTGGAGAATATCCACAGAAGGTATATTTTTCTGCAATTGGATGGAATGCCCTGAAGATATCGATGAGATCCATCTCATCTAATGTATCATTTAAGACGTGTTTCCTTATTAATTTTTTTTTTTTTTGATGATCGGTCCATTGGTGTGAGTGGGGCATTAAAGTCTCCTACTCTTATTGTGTTACTGTCAATTTCTCCTTTTATGTCTGTTAGTGTTTGTCTTATATATTGAGGTGCTCCTATGTTGGGTGCATAGATATTTACAGTTGTTATGGCTTCCTCTTGGATTGATCCCTTGATCATTATATTTTGTCCTTCCTTATCTCTTGTAATCTTTATTTTAAGGTCTATTTTGTCTGATATAAGGATTGCTACTGCAGCTTTCTTTTTCCCATTTGCATGGACTATACTTTTCCATCTTCTCACTTTCAGTCTATATGTATCCTGAGGTCTGAAGTAGGTTTCTTATAGACAGCATATGTGGGCCCTGTTTTTGTATCCATTCACCCAGTCTTTTGGTTAGAACACTTAATCCATTTACATTTAAAGTAATTATTGATATATATGTTCCTATTGACATTTCCTTAATTGTTTGGGGTTGATTTTGTAGATCTTTTTCCTTCTCTTCTGTTTCCTGACTATATAAGTCCCTTTAACACTTGTAATAAACCTGGTTTGGTGGTACTAAATTTTATTAACTTTTGCTTGTCTGAAAAGCTTTTGATTTCTCCATCAATTTTGAATGAGATCCTTGCCAGTCACAGTAATCTTGGTTGTAGATTTTTCCCTTTCAGTACTTTAAATATATCCTGCCATTCCTTCTGGCCTGCAGAGTTTCTGCTAAAAGATCAGGTGTTAAACATATGGATTTTCGTTGTATGTTACTTCTTGCTTTTCCCTTGCTGCTTTTAATATTCTTTCTTTCTGCTTAGTCTTATTAGTTTGATTAGTATGTGTCTTGGTGTGTTTCTCCTTGGATTTATTCTGTATGGGACTCTGCACCTCTTGGACTTGATTATTTCCTTTTCCATGTTGGGGAAATTTTTAACTATAATCTCTTCAAAAATTTTTTCATACCTTTCTTTTTCTCTTCTTCTGGAATCTCTATAATTTGAATGTTGGTGCATTTGATATTGTCCTGGAGGTCTCTGAGACTGTCCTCAGTTCTTTTCATTCTTTTTACTTTATTCTGCTCTTCAGAACTTATTTCCAACATTTTGTCTTCCAGCTCACTTATTCATTCTTCTGTTCCAGATATTCTGCTATTGATTCCTTCCAGAGTATTTTTAATTTCAGTAATTGTGCTGTTTGTCACTGTATGTTTATTCTTTAATTCTTCTAGTTCTTTGTTAATTGATTCTTGTATTTTTTCCATTTTGCTTTAAAGGTTTTTTATAATCTTTACTATGATTATTCTGAATTCCTTTTCAAGTAATTTGCCTGTTTCCTCTTTGTTTATTTAGACTTCTGTGCTTCTAATTTGTTCCTTCATTTGTGTAGTATTTCTCTGCCTTTTCATTTTTTTTTTAACTTATTGTGTTTGAGGTCTCCTTTTCCCAGTCTTCAAGACTGTATTCTTTCTTCTTTTGGTTTCTGCCCTCCTAAGGTTGGTCCAGTGGTTAGTGTAAGCTTCATATAGAGTGAGATTTGTGCTGAGTTTTTTGTTGGTGTTGTTTGTTTTTCCTCTGATTGGCAAGGCTGAGTAAGATGGTAATCCTATCTGCTGGTGATTGAGTTTGTATTTTTGTTTTGTTTGTTTAGATGAGGTGTCCTGCCCAGGGTGCTACTGGTGGTTGGGTGATGTTGGGTCTTGTATTCAAGTGGTTTCCTGTGTGTGAGTTCTCACTATTTGATACTCCCTAGGATTAGTTCTCTTGTAGTCTGGGGTCTTGGAGTCAGTGCTCCCACTCCAAAGCCTCAGAGCTTGATCTATGGTCAGGAATGAAGATTCCACAAGTGGTTTGTTATGACATTAAGTGAGATTAAAACAAATACCCAAAAATGAGAAACCAAAGATGAACCCCAGACAAATGACAGTTACAAAATCAGACAAATAATAATTAAAATAATGGAACATACACATTTACATATACACCCATAAGCAAAGTCAAAACATCCCAACAAAATAAAGTACAGTAGATTGACCCAGTAAACAAAGGAAATCCAAAGTTATATTTACCAGTTAGGAATGAAACTAACTAAAACAAATGAAAGCAAGATACCAAGTGGAGAATAAAGGAATGAAAACAAAACTAACATATATGTTGAGAGGAAGGGAAAGAAAGCAAGAATAGATACGCAAGGTTAAATAGAGGTAGATGAAGAAGATTTATATACATTAAAGATTAACTGCAAGGGGAAAAGAACAGTAGGAAAGGCAAACAAAGGAGTAAATGTATAAAAAGTATAATAGTTTAAAAAAATTAAAAGTTAAAATTATAAAAAAGAGAAAAGAAAAAAAAAAGGAAGAACAAAGAAGAAAAGGAAAAATCCATAGAACTCCAAAAGCCCAATGTGGAGGCAGAGGTTTATAACAACTATAAAAAGTGTGACTGAATATACACATATACATATACACCCATAAGCAAAATCAAACAATCCAACAAAAGTAAAGTACAATAGATTGACTCAGTGAACAAAGGAAACAAAAAATTATATCTATAAGTTAAGAATGAAACTGACTGAAGCACAAACTAGAAAATAAAACAAAGGCAAGGTGCCAATTGGGGAATAAAGCAATGAAAATAAAACTAACAAATATGTTGAGAGGAAAAGAAAGAAAGAATGAACTGATATGAAAAGTTAAATAGAGGTAGATAAAGAAGATTTCTATACATTAAAATTTAATGGCAAGGGGGAAAGAAAAGTAGGAAAAGCAAACGAATAAGTGTAAAAAATAATATGATAGGTTTTAAAAAAAATTTTTAAGAGAAAAGAACAACAACAAAAGGTAAACTCCACAGAACTGCAAAAGCCCAACGTAGAGACAGAGGTTTATAACAACAATAAAAAGTGTGACTGAATATACACATATACACCCATAAGCAAAATCAAAACAGTCCAACAAAAATAAAGTATAATAAATTGATCCAATGAATAAAGGAAAACAAAAATTATATCTACTAGTTAAGAATAAAACTAACTAAAGCACAAACTGGAAAACAAAACTAAAGCAAGGTGTCAAGTGGGGAATAGAGCAATAAAAATAAAACTAACAAATATGTTGAGATGAAAGGAAAGAAAGAAAAGAAATAATTGATATGCAAATGTAAATAGAGGTAGATGAAGATTTATATACATTAAAGTTTAACAGCAAGGGGAAAAGAACAGTAGGAAAAGCAAACAAAGGCATAAAAGTAGAAAAAATAACAGGTTTAAAAAGTTAAAATTAAACATTAAAAAAAAAAAGGAAAACTCCACAGAACTGCAAAAGCCCAATGTAGAGGCAGAGGTTTATAACAACAATAAAAAATGTGACTGAGGAAAAAAAAAAAAAAAAAAGAGCTCAAAAGCTTAATTAGATTTCATAAGATTTCAAAGTACTAGTAAAATCAACAACAATAACATAGGTGGGGGAGAAAGCAAAAGAATCTACAGAACAAGTCAAAACATAAGAATAATAAATGGTTTTCTGGAGTCACTGCTGTCAGAGTCCTTTCTCTCGCTCGGAGTCACAGTCCACCTTACCTCCCTGGGATAACCCCCAACACTGTGCTGGTCTCTGGACCTACTGTGGGGGCAGCTAAGACTCCAATCTGGTCCTACTCCTGTGTGTTCTTGCCTCCAATGTTCACAGCTATCAGAACTAGTGCATTTTCTTTTGTGGGAGCTTTCAATATCATTTTATATATTCCACAGACAGAGTCTGCCTAGTTGATCGTGTGGGTTAAGACTGCAGCTTGTATGCCTAGTGGAAAGGTTTTGGGTCCTTTTCCTTAGTCACATTGCTCCTGGGTTTCAATTGTGGTTTTATCTCCAACTCTACATGTGGGTCATCCACTGAGGTTTGCTCCTGAGGCTACTCTGGAGGCCTTGGGTTTGTCCCTGTGATGACCAGGTGTGGAGATGGTGCAGCTGCTTGGGTTGCAGGGGTTCTGGCAGCACTAGGTACTCAGGGGTGTTGGTGGCTAGGGAAGAGGGAAATATAGTGCTCTAGAAGGGTGTGGCACATTGGGCACCTAATGACCTGGGGAGTTCCTCTTTTGGTATCCTATCATTTTGCCTTTTCATACTGTTCATGGGGTTCTCAAGGCAAGAATACTGAAGTGGCTTGC
Organism: Oryx dammah; assembly: GCF_014754425.2. NCBI lineage: Eukaryota > Metazoa > Chordata > Mammalia > Artiodactyla > Bovidae > Oryx > Oryx dammah. The sequence continues at coordinate 1,602,911 of NW_024070201.1, read as the reverse complement.
CATTCCCTTCTCCAGCGGACCACATTCTGTCAGACCTCTCCACCATGACCCGCCCGTCTTGGGTTGTCCTGCAGGCATGGCTTGGTTTCACTGAGTTAGACAAGGCTATGGTTCTAGTGTGATTAGATTGACTAGTTTTCTGTGAGTATGGTTTCAGTGTGTCTGCCCTCTGATGTCTTCTTGAAACACCTACCATCTTACTTGAGTTTCTCTTACCTTGGTTGTGGGGATCTCTTCATGGCAGCTCCAGCAAAGCACAGCCACTGCTCCTTACTTTGGACTAGGGGTATCTTCTTACCACTGCTGTTCCTGACATTCAACATGGGATCAGTGGAGAAATAACTCCAGAAAGAATGAAGGGATGGAGCCAAAGCAAAAACAGTACCCAGTTGTGGATGTGACTGGTGATAGAAGCAAGATCCAATGCTGTAAAGAGCATTATTGCATAGGAACCTGGAATGTCAGGTCCATGAATCAAGGCAAATTGGAAGTGGTCAAACAAGAGATGGCAAGGGTGAACATCGACATTCTAGGAATCAGAGAACTAAAATGGACTGGAATGGGTGAATTTAACTCAGATGACCATTATATTGACTACTGCAGACAGGAATCCCTCAGAAGAAATGGAGTAGCCATCATGGTCAACAAAAGAGTCTGAAATGCAGTACTTGGATGCAGTCTCAAAAACGACAGAATGATCTCTCTTCATCTCTAAGGCAAACCATTCAATATCACAGTTATCCAAGTCTTTGCCCCAACCAATAATGCTGAAGAAACTGAAGTTGAACGGTTTTATGAAGACCTACAAGACCTTTTAGAACTAATACCCAAAAAAGACGTCCTTTTCATTATAGAGGATTGGAATGCAAAAGTAGGAAGTCAAGAAACACCTGGAGTAACAGGCAAATTTGGACTTGGAATGCAGAATGAAGCAGGGCAAAGACTAACAGAGTTTTGCCAAGAAAATGCACTGGTCATAGCAAACATCCCCTTCCAACCACACAAGAGAAGACTACACATGGACATCACCAGATGGTCAACACCGAAATCAGATTGGTTATATTCTTTGCAGCCAAAGATGGAAAAGCTCTATACAGTCAGCAAAAACAAAACTGGGAGCTGACTGAGGCTCAGATCATGAACTCCTTATTACCAAATTCAGACTCAAATTGAAGAAAGTAGGGAAAACTGCTAGACCATTCAGGTATGACCTAAATCAAATCCCTTATGATTATACAGTGGAAGTTAGAAACAGATTTAAGGGCCTAGATCTGATAGATAGAGTGCCTGATGAACTATGGAATGAGGTTCGTGACATTGAACAGGAGACAGGGATCAAGACCATTCCCATGGAAAAGAAATGCAAAAAAGCAAAATGGCTGTCTGGGGAGGCCTTACAAATAGCTGTGAAAAGAAGAGAGGCCAAAAGCAAAGGAGAAAAGGAAAGATACAAGCATCTGAATGCAGAGTTCCAAACAAGAGCAAGAAGAGATAAGAAAGCCTTCTTCAGTGATCAATGCAAAGAAATAGAGGAAAAGAACAGAATGGGAAAGACTAGAGATCTCTTCAAGAAAATTAGAGATACCAAGGGAACATTTCATGCAAAGATGGGCTCGATAAAGGACAGAAATGTTTGGACCGAACAGAAGCAGAAGATATTAAGAAGAGGTGGCAAGAATACACAGAAGAACTGTACAAAAAAAGATCTTCACAACCCAGGTAATCATGATGATGTGATCACTCATCTAGAGCCAGACATCTTGGCATGTGAAGTCAAGTGGGCTTTAGAAAGCCTCACTACGAACAAAGCTAGTGGAGGTGATGGAATTCCAGTTGAGCTCTTTCAAATCCTGAAAGATAATGCTGTGAAAGTGCTGCGCTCAATATGCCAGCAAATTTGGAAAACTCAGCAGTGGCCACAGGACTGGAAAAGGTCAGTTTTCATTCCAATCCCAAAGAAAGGCAAGGCCAAAGAATGCTCAAACTACCGCACAATTGCACTCATCTCACATGCTAGTAAATTAATGCTCAAAATTCTCCAAGCCAGGCTTCAGCAATACATGAACCGTGAACTTTCAGATGTTCAAGCTGGTTTTAGAAAAGGCAGAGGAACCAGAGATCAAATTGCCAACATCCGCTGGATCATCAAAAAAGCAAGACAGTTCCAGACAAACATCTATTTCTGCTTTATTGACTATGCCAAAGCCTTTGACTGTGTGGATCACAAGAAACTGTGGAAAATTCTGAAAGAGATGGGCATACCAGACCACCTGACCTGCCTCTTGAGAAATCTGTATGCAGGTCAGGAAGCAACAGTTAGAACTGGACATGGAATAACAGGCTGGTTCCAAATAGGAAAAGGAGTACATCAAGGCTGTAAATTGTCACCCTGCTTATTTAACTTCTATGCAGAGTACATCATGAGAAATGCTGGACTGGAAGAAACACAAGCTGGAATCAAGATTGCCGGGAGAAATCTCAATAACCTCAGATATGCAGATGACACCACCCTTATGGCAGAAAGTGAAGAGGAACTAAAAGCCTCTTGATGAAAGTGAAAGAGGAGAGTGAAAAAGTTGGCTTAAAGCTCAACATTCAGAAAACGAAGATCATGGCATCCAGTCCCATCACTTCACGGGAAATAGATGGGGAAACAGTGGAAACATTGTCTGACTTAATTTTGGGGGGCTCCAAAATCACTACAGATGGTGACTGCAGCCATAAAATTAAAAGATGCTTACTCCTTGGAAGAAAAGTTATGACCAGCCTAGATAGTATATTCAAAAGCAGAAACGTTACTTTGCCGACTAAGGTCCGTCTAGTCAAGGCTACGGTTTTCCCTGTGGTCATGTATGGATGTGAGAGCTGGACTGTGAAGAAGGCTGAGTGCCGAAGAATTGATGCTTTTGAAGTGTGGTGTTGGAGAAGACTCTTGAGAGTCCCTTGGACTGCAGGGAGATCCAACCAGTCCATTCTGAAGGAGATCAACCCTGGGATTTCTTTGGAAGGAATGATGCTGAAGCTGAAGCTCCAGTACTTTGGCCACCTCATGCGAAGTGTTGACTCATTGGAAAAGACTCTGATGCTGGAAGGGATTGGGGGCAGGAGGAGAAGGGGACGACAGAGGATGGGATGGCTGGATGGCATCACAGACTCGATGGACATGAGTCTGAGTGAACTCCTTGAGTTGGTGATGGACAGGGAGGCCTGGCGTGCTGCGATTCATGGGTTCGCCAAGAGTCAGACACGACTGAGTGACTGAACTGAACTGAACTGAACTGAACTGAACTGAACTGAACTGAACTGAGAAGGGGCTGGGAACCAGTATTGGCCAACATGCTCCAGTATTCTTGCCTGGAGAAATCCCCTCCCTGACAGAGAAGCCTAGCAGGCCAATTTTCAGGGTGGCAAAGATTTAGACATGACTAAAGCAACCTTGAACACATAGATGAAAATATTTCTTTTGCTTGTGGCGGTTCTGCCCTAGTGAGAGTTGAGCGTGAAGGTGGCACAGCTGCTTGACTTGCGGGGACCCTAGTGGCACAAAGTGTGCAGGGACATGGACTGCCTCCACCCTAGGAGTTATGGCCCTATCAGGGTCTTTTTTTGAACTTCTTGTAGCTGGCCATCAGAAGGCCTCTTTGGCCAGTCTTTCTCTGTAGCTCTGCCTGTTCAGGCGCTTAGAGAGCTCCCTTGCCTGGGGTCCTTCTCTGTTGTTGGGCTCATCAGGCACATAGAGGGGGGCCTCCTGGCTGGGGTCCTACTCTGTAGATCAGTGCATCAGGCACTTATACAGGCACCCTGGTTGGGGTCCTACTGTGTAGTTCAGGGCATCAGATGTTTGGTGGGCCAGCCTCTCTATTGTTCAGCTGTGGATGCTGGACTGTGGAGAGAGAGAGAGACTATGGTGATGGCTCCACCACCTACGCGTGACTCAGCAGTATCACCTTGCTTCCATGACTGCCTGGCTTTCCTCCACAGGCATTTCCCATCATGATCTCCTCCCTCACACCCCCTGGATTCATCTCTCCATAGTCAACAGTAGCTGTCACACTGAGATTGCTCCACAATCCCTAAACTCCAGCTCCCAGCCTCTGCACCTTCCTGAGGACCTACATCCTTGTCCAGGTTGTGTATGGCTGCGTCAAGGACTGTCTGCTCTCATTCCATTTAGGCTGCCACAGATCAGCTCTTTCACTCTCAGGCTTAAATGTTTCTCCTCTGACCCAGACAACTGCCTCACTGTGGGGATCAGACCCCTGCTTCAGTTCCCACACCCACTGAGGGCAGGTCCAGTCCTACCAACACTCCTGTTTTTCCCCCTAGTTCCTTCATCTTACCGAGTTTAGCATGGTTCTATATATTCTTTTCTGCTGGTCAGGTACTCCTGTCCACTCTCAGCTGGTGTTCTGCATGCACTTCTGTGTCTGAAGGTGTGTTTCTGATGTATCAGTGGAGAGAGATGTACTCCATATCCACCTACTCCTCCATCATTTTGTTCTTTCTAATGATTTGTTATTTTAATGTGTAGGCTAGGCTACCATGAAGTAATTATATTGATTACACTAAGCTAGCATAAGGCAATCACATTGCTGTTTCTTTATTATCAATACATGAATCATTATACCTGTAAATAAATTTTCACATAATCTTTACATTTTTGATATCTAGTACTAATACAAACAACATCTACAGTGATTTCAATCATATAAGACAATATTGATGGAGATACTGCCAAGACAGATAATTCATCTTGTATGTAGATGATGTAAACTTAAAGTATAGATAAATACAGTGTGGTACTGTTAAATGTATTTTCTTTTTCTCATGATTTTCTTAATAATATTTTCTTTTCTCTAGCTTACTCTATTGTAAGAATACAGAACATAATACTGTATAAAATATGTTAACCAACTGTTTATCAGTAAAGCTTCCAGTCAAGAGTAGGTTATTAGTAAAGTTTTCAGGGAGTCAAAAAGTATATGCAAATATTCTGCTGCATGGGCAGAGGGGTGAGTGCCCCTAACAACCAATATCATTTAAGGGGTCATCTGTATTTAAGAAATTAACTTATCAGGGGGAAGGATAGTGTTAAAGCAAATATAGAGCAAACCAATGAAAATAATTTTTATTTCAAAAAAAAGGAGAGATATGAAAGGTAGCTATCAATTTAAAATAAAATATTCTAGAAAGGCTATGATCTGCTTTTATTTTCAGGATTTAATGACAAAGCATGAAGAGGTAGAAAAATGAAAATAGAGAGGCAAAGTAATAATAGAAAAAAAAAAAGGACAATTTAGGTAGAAAACAAAAGAAGTAAAGAATTCTCTTCAGTTACAGACTAATGTGTTTAATTTATAAGAAAAAGCCTGAGTACACACTTTGTTTTTCTGCAAATGTATGGCTCCTATCTTCTTTAAAATGAGCATTCTTACAAAAGGCATTCTTCATGATCAGAATGACAATATAATTTAATGCCCATATTAGGGTATTTCTGTCTAGAACTAATGCTAAGCCAGATAAACTACCAATACCACTGACATAATCAGGAGCATCCAGATAAACCAGAATGGCCATGTAGTAGATTATGAGAATGAAAACAATTCCTCACCCCTCTGTATCCATTTCTATTCAGAAAGACTTTCAGTTCAGTTCAGTTCAGTTCCTCAGTCGTGTCTGACTCTTTGTGATCCCATGAACTGCAGCATGCCAGGCCTCCCTATCCATCACCAACTCCCAGAGTTTACCCAAACTCATATCCATTGAGTTGGTGATGCCATCTAACCATCTCATCCTCTGTAGTCACCTTTTCCTCCTGCCCTCAATCTTTTGCAGCATCAGGGTCTTTTCAAATGAGTCAGCTCTTCACATCAGGTGGCCAAAGTATTGGAGTTTCAGCTTCAACATCAGTCCTTCCAATGAACAGCCAGGACTGATCTCCTTTAGCATGGACTGGTTGGATCTCCTTGCAGTCCAAGGGACTCTCAAGAGTCTTCTCCAACACCACAGTTCAAAAGCATCAATTCTTCGGTGCTCAGCTTTCTTTATAGTCCAACTCTCACATCCATACATGACTACTGGAAAAACCATAGCCTTGACTAGACGGAACTTTGTTGACAAAGTATTGTCCCTGCTTTTTAATATTCTGTCTAGGTTGGTCTTAACTTTCCTTCCAAGGAGTAAGCGTCTTTTAATTTCATGGCTGCAGTCACCATCTGCAGTGATTTTGGAGCCCCAAAAAATAAAGTCTGACACTGTTTCCCCATCTAGTTCCCATGAAGTGATGGGACCTGATGCCATGATCTTCGTTTTCTGAATGTTGAGCTTTAAGCCAACTTTTCACTCTCCTCTTTTACTTTCATCAAGAGGCTCTTTAGTTCTTCATATTCTGCCATAAGGGTGGTGTCATCTGCATATCTGAGGTAATTGGTATTTCTCCTGGCAATCTTGATTCCAGCCTGTGCTTCCTCCATCCAGCATTTCTCATGATGTACTCTGCATAGAAGTTAAATAAGCAGGGTGACAATATACAGCCTTGATGTACTCCTTTTCCTATTTGGAACCTGTCTGTTGTTCCATGTCCAGTTCTAACTGTTGCTTCCTCACCTGCATACAGGTTTGTCAAGAGGCAGGTCAGGTGGTCTGGTATGCCCATCTCTTTCAGAATTTTCCACAGTTTATTGTGATCCACACAGTCAAAGGCTTTGGCATAGTCAATAAAGCAGAAATAGATGTTTTTCTGGAACTCTCTTGCTTTTTCAATGATCCAGCAGATGTTGGCAATTTGATCTCTGGTTCCTCAGCTCTGCATATCAAATGGTGACACTCTCCCCCACCTTTCAACTCTGGTATGACCCAATGATTTGTTTTGGCCAATATCATGCAGCAGAAGTGAAGTGCCAGTCCTGAGCCTTGGCCTCAAAACACCTTGAACATCACTTCTTTCATTCTTGAATTCCTGCTATCCTCACTAAAATAAGTCCTGTTAGATAATTAAACACCATCAGGAGAGCTGAGACAAACCCCTCACCCCAAACCAATATCCAGTTAACACCCCCAGAAGCTGAACAGCCTAGCCAACCTGCAGCTGACCATGAGAAAACACCCAAATCAGAACTACCCAACTGAGTTCAGCCTAACTGCCTCTAAAATTATAAGCAACATGAGTCACTAAGTTTTGGACTGGTTTATTACCCAGAAATAGCTAAATAAAACGATTTTGAGCTCCAAATCACTGCAAATGGTGAGTGCAGCCACAAAATTTAAAAAACACTTGCTCCTTGGAAGATAAGCTGTGACAAACCTAGACAGCAAATTAAAAAGCAGAGACATCACTTAGCCAACAAAGGTACATATAGTCAAAGCTATGATTTTTCCAGTAGTCATGTACAGATATGCATTGGACAATAAAGACTAAGCACCAAAGAATTTGCTTTTGGACTGTGGTGCTCGAGAAGACTCTTGAGTGTCTTGAACAAGATCAAACAAATCAATCCTAAAGGAAATCAACCCTGAATATTCATTGAAAGGACTGATGCTGAAGCTGAAGCTTCAATACTTTGGCCACCTGATGCAAAGAGCCTACTCACTGGAAAAGACCCTGACGCTTGGAAAGATTGAAGGCAGGAGGAGAAGGGAGAGACAGAGGATGAGATGGTTGGATGGCATCACTGACTCAATGGACATGAGTTTGAGCACTCTCCTGGAGATAGTGAAGGACTTGGAAGCCTGGTGTGCTGCAGTTCATGGAGGTCACAAAAAGTCAGACATGACTTAGTGACTGCACAACAGCAACAACAAATTACACAGAAACAGCTAACTAAAATGACTCACTACAAGTGTGCATACCACTTCAGAAATGCAGCAATGAAGTATCCTACTACAGTGAACCAACTGAATCCATCTCTACCTGGGACAATGTTAAGAAGTTCAAAGCTCTTCTACCAAAGCCCTGGAAGATAGTAAGCTGATGCTTCTTTCTTTTTAGGTCTCTTACTTCTTGGAACCAAGAGTGCTCCAACCATAAATAATACTTGCTATCTTCAACGCTTACTTCTAGGAAGTTAAAGTCTATTGATCTTAAATGTTAACACTAGTATCAACTTGCCTTTAAAATAGCATTTTACTTTATATATTAACAACAAAAGAACTATGAAGCATACATAGAGCAGATATCATTACACTCATTTTACAAATGAGGAAATCAAATCATACTTTAAGTTAAATGACTTTCACAAGTAGCAAGGAACTAAGCTACAATAATTGTAACTACATCTATGAACCTTCAGTACTCCTCCTTAGAGCTTTATGCTAAAATCTTGGGTCAGTATTGGCATATCACTTTTTAATGTATTTTTTTTAATTTTTATTTTTTAATATAAATTTATTTAAATTGGAGGTTAATTACTTTACAATATTGTATTGGTTTTGCCATACATCAACATGAATCCGCCACAGGTATACACGTGTTCCCCATCCTGAAACCCCCTCCCTTCTCCCTCCCCATACCATCCCCCTGGGTCATCCCAGTGCACCAGCCCCAAGCATCCAGTATCATGCATCAAACCTGGACTGGTGATTCATTTCATATATTATACATGTTTCAATGCCATTCTCCCAAATCATCCCACCCTCTCCCTCTCCCAAAGAGTCCAAAAGATTTTTCTATACATCTGTGTCTCTTTTGCTGTCTCGCATACAGGTTATCATTACCATCTTTCTAAATTCCATATATATGCATTAGTATACTGGAGAAGACTCTCGAGAGTCCCTTGGACTACAAGGAGATCCAACCAGTCCATTCTGAAGGAGATCAGCCCTGGGATTTCTTTGGAGGGAATGATGCTAAAGCTGAAACTCCAGGACTTTGGCCACCTCATGCAAAGAGTTGACTCATTGGAAAAGACTCTGATGCTGGGAGGGATTAGGGGCAGGAGGAGAAGGGGACGACAGAGGATGAGATGTCTGGATGGCATCACTGACTCGATGGATGTGAGTCTGAGTGAACTCTGGGAGTTGGTGATGGACAGGGAGGCCTGCCGTGCTGCGATTCATGGGTCGCAAAGAGTCAGACACGACTGAGCAACTGAACTGAACTGATACTGTATTGGTGGTTTTATTTCTGGCTTACTTCACTCTGTATAATAGGCTCCAGTTTCATCCACCTCATAACTGACCTGATGTATTCTTTTTAATGGCTGAGTAATACTCCATTGTGTATAGGTACCACAGCTTTCTTATCCATTCATCTGCTGATGGACATTTAGGTTGCTTCCATGTCCTGGCTATTAGAAACAGTGCTGCGATGAACATTGGGGTACACGTGTCTCTTTCAATTCCGGTTTCCTTGGTGTGTATGTAGCAGTGGGATTTCTGGGTCATAAGACATTTCTATTTCCAGTTTTTTAAGGAATCTCCACACTGTTCTCCATAGTGGCTGTACTAGTTTGCATTCCCACCAACAGTGTAAGAGGCTTCCCTTTTCTCCACATCCTCTCCAGTATTTATTGCTTGTAGACTTTTGGATAGCAGCCATTCTGACTGGCGTGAAATGGTACCTCATTGTGGTTTTGACTTGCATTTCTCTGATAATGAGTGATGTTGAGCATCTTTTCATGTGTTTGTTGGCCATCTGTATGTCTTCCTTTGGAGAAATGTCTATTTAGTTCTTTGGCCCATTATTTATTCTTTAATTAAACTGATGAATTACTGTTTCCTTTCTTATAAAAGGCCAAAATGACTCAAGGCTTAAGAAACAAAATAATGCATGAAAAGCACATAGCATAATCCCTAACACAAAGGTTAGGCCCCTTGCCCCCACTCACCGGGATAAAGCTCTCTTCCAGCCTTGACAACCTCAACCCTCACAGCACTGAGCATCACTTGAAATGATAAATATTCACACAATTAGTATCGGCAAATTCATTTCTATGGTAGAAGCATTTATTTCAATTATACAAAAATAACACTATTCCAAACGCAAGGTAACTAAAATGTATATTTTTGCCTTATATACCAGATTCAAATGTTACAGATGGTTTCAAGACATTCTTAGATTAACAAGAATCAATTTAGAATCAAGGTAGTATCTGTCAATAGAAGAGACATACTAAGGCTACTTATACTGGAAATGGGAAAATACAAAATGATCTCATGCAGTGATTCTCAACTTTAGTGTGCGTCAGAATCATCTGGACAGTGGAAAAATTACCTTTAGGAGACTGAAGGCGAATCACCAGATTAAGTAAACCCTCGGTCTCAGAATAAATACCAAAACGACTGACTAAAGATACAAACTCTGTTTCACAGGGAAGAACAAAGACAAAATGCATCAAGATATATGAAATTAGTCATTTAAGCGAAGTGTGAATTCTCTAAGCCTCAGGTTCAGGAATACTACTACTCTCAAGACTTTTTCTACAGATTAGGTCAGATAGTGTGCAATAGTGCTTCCCTAATTCATAATACACCACTACTATCATTATTTCATCACCATCATTACTATTGGATACAGAGGACATTCTCCCCCACCCCCATTCCCAGTTCCAAATAATTATTATCTATTTAAAAAATTAAATGACCAATTACTGAGTTCCAGTGCATGGACTACTGGCACCATTTTTAAACTGGTAACATTCTTACTAGCTTCAACTGAGTATATTAGGATTTCAGTACATGGTTGAAATGACAATTTTTGTCTAAATTACTGGCTTAGTCAATGGAGTCAGAAGAAAGCATAAAGCTTACAAAAATGTGTGCTGTTTCTAAAACACTAAAGGCTAAATGAATGAACTGCTTTGCAAAGTAACCCACTTTAGACAACCTCTGATGTTGCCTATATTCTTTTCTGACTCTCACATTATCTACAGATGGAAACAAAGGAATAAAACATCTATAATCTTCATCATACCTATAGCCAATATACTATACTGTTTCATAGTTAAAGTGTGGGGCCATTTAAGTAATTCCTACATAAATATCTACAGTTTTAACATTCTGAAACTGAAACATAGCTAAAAGAGGTGCTCAGCCAGGCTAAGAGAGGGTTCTTCAACTTCAGCAATATTGCTATTTTGGATTTGATCATTCTTTTTAGGGGGGAGGGTGGAAACTGTCCTGTTCATTGCAGGATGTAGGCATCCCTAGCCTCTATATACTACATGCCAGTAGCAATGTGCCCAACTTTCCAATTCTGACAATCAAAAAATGTCACCAGAGATTGCTAAATGTCTTTGGGGGGTGGGGGGGCAAAGTCACCCCCAGTTAACAACTACTGAGCTAGAATTTTATACAGACATAATTGTAAACTGAGTCCATAGATTATACAAGACTGTAATTTTACTAAAGAGTATAGTACAACAATTTCTGCTACATTGTTTATGCTAGGGCACATAGTTTTCATAGAAGACTTAAGCATATAATTACCCACAAATAATCATCTTTTTCCTACTGAAAACACTAATATTAAACAGGGAAAAAAACCAACAATACAGCTAATCCTGCAATGATTTTTAAACTGAAACCTATGGTTTACAAACATTTGATAAATGGAGACCTAGATAAATCACTGCAAGTGTCCTTCCTTCTGAATTCGTAGTCTCTCTTTCTCTACTTGTAAGCGTTCCTTTTCAATCTGCAGCTTCTCTGATTCAAATTTCAAGAACTGCAGCCTATCTTTTTCCAGTTGTAAGCGTTCTCTCTCAAGTTTTAACTTCTCAGTTTCTATATCCTGTGGCTGATGTATGGACTTTTCCCCTTGACCAAGTTCACTTTCCAAAGATGGCTTCTCTGAGTTGACTATCTGTAACCTCAGCTTCTCTCTTTCAATCTGCAACCGCTCCTTCTCCAGCTGAAGTCGCTCATGCTCCATGTCTAAATGTCGCAGCCTCTCTTTCTCAATCTGTAGGCGTTCCTTCTCTACCTGCAGTCTTTCAGCCTCAATATCAAGCCTTCGTTTTTCCAATTCTAGTTTCTGTTTCTCTATGTTTACAAGCAAATGGGGCTCATCATATGCAGACCTAGATGGTGTTGAGTTCAGAGTAAAAAATTCATCAATGTGGGGGAAATCAGGAAGTTCATTTTCCCTCCTGGAATCTGGTATGACTGATGACAACATTTCTTCTTCCTCTTCAATCTCAAACTAAAAGAGAAAAGTAGTTCTCAGTATTTATTTATATTCATGGTTGTTAATTTGTTTAGGCATTTCTTTAAAGCTTTCTGTATTTGAGCACACAAAACCATTTATTTTGAATTTTGAAAAATATTTACAACTGTGTGACATTACTAATAATGTACAGTTAAAAGAGTACATTGAGGTGAGAAAAAATTAATGACGGTAAGATAGTAAAAAATGGAATGACTGTTAAGTACTATTTTCAAAGTTAGCTTGAAAATCTGGGAATTTCTTAACTGTTCTCGGTCTATAACAAACTCTCATATCAGAAATGAAGAAATAAAAAGAGGATTCACATAGGCTAATACTTACTTCAGGACTCTGGGGATCTCTCTCTTCCTCTTCCACCTTGACCTCAGTTAAGGATCCACCTGCATCCCTGAAATCTGCCACATTTTGCCAATCAAAATTTGTATCACTTCGGAATCCAATCTTTTCATCTATCTCTTCAGTGAGAGAGTCATCTAAATCAGATGTGGGAAGGGGAAACCCTGAACCAACTAGCTTAATGTTTGCCTTCATCTTCTTTCTCTTCATAAGGGCTCGCCAGTCAAGGTACCTTCTTTTCACTTCTGTCCCTGTTCTCTGTTCTCCTTCTCCTACAGCATTCACACACTGTGCAATCTCCTCCCAAGCCATTCGCTTCATTACATTAATTGTTGTATTGAGCTGCTTGGAAAAAATTACTTCTTTCCTTTTCGTAATTTCTTTCAAAAGGGTCTGAGTTTCTTGTACACTGAAATTGCTTTTCCTTTTCCTCTTCAATTGCTTCATTTTCTAACTTAAATGCAGTTTTTACAGTAAGGAAAGATGTTAAAAGAATTTGAGGAAGAATTTTTCTACAAAGTACAAAAATCAAGGACAATTCCTTGTTAGTACTTTGTTTAAATCAGACTTTTCCATTCATCTAGTATCACAGGCAGGCTGGATGATTCCTAAAGAGAAAAAAGTAAAAATCAATCAGCTTGCAACTTTTGCAATATATTCAACACAGTAAGTTATATAATTTAAAAACAAACAAACAAAAGCCCTCTTAATATGGCTTAAAACTGACTACATTTTCTGTCTATGCCAGCACTACCACAGTAAAAGCTACCATCTTCTCTCACCTAGGCTGCTGTAAAGGTTCCTAACTAACTGCCAGTATCTACTCTTGATCTGCTCCCTACTTCTGCTCTCCCCAAATCATCTTCTAACTGCAAAGGCCTTCTTTAAGTCACCCACTGTTGTCAATCTCTTTCCCTGTTCAGGGTTTTTGTACACACTATTCTCTGACTAGAAAATAGATTGTTCCCTATTTGGCCCGCTTAATCCCTCTTCATCTTTCAGCTTGCAGATTAGACATCTGCTCCTCAGTGAATCCTCTCCTGACAAGTAAATTACTCATTTTCCTCACCTAAATGTTACACCTGTGCTAATTAACAACTAAGAGTGTCTCTTTTCCATTTCACTGTTAGTTTCAGAAGACAGCAACATTTCTGCTCACCATCCTGTCTTGAGAGTCTAGCAGAGATCCTGGCACATGGCAGGCATACATACTATAAACACTTTTGAATGAATAAATCAGTCAACCTGCCAAAGTGACCACTAGATGTTAAAAAGAAAAAAATATAATACTGAAAGAGTGTATACCTGAAACTTGTTAGAAAGGTAAACTTTTCAGGCCCCACCCCAGACCATTTGAATACAGCACTCTGGGGGCAAGATTTGGCAATCTATGTTTCAATAAGTCTTCCAGATGATCCTAATACATGCTAAAGTTTAAAAACCATAGTGCTGACCCACACCAGTAAGCAAATGCTTTAAACACCTGATTCTCTCACACACTTTGATTTCAAGTCTTATACAAACGTATCTCTTTGGTGAAATGTAAAGCACATTCAGCTCCTCAATAGCTGGTAAATGTAGTTTTTCTGCTATCTAACCTTTGCATTATGGGAAGGCACACAAATAAACTGGAAAAGATGTTGAATGGGTCTTTTCCTTGGTAAAGAGATTTTAAAAGTATGTAATGAGGAACAAGGGCTTCCCTGGTGGCTCAGCAGTAAAGAATCTGCCTGCCAATGCAGGAGACAGATGTGGGTTTGAATCCTGGGTTGGAAGATCTCTTGAGAGAAGGAAATGGCAACCAACTCCAATATTCTTGTCTGGAGAATCCCATGGACAAAGAAGCTTGGGGGGCTACAGTCCATAGTGTCACAAAGTTGGACATGACTGAAGTGACTTTGCATGCACACATTCACACAAACCATGTTTTGTGACTTCAAATTCACTCAATGATCACTGCTACAGAGCTTTTTTCCCTCCTTTACAAAATGAGAGGGTAGGCTGTTAAGGTGCCCTCCTGCTCTATCATTGTAGGATCATAAACATTTCCTGCCAATAGAAAAAAAATACCAATATCATTAAATTCCATGTTCCATCATTAAGTCTGGATAAAGTTCTATATGTAGCCAGAAAACTCTCCAGTTTCAATCAGTTATGTTTCACTCTACCACAGTTTCTTCACTGAAAAACTTTAATATTTGCCAGTTTAAAATTTTATTAGTAGAGTGAAAAATATTTCTCTGGTAATTGATAATATAAATAGTATTTTCTACTGAAGCAAAAGTATAGTAAGTAAGGTAACTAGATTTCATCAGTAAATGCACAAATCTTTTCTATCACTGTTAAACCTCTTCTCTCCAGGGCTTAAAAATGGATGCAAATCCCTTATTTCTAAACTCTAATAAAAATATATTTTTTATTAAGATTTCACTGCTTGTATGCATTTTTTTCAGGTTTCCAGTAATATTTATTCAACTGATCTTGTGTGTGTCTAGTAACATCATCAAAAAAATGCCCACCAATGCATTTTTTTGTTTCTAACCATTGATGTACAGTAACCATCTCCTGAGCTACTCCTTGATGATAAAATGAAGACCAGAGAGAACTAAAACCTTAAAAGAGCAGAAAATAAACCCTTAAAAAGTCACTGTCAATTTTGTACACCCACAAAAAGGGCAGAGCAGGCAAAAACAGGAAAAAAAAAAAGATTGCAGCAAACTATTCTAAAGCAGACTTCCAATTACTTGAGACATTTAATAATAAAATTGAAATCCACTAAATTAGAATGCATAATCAAACAGTGGCAGCACTGTTGATCCTGTCTTAGGCAAATACTGCCATTATAGTCAAATATAAGCCTCTTGTCACTAGAGTATAAGCAAACATATTCATACATTAAAAAAGCATCAAAACAGGCTGTGGCTCAGTGGTAAAGAATCTTCCCGCCAATGACCCCCTGGAGGAGGAAATGGCAACCCACTCCAGTATTCATGCCTGAAGAATCCCATGGACAAAGGAGCCTGACAAGTTACAGTCCATTGGGTTACAAAGAGTTGGACACGACTGAGCATGCACACATTCCAACGCACAGTGTAATGGTTATAAGCACAGGTTGTGCAGTCAGATGCCTGGTTGGAACCCTAGTTCTGCAACTTCCTAGCTTTGTGCCTTAGTTATTTAATTTCCCTATGTGCAATTCCATTTGTAAAATAATATTATTACTTCACAGAAATACTATAAGGATTAGAGGATTTAATAAAATATGGAGAATAGTTCCTGGCACACAGTAAGTTAAGTTCACTATTATTGCATGAAAGGCCAATCTCTAAAGGAAGAAAAAGGCCACAATAATATTGGTATTGTTCTAGTTCATAGGTCAAGTGGTAAATCTGTTGGTCTTTATTACTATGCTTTATAACACTAGGAGTATATTGGAGCCTGCTGATATGAGCTGGTGAAGGTCATTGTACACTTCCCAACTCCATATTCAGTAATGTCATGTTGGGAACTAGAAACTGGCCAAGATGGCAGTATTTACAACACAAAAATGGACAAATGTTACAAACTAGTATGTTTTTCTTTTCAGTGGTCAAGGAGCTGGTTTACTAGTATACTTAAAGCTACATGATTTTTCCGTATTTCAAATATTACCTAATAAAAAATAAGAAAATGGCATGTTTTAACATCTGATCCTACAACAGTTTAGTGAACATTCTAGAAGCCTTCTAATTTTAGAGGATCTCATTTAATTAGCACTGACCTAACATTCCTTATGTAATTCAAGTTCTCAGTTGAGCTGGGCAAATATATTGCTTTTCTCTAGAGGCAACTGAATAATAATCATTAAATACTATATTTATGGGTCTTCCCTGATGGCTCAGACAGTAAAGAATCTACCCACAATGCAAGAGACCTGGGTTTGATCCCTGGGTCAGGAAGATCCCCTGGAGAAGGGACTGGCAACCCATTCCAGTATTCTTGCCTGGAGAATTCCAAGGACAGAGGAGCCTGGCTACAGTTCATGGGGTTGCACAGTTGGACACAACTGAAAGACTAATGCTTTCTTTCTTCACTATATTTATAAGCAACATAAAAAAGGAACTGAAGAAAACTGATTTACACATTATTTGCACATCATTAAACCAGCTCCAATATACTTCTCTTTAGTACCTATAGGGCCATTGCATCACATTTCAAAGAATTAGTGCAGTCAAACTTCATTTCCTCTTTCCTCTACCATCTGCTCCACCCTTATGAGGATCTAGAAGATGGTACCCCACCTTCTCCAAAGACAGTATCTTCAATACATAACATTGTGCCTCATAGGAGGTAAAAATACAACATAAAATAAAAAAGTGATTGAGGGAGGGGAAAGCAGAAAATGAAACAGACAATAACTCAAGTAAGGTAAGCTAGCAAAACAAACTGCTACAGGCAAAGTATATATTTAAAGAAAAAGGCAGCCCAAGTCAATACAGGCAAGAAGCAGTTTATGAAATTAAGTGAAGACCTTAAATTACCTACCCTGTAACTATACTAAATAACATAACAGTTAACAAGTTATACAAAATTCTGAAAAGAATATTTTAAATAAATAGGCTATGAAGACTACTTAGGCAGTATGAACCAATGAGGAGCAGATTATTAAAAATATATTTTAAAAATGGAATCAGCAGGTCAGATGCCCTTAAAAATAGAAAAGATTGCTAAAGTTACACCAAATTCCATATCAAATTAAGGATGACTTTTTGTTTCCAAAAGATACAGAATGTTTCAGATATTTAAATGGCTTCTTGAACCATTTGAAAGGTAGAAGTATGGTAAAAATATAAATATTCAATAAGGGATTATATGAATAAACTGCAGTGCAGCCACATAATGGAATACCCAATTAGATTATGAATATGGCTTAGCACATTATGAGTATGTTAATGCAAGCCAACAAAATCAGAAAAGGAATATGTATGTATGTCTATGCTGTATACATATTCACAGAAGCTCAGTTTTCAACCTAAGAACATTTCTAGACAGAACATGCTATGCTCTACAAGTTCACTCACTCTGTCCACCATCATTCACCAGCTCTAGAGATCACATATATGGTCATTTATCT
Organism: Oryx dammah; assembly: GCF_014754425.2. Lineage (NCBI taxonomy): Eukaryota > Metazoa > Chordata > Mammalia > Artiodactyla > Bovidae > Oryx > Oryx dammah. Next base: position 1,585,299 of record NW_024070201.1, on the reverse strand, counting down.
CAGTCATATAGCTGTTTGTTGGCCTAGCCACATGCTTCCACTAATAGGCTATTATAATCACTTACTTTACATTAGAAGCAATAATGGATCAAAGATGAATATATTATTTCTAACAAATAATCTATAATCTATTAAAACATATATGCATAAAATTTACATGAAAAACTTCATAATGGAGACTATAAACAGAAAGTTGAATAGAGACTACCAAGGCTTGTATATTAATTCCACTACTTAGAATCTCTTTGATCTGAATACATTACTTAACCTTTTAAACTTATTTCCTAATTTATAAATGGGAAAAATAATATACTACTACAATATTTTGAGGAGTAAATGAGACAACCCAAACAAAAAGCTTATAATATCTAAGATATAATAAGCCCTTAACAAATATCAGCTATCATCCACTTCCTAGTATAGTCTGGACACAGGAAATGAATACTTCTTTACTCAATGAATAATGTGAATGTAGGAAAAGTGCACGAAGAGAAATACTAACAAAATATCCTGAGTGTTCAGAAGGCATAATCTTTGGTTGGATCAAGGAAAGTTGTCAGAAGGAACTGGCATTTTATTTGGAGGGACAGTAATACATGGCAGAAGTATCAGGAATCAAAGTTAAATAACTAGGTTGGGGACAAATGTCAGGTTGGCTTGAAAGGCCCTACTCTTTGCTAAGAAACTTACTGCAAGAGGCAAATATATCTGAAAATTCGTATTTTTTTTTTAATTCAAGCAATATGCCTTTTATATGGAAACACTGTTACACAAACTATAACATACAAAATACAAGTGCATAATAAACAATGATTACAGTTGCCGACAGAATCTTAGACAAAAATCTGTAATCAGATTTTGCTGCTCTTAGAATGTGAGGTCAATTGTGTAATGATAGAAATAACAATCCTCTTAAAACTATGCCTGAGTCAATATATTCTTAAAATTTGGGCAGCAGTTTCTACTATTTGCATATTCTGTGCACCCACCCCCCCAAAAAATTTGCAACTCCGTATCTCTACCCTACAAAAGTGGTATCCCTTTGTCTTTGACCTATGTTCCTAACCCTTTGTTCTATACCAAACTGATGGAACTAGTTCACTGATAAAATGCACTTTAAAAAAAAAAATTCTGGCTGACAGGCATGGCTTGTGGGAATTTTCCAACCAGGGAATTCTGGGCCACAGCAATGAAAGCATAGACCCTAACCACTAGACCACTAAGGAACTCTTGATAAAAGGCATTTGCACTTTAACACATATTTTCTACCTCACTGAAATTGATATCAAAATGTATCTTAGACTTCTGGTCAGTCACGGCTTAACTGTGTGAAAATCTTTGACACCTTCTGATTAATGCAAGATAGTACCCAAATCAAAGCAACCTTGAGTTGATATTTGGTTGCTATGCTTGCATGAACAGAAACTAAGCTGTTTCCAGGAATTTTTTTCTCTCTTCTCCTTTACATTTTTGTACTCATGTAATGGTTTGGGTTTTCATCATCCATTACCCAATAATTTTATTCAAATATATCAAGTTCCTACTATGTGCCAGGCACATATTCTTGGTGCTGGGGCTAAATACCTCACAAAATATTTTTAAAAGCCATTTTAGATGTCAAATACTACCCCTTTTATATTGGTTGTCTTCCGTATCTTTACAAAAGGGAATTTAGTAGTTGCAACCTCTAAAAATTCATAGCTTTTCCACACCCAATCACAGAGAACAGCCATTTTCCTGAAATCTCATTTCACAATCATTCTTTATTGGGTGAAAATAGGTGTAAGTAGTTCACTTGCATAATCCTTGTGAAGATGGTGTACCACCAAAGGCATATTACACCTGGGTAATTTTTTTCTAAGGACTAACACTTGAGAATGAAGTTCCTAAATACCACATGATAAGACAGAATTAAGAGGTCTAAGAAAAATCGGAAATAAATTCTGGGTCCAAAATTTTTTTAAGGTAAACTCATTAGATTGTGCATGAAGAAAAACATCACAAAATCTACAAACTTCCCCCAATCCTCTTTGAAGTGGGCTTCCCACCTCCCACCAACACCGGGCCCTACTGTCTCCACTATACTCTTAGAGGACATTCAACTCCCTGCCTGTAACTTGTGGTAGGTAAATGACTAAAGTTTACTTAAGAGTCCCCTGTTATCACATTAATAAAGTACCTTTCACTCCCATCCTCTCCCTTTGGAACAGCCCCTTGGGAGAATCCAGGAAGGCTGAGTTCCCAGGAGGCCATCCAGGAGCAGGGGGCGCGCCGCAGAGTCGGCCACAGCCACAGTTGCACCTGGAAGAGAGTGCTCGCTCCGCAAATCAGAGCCCTGAGAGGGGCCTGGAAACTTTTCCAGCCTTGCTGCAGAGGCCTGGGCCCTCCCCACCCTCCCAGGTCAGGCTGAAGCGGCGAATGCTATCTCTCCTGAGCGCTGTGATCCGCGACGCCGCGAAGCCGGGTCCAAAGCCAACGGCGGGGTGACTGCGGCCCGACACCGCCCCGCTGGCACCTACCGTCCGCGGAGAGGCCGCCCCTCTCACATCCTCTTTCGCGGCACCGCCGCTCACCTGCAGGCCGGGGAGCGCCTCCCCGCCGTCGCCTCTGGGGTGTGTGTGGGGCGGGGTGGCAAACAGAGATGCTTTATCAATTCCCCGCCCACGGACTCGGCCCGCCCCTGCCTCTACGCCACTGGCTGCCGCGGCCGCCGCTCGTCTAACGGGGCTCGCCCGTTGGCCCGGAAGACGCTGCCGTTCTGGCTGAGGGCCCGCCCGGGTCCGGCCTCACAATGGAAAGCGCGTCCCAAGCCGTTCCGGGTTAGTGCCCTGACTCCGCCCCCCGTGACTCGGCCTCCCGCCGGAGCTCCTTGGCGCCGGGCCCCGTCAATCTAGAGCGCTGTGGGGAAGGATTGGCCCCTGGCGGTCGCCCGCTGCGCCGTTCTGCCCGATTGGAGCACAGTCAGCTTCATCTCCAAACCATTCCTGTCCTTGACCCAAACCTGTTAAAAGGGCAAAGAGGAAGTGGAACCCTCGCATTTCCTCAGCTGGTTCCGAAACCCAGCATCACCTTCTGCTCAGCCAACGGTGACCTAATTTTGCCTCAGTCATTCCCTCTAAAACTACCCCTCCAAAGGTCACTGGTGATTTCCTTGCGGCTAAATCTAGTCATCACTTCTCAGCTCTTGCTGCTGCTGCTGCTGCTAAGTCGCTTCAGTCGTGTCCGACTCTGTGTGACCCCATAGACAGCAGCACACCAGGCTCCTTTGTCCCTGGGATTCTCCAGGCAAGAACACGAGTGGGTTACCATTTCCTTCTCCCATGCATGAAAGTGAAAAGTGAAAGTAAAGTCGCTCAGTCCTGTCCGACTCTTCGCGACCCCATGGACTGCAGTCCACCAGGCTCCTCCATCCATGGGATTTGCCAGGCAAGAGTACTGGAGTGGGGTGCCATCGCCTTCTCAGCTCTTACCTCCTCATAAATATTTGACTTGTTGACCTTTCTTCATTTGATTTCTATAATGCTTCCCCTGGTTTTCTTCCCTCTCAGTTCTCTTCTCTGTCCCTTTTGCAATTGCCGAGGCTTTAGTTGCTATCTCAAGTTCTAGTTCTGGTGTTACTAATGGGTCTGTTTTTCCATTGCCTTTGTTCAGGCTTCCATTGAAATCCTCAGTTACATCAGTAGCACCCTTACTGGGATGTCAATCATACTGCCAAGAGGACTGTAGTCTATTCTTCGTACTGAAGCTAAGACAGGCTGCTTACAGGTCACTAGTGGAACCATAATCATAATAAAGTACAAACTCTTTATAAGAGTTTCTTCTATTTTTCTCTCAGGCTTCATCTTTCATCAACATTACCCCTCTTTCATTTACCTTCTTCCTTACCCCAATTACTTTGGCTTCTTTCAATTCCTGGACTTTTAGTTTGCATTGCATTGTTTGCACTCAGAATGATTTCTCCCTGCTTATTCCCTGCTATGCCCAGAATTTGTTTTAGAAGTTATTTTCCAAGTAAGGCTTCCTTTCTCTCCATTCACCCTATCTCCACTTATAAGTTGTCCCTCTAATGTAGGTTTGCCAGATAAAAGGATACTCAACTAAATTTGTTGTTCAGATATGTAACATAATTTTTAGAATAACCATATCCTATGTAATATTTGACATCCTGTATTTTTATTTGGTAAATCTGCCAACCCTACTTCAGAATGCTCCCACAGTAGTTAGCTCCTTTCCTCTGACAGCTCTTATCACATATTCCAGGTGGGTAGGTCTTCCTTGTCCACTGCTGAAATTTCTTTTCAGTGCCTGAAATATAATAGGCACTCAAAAGAGTTTTCTTAAATAAATAAAGGAATATTCTGGGTGAATTGTGAATACTTGCTCAATATTCCTGAAGGAATTCTCTTCCATAAAATAGAAGCACTTATGAAATAATGGTCTTTGAAATGTAAAAGTTTTGTTTTTGGAAAAATATAATATCTTGTATTTTATAGTTTGGGGTTTTATTTGTAGTGGACATTTTCTGTGTGAGTGTATTGAAAAGGCAAAAGGACTAGCCATCCGTATTATGAACAGACTCTTTCTGACCTTTTCAGAGTCTGTCTACTATTTAAATCTATTTATTTACCTACGTAAAAGGGTTAAGGCCTAGTAAGTCAGTAAGTATTAAGAACTTTCTACCTTTACGTCATGAACTCTTTAAGCTTCCTCCAATTACCTCAGTCTCTTTGCTGACTGAGAGATCTTTTCCAGATACCCTCTTTTTTTTGGTCTCATCTGTATCTTGTCTGAGTAAGCACAGAGCAACAAGGGAGAGATGAAAGATAATCCAAAATGCCTAACATTAATATTAGTACCCCATTACCAACCTGATAGTCTTCTTGTGAATTTGATTTTTGAGATAGTAATTTCAGGCAAGAAAATTGACCTAATACTTATTCTAGAACTGAGTTTGTTTCACTGCAGGAGCCACTTGGTAGATGAGCCCTTGAGATTTGGCTACTACAACTGAGTAACTGAATTTTAATTGTATTTAATTTTAATTTAAAAACTAATACTCAATTCAGTTAATGCATAATGTCTAAGTATGTTTGGGAAACTTGAGTGATGTGAATCTACTTTTTCAATTATAAACTTTTTGATATATAAGTACAGATTGAATATTGCTAATAAAGAATATCTGAATTGAGATTTGCTCTAAGTTTAAAATATATACATGATTTTGAAGATTTAACATAAAATGTAAAATGTCACACTGATCATTTTATATTGATTATACTGAAAAGTTGGAATTATAATATATTGCATAATTATGTTAAGGAAATATATTATTAAGATTAATTATACCTGTAAATTTTTTTATTTTTAAAATGAGTCCAATAAGAAATTTAAATGTATATATTTAGATAGTATTATATTTCTCAGAAAATGCTGTACTAGACTGTGCCTGGCCATAGCTTATCAAAAATTTCAGAGTGGAAATATAATTGTTAACTAAAATCTACCTATTTCATTGTGTATTATTTAACCAAAAAAAATCACTTTTCCTGTCTCTTCCACACACTGCTGCTGCTGCTCCTGAGTCGCTCCAGTCATGTCTGACTCTGTGCGACCCCATAGACGTCAGTCCACCAGACTCCACCATCCCTGGGATTCTACAGGGAAGAATACTGGAGCGAGTTGCAATTTCCTTCTCCAATGCATGAAAGTGAAAAGTGAAAGTGAAGTTGCTCAGTTGTGTCCAACTCTTCCCAACCCCATGGGCTGTAGCCTACCAGACTCCTCCATCTGTGGGATTTTCCAGGCAAGAGTACTGGAGTGGGTTGCCATCGCCTTTTCCCAAACATAATTTAAGATAAAAACCCAGTGAACATATTATGTATGTTGTTAACTGTACCTAACTGTATCAGTGCTGTTATCAATCTCCATTTTTTGCTTTTGCACATGCTATTTCCTTTTCCTTAGCACACGTACTGCTTCCTCCTTGTCTTGTCCATATGACATACTCTTATTACTCTTTAAAACAAACTCTTCCCTGACAGTGTTAGGGATCAACATTTCCTTTTTTCTATGAGTTTTACACTTATACTGTTGCTATTATTGTTGTTCAGTTCCTAAGTTCTGTCTGACTCTTTGGACCCCATAGACTACAGCATGTCAGACTTCCCTGTCCATCACCATCTCCTGGAGTATGCTCAGATTTATATCCATTGGGTCAGTGATGCCATCCAACCATCTCATCCTCTGTCGTCCCCTTCTCCTCCTGCCTTCAATCTTCCTCAGCACCAGGATCTTTTCCAATAAGGCTCTTCATATCAGGTGGCCAAAGTATTGGAGCTTCAGCTTCAGCATCCAGTCCTTCTCATGAATATTCAGGCATGATTTCCTTTAGGATTGACTGGTTTGATTTCCTTGCCATCCAAGGGAATCTCAGGAGTCTTCTCCAACACCACAGCTCAAAAGTGTCAATTCTTCAGCTCTCAGCTTTCTTTATAGTCCAACTCTCACATCTATTCATGACTACTGGAAAAATCATAGATTTGACTATAGGGACTTCGTTGCCAAAGTAATGTCTCTGCTTTCTAATATGTTATTGAGGTTTGTCATAACTTTTCTTCCAATAAACAAGCATCTTTTAATTTCATGGCTGCAGTCATTTTGGAGCCCAAGAAAATTAAGTCTGTCAGTTTCCAATGTTTCCCCTTCTATTTGCCGTGAAGTGATGGGACCAGATGCCATAAACTTAGTTTTTTGAACATTGAGGTTTAAGCCACCTTTGGCACTCTCCTCTTTCACCTTGACCAAGAGGCTCTCTAGTTCCTCTTTGTTTTCTGCCATAAGGGCAGTGCCATCTGCATATGTGAAGTTACTGATATTTCTCCTTGCAATCTGATTCCACCCTGTCCTTCATCCAACTTGTGTTTCATCCAGCCCAGCATTTCTCATGATGTATTCTGCACATAAGATAATAAGCAGGGTGACAATATACAGCCTTGACATACTCCTTTTCCAATTTGGAACTAGACCATGTTACATGTCCAGCTCTAACTGTTGCTTCTTGACCTGCATACAGATTTCTGAGGAGGCAGGTAAGGTGGTCTGGTATTCCCATCTCTTTAAGAATTTCCCACAGATTGTTGTGATCTGCACAGTCAAAGGCTTTAGCGTAGTCAATGAAGCAAAAGTAGATGTTTTTTTCTCCAATTCTCTTGCTTTTTCTATGATCCAACAGATGTTGGCAATTTGATCTCTGATTCCTCTGCCTTTTCTAGATTCTTGAACATCTGGCAGTTCATGGTTCATGTGCAGTTGAGGCCTAGCTTGTAGAATTTTGAGCATTATTTTGCTGGTGTGTGAGATGAGTGCAATTGTGTGGTACTTTGAGCATCCTTTGGCACTACCTTTCTTTGGGATTGGAATGAAAACTGACCTTTTCCAGTCCTATGGCCAGTGCTGCATTTTCCAAATTTGCTGGCATATTGAGTGCAGCCCTTTCCCAGTACTATCTTGAAGAATTTGAAATAGCTCAGCTGGAATTCCATCACCTCTACTAGCTTTGTTAGTGGTGATGCTTCCTAAGGCCCACTTAACTTTGGACTCCAGAATATCTGGCTATAGGTGAGTGATCACACCATCATGGTTATCTGGGTCATTAAGATCTTTTTTGTATAGTTCTTCTGTGTATTCTTGCCACCTCTTCTTAATATCTTCTGCTTATGTTAAGTCCATACAGTTTCTGTCCTTTATTGTGCCCATCTTTGCATGAAATATTCCCTGGTATCTCTTAATTTTCTTGAAGAGCTCTCTAGTCTTTCTCATTTTATTGTTTTCCTCTTATTTATTTGCATTGATCACTTAGGAAGGCTTTCTTACCTCTCCTTGCCATTTTTTGGAACTCTGTATTCAAATAGGTTTATCTTTCCTTCTGTCTCTTGCCTTTAGCTTCTCTTCTTTCCACAGCTATTTGTAAGGCCTCCTTAGACAATCATTTTGCCTTTTTGCATTTCATCTTCTTGGGGATGGTTTTGATCACTGCCTCCTGTACAGTGTTACAAACCTCTGTCCTTAGTTCTTCTGTCACTCTATCTATCAGATCTAGTCCCTTGAATCTGTTTATCTCTTTCACTGTATACTCATAAGGGATTTATTTAGGTCATACCTGAATGGTCTAGTGGTTTTCCCTACTTTCTTCAATTTAAGTCTGAATTTTGCAATACAGAGTTCTTGATCTGAGCCATAGCCAGCTCCTAGTCTTGTTTTTGCTGACTGTATAGATCTTCACCAACTTTGCCTGCAAAGAATTTAATTAATCTGACTTCAGCATTGACCATCTGGTGATGTCCATGTGTAGAGTCTTCTCTTGTGTTGTTGGAAGAGTGTGTTTGCCATGACTAGTGCATTCTCATGGCAAAACTCTGTTAATCTTTGCCCTGCTTCATTTTGTACTCCAAGGCCAAACTTGCCTATTATTCCAGGTATCTCTTGACTTCCTACTTTTGCATTCCAGTCTCCTGTGATGAAAAGGGCATCTTTTTTTGGTGTTAGTTCTAGAATGCCTTGTGCTGCTGCTGCTGCTGCTAAGTTGCTTCAGACGTGTCCGACTCTGTGCGACCCCATAGACGGCAGCCCACCAGGCTCCCCCATCCCTGGGATTCTCTAGGCAAGAACATTGGAGTGGGGTGCCATTGCCTTCTCCAAGAATGCCTTGTAGGTTTTCATAAAACCATTCAACTTCAGATTCTTCAGTATTAATAGTGTGAGCATAGACTTGGGTTACTGTGATATTGAATGGTTTGCCTTGGAAATGAACAGAGATCATTTTGTCATATTTGAGATTGTAACCAAGTACTGCATTTTGGACTCTTTGAGTATGAGGGCTGCTCATTTCTTCTAAGGGATTCTTGCCTGCAGTAGTAGATATAATGATCATCTGAATTAAATTCACCCGTTCTGATCCATCTTAGTTCACTGATTCCTAAAATGTTGATGTTCATTCTTGCCATCTCCTGTTTGACCACTTCCAGTTGCCTTGATTCATGGACCTAACATTCCAGGTTCCTATGCAATATTGTTCTTTACAGCATTGGACTTTATTTCCATCACCAGTCACATCCACAACTCTGTGTTGTTTTTGCTCTTGCTCAGTTTCTTCATTCTTTCTGGAGCTATTTCTCCACTGTTCTCCAGTAGCATATTGGGCACCTACCGACCTGGGGAGTTCTTCTTTCAGTGTCATATCTTTTTGCCTTTTCATACTGTTCACGGGGTTCTCAAGTCAAGCATACTGAAGTAGTTTGCAGTTCCCTTCTCCAGCGGACCACATCTTGTCAGAACTCTCCACCATGACCTCTGTCTTTGGTGGCCCTACATGGCATGGTTCATAGTTTCATTGAGTTATACAAGGCTCTGATCCAAGTGATCAGTTTGGTTAGTTTTCTGTAATTGTGGTTTCCATGTTGTCTACCCTCTGATGGATAAGGATAAGAGGCTTGTGGAAGCTTCCTGATGGGAAGGACTGGCTGTGGGGGAACCTGGGTCTTGCTCTGATAAGCAGGACCATGCTCATTAAATCTTTAATCCAGTTTTCTGTTGCTAGGTGGGGCTAGGGGTAATGGCAGTAATGGCTAACTCCTTCAAAATACTTATTCCAAAACTATTTTATTCAGTGCCCCTGACCCCACAGAAGGCCACTGTTGACCCATGCCTCCTCTGGTGACTCCTGGACAGTCACAGGCAAGACTCCAGGAAACTCACTGACTCAGTCTCTTGTGGGGTCATTGCTCCTTTCTCCTGGGTCCTGTTGCACACAAGGTTTTGCTTGTGCCCTCCAAGAGTCTGTTTTCCCCATCCTGTGGAAATTCTGTAATCAAATACCACTAGCCTTAAAAGTCAAATTTCCTGGGGGTTCTCAGTCCGTTTGCCAGATCCCCAGGTTGGAAAATTTGTTGTGGGACCTATAACTTTCACAACAATGTAGAACTTCTTTGGTATAATTGTTCTCCAGTTTGTAGATTGTCTGCTCACTGGCTCTGTGGCAGAGCTCACATGCCATACTCAAGATGGTATCTTTTAATCTCCATTTTCTAAAAAAGAAAACATATCCAGAGTGATTTATGACTTATCTAATAACTAATTAGTGGGTAATCTGAGAGGACCTCAGAAGTTTGGCAGCTCCTGCTGTATTTTCTATTATATAACTTCAGAGTCATACTCTGCCTTTTCAAGTAGCATGTTCTTCTATATGAAATTATTTGATTTTTCAAAAACTTTGCAATTGAGAAACAAAAGACAGACAAACATAAAATAGACCCATGTTATGTCCTTTCTGAATTCCTTCCATTTCTATAGTTCCCAGCTAGAAAATGTAACAACTGCTAAAATTGCTAGATTCTTACTAAATACTATGGACTTCCCTCATGGTTCAGGTGGAAAAGAGTCCACCTGCAAAGCAGGAGACCCCAGTTCAATCCCTGGGTCGGGAAGATCCCCTGAAGAAGGAAATGGCAACTGACTCCAGTATTCTTGCCTGGAGAATTTCATGGACAGAGGAGCCTGGTGGGCTACAGTCCATGGAGTCACAAAGAGTTGGACATGACTGAGCAACTTTCACTCATTTTTAAGTACTATGCCTACATTATCTCTTTAAAGGGGTTTATAGTTAGGGAAAATAAGTCAGGGGGCTTAGTTTATATTTAGCTATGTAGGCCGTTTTGGATATTTTGGAAACTAATCCCTCATCGGTTCATCATTTACAAATAGTTTCTCCCATTCTATACTTCATCTGATTTGTTTTGATTATGGTTTCCTTTGTGGCACAAAAACTTTAAGGTTTATTTAGGTACCATTTTTTGGTTGTTGTTTTTTTATTTCTGTATATCTAAAAAAATAGACTCAAAAAAGTATTGCTGCAATTGGTATCAGAGTGATCTAAATATGTTTCCCTCTAGAAGTTTTATAGTATCTGGTGTTACATTTAAATTCATAATTCATTTTGAGTTTAATTTTATGTGTAGTATTAGAGAATGTGCCAATATCATTCTTTTACATGTAGCTGGATTCTTGCTCCCATCATCATAGATAAATTGACCATAGGCTCAAGGGTTTATTTATGGGATTTCTATACTGTTCCATTGATCTATGTGTCTGTTTTTCTGCCAGTACCATTGACTATTATAGCACTGTAGTATAGTCTAAAGTCAGAGAACATGATCCCTCCAGCTTTATTTGTTTTTCTCAAAAATTTTTTGACGATTTGTGGTGTTTTGTGTTTCAATGCAAATTGAACACTTGTTTTTTCTAGTTATATGTAAAGCACCATTGGTAATTTGATTGGGATGGCATTGAATCTGTACATTGTCTTGGGTAATATAGTCATGTTAACAGTATTGATGCTTCCAATCCAAGAACATGATATATCTTTCTATCTGTTTGTGTTATCTTCAATTTCTTTTATAAGCTTCTTACACTTTTTGGACTACAAGAATCTCAGCCTCCTTGGGTAGTTTTAGCCATAGGTATTTTATTCTTTTTGATGCAGTGGTAAATGGGATTCTTTCCTTAATTTCTCTTCCTGATAGTTTGTTGTTAACATATAGAAATGCACAGATTTCTGCATATTAATTTTCAACTTGCTACATCACTGAATTCATTGATGAGCTCTAGTAGTTTTCTGGTGGTGTCTTTAGGATTTTTCTGTGCATAGGATCATGTCATCTGCAAACACCGATAGTTTTTTTTTTTTTTTAATCTATCTTTAAAGATCTTTTTAAAGAAAGAAATACATTTCAGTTTTCTTCATTTTTTTATTGGATTATAAGTGATATACAGTAGTGTTAGGATTTCAGGAGTACAGCAAAGTGAATCTGTTATACATATACAAATATCTACTTGATTTTAGATTCTTTTCCCATAAAGGCCATTGCAGAGTATTGATTAAAGTTCCCTGTGCTATATAGTAGGTCCTTATTAATTATCAATTTATACATAGTAGTGTGCATATGGGGCTTCCCATGTGGCTTAATGGTAAAGAATCTGCCTGCAATGCAGAAGACACAAGAGACATGAGTTCAATCCGTGGGTACAGAAAATCCCTTGGAGTAGGAAATGGCAACCACTCCAGTATTCTTGCCTGGGAAATCCCCGGCAGAGGAGCCTGGAGGGCTACAGTCCAAGGGGTCACAAAGAGTCAGACACGACTGAGTGACTGAGCACATATGCAGTATGTATATATCTATCCCAATCTCCCAATTTATCCTTCCTCTTATTTCCCCCTGTCCTGGTAACCATAAGTTTGTTTTCTATGTCTGTGACTCTATCTCTGTTTGGTAAATAAGTTCATTTGTACCATATTTTTTAGATTATGCATAAGATATGATATTTCCCCTTCACTGCCTGACTTACTTCATTCAGTATGACAGTGTCTAGGTCCATCCATGTTGCCAAAAAGGGCATTATTTCTCTTTTATGATTGAGTAATAGTCCATTGTAGATGGATGTATAGGTTGCTTCCATGTCCTGGATAGTGCCACGATGAATATTGGGGTGCATGTATCTTTTCAAATTTTGGATTCCTGCAGATATATGCCCAGGAGTGGAATGACTGGTTCATATGCTAGCTCTATTTTTACCTTATTGAGGAACCTCATTACTGTTCACCATAATGACTTTACCAAGTTATGTTACCACCAAAGTGTAAGGGGCTTTCATTTTCTCCACATCCTCTCCAGCTTTTATTGGTTGTAGAATTTTTGATATTGGGCATTCTGACCTGTGTGAAGTTATACTGCATTATAGTTTTGATTTGCATTTCTCTAATAATTAGCAATGTCAAGCATCTTTTCATGTGCATTATGCCATCTGTATGTCTATTTTGGAGAAATATCTTCTGCCTGTTTATTTTGACACTTTATTTTTTTAATTGAAGGATAATGCTTTACAGAATTTTGTGGTTTTCTGTCCTTTTTTTTATTAGTTTGTTTGTTCTTTTGATTTTGAGCTCCATAAGCAGTTTTTATATTTTAGAGATGAATACCTTGTCATTTGCAAATATTTCTCACATTCTCTGGGTTGTTTTCTTTTACGTGTGGTTTCCTTCACTGTGCAAAAGCTTTGAAGCTTAATTAGGTCCCATTTGTTTATTTCTGTTTTTATTTTCATTACTCTAGGAGGTGGATCAAAAAAGATCTTGCTGTGGTTTATGTCAAAAAGTGTTCTGTGTACATTTTTCTGTAAGATTTTTAACTATCCAGGCTTACATGTGGTCTTTAATCCATTTTGACTTTATATTTATGTATGCTGTTATGGAGAGTTCTAATTTCAATAGCAGTCTAGTTTTCCTAGCACCACTTATTGAAGAGACTGGCTTTTCTCCATCTTATATTCTTGCCTCCTTTGTCATATACTAGGTGACCATAGTTGTTTGGGTATATCTCTGGACTTTCTATCCTATTCCAATAATCTGTATTTCAGTTTTTGTGCCAGTACCATACTGTTTTGATGGATGTAGCTTTGCAGTATATTCTGAAGTCAGCTGACTCCTCCAACTCTATTTTTCTTTGGCAGCATAGCTTTGGTTATTTGTGATCTTCTGTATTTCCATGAAAACTGTAAAGCTTTTTGTTCTAATAGTGACTATTTTTGTTCTTCTTTTCCAATATGGTTTCCTTTTATTTGTTCTTTTTTTCTGATTGCCATGGCTATGACTTCCAAAACTATGTTGAGTGTCCATTTTCTGGAGTTTTTGTTAGGAATTGGTATGAAATTTTATCACAGGCTTTTTATGCACGTATTTAGTTGATCAAATGGTTTTACCATTCAGTTTGTTAATGTGCTATGTTAATTTTCAGATATTGAAAAATATTTGTCTACCTAGGATAAATACCACTTGATCATGGCATATAATACTTTTAACACACTGCTGGATTCAATTTGCTAGGATTTTCTTGAGGATTTTTGCATCTATGTTATACTGGCCTGTACTTTTGTATTTTGTGTGTTATTTTTCTGGTGTTAGTATCAGAGTGATGATAACCTCCTAGAATGAATTCAGAAATGTTCCTTCCTCTGGAATTTTTTGGACTATTTTCAGAAGGGTAGAGAATTTTATTCTCTAAATGTATGGTAAAATTCATCTGTGAAGTCATCTGGTCCTGTATTTGGGGGGTTCAGTTCAGTTCAGTTCAGTCGCTCAGTCGTGTCTGACTCTTTGCGACTCCTTGAATCGCAGCACGCCAGGCCTCCCTGTCCATCACCAACTCCCAGAGTTCACTCAGATTCAAGTCCATCAAGTCAGTGATGCCATCCAGCGATCTCATCCTCTGTCATCCCCTTCTCCTCCTGCCACCAATCCCTCCCACCATCAAAGTCTTTTCCAATGAGTCAACTCTTCACATGAGGTGGCCAAAGTACTGGAGTTTCAGCTTTCACGTCATTCCTTCCAAAAAAAATCCCAGGGTTGATCTCCTTCAGAATGGACTGGTTGGATCTCCTTGCAGTCCAAGGGACTCTCAAGAGTCTTCTCCAACACCACAGTTCAAAAGCATCAATTCTTCGGTGCTCAGCCTTCTTCACAGTCCAACTCTCACATCCATACATGACTACTGGAAAAACCATAGCCTTGACTAGACGGACCTTAGTCGGCAAAGTAATGTCTCTGCTTTTGAATATGCTATCTAGGTTGGTCATAACTTTTCTTCCAAGGGAGTAAGCGTCTTTTAATTTCATGGCTGCAGTCACCATCTGCAGTGATTTTGGAGCCCCCAAAAATAAAGTCTGACACTGTTTCCACTGTTTCCCCATCTATTTTACTAAAGTATTAATTCAATTTCGGTACTAGTAATTATCCCATTCTAATTTTCTATTTCTTCCTGTTTCAAGCTTAGGAGATTGTACCTTTCTAAGGATTTGTCCAGCTCTTCTAGGAGCTGGACAAATTTGTCCATTTTATTAGTGTGTAGTTGCTCATAGTAGTCTCTTGTGATCCCTTGTATTAATATCTCTGTGGTGTTAATTGTCACTTCTGCTTTTTCATTTCTGAGTTACTTGATTTTGGCGCTCTCCCTTTTTATTCTTGAAGAGACTGGGAGGAGTCCTAAGATGGCAGAGGAATAGGATGGGGACACAACTTTCTCCCCAACAAATTCATCAAAAGATCATTTGAATGCTGAGTAAATACCACAAAACAACGTCTGAACATTGGTGGATGGCACCAGGCACCCAGAAAGGCAGCCCATTGTCTTCGAAAGGAGGTAGGACAAAATATAAAAGATAAAAAGAGAGACAAAAGATTTAGGGATGGAGACCCATTCCAGGGAAGGAGTCTTACAAGAGAAGTTTCCAAACACCAAGAGACCCTCTCACTGGTGGGTCTGTGGGGAGTTTTGGAATCTCAGGGGGGCAACATAACCGGGAGGAAAAACTAAATAAAACCCACAGATTAGGGTCTAACTACAACTCCCAGACGAGAAGTAGCCCAGATGCTTGCGTCCACCACCAGCAAGAGGGGGGAACTGAACAGGGAGGTGCAGCCTGCATTGCTTAGTGTAAGGACCGGGCCTGAATGCCCTGAGGGCAATCTGATGGAGCTAGCATGAGATTAAAACCCAAACCATGGGATAGCTGGGTGGGAGGTAGGGGTGGGGGAGGAGGAAAGAGAGAGAGAGAGAATTTTCCCGTGAAAACCTCTAACCTAAGGCACTGCTGGGCCCATTCACAGAACAAAGGACTTACCAAATACCAGAGGAGACCTAGCCGGCTGCAGACTGGCCCATCCCCTGCCAGAAGCAGGGAGGCAGGTGGGTGCCAGCCAGAGCCAGAAGGAAAGGGGCAAACATGGCGACAGACAGCATCCCCTACCAAACTGTGAGGAGGCTCTCAGTCACTAACCAAGTCTTCCTGGGGTCCTGGACGGTTGACATCCATCAGGAGGGTTACAGCCAGAGATCAGCTCCCCAGAAGAGATACACGGCACACCTGTGATGCAGCTGCACACCAGGAAACCGAGTGGCTGGGACTGGGATGGTGATAAGATGCACTGCACCTGGGGAGTGTGTCCTTGCCAAACACCTGGTCACCTGAGCTGCTCAGACCTGGGAAGGGCACAAAAATGCAGGCCCAACTGAGTCTGTGCCTTTGTGGAGCACCCAAGAACCTGAACCTGAGTGGTTTAAATCTGGGAAGTGCACGCAACCCAGGGCCTACCCCAGAAAGTTCCTTAGCAGAGCAACCTGGAGCCTAAGCAGTGTAGACCCGGAAAGCACACGCACCGTGAGCGGGGACAAACCCAGTGTGACCCAGACACTGCGAGCATGCCCCACACCCACCAGTGATATTTGTTTGCAATGTTCCTCCCTTCCCACAGCACAATTGAACAAGTGAGCCTAAATAAATGACCATCTTCGCCCACTTGTGTCAGGGCAGAAGTTAGATACTGAAGGAACTTGCAAACAGAGGAACCAAAATAAACCAAGAAGAGGGAACGGCTCTGGAAATGACAGGTGCAACAGATTAAAAACCTGTAGTAAACACTGACTACATTGGAAGGGACCTATAGACTTTGAGAAAAAGTATAAGGTGGAACAAGGAACTATGTGAAACTGAACTACCACACACTGTCCTCAACACCTGCAGAGAAATTCCTAAATATATTTTACTATTATTGTTTTTTAATTTTTAAGTTTTGTATTAATCCTTTAATTTTCATTTTTAAAACCTACTATTACCTTGGGGGGAAAAAAAGACTATTTTTAAAGAAAATTTCATATTGTTTAATATAATTTTTGTGATTTTTTTTAATATTGTATTTTTGAGAGTCTAACCTCTACTCCAGATTTTTAATCTTTGGTAATTTTTTTGTTACTTTTTATCAATTTTGTACCTTTAAGAATCTAATCTTCAGTACCCATTTTTACTTAGGAGTGTGACTACAAGCTTGATTGCTCTCTCCCCTTTTGATACCCCCACTTCTCTTCCTGGTCACCTCTATGTCCCTCCTCCCTCTTCTCTTCTTCAAGTAACTCTGTGAACCTCTCTGGGTGTCCCTCACTGTGGAGAATCTTTTCACCATTAACCTAAATATTTTGTCATCAGTGCTGTATGGATGGAGAAGACTTGAGGTTACTACAAGAATAAGACTGAAAGCCAGAGGCAGGAGGCCTAAATCCAAAACTTCAGATCACCAGAAATCTCCTGACTCCAGGGACCTACACTTAATCGACAAAAGCTCATCCAAAAGCCTCCATACCTACACTGAAACCAAGCTCCATCCAACCAAGCTAATTCTCCAACAACACAAGAACATAACTCTGAGCACAAAAATACAGGCGGCCAAAAGTCACACCAAACCCACAGACATCTCAAGACTGGTTACTGGACACTTCATTGCACTCCAGAGGGAAGAGATCCAGCTCCACCCACCAGAACAGTGAAGCAAGCTTTCCTAACCAGGAAACCTTGACAAGCCACTTGTCCAACCCCACCCACAGGGAGGAACCTCCACAATAAAGAGGCACCACAAACTTCCAGTACACAGAAAGGCCACCCCAAACAGCAATCTAAACAAGATGAAAAGGCAGAGGAATATTCAGCAGGTAAAGAAACATGATAAAAGCCCACCAAATCAAACAAAAGAGGAGTTAGGTAGTCTACCTGAAAAGGAATTCAGAATAATGATAGTAAAAATAATCCAAAAATTTGAAAACAAAATGGAGTTAGAGATAGTCTGGAGACACAGATTGAGAAGATGCAAGAAGAGTTTAACAAGGACCTAGAAGAAATAAAAAAAAGAATCAATCAATATGCAATAGCTGAGATCTAAAGCACTTTCAGTTCAGTTCCATTCAGTCACTCAGTTGTGTCCGACTCTTTGCAACCCCATGAATTGCAGCACGCCAGGCCTCCCTGTCCATCACCAACTCCCGGAGTTCACTCAGACTCACATCCATCGAGTCTGTGATGCCATCCAACCATCTCATCCTCTGTCATCCCCTTTTCCTCCTGCCCCCAATCCCTCCCAGCATCAGAGTCTTTTCCATTGTGTCAACACTTTGCATGAGAAGGCCAAAGTACTGGAGTTTCAGCTTTAGCATCATTACTTTCAAAGGGCACTCTAGAGGGAACCAATAGTAGAAAAAATGAGGCAGAAGATAGGATAAGTGAGGTGGAAGATAGAATGGTGGAAATAAATGAAGCAGAGGGGAAAAAAGAAAAAAGAAATGAGGACAACCTCAGATACATCTGGGACAATGTCAGATGCCCCAACATTTGAATCATAGGAGTCCCAGAAGAAGAAGACAAAAAGAAAGGCCATGAGAAAATACTTGAGATAATATTTGAAAACTTCCCTAAAATGGGGAAGGAAATAGCCACCCAAGTCCAAAAAATAGAAGAGAGTCCCAAACAGCATAAATCCAAGGTGAAACACCCCAAAACAATATTAATCAAATGAAAATCAAACCATAAAGAACAAATATTAATAGCAGCAAGAGAAAAACAACAACCCACAAGGGGATCCCCATAAAGATAACAACTGATCTTTCAATAGAAACTCTTCAAGCCAGAAGGGAATGGCAGGACATACTTAAAGTGATGAAAGACAAAAACTCACAACCCAGATTACTGTACCAAGCAAGGATCTTATTCAAATATGAAGGAAAAATCAAGAACTTTACAGACAAGCAAAAGCTGAGTATTCAGCACCACCAAACCAGCTCTCCAACAAATACTAAAGGATCTTCTCTAGACAGGAAACACAGAAAAGGTGCATAAAATTGAACCCAAAACAAGTAAATGGCAACGGGATCATACTGATTGATAATTACCTTAAATGTAAATGGATTGAATGTCCCAACCAAAAGACAAGGACTGGCTGGATGGATACAAAAACAAGACCCCTATATATGCTGCCTACAAGAGACCCACCTCAAAACAACGGACACATACAGACTGAAACTGAAGGGCTAGAAAAAGATATTTCAGGCAAATAGAGACCCAAAGAAAGCAAGAGTAGCAATACTCATATAAAATAGAGTTTGAAATAAAGGCCGTGAAAAGAGACAAAGAGGGACACTACATAATGATCAAAGGATCAATACAAGAAGAAGATATAACAATTATAAATATATAGGTACCCAACATAGAAGCACTGCAATATGTAAGGCAAATGCTAACAAATATGAAAGGGGAAATTAAGTAGCACAATAATAGTGGGAAATTTTAATACCCCATTCACACCTATGGATAGATCAACTAAACAGAAAATTAGCAAGGAAACAAAAACTTTAAATGATACAATGGACCAGTTAGACAAAATTGATATCTATAGGACATTTCACCCTAAAGCAATGAATTTCATCTTTTTCTAAAGTGCACACGGAACTTTCTTCAGGACAGATCACATACTGGGCCATAAATCTAGCCTTGGTAAATTCAAAAAAAAATTGAAATCATCTCAAGCATCTTTTCTGATCACAATGTGGTAAGATTAGATGTCAACTACAGGAAAGAAACTATAAAAAATACAAACATATGGAGGCTAAACAACACACTTCTGGCTAACCAACAAATCACAGAAGAAATCAAAAAAGAAATCAAAATATGTGTAGAAATGAATGAAAATGAACACACAACAGCCCAAAACCAATGGGATTCAGTAAAAGTGCTAAGGGGAAGGCTCATAGGAATACAAGCCTGCCTCAAGAAACAGGAGAGAAATCAAATAAATAACCTAAATCTACACATAAAGCAACTAGAAAAGGAAGAAATTAAGAACCCCAGTGTTAGTAGAAGGAAAGAAATCACAAAAATTAGGGCAGAAATAAATGCAAAAGATCAAAAGAGACTATAGCAAAAATCAACAAAACTAAAAGCTGGTTCTTTGAGAGGATAAATAAAACAGACAAGCCATTAGGCAGACTCATCAAGAAACAAAGGGAGAAGAATTTTAAAAAAGCAAAATTAGAAATGAAAATGCAGAAATCACAAAAGACAACACAGAAATACAAAGGATCATAAGAGACTACTATTAGCAAATATATGCCAATAAAATGGACAACTTTGAAGAAATGGACAAATTCTTAGAAAAGTATGCTTTCCAAAACTCAAGTAGGAAGAAATAAAAAATCTTAACAGACCCATTACAAGCACGGAAATTGAAACTGTAATCAGAAATCTTCCAGCAAACAAAAGCCCAGGTCCTGGCGGCTTCACAGCTGAATTCTACCAAAAATTTAGAGGAGAGCTAACACCTATCCTACTCAAACTCTTCCAGAAAATTGCAGAGGAAGGTAAACTTCCAGACTCATTCTATGAGGCCACTATCACCCTAATACCAAAACCAAACAAAGATGCCACAAAAAAGAAAATGACAGCCCAATATCACTTGTGAACATAGATGCAAAAACCCTTCACAAAATTCCAGCAAACAGAATCCAACAACATATTTAAAAGATCATACATCATGACACAGTGGGCTTTATCCCAGGGATGCAAGTATTCAATATTTGCAAATCAATCAATGTGATACACCATATTAACAGATTAAAAGATAAAAACCATATGATTATCTCAATAGATCCAGAGAAAGCCTTTGACAAAATTCAACATCCATTTATGATTTTAAAAAACCCTCCAGAAAGCAGGCATAGAAGGAATATACCTCAACATAATAAAAGTTATATATGACAAACACACAGCAAACATTATCCTCAATGGTGAAAAATTGAAAGCATTGACCCTAAAGTCAGGAACAGGACAAGGATACTCACTCTCACCACTGTTGTTCAACATAGTTTTGGAAGTTTTGGCAACAGCAATCAGAGCAGAAAAAGAAATAAAAAGAATCCAGGTTGGAAAAAAAAGTAAAACTCTCATTGTTTGCAGATGACATGATCCTCTACCTAGAAAACCCTAAAGACTCCACCAGAAAATTACTAGAGCTAATTAATGAATACAGTAAAGTAGCAGGATATAAAATTAACACACAGAAATCCCTTGCATTCCTATACACTAACAATAAGAAAACAGAAAGAGGAACTAAGAAAACAATTCCATTCACCATTGCAACGAAAAGAATAAAATACTTAGGAATATATTTATCTAAAGAAGCAAAAAACCTACATATAAAAGACTATAAAAGACTGATGAAGGAAATCAAAGAGGACACAAATAGATGGAGAAATATCCCATGTTCATGGATCAGAAGAATCAGTATAGTGAAAATGAGTATACTACCCAAAACAATCTGTAGATTCATTGACATCCCTATCAAGCTACCAACGGTATTTTTCAGAGAATTAGAACAAATGATTTCACCGTTTGTATGAAATTACAAAAAAACCTCGAACGGCCGAAGCAATCTTGAGAAAGAAGAATGGAACTGGAGGAATCAACCTGCCTGACTTCAGGCTATACTACATAGCAACAGTCATCAAGACAGGCTGGTACTTGCACAAAGACAGAAATATAGGTCAATGGAACAAAATAGAAAGCCTAGAGATAAATCCACACAGCTATGGACATCTTATCTTTGACAAAGGAGGCAAGAATATACAATGGAGAAAAGAAAATCTCTTTAGCAAGTGATGCAGGGAAAACTGGTCAACCACTTGTAAAAGAATGAAAGTAGAACATTTTCTAACACCATACACCAAAATAAACTCAAAATGGATTAAAGATCTAAATGTAATACCAGAAACCATAAAACTCCCAGAGGAAAACATAGGCAAAACACTCTCTGACATAAATTATGGCTGGATCCTCTATGACCCACCTCCCAGAATAATGGAAATAAAATCGAAATAAACAAATGGGACCTAATTAAACTTAAAAGCTTTGCACAACGAAGGAAACTGTAAACAAGGTGAAAAGACAATCTTCAGAATAGGAGAAAATAATAGCAAATGAAGCAACTGACAAAGAATTAATCTCAAAAATATATAAGCAGCACTTGCAGCTCAATTCCAGAAAAATAAGTGACCCAATCAAAAAATGGGCCAAAGAACTAAACAGACATTTCTCCAGAGAAGACATACCAGTGACTAACAAACACATGAAAAGATGCTCAACATCCCTCATTATCAGAGAAATGCAAATCAAAACCACAGTGAGGTACCATCTCACACCATTCAGAATGGCTGCTATCAAAAAGTCTACAGACAATAAATGCTGGAGAGGGTGTGGAGAAAAGGGAAGCCTCTTACACTGTTGGTGGGAATGCAAACTAGTACAGCCACTATGGAGAACAGTGTGGAGATTCCTTAAAAAGCTGGAAATAGAACTGCCTTATGACCCAGCAATCCCACTGCTGGGCATACACACAGAGGAAACCAGAATTGAAAGAGACACGTGTACCCCAATGTTCATTGCAGCACTGTTTACAATAGCCAGGACATGGAAGCAACCTAGATGTCCATTGGCAGATGAATGGATAAGAAAACTATAGTGCATATACACAATGGAATATTACTCAGCTATTAATAAGACTGCATTTGAATCAGTTCTAGTGAGGTGGATGAAACTGGAGTCTATTATACAGAGCAAAGTAAGTCAGAAAGAAAAACACCAATACAGTATATTAATGCATATATATGGAATTTAGAAAGATAGTAATGATGACCCTATATGTGAGACAGCAAAAGAGACATAGATGTAAAGAACAGACTTTTGGGCTCTGTGGGAGAAGGTGAGGGTGGGATGATTTGAGACAGTAGCATTACAACATATATATTAACTTATGTGAAATAGATCTGTAGTCCAGGTTTGATTCATGAGGCAGGGTGCTCAGGGCTGGTCCACTGGGATAACCATGAGAGATGGGATGAGGAGGGAGGTGGGAGGGAGGGTCAAGATGGGGAACACATGTACACCCATGGCTGATTCATGTGAATTTATGGCAAAACCACCACAATATTGTAAAGTAATTAGCCTCCAATTAAAATAAAAAGAAAAAGTAATTTTAAGAAAGAAGAGACTGAATAACAGCTTACCATTTTTTTGTTATTTTTAAAAGGATATTTAATGTTTCTTCTAACTCCAAATGATTGCTTTATTTGAACACCTTTTTTGGTCAGAAATACTTCTTACATAGAATTTACTTCTGATAAATTGGAAATTGAAACTATTAAATATTCAAATTCTACTTGCTTTGTTTTTTTTTTTTTCATTTATTTTTGTGAAGAACGAACTTTTAGTTTCATTCATCTTTTCTATTGCTTTCTTAGTCTCTTACTTATGTCTTTTCTAATCTTTATAATTTCTTTCCTTTTATTAACTTTGGGTTTTGTTTGTTCTTCTTTCTCTAGTCAATTTAGGTGTAAAGTTAGGTTGTTAACTTAAGATTTTTCTTGTTACCTGAGGAAAGCTTCTATCTCTAGAAATCTCCCTTTTTTTTAATTTATTTATTTTTTATTTTACTTTACAATTCAGAACTGCTTTTCCTTCATTCCATAAGTTTTGGTTTTCATTTTCATATGTCTCTAAACAGCCATTAAATTAAAAGACACTTGTTCTTTGGAAGAAAAGCTATGACCAACCTAGACAGTGTATTAAAAAGCAGAGACATTACCAATAAAGGTCAAAGCTATGGTTTTCCCAGTACTTATGTAAGGATGTGAGAGTTAGACTATAAAGAAAGCTTAGTGCTGAAGAATTGATGCTTTTGAACTATAGTGTTAGAAAAACCTCTTGAGAGTCCCTTGGACTGCAAGGAGATCCAACCAGTCCATCCTAAAGGAAATCAGTCCTGAATATTCATTGGAAAGGCTGATGCTGAAGCTGAAACTCCAATACTTTGACTACCTGATGCAAAGAACTGACTAACTTTTGAAAAGACCCTGATGCTGGGAAAGATTGAAGGCAGGAGGAGAAGGGGGCAACAGAGGATGAGATGGTTGGATGGCATCACCGACTCAATGGACATGAGTTTGAGTAAGCTCCAGGAGTTGGTGATGGACAGGGATGCCTGGCAGGCTGCAATCCATGGAGTCCCAAGGAGTCAGACACGATTAAGCGACTGAACTAAACTGAACTGATTTTTTAATTTTTTCCTTTGATTTCTTCAGTGACATTGGTTGCTTAGTAGCATATTGTTTAGCCTCTACATGTTCGTGTTTTTTGCAGTTTTCTGTTTGTTGTTGGTTTCTAGCCTCAAAGCATTGTGGTAAAAATGTTTGATATGACTTCAGTTTTCTTAAATTTACCAAGGCTTGCTTTGTGGCCCAGCATGTGATCTATCCAGGAGAATGTTCCATGTACACTTGAAAAGAATGTGTATTCTGCTGCTTTCAGATGGAATGCTCTATAAATATCCATGAATTCCATCTGGTTTAAAGTGTCATTTAAGTCCTGTGTTTCTTTTTTGATTTTTCTGTCTAGATGACCTGTCGCTTGATGTAAGCAGAATGCTGAAATCCCCCCATATTATTGTGTTACTACTGATTGCTCCAATGTTACATCTGTTAACATTTCCTTTATATATGGGAGTTTTCTTCTGTTGCATGCATACGTATTTACAATTGTTATACCTTCTTTTTAGATTGATCCTTTACTTATTATATAGTGTCCTGCTTTATGCTTACAACAGTCTCTATTTTTTTCTAATATATGTATTGCTACTGCAGCCTTTTTATGATTTCCATTTATATGAATAACCTCTTTCCAACCCCTCATTTTCAGTCTGTGTGTATCTCTAGATCTGAAGTGAGTCTCTTATAGGCAACATACATACAGGTCTTGGTTATCTTTTTGTTGTTGTTATTATTTTTGTGGGTTTTTTTTTTTTTTTTGGTCTATTCAACTTGTCTGTCTTTTGGTTGAAGCATTTAGTCCATTATTTTTAAGATAATTATAGATATGCATGTTGCTGTTGCCATTTTTTATTTGTTTTGAATTTGTTTTTGTAGGTCTTCTTTTCATCTTTCTACTTGTGATTTTTTTCTCTTGTAATCTGATGACTATCTTTAGTGTTGTCTGGATTCCTTTTCTTTTTTGTATGTATATCTACCATAGATATTTGGCCTGAAATTACCATGTTTTACTATAAGAGTCTCCCTCTCTCCTTTCTCTGTCTCTTGCCCTCTCTGTCTGTCTCCCCTTACATTCTCTCTATATATATATAGAGAGACTATATATGTGTGTGTGTATATAACATATTGCTAATCTCTTAATTAAAAGATGCTTACTCCTTGAAAGGAAAGTTATGACCAACCTAGATAGCATATTAAAAAGCAGAGACATTACTTTGCCAACAAAGGTCCATCTAGTCAAGGCTATGGTTTTTCTAGTAGTCATGTATGGATATGAGAGTTGGACTGTGAAGAAAGCTGAGCACTGAAGAATTGATGCTTTTGAACTGTGGTGTTGGAGAAGACTCTTGAGAGTCCCATGGACTGCAAGGAGATCCAACCAGTCCATTCTGAAGGAGATCGGTCCTGGCTGTTCTTTGGAAGGAATGATGCTAAAGCTGAAACTCCAGTACTTTGGCCACCTCATGCGAAGAGTTGACTCATTGGAGAAAACTCTGATGCTGGGAGGGGTTGGGGGCAGGAGGAAAAGGGGATGACAGAGGATGAGATGGCTGGATGGCATCACGGACTTGATGGACATGAATGTGTGTGAACTCCGGGAGTTGGTGATAGAGAGGGAGCCCTGGCCTGCTGCAATTCATGGGGTCACAAAGAGTTGGATATGACTGAAGCGACTTAGCAGCAGCAGTAGCAGCAGCCACTAATGATTGCTGTTTTTGATACTGTATTTCCTTCTAATTATTTTGTGTATCCATTAACCATTTATTGTGGATACATGTGATTTTATTACTTTTGTCTTTTAAACTCCCTATGAGGTTTTTGTTTTGTTTTGTTTTGTTTTGTGGATTATTCCCTGTCTTTAGTATATGCTTGCCTTTACTGGTGAGCTTTTTCATTCTCTAATTTTCTGTTTCTAGTTGTGACCTTTTTTTTCCACTTAGAGAATTTCCTTTAATATTTTTTGTAAAGCTGGTTTAGTGGTGCTGAAGTCTTTTAGCTTTTGCTTATCTGTATAGCTCTTGATTTCTCCATCAAATCTGAAGGGCCTTGCTGGGTACAATATTCTTGGTTGTAGAGTTCTCCCTTCATTACTTTAAATATATTGTGCCATTCTATTCTGGCATGGAGATTTTCTTTTGAAAAATCAGCTGATAGTCTTATGGAAGCTCCCTGTATGTTATTTGTTATGTTTCTCTTGTTGCCTTTAATAGTCTCTATCTTTATTTTTTGTCATTTTGATTATAAGCTGCCTCAGTATGTCTCTCTTTGGGGTTAATTCTGTATGATACTCTCTGCATTTCCTTGACTTGGGTGACTGTTTCCTTTCCCAAGTTAAGAAATTGTTTTCAGCTCATTATCTCTTCAAATATTTTCTAGGGTCTTTTCTCTCTCTCTTCTCTTTCTTGTACCTTATAATGCAAATATCAGTGTGCTTAATGTCCCAAAGGTCTCTTAAACTGTCCTCATTTCTTTTCATTCATTTTTGTTTTTTTCTGTTCTGTAGTAGTAATTTCTTTTTCTCTGTCTACCAGCTTGATGATCCATTCTTCTGCATCATTTAGTCTTCTATTGATTCTTTCTAGCATATTTACACTTCACTTAGTTCTTCTGGGGTTTTGTATTACTATTTCATCTGAAATGTAATCCTCTGCCACCTCATTATATCTAAGTTGCTGTTTGTATTTTTAGGTATGTGGTGAGTTAGTTACATTTCTCAACCTTGGAGAAGTAGCCCTCTACTGGAGATATCCTATGTGTCCCCAGAATACACGCCCCTTTTCACACAAGAGCCAAGTTTCTAAGGTAAGGTCTAGCCTGCATTTTTTTTTCCTGACAATCTGTTGTATTTTACTTTTTTTTACTTCTGATGTCTGCCCCTTGGTGAGTGGGGTGGTCTAGAAACTTGTGCAGGCTTACTGGTTGTAAGGCCCACTGGGGTGTGTAGTTTGGCCTTGTCCCTCTGGTGGGCAAGGCTGTGTCTAGGGGCACATCATGAAGTGGCTATTGGCCCAGGATAACTTTAGGCAGCCTATCTGCTTATGGGTGGGGCTGTGTCCCTGTCCATCTAGTTATTTTTCCTGATGCATCCTTGTACTGGAGATGACAGGCTGTTGGCTGGGACTACATTTTGGTGCTAATGACCCAAGATGTCAGCCACTAGGAGGGTGCAGACACATACAACTTCCTAATATGTCTCTCATCAGAGCCACAGCTTCCACACAAGACCCTCCAACAGGTGGTTCTTGTCCATATTCCCACCGAATTACTCTTTTTCCCTTTTCCCTTTGCATGTGACATTTCATTGGCATCTCTTAAGGGTAAAGTCTCTCTAACCACCCCCCCCCGGCCCCGCCCAGCCTTTTGGAGTTCCTGAAACTAAGCCTCACTGGCTTTCAAAGCCATATTTTTGGGGAGTTCCTCTTCTTGGTTTTGGACAGTCAAGCTACAGAAGCTGATGTGGGGCTCAGAGCTCTTACTTTTATGGGAGAACCTCTGCAATATAATTGTTCTCTAGTTTCTGGGTCTCTCACCTGGATTTATGGGAGTTGATATATCAAGTCCACAGTGCCTACCTGTCTTATCATTATTCTTCTTTATGACTTTATTTGTAGAAGATCTTCTCTGGTAGGTTCCAATATCTTTCACTGGTGGTTGTTCTGCAGCTTTTTGTGATGTTTTTGTGCTCATGGGAGAAGCTGAGCTCAGGGTGTTTCTACTCTACCATGTTTGCTGCTCATTGCTCAGGCCAAATGTGTTGGTGACATCTTCAACTTTTCTATTTCATACCCTATGTCCCATCCATCAGGGATTCTTATAGACTCTCCCTTCAAAAAATAACCAGCAGCATCATTTCTTCTGCTTTACCTGGTCCACAGTCATATCCAATATAAATTAGTTGTAATAACCTCTTGATTATTCTCTCTGCTTCCACTCTTCCACCCTTGAAATCTGCTCTCAACACAACAGCCAGAGTGGCATCATTAAGATAAATGTAGATCAGATCTCATTTTTCTGCTCAAAACCTTCCAATGACTCCAAATTTCTATAAGAAAACCAAAGGCCATACAGTAGACCTTTTCCTTCTTATCTTTCTCACCTCCTCACTTACTGTTTTCCACTCACTCAGCACAGGTAATTCTTCTTAATGTCTTTTATAGTGGCTGTTTCCTTTGATTGAAATATTCTTCTCCCAGTTTTCTGCATAGCTAAATCCCTCTCTACCTTCAAAGCTAACAAATGTCACCTTCTCAGTGACACGAACTCTAGTACACTGTTTAAACCTACAATCATCCCAGTTTCCCTAAAGACTCCAGTCACTCACCCTCTGCTCTTCCTTTACCCATGGCGCGGCTCAACTTTTAACACACTATATAGTTATATTTTATATCTCCCTCAAATAGATTTTAAGTTCTGTTAAGGTCAGTGTTCTTAGTCTTCAGTCTATTGCTTCACTGATACATCTCAAGTACCTAATAGCTGGTACACAGTGGGTGCCTAAGAGATATTTGTTGAGTAACTAAATGAGATTTTAGAAACTGCATATTTTACCTGTTTCAGTATCAGAATCAGGCCAAAGTGAATTTAAATACATTATAGAGCAGTATAACAATTAACATTAACTATTCTAGGTGATAACTATTTTCTGAATGTAAATCATCTCACCTAAGGCCAGTTCCAGATAAAATTTTTGAGAGAGATTAGCTAGTGTTTTCCTTCTACTAATCTTTCCTCCTTTTCTTATTTTTATAATCTGTATCCCATTTTGGACACCTACTGATCTGGGGGGCTCATCTTTCAGTGGCATATCTTTTTGCCATTTTGTACTCTTCGTGAGGTTCTCAAGGCAAGAATACAGAAGTAGTTAGCCATTCACTTCTCCAGTGCATCATATTTTGTCAGAAACTCTCCACCATAACCCATCCATCTTAGGTGGCCCTGCACAACATGGCTCATAATTTTGTTGAGTTGCACAAGGCTGTGATCCATATGATCATTTGATGACTTTTCTGTGATTGTGATTTTCATTCTGGAGGCCATGGGATTGAAGTTCTTGATTCTTCTATTTGCCCTATGATGAATGAGCATAGAACAGATGCTCCCAGTGCTCCTGACTCTGCATTAGGTCATTGATAACCCACACCTTTACTGGATATTTCCCAGTAGGCAACACTCACAGAAAACTCTGGCTCAGTCTCAAAAAAAAAAAAAAAAAAGAAGAAGAAGAAGAGTAGTTATGCTCAAAATCGTTCAAACTATGCTTCAGCAGTATGTGAACTGAGAATTTCCAGATGTGCAAGATGGGTTTAGAAAATGCAGAGGAATCAGAGATCAAATTGCCAAATTCCTTGAATCACAGAGAAAACACAGGAATTCCAGAAAAATATCTATTTTGGCTTCTTTGACTATCCTAATGTTTTTGACTGTGTTGATCACAGCAAATTGTGGACAATTCTTAAAAAGAAGAGAATATCTTACCACCTTACCTGTCTCCTGAGAAATCTATGTGCAGGTCAAAATGCAACAGTTAAAAGCAGACATGGAACAACAGAATGGTTCAAAATTGAGAAAGGAGTATGACAAGTCTGAATATTGTCACCTGCTTGGTGAACTTATATGCAGAGTACATCATGTGAAATGACGGGCTGGAAGAATTGCAAGCTGAAATCAGTATTGCTGGGAGAAACATTAACAACCTCAGATATGCAGATGATGCCATTCTAATGGCAGAAAGTGAAGAAGATCTAAAGACTATCTTGATGAGGATGAAAGAGGAAAACGAAAAAGCTGGCCTGAATCTCAACATTCAAAAAACTAAGCTCATGGCATTTGGTCCCAACAATTCATGGAAAATAGAAGGGGAAAAAATGGAAACCATGACATATTTTATTCTCCTGGGCTCCAAAATCACTGTAGATGGTAGCTGCAGCCATGAAATTAAAAGATGCTTACTCCTTGGAAAGAAAGTTATGACCAATATAGACAACATATTAAAAAGCAGAGACATTACTCTGCCAACAAGGTCCATCTAGTCAAGGCTATGGTTTTTCCAGTAGTCATGTATGGATGTGAGAGTTGGACTATAAAGAAAGTTGAGCACAGAAAAATTGATGCTTTTGACCTGTGGTGTTGGAAAAGACTCTTGAGAGTCCCTTGGACTTCAAGGAGATCCAACTAGTCCATCCTATAGGAGATCAGTCCTGGATGTTCATTGAAGGACTGATATTGAAACTGAAACTCCGATACTTTGACCACCTGATGTGAAGAATTAACTCATTTGAAAAGACCCTGATGCTGGGAAAGATTGAAGACTGAGGAGAAGGGGATGACAGAGAATGAGATGGTTGGATGGCATCACCAACTCAATGGACGTGAGTTTGAGTAAACTCCAGGAATTAGTGATGGACAGGGAGGCCTGGCATGCTGCAGTCCATGGCATCACAAAGAGTCAGACACAACTGAGCAACTGAACTGAACTGAACTGATAGAGCTTTTCCACCTTTGGCAGCAAAGAATGTAATTAATCTGACTTTGGTATTGACCATCTGGTGATGTCCATGTGTAGAGTCATCTCTTGTGTTGTTGAAAGAGGATGTTGGCTATCACCAGTGTGTTCTCTTAGAAAAAGTCTTAATCTTTGCCCTGGTCATTTTGTACTCCAAGGCCAAACTTGCCTGTTACTCCAGGTATCTCTTGACTTCCTACTTTTGCATTCCAGTGCCTTAAAATGAAAAGCACATCTTTTTTCTGGTGTTAGTTCTAGAGGGTCTGTAGGTCATCACAGAACTGTCCAGTTTTGGCTTCTTTTGCATTAGTAGTTGGGGCATAAACTTGGATTACTGTAATATTGAACTGTTTGCTTGGAAAAAACAGACATCATTCTGTCATTTTTGAGACTGCACCCAAGTACTGCACTTTGGACTCTCTTGTTGACTATGAGGGCTACTCCATTTCTTCTAAGGGATTCTTGCCCACAGTAGTAGATATAATGGACATCTGAATTAAATTCGTCTATTCCAGTCCACTTTAGTTCTTTGATTCCTAAAATATCGATGTTCACTCTTGTCATCTCCTGTTTGACCACTTCTAATTTATCTTGACCCGTGGACATAACATTGCAGGTTCCTAGTCAGAGTAGGAAGTACTAAAAGACAAATCGCCATATAGAAAGCCTCCTATAGGCAATTGAAAATCTTAGACTTGATGTCTCTAAGACTCTAGAAGAGATATTTTACCTACTGGAAAGTCCATGATAAGGAGGGATAAGTCATTAGGAGCCTTGCTCACTGCACCTATAGACGGGGGAATATCAAATAGACACTAAAATTAAGAGTCACAAAGAAATGTATTGTGTGCTTATTTGCTACTGCTGCTGCTGCTGCTGCTGCTGCTGCCACTAAGTCGCTTCAGTCGTGTCCAACTCTGTGTGACCCCACAGACGGTAGCCCACCAGGCTCTGCCATCCCTAGGATTCTCCAGGCAAGAACACTGGAGTGGGTTGCCATTTCCTTCTCCAATGCATGAAAGTGAAAAGTGAAAGGGAAGTCACTCAGTCCTGTCCAACTCTTAGTGACCCCATGGATTGCAGACTACCAGGCTCCTCCATCCATGGGATTTTCCAGGCAAGAGTACTGGAGTGGGTTGCCATTGTCTTCTCAGTGTGTGCTTGTTTAGGTAGAGGGAAACAGAAATGAATACCTTAAACTCTGGGAGCTCTTCTGGCACTGTGACTAAATATGGGTAGGATTCAAGTATCCACTAACAAAGCTCAAGGGAAGCTTATACAGAAGAAAAGACTATAATAAAAGCTAAAATATAAGATTATCCTTTTCCTTTTCAGGATATTCTGAAGAGAGGTTATGCATCTGACCCATCAGAAGCAATGGTAAGTAGTGGGAATAAAAGGTGGTAACAGTAACTATAGAAGTAATAAGGCTGATGTTAGTGACATAGGCAGGAAAATAGCTAATCCTGACTCCAAGACAGATATCAAACAACAAATTCCAATTAAAACTTATAAAGCATCATAATAGGTACATTATGTTCATTTCTTATTCATAATTATAAATATCATAATTTCCATTTAATGTATTAAAAGATGAGTAAACTGAGGCATAAATTTTTGTATACTAAATGTGGCCATTGGAGAAGGGAATGGCAAATAACTTCAGTATTCTTGCCTGAGAACCCCATGAACACTATGAAAAGGCAAAAAGATAGGACACTGAAAGATGAACTGCCAGGTCAGTAGGTGCCCAATATGCTACTGAAGATCACTGTAGAAATAAGTTTGGAATGAATCAAGAGACGGAGCCAAAGCAAAAACAACACTCAGTTGTACATGTGAATGGTGATGGAAACAAGCTCTAATGCTGTAAAGAGCAGTATTGCATAGGAACCTGGAATGGTAGGCCCATGAATGTTAGGCAAATTGGAAGTGATCAAAAAGGAGATGGCAAGAGTGAACATCATCATTTTAGGAATCAGTGAACTAAAATGACCTGGAATGGATGAATTTAACTCAGATGACCATTGTATCTACTACTGTGGGCAAGAATCCATGAGAAGAAATGCAGTAGTCATCATAAACAACAAAAGAGTCTGAAATGCAGTAGTTAGATGTAATCTCAAAAAAGACATGATGATTTCTGTTTTTATCCCAGGCAAACCTTTCAATATCATGGTAATCAAAGTATATACTCCAACCAGTAACACTGAAGAAGCTGAAGTTGAACAGTTGTATGAAGACCTACAAGACTTCTAGAACTAACACCCCAAAAAACATGTTCTTTTCATTATAGGGAAGTGGAATGCAAAAGTAGGAAGTCAAGAAACACGTGATGTAACAGGCAAATTTGACCTTGGAGTACAAGATAAAGCAGAGAAAAGTCTAATAGAGTTTTGCCAAGAGAATGCACTGGTCATAGCAATCACTCTTTTGCAACAACACAAGAGAAGACTCTACACATAGGCAAAACTAGATGGTCGTCACTGAAATCAGATTTATTATATTCTTTGAAGCCAAAGATGGAGAAGCTCTATACAGTCAGCAGAAACATGACCAGGAGCTGACTGTGGCTCAGATCATTAATTCCTTATTGCCAAATTCAGACTTAAATTGAAGAAAGTAGGGAAAACCACTAGACCATTCAGGTATGACCTAAGTCAAATCCGTTATGGCTATACAGTGGAAGTGAGAAATTTAAGGGACTAGATCTGATAGACAGAGTGCCTGATGAACCATGGACACAGCTTCATGACATTGTACAACAGACAGGAATCAAGAGCATCCCCAAGAAAAATAAATGCAAAAAAGCAAAATGGCTGTCTGAGGAGGCCTTACAAATAGCTATAAAAAGAAGAAAAAGGAGAAGCAAAGAAGAAAAGGAAAGATATACCCATTTGAATGCAGAGTTCCAAAGAATAGCAGGGAGAGATAAGAAAGTCTTCCTTGGTGATCAGTGTGAACAAATGTAGGAAAACAATGTAATGGGAAACTCTGGAGATCTCTTAAAGAAAATTAGAGATACCAAGGGAACATTTCACAGAAAAATGGACTCAAAAAGGACAACAATGGTATGGACCTAACAGAAGCAGAAAATATTAAGTAGAGGTAGCAAGAATATACAGAACAACTATACATAAAAGATCTTCATGACCCAGATAATCACGATGGTGTGATCACTCACCTAGAACCAGACATCCTGGAATGTGAAATCAAGTGGGCCTCAGGAAGCATCACTATGAACAAAGCTAGTGGAGGTGATGGAATTCCGGTTGAGTTATTTCAAATCCTAAAACAGGATGCTATGAAAATGCTTCACTCAGTATGCCAGGAAATTTGGAAAACTCAGCAGTAGCCACGGGACTGGAAAATTTTCAGTTTTCCTTCCAATCCCAAAGAAAGGGAATGCCAAAGAATGCTCAGACGGCCACACAATTGCACTCCTCTCACACGCAGGTAAAGTAATGCACAAAATTCTGCAACCAGGCTTCACCAATACGTGAACCCTGAGCTTCCAAATGTTTAAGCTGGTTTTAGAAAAGGCAGAGGAACCAAAGATCAAATTCCAACATCCACTGGATCATCGAAAAAACAAGAGAGTTCCAGAAAAACATGTATTTCTGCTTTATTGACTATGCCAAAGACTTTGACAGTGTAGTCACAATAAACTGTGGGAAATTCTGAAAGAGATGGGAATACCAGATCACCTGACCTGCCTCTTGAGAAATCTGTATGGAGGTCAGGAAGCAACAGTTAGACCTGGACATGGAACAACAGTTCAGTTCAGTCCAGTTCATTTCACTCGCTCAGTCATGTCTGACTCTTTGCGACCCCATGAATTGCAGCACGCCAGGCCTCCCCATCCATCACCAACTCCCGGAGTTCACTCAGACTCACATCCATTGAGTCAGTGATGCCATCCACCCATCTCATCCTCTGTTGTCCACATCTCCTCCTGCCCCTAATCCCTCCCAGCATCAGAGTCTTTTCCAGTGAGTCAACTCTTCACATGAGGTGGCCAAAGTACTGGAGTTTCAGCTTTAGCATCATTTCTTCCAAAGAAATCCCAGGGCTAATCTCCTTCAGAATGGACTGGTTGGATCTCCTTGAAGTCCAAGGGACTCTCAAGAGTCTTCTCCAACACCACAGTTCAAAAGCATCAATTGTTCGGTGCTCAGCTTTCGTCTCAGTCCAACTCTCATAACCATACATGACCACTGGAAAAACCATAGCCTTGACTAGATGGACCTTTGTTGGCAAAGTAATGTCTCTGCTTTTGAATATACTATCTAGGTTGGTCATAACTTTTCTTCCAAGGAATAAGTTTTTAATTTCATGGCTGCAGTCACCATCTGCAATGATTTTGGAGCCCCCCAAAATAAAGTCTGACACTGTTTCCACTGTTTCCCCATCTATTTCCCATGAGGTGATATGACCAGATGCCATAATCTTCATTTTCTGAATGTTGAGCTTTAAGCCAACTTTTTCACTCTCCTCTTTCACTTTCAGCAAGAGGATTTTTAGATCCTCTTCACTTTCTGCCATAAGGGTGGAGTCATCTGCATATCTGAAGTAATTGATATTTCTCCTGACAGTCTTGATGCGAGCTTGTGCTTCTTCCAGCCAAGGGTTTCTCATGATGTACTCTGCACATAAGTTAAATAAGCGGGGTGACAATATACAGCCTTGACGTACTGCTTTTCCTATTTGGAACCAGTCTGTTGTTCCATGTCCAGTTCTAACTGTTGCTTCCTCACCTGCATACAGGTTTGTCAAGAGGCAGGTCAGGTGGTCTGGTATGCCCATCTCTTTCAGAATTTTCCACCGTTTATTGTGATCCACACAGTCAAAGGCTTTGGCATAGTCAATAAAGCAGAAATAGATGATTTTCTGGAATTCTCCTTCTTTTTCCATGATCCAGTGGATGTTGGCAATTTGATCTCTGGTTCCTCTGCCTTTTCTAAAACCAGCTTGAACATCTGAAAGTTCACGGTTCACGTACTGCTGAAGCCTGGCTTGGAAATTTTTGAGCATTAATTTACTAGCGTGTGAGATGAGTGCAATTCAGAAGTAGTTTGAGCATTCTTTGGCATTGCCTTTCTTTGGGATTGGAATGAAAACAGACCTTTTCCAGTCCTGTGGCTACTGCTGAGTTTTCCAAATTTGCTAGCATATTGAGTGCAGCACTTTCACAGCATCATCTTTCAGGATTTGAAAGAGCTCCACTGGAATTCCATCACCTCCACTAGCTTTGTTGGTAGTGATGCTTTTTAAAGCCCACTTGACTTCATATTCCAGGATGTCTGGCTCTAGGTGAGTGATCACACCATCATGATTATCTGGGTCATGAAGGTCTTTTTTGTATAGTTCTTTTGTGTATTCTTGCCACCTCTTCTTAATATCTTCTGCTTCTGTTAGGTCCATACCATTTCTGTCCTTGATTGAGCCCATCTTTGCATGAAATGTTCCCTTGGTATCTCTAATTTTCTTGAAGAGATCTCTAGTCTTTCCCATTCTGTTGTTTTCCACTATTTCTTTGCATTGATCACTGAAGAAGGCTTTCTTATCTCTTCTTGCTATTCTTTGGAACTCTGCATTCAGATGCTTGTATCTTTCCTTTTCTCCTTTGCTTTTTGTTTCTCTTCTTTTCATAGCTATTATTAAGGCCTCCCCAGACAGCCATTTTTCTTTTTTGCATTTCTTTTCCATGAGGATGGTCTTGATCCCTGTCCCCTGTACAATGTCACGAACCTCATTCCATAGTTCATCAGGCACTCTATCTATCAGATCTAGGCCCTTAAATCTATTTCTCACTTCCACTGTATAATCATAAGGGATTTGATTTAGGTCATACCTGAATGGTCTCGCGGTTTTCCCTGCTTTCTTCAATTTAAGTCTGAATTTGGCAATAAGGAGTTCATGATCTGAGCCACAGTCAGCTCCCGGTCTTGTTTTTGCTGACTGTACAGAGCTTCTTCATCTTTGGCTTCAAAGAATATAATCAGTCTGATTTCAGTGTTGACCATCTGGTGATGTCCATATGTAGAGTCTTCTCTTGTGTTGTTGGAAGAGAGTGTTTGCTATGACCAGTGCATTTTCTTGGCAAAATTCTGTTAATCTTTGCCCTGCTTCATTCCATATTCCAAGGCCAAATTTGCCTGTAACTCCAGGTGTTTCTTGACTTCCTGCTTTTGCATTCCAGTCTCCTATAGTGAAAAGAACATCTTTTTGGGGTGTTAGTTCTAAAAGGTCTTGTAGGTCTTCATAGAACCGTTCAACTTCAGCTTCTTCAGCACTACTGGTTGAGGCATAGTCTTGGATTACTGTGATATTGAATGGTTTGCCTTGGAGACGAACAGAGATCATTCTGTCGTTTTTGAGACTGCATCTAAGTACTGCATTTTGGACTCTTTTGTTGACCATGATGGCTACTCCATTTCTTCTGAGACATTCCTCCCCACAGTAGTAGATATAATGGTCATCTGAGTTAAATTCACCCATTCCAGTCCATTTTAGTTCACTGATTCCTAGAATGTCGACGTTCACCCTTGCCATCTCTTGTTTGACCACTTCCAATTTGCCTTGATTCATGGACCTGACATTCCAGGTTCCTATGCAACATTGCTCTTTACAGCATCAGACCTTGCTTCTATCACCAGTCACATCCACAACTGGGTGGTATTTTTGCTTTGGCTCCATCCCTTCATTGTTTCTGGAGTTATTTCTCCACTGATCTCTGATAGCATATTGGGTACCTACCGACCTGGGGAGTTCCTCTTTCAGTATCCTATCATTTTGCCTTTTCATAGTGTTCATGGGTTTTCAAGGCAAGAATACTGAAGTAGTTTGCCATTCCTTTCTCCAGTGGACCACATTCTGTCAGACCTCTCCACCATGACCTGCCCGTCTGGGTGGCCTCACAGGCATGGCCTAGTTTCATTGAGTTAGGTAAGGCTGTGGTCCTAGTGTGATTAGATTGACTCTTTTCTGTGAGTATGGTTTCAGTGTGTCTGCCCTCTTGCAACACCTACCATCTTACTTAGGTTTCTCTTACCTTCGATGTGGGGTATCTCTTCACGGCTGCTCCAGCAAAGCACAGCCGCTGCTCCTTACCTTGGATGAGGAGTATCTCCTCACTGCCGCCCCTCCTAAGCTTGAACGTGGAATAGCTCCTCTAGGCCCTCCTGCACCTGCATAGCCACCGCTCCTTGGAAGTGGGGTTGCTCCTCCCTGCCACTGCCCCTGACCTCTGACTGGTATAGCTCCTCTCTGCTGTTCTTGCGCCGTCGCAGCCTGGCACTCTCGGCCGCTGCCCCTGACCTTGGACATGGGGTAACTCCTCCTGGCCGCCGCCTCTGACCTCGGACTGGTATAGCTCCTCTCTGCCATTCCTGCACCGTCATAACCTGGCACTCTCTGCCACTGCCCCTGACCTTGGACGTGGGGTAACTCCTCTTGGCCACCACCCCTCAGGCATGGGGTCCTCCCAGCTTCTGCCCCTGACCTCGGACATGGGTTAGCGCCTCTCGGCCATGCTAAGTGTGCCAGTCACAGCTGCCTGCACTGCAACAGACTGGTTCAAAAGAGGAAAACGAGTATGTCAATGCTGTATATTGTCACTCTGCTTAGTTAACTTATATGCAGAGTACATCATAAGAAATGCTGGGCTGGAGAAAGTGCAAGCTGGAATCAAGACTGCTGAGAGAAATTTCAATAACCTCAGATATGCAGATGACATCACTCTTATGGCTGACAGTGAGGAACAACTAAAAGAACCTTGATGAAAGTGAAAGAGGAAAGTAAAAAAGTTGGCTTAAAGCTCAACATTCAGAAAACTAAGGTCATGGCATCTGATCCCATCACTTCATGGCAAATAGATGGGGAAACATTGGAAACAGTGGCAGACTTTATTTTGGGGGGCTCCAAAATCACTGCAAATGGTGATTGTAGCCATGAAATTAAAAGATGCTTACTCCTTGGAAGGAAAGTTATGACCACCCTAGGCAGCCTATTAAAAAGCAGAGACATTACTTTGCCAACAAAGGTCCATCTAGTCAAAGCTATAGTTTTTCCAGTAGTCATGTATGTATGTGGGAGTTGGACTATAAAGAAAGCTGAGGACCGAAGAATTGATGCTTTTGAACTGTAATGTCTGAGAAGACTTTTGAGAGTCCCTTCGACTGCAAGGAAATCCAGCCAGTCCATCCTAAAGGAAATTAGTGCTGAATACTTGAAAGGACTGATGTTGAAGCTGAAACGCCAATACTTCAGCCACCTGATGCAAAGAGCTAACTCATTTGAAAAGACCCTGATTCTGGGAAAGATAGAAGGATGGAGAAGAAGGGGACGACAGAGAATGAGATGATTGGATGGCATCACTGACTCAATGGACATGAGTTTGAGTAAGCTTCGAGAGTTTTGAAGGACAGGGAGGCCTGGTGTGCTGCATTCCATGGGGTTACAAAGAGTCGGACTCAACTGAGCAACTGAACTGAATGGAACTGTCTGAAGACACACAATTAGTAAGGTGAGCAGCTCAGTATAGAACCAGGAACTATTTTCTTGAAACCACACTGCCTCTGTATAAAAGTTTTTATTAACCAGATCACTAAATTGACTAGAACACTCAGTTCCAAGATGTCATAGTTGGAAGTAGCACAGTTGTGAAACTTTATTTCATCAACGTTTTCTACTGTATTACCAGAAAAAAAAAAAAAGGCTTTTGTTCAACATTATAAGGTTATTATCCAACTAATTATTGAAATGTGAGCCCTTCTGTGATTAACTAAAATGGCTCAAAGTTTGAGAATTATTGAATTACATTACTGACCAATTGTGCAGATTGAGTCACTCAGCTGACTATAAATTAGAAATATGCTTGCTCTGTAGAAGAAAAATAGCCAATACAGTTTTACTGCTACTTTGATTTCTCCTCTGCTTATCCATTATTCAGAGAAGGAGAATTGATTTTTATTTCCTCTTTCAAATTACCTTAGTCAAGAAACGATGAAACGTAGACTTCTTTTAAGATTTTGTAACTTGTTTAAAGAATTAGAAAATCACTTTTATAATTAAAAAATGTAGGATACTTTCAAATCATATTGAAACAAAATGTATAAATTTGAATGATAAACAGTAATATTGCTTAAAAGATTGTTATTAAAATAGCATAATAGGATAATATCTGCATTTTTAAATCTTTTTAATTTATTTAATTGGAGGATAATTCCTTTACATTATTGTGGGATGGTTTTTGCTACATCAACATAAATCAGCCATGGGTATACATGTGTCCCCCCATCATGAACCCCCCTCCCACCTCCCTTCCCACTCTGTACCTCTGGGTTGTCCCAAAACATTGGCTTTGGGTGCCCTGCTTCATGCATCAAATTTTCACTGGTCATCTATTTTACACATGGTAATATACATGTTTCAATGCTATTCTTTCACATCATCCCACCCTTACCTTCTCTCATAGAGCCCAAAATCTGTCCTTTATATATGTCTTTTTTGTTGCTCTGCATGTAGGATCATTGTTGCCATCTTTCTAAATTCCATATATATGCATTAATATACAGTATTTGTCTTTCTCTTTCTGACTTACTTCACTCTGTATAATAGGATCCAGTTTCATCCACCTTATTAGAAGTAACTCAGATGTGTTCCTTTTCAATAGCTGAGTAATATTCCATTAGGTATATGCACCACAGCTTCCTTATCCATTCATCTGCTGATGGACATCTAGGTTGCTTCCATGTCCTAGCTATCATGAATAGTGCTGCAATTAACATTGGGGTACATGTATCTCTTTCAGTTCTGGTTTCCTCGGGGTGTATGCCCAGCAGGGGGATTGCTGGTTCATATGGAAGTTCTATTTCCAGTTTTGTTTTTTTTTAAGAATTTCCACACTGTTCTCCATAGTGGCTGTACAAGTTTGCTTTCCCGCCAACAGTGTAAGAGGGTTTCCTTTTCTGTACACCCTCCCCAGCATTTATGGTTCATAGACTTTTTTTATAATGGCCATTCTGACCACTGTGAGATGATACCTCATTGTAGTTTTGATTTGCATTTCTCTAATGATGAGTAACATTGAGCATCTTTACAGGCGTATATTAGCTATCTAAATGTCTTCTTTGAAGAAATGCCTGTTTAGTTCTTTAGACCACTTTTTGATTGGGTTGTTCATTTTTCTGGTATTGGGTTTCATGAGCTA
The DNA here is from genome assembly GCF_014754425.2 of Oryx dammah. NCBI lineage: Eukaryota > Metazoa > Chordata > Mammalia > Artiodactyla > Bovidae > Oryx > Oryx dammah. The sequence continues at coordinate 1,544,567 of NW_024070201.1, read as the reverse complement.
CTTGTATATTTTAGAGGTTAATTCCTTGTCAGTTTTTTTTTTTTTTTCATTTGCTATTATTTTCTCCTATTCTGAAGCTGTCTTTTCTCCTTGCTTATAGTTTCTATCATTGCACAAAAACTTTCAAGTTGAATTAGGTCACATCTGTTTATTCTTGTTTTTATTTCCATTACTCTAGGAGGTGGGTCATAGAGGATATTGCTGTGGTTTATGTCAGAGAGAGTTCTGCCTGTTTTCCTCTGAGAGTTTTATAGTGTCTGCTCTTACATTTAGGTCTTTAATCCATTTTGAGTTTATTTTGGTATATGATATTAGAAAGTTCTCTAGTTTCATTCTTTTACACACGGTTGACCAGTTTTCAAATTTTATGATGAAAAGGAAAAAACGATGTCCTTTTCATCATAGGGGACTGGAATACAAACATAGAAAGTCAAGAGATGCCTGGAGTAACAGACAAGTTTGGCCTTGGAGTACAAAATGAAGCAGAGCAGAGGCTAACAGTTTTTCCAAGAGAACACACTGGTCATAGCAAACATCCTCTTCCAACAACACAAGAGAGGACTCTACACATGGACATCACCAGGTGGTCAATAGTGAAATCAGATTGATTACATTCTTTGCAGCCAAAGATGGAGAAGCACTATACAACTGGCATAAACAAGACCAGGAGCTGACTGTCGCTCAGATCATGAACTCCATATTGCAAAATTCAGACTTAAATTGAAGAAAGTAGGGAAAACCACTTAGGTATGACCTAAATCAAATCCCTTACATTATACAGTGGAAGTAACAAATAGATTCAAGAGATTAGATCTGACAGAGTGCCTGAAGAACTGTGGATGGAGGTTTGTAACATTGTACAGGAGGTGATGATCAAGACCATCCCCAAGATAAAGAAATGCAAAGAGGCAAAGTGGTTGTCTGAGGAGACCTTACAAAGTGCTGAGAAAAGAAGAGAAGTGAAAGGCAAAAGAGAAAAGGAAATATATACCCATCTGAATTCAGAGTACCAAAGAATAGCAATGAGAGATAAGAAAGCCTTCCTAAGTGATCAATGCAAAAAAATAGATGAAGAGAACAGAATGGGAAAGACTAGATATCTCTTCAAGATGAGAAATACCAAGGGAACATTTCATGCAAAGATGGGCATACAAAAGGATGGAAATGGTATGGCCATAACAGAAGTGAAAGTGACAGTCCTCAGTCTTATCAGACTCTTTGTGACCCCATAGACTGTAGTCCATGGAATTCTCTGGGTCAGAATACTGGAGTGGGTAGCCTTTCCCTTCTCCAGGGGATCTTCCCAACCTAGGGATCGAACCAAGGTCTCTCACATTGAAGGTGGATTCTTTAACAGCTGAGCCCCCAGGCAAGCCCAAGAATATCCCTTCTTCAGGGGATCTTCCCAACCCAGGAATTGAACTGGAGTCTTCTGCATTTCAGGCAGATTATTTACCAACTGAGCTATCAGGGAAACCCTGGACATAACAGAAACAGAAGATATTAAGAAGAGGTGGCAAGAAAACACAGAGGAACTACGAAAAAAAAAAAGTCTTAATGACCTGCTGCTGCTGCTGCTAAGTCGCTTCAGTCATGTCCAACTCTGTGGAACCCCAAAGATGGCAGCCCACCAGGCTCCCCGTCCCTGGGATTCTCCAGGCAAGAACACTGGAGTGGGCTGCCATTTCCTTCTGCAATGCGTGAAAGTGAAAAGTGAAAGTGAAGTCGCTCAGTCGTGTCCGACCCTCAGCAACCCCATGGACTGCAGCCTTCCAGGCTCCTCTGTCCATGGGATTTTCCAGGCAAGAGTACTGGAGTGGGGTGCCATTGCTTTCTCCACTTAATGACCTAGATAACCATAATGGTGTGATCACTCCCCCAAGCCAGATATCCTGGAGTGAAAGGTCAAGTGAGCCTTAGGAAGCTCTACAAACAAAGCTAGTAGAGGTGATGGGATTCCAGCTGAGCTATTTCAAATCCTAAAAGATGATGCTGTTGAAGTGCTGCACTCAATATGCCAGCAAATTTGGAAGACTCAGCAGTGGCCACAGGACTGGAAAGGGTCAGTTTTCATTCCATCCCTAAGAAAGATAATGCCAAGGAATGTTCGAACTACCGCACAATTTCACTTACTTCACACGCTAGCAAAGTAATGCTCAAAAATTACTAGTAAGTGAAAGTGAACCGAGAACTTCAGATGTTCAAGCTAGATTTAGAAAAGGCAGAGAACCAAACTGCCAACATCCATTGGATCATAGACAAAACCAGAGAATTCCAGAAAAACATCTACTTCTGTTTCATTGACCACACTAAAGCCTTTGACTGTGTGTATCACAACAAACTGTTGAAAATTCTTCAAGAAATGGCAATACCAGACTACCTTACCTACCTCCTGATAAATATGTATGCAGGTCAAGAAGGTCAAGACACAACAGTTACAACCAGATATGGAATGATGGACTGGTTCAAAATTGTGAAAGGAGTACGTCAACTCTGTATATGGGCACAGTGCTTAAATAACTTATATGCAGAGTACTTATTGTGAAATGCTAGACTGAGTGAAACATAAGCTGGAATCAAGATTGCCAGGAGAAATATTGATAACCTCAGATATGCAGATGACATCACGCTTATGGCAGAAATTGAAGATGAACTAAAGAGGCTGTTGATGAAAGTGAAAGAGGAAAGTGAAAAAGCTGGCCTAAAGCTCAACATTCAAAAAACAAACATCATGGCATCTGGTCCCATCATTTCACTGCAGAAAGATGGGGAAACAATGTAAACAATTACAGACTTTCTTTTCTTGGTCTCAAAAATCACTGCAGATGGTGATTAAAGCCATGAAATTAAAAGACATTTGCTCCTTGGAAGAAAAGCTATGACCAACCTAGAAAGCATTTTAAAAAGCAGAGACATTATTGTTCTGACAAAGGTCCATCTAGTCATAGTTATGATTTTTCCAGTAGTTATGTATGGATGTGAGAATTGGACCTTAAAGAAGACCAAGCACTGAAGAATTGGTGCTTTTGAACTATGGTGTTGGAGAAGATTCTAGAGTCCCTTGTTCTGCAAGATCAAACCAGTCAATCCTAAAGGAAATCAATCTTGAATATTCTTTGGAAGGACTGATACTGAAATTGAAACTCCAATACTTTGGCTACCTGATGCTAAGAGCCCATTCATTAGAAAAGATCCTGATGCTGGAAAGGTTGAAGGCAGAAGGAGAAGGGGATGACAGAGGATGAGATGGTTGAATGGCATCACCAACTCATAGACATGAGTTTGAGAAAGTCCCAGAAGATGGTGAAGTCCAGGGAAGCCTGGCATGCTGCAGTCATGGAGTCACAAGGAGTTGGATATGACTGAGTAGTTGAATAAGAGCAACTTGAAGAGATTGTCTTTTCTCCAATGTATATGTTTGCCTTCTTTGTTAAAGATAAAGTATCCATAGATGTGTAGATTTATCTCTGGACTTTCTATGTTGTTCCATTGATCTATATATCTATCCTTGTGGCAGTAACATACTGTCTTAATGACTAGCTTTGTAGTATAGTCTGAAGTCAGAATGGCTGATTCCTCCAGTTCCATTCTTCTTTCTCAAGATTGTTTTGGATATTCAAGGTTTTTTTGTGTTTCCATACTTCCATCGATGAGCATGGTGGGCTATATTCCATGGGGTCACAAAGAGTTGGACACGACTAAGTAACTAACTTTCACTTTCATACAAATTGTGAAATTATTTGTTCTAGTTCTCAGAAAAATACCGTTGGTATTTTGACAGACATTGTGTTAAATCTGCAGATTGCTTTGGGTGGTATATTCAGTTTTCAAGAATCAATATTGATTCTTCCAATCCATGAACATGGTATATTTCTCCATCTATTTGTGTCATCTTTGCTTTCTTTCACCAGTGCTATATAGTTTCCTATATACACATCTTTTGCTTCTTCAGTAAATTTATTCCTAATACTTTATTCTTTTCATTGCAGTTGTGAATGTGATTGCTTCCTTAATTTCTCTTTTTAATTTTTCATTGTTAGTGTATAGGAATGCAAGGGAATTCTGTGTATCAATTTTATATCCTGAAACTTTACTATATTCATTGATTAGTTGTAATAGTTTCTGGTGTCATCTTCAGAGTTTTCTATGCAGAGGATCGTGTCATCTACAAACAGTGAGAGTTTTACTTCTCTTTTCAAATATGGATTCCTTTTATTTCTTTTTCTTTTCTGATTGCTGTTGTTAAGACTACCAAAACTATGTTGAACAGTAGCGGTGAGAGTGTGCACCCTTGTCTTGTTCCTTATTTTAAAGGAAATGCTTTCAGTTTTTTATCTTTGAGGATAATGCTCTCTGTGGGTTTGTCATATATGGCTTTTATGATGATGAAGTATGTTCCTTCTGTGCCTACTTTATGGAGTTGTGTTTTTTTTTTTTTTTTTAAGTCATGAACGGGTGTTGAACTTTGTCAAAGGCTTTCTCTGCATCTATTGAGATAATCATATGGTTTTTATCTTTCATTCATAATATGATGTATAACATTGATTGATTTGTGAATATTGAAGAATCCTTGCATACCTGGAATGAAGCCCACATACTCATGGTGTATGATCTTTTGATAGGTTATGGCCACAAGCTGTGAACAAGGCCCATATTTGTGACTTCTGGAGGAGCAAACTTTGATCCAGGACCAGAGATGAGGCTTGATCACTTAAGAGCTTTTGTGTAGCAGAATTTTATTAAAGTATAAAGCTTTTTATAAAGCTTCTGACGTAGACATCAGAAGGGGGCAGAAAGAGTACCCCCCTTGCTAGTTTGTAGTAAGGTATTATAAACCTGTTAGCAGAGTTGACTCATTGGAAAAGACTCTGATGCTGAGAGGGATTGTGGGCAGGAAAAGAAGGGGACAACAGAGGATAAGATGGTTGGATGGCATCACCGACTCGATGGACATGAGTTTGAGTGTACTCCGGGAGTTGGTGACGGACAGGGAGGCCTGGTGTGCTGCAATTCATGGTGTCAAAAAGAGTCGGACACCACTGAGCAACTGAACTGAACTGAGCAAGCTGCTGATCATAAATAAAAGAAACACCTCAAGACTGAGAGAGTTGCACCAGGCTCCTTTCCCAACACATGCCTTTTGAGATAGCATCAGCACAAAGGGAGTCATCTCTGGCTGTAAAACAGTTGACATGAGTCTTGAAGAAAAGGGGCTTCTCTGGTAGCTCAGTTGGTAAGGAATCTGCCTGCAGCACAGGAGACCCCGGTTTGATCCCTGGGTCAGGAAGATTTCCTGGAGAAAGAAATGGCAAACTATTCCAGTGTCCTTGCCTGGAAAATCCCATGGACAGAGGAGCCTGAGGGGCTGCAGTCCATGGGGTTGCAAAGAGTCGGGCACAACTAAGCTACTAAAAGAAAAAAAAAATTTTTTTAAGAAAGGCAGATTCCCAGGCAAATACATAGTTTCATTAACATAGCTTAAGAAAAACATTTCCATGAGCAAGATGTATTGGTTTGCTGAGCCATTAGCTGTTCAAGATTTGAGAAAAAGTTTCAGGCAGAACCAAGTGTCATTATGGCAACACAGGATTAATGGAGCCACCTTTAATCCTGTGTAGAGAAAGGAATGTAGAAAAAGAAAAGAAGAAAAAAAATGTCTGCAGCTTGCAGTTTATTTCTCCTCCCACTTGGGGGACCCTGGCCTCCCAACTGAGGCCTACCTGACCATTAGCTCTTTCACTTTTTGCTAAGTTGTTGGATTCTGTTTGCTAGAATTCTTCAGGATTTTTGCATGTGTGTTAATCAGTGATATTAACATGTAGTTTTCTTTTTTTGTGACATCTTTACCTGGATTTGATCCCTGGGTCGGGAATATCCCCTGGAGAAGGAAATGGCAACCCACTCCAGTATTCTTGCCTGGAGAATCCCATGGACAGAGGAGCCTGGTGGGCTACAGTCCACAGGTTTGCAAAGAGTCGGACACGACTGAGTGACTTCACTTGTCTGGTTTTGGTGTCAGGGTGATGGTGGCCTCATAGAATAAGTTTTTAGAGTTTTCCTTCCTCTGCAATTTTCTGGAAGAGTTTAAGTAGGATAAGTATTAGCTCTTCTCTAAATTTTTGGTAGAATTCACCTGTGGAGCCATCTGGTCCTGGGCTTTTGTTTGTTGGAAAAATTTTTATTACAGTTTCAATTTCTGTGCTTGTGATTGGTCTGATAAGATTTTCTATTTCTTCCTGGTTCAGTTTTGGAAGGTTATACTTTTCTAAAACTTTGTTCATTTCTTCCAAGTTGTCCAGTTTATTGGCATATAGTTGCTCATAGTAGTCTATTATGATCATCTGTATTTCTGGGTTGTGTGTTGTGACTTTTCCATTTTCATTTCTAATTATATTGATTTGAGTCGTCTCCCTTTTTTCTTATGAGTCTGGCTAATGCTTTGTCTATTTTGTTTATCTTCTGAAAGAACCAGCTTTTAGTTTTGTTGATCTTTGCTATCGTCTCCCTCATTTCTTTTTCATTTATTTATGCTCTCATTATCATGATTTATTTTCTTCTACTAACTTTGGGGGTTTTTTGTTCTTCTTTTTCTGGTTGTTTTAGGTGCAAAGTTAGGCTGCTTAATTGATGTTTCTCATTTTTTGAGGTAGGGTTTGTATTGCTCTGAACCTCCCGCTTAGCACTGCTTTTACTGAACCTCATAAGTCTTGGGTTGTCGTGTTTTCACTATCATTTTTTTCTGTGCATATTTTGATTTCCTTTTTTATTTCTTCAGTGATCTGTTGGTTATTAAGAAGCGTGTTGTTTAGCCTCCATTTGTTTGTGTCCTTTATATTTTTTTTCCCTGTAGTTGATATCTAATCTTATTGTGATCAGAAAAGATTCTTGAAATGATTTCAATTTTTTTAATATACCACGGCTAGATTTGTGGCCCAGGATGTGATCAATCCTGGAGAAGATTCCATTTGCACTTGAGAAAAAGGTGAAATCCACTGGTTTTTGGTGAAATGCCATGTAGATACCAATTAGGTTTAACTGGTCCATTGTATTATTTAAAGCTTGTATTTCCTTGTTAATTTTCTGTTTGATTAATCTATCCATTGGTGTGAGTGGGGTATTAAAATCTCTGACTATTATTGTGATTTCCCCTTTGATTTCCCCTTTCATACTTCTTAGCATTTGCCTCATGTATTGAGGTGCTCCTATGTTGGGTGCATATATATTTATAATTGTTATATCTTCTTCTTGGATCGATCCCTTGATCATTAGGTAGTGTCCTTCTATGTCTCTTATAACAGTCTTTATTTCAAAGTCTATTTTATCAGATATGAGTATTGCTCACTCATGTTTTCTTTTGATCTCCATTTCCATTAAATATCTTTTTCTGGCCCCTCACCTTCAGTCTGTATGTGTCCCTAGGTTTGAGGTGGGTCTCTTGTAGACAGCATATACAGCAGTTTTTGGTTTTGTTTTTATCCATTAGGCCAGTCTTTGTCTTTTGATTGGTGCATTTAAAACATTTATGTTTAAGGTAATTATTGATGAGGAAGATCATATTACAATTTACTTTGTTGTTTTGGGTTTGTTTTCATAAATCTTTTCTGTGTTTCCTGTCTAGAGAGGATCCTTTGGCATTTGTTGAAGAGCTGGTTTGATGGTGCTGAATTCTCTCAGCTTTTGCTTGTCGGTAAAGCTTTTGGTTTCTCCTTTGAATCTGAATGAGATCCTTGCTGGGTAGAATAATCTTGGTTGTAGGTTTTTCTCTTTCATCACTTTAAGTATATCCTGCCATTCCTTTCTGGCCTAATGAAAGTTTCTATTGAAAGATCAGCTGTTATCCTTATGGGAATCCCCTTGTATGTTATTTGTTGTTTTCCTTTGATATTTTAAATATTTTCTCTTTGTGTTTAATTTTTGTTAGTTTGATTAGTATGTGTCCTGGCATGTTTTGCCTTGGGTTTATCTTGTTTGGGACTCTCTGGGTTTCTTGGACTTGGGTGGCTATTTCCTTCCCATTTTAGAGAAGTTTTCAGCCATCATCTCCTCAAGTATTTTCTCATGCCCTTTCTTTTTTCTTATTCTTCTGGGACCTCTATCATTCGAATGTTGGGGCATTTAACATTGCCCCAGAGTTTTCTAAAGTTGTCCTCATTTTTTAAATTCCCTTTTTTCCTTTCTGCTTCATTTATTTCCCCTATTCTATCTTCCTCCTCACTTATCCTTTCTTCTGCCTCGGATACTCTACTACTGGCTCCCTCCAGGGTGTTTTTAATCCCAGTCGTTGCATTGTTCATTACTGATTGACTCTTCTTTATATATTCTAGGTTTTTGTTAAATATTTCTTGCATCTTCTCAATCTGTGTCTCTACCCTATTTATCTGTAACTCCATTTTATTGTCAAGATTTTGGATCATCTTTACTATCATTATTCTGAATTCTTTTGCAGATAGATTCCCTATCTTCTCCTCTTTTGTTTGGTTTGTTGTTTTATCATGTTGCTTCACCTGCTGGATATTCTTCTGTCTTTTCATTTTGTTTAGATTGCTGTGCTTTGGGTCCCCTTTCTGCGGGCTGGAGGGTTGTGGTTCCTCTTAATTTTGGAGTCTGCTCCATGTGGGTGGGGTCGAACCAGTGGCTTGTGAAGGTTTCCTGGTTGAAGTAACTTGTGTCTGTGTTCTGGTAGATGGAGCTGGATCTCTTCTCTCTGGAGCGCAATAAAGTGTCCAGTAGTGAGTTTGGGGGTGTCTATAGATTTGGTATGGCTTTTTGCAGTCTATCTTTTAATGTTCAGGGTTATGTTCTTGTTGTGGTGGAGAATTAGCATGGCATGTCTTGCACTGGAACTTTCTGGCTCTTGGGTGGAGTTTGATTTCAGTGTAGGTATGAAGACTTTGGGTGGGCTCTTATCTAATAATGTTCCCTGGGGTCTGGAATTCTATGATGGTCCAAAGCTATGAAGTTGAGCCTCCTGCTTCTGGGTTTCAGTCTCCCCACTTCCAATACCCTCAAGACTACTCTATCCACACAGCACAGAAGACAAAACACCTAGGTTAATAGTGAAACAACTCTCCACAGACAGAAACACCTAGGAGATTCACAGAGTTATATAGAGAAAAGAAAAGGGAGGAGGGACATAGAGGTGACCAGGCAAAGAAAAGGGAGAGTCAAAACGGGAGAGAGCAATCAAGCCAGTAATCAAATACCTAAGTGAAAATGGATACTAAAAATTAGATTTTTTTCAATTTTACTTTATATACTGTATTGGTTTTGCCATACATCAACATGAATCTGCTATGGGTGTACATGTGTTCCCAATCCTGAACCTCCCTCCCAACTCCCTCCCCATACCATCTCTCTGGGTCATCCCAGTGCACCAGCCCCAAGCATCCTGTATCCTGCATTGAACCTAGACTGGCGATTCATTTCTTATATGATATTATACATGTTTCAATGCCATTCTCCCAAGTCATCCCACCCTCTCCCTCTCCCAGAGTCCAAAAGACTGTTCTATACATCTGTGTCTCTTTTGCTGTCTTGCATACAGTGTTATCGTTACCATCTTTCTAAATTCCATATATATGTGTTACTATACTGTATTGGTGTTTTACTTTCTGGCTTACTTCACTCTGTATAATCAGCTGCAGTTTCATCCACCTCATTAGAATGGATTCAAATGTATTCTTTTTAAAGGCTAAGTAATACTCCATTGCATATATGTACCACAGCTTTTTTATCCATTCATCTGCTGATGGACATCTAGGTTGCTTTCATGTCCAGGCTATTATAAATAGTGCTGTGATGAATATTGGGGTACACATGTCTCTTTCCATTCTGGTTTCTTCAGAGTGTATGCCCAGCAGTGGGATTGCTGGGTCATAAGGCAGTTCTATTACCAGTTTTTAAGGAATCTCCACACTGTTCTCCATAGTGGATGTACTAGTTTGCATTTCCACCAACAGTATCAGAGGGTTCCCTTTGCTCCACACCCTCTCCAGCATTTATTGCTTGTAGACTTTTGGATCACAGCCATTCTGACTGGTGTGAAATGGTACCTCATTGTGGTTTTGATTTACATTTCTCTGATAATGAGTGATGTTGAGCATCTTTTCATGTGTTTGTTAGCCATCTGTATGTCTTCTTTGGAGAAATGTCTATTTAGTTCTTTGGCCCATTTTTTGATCGGGTCGTTTATTTTTCTGGAATTGAGCTGCAGGAGTTGCTTGTATATTTTTGAGATTAGTTGTTTGTCCGTTGCTTCATTTGCTATTATTTTCTCCCATTCCGAAGGCTGTCTTTTCACCTTGCTTACAGTTTTCTCTGTTGTGCAGAAGCTTTTAACTTTAATTAGATCCCATTTGTTTATTTTTGCTTTTATTTCCAGTATTCTTGGAGGTGGGTCATAGAGGATCCTGCTGTGATGTATGTCGGAGAGTGTTTTGCCTATGTTCTCCTCTAGGAGTTTTATGGTTTCTTGTTTTAGGTTAGATCTTTAATCCATTTTGAGTTTATTTGTGTGTGTGGTGCTAGAAAGTGTTCTAGTTTCATTCTTTTACAAGTGGTTGACCAGTTTTCCCAGCACCACTTGTTAAAGAGATTATCTTTACTCCATTCTATATTCTTGCCTCCTTTGTCGAAGATAAGGTGTCCATAGGTGTGTGGATTTATCTCTGGGCTTTCTATTATGTTCCATTGATCTATATTTCTTTCTTTGTGCCATTGTCATACTATCTTGATGACTGTGGCTTTGTAGTAGAGCCTGAAGTCAGGCAGGTTGATTCCTCCAGTTCCATTCTTCTTTCTCAACATTGCTTTGGCTATTCGAGGTTTTTTGTATTTCCATACAAATTGTGAAATTATTTGTTCTAGCTCTGTGAAAAATACTGCTGGTAGCTTGATAGGGATTGCATTGAATCTGTAGTTTGCTTTGAGTCGTATACTCATTTTCACTATATTGATTCTTCCAATCCATGAACATAGTATATTTCTCCTTCTATTAGTGTCCTCTTTGATTTCTTTCACCAGTGTTTTATAGTTTTCTATATATAGGTCTTCAGTTTTTTTAGGTAGATATATTCCTAAGTATTTTATTCTTTTCGCTGCAATGGTGAATGGAATTGTTTCCTTAATTTCTTTTTTACTTTCTCATTATTAGTGTATAGGAATGCAAGGGATTTCTGTGTGTTATTTTTATATCCTGCAACTTTACTATATTCATTGATTAGCTCTAGTAATTTTCTGGTGGAGTCTTTAGGGTTTTCTATGTAGAGGATCGTGTCATCTGCCAACAGTGAGAGTTTTACTTCTTTTCCAATTTGGATTCCTTTTATTTCTTTTTCTGCTCTGATTGCTGTAGCCAAAACTTCTAGAACTATGTTGAGTAGTAGCAGTGAAAGTGGGCACCCTTTCTTGTTCCTGACTTTAGGGAAAATGCTTTCGATTTTTCACCATTGAGGATAATGTTTGCTGTAGGTTTGTCATAGACAGCTTTTATTATGTTGAGGTATGTTCCCTCTATTCCTGCTTTCTGGAGAGTTTTTATCATAAATGGATGTTGCATTTTGTCAAAGGCTTTCTCTGCATCTATTGAGATAATCATATGGCTTTTATTTTTCAATTTGTTAATGTGGTGAATTACATTGATTGATTTGCGGATATTGAAGAATCCTTGCATCCCTGGGATAAAGCCCACTTGGTCATGGTGTATGATCTTTTTAATGTGTTGTTGGATTCTGATTGCTAGAATTTTGTTAAGGATTTTTGCATTTATGTTCATCAGTGATATTGGCCTGTAGTTTTCTTTTTTTTGTGGCATCTTTGTCAGGTTTTGGTATTAGGGTGATGGTGGCCTCATAGAATGAGTTTGGAAGTTTACCTTCCTTTGCAATTTTTTGGAAGAGTTTCAGTAGGATAGGTGATAGCTCTTCTCTAAATTTTTGGTAGAATTCAGCTGTGAAGCCATATGGACCTGGGCTTTTGTTTGCTGTAAGATTTCCGATTACAGTTTCAATTTCTGTGCTTGTGATGGGTCTGTTAAGATTTTCTATTTCTTCCTGGTTCAGTTTTGGAAAGTTGTACTTTTCTAAGAATTTGTCCATTTCTTCCATATTGTCCATTTTATTGGCATATAATTGCTGATAGTCGTCTCTTATGTTCGTTTGTATTTCTGTGTTGTCTGTTGTGATCTCTCCATTTTCATTTCTAATTTTATTGATTTGATTTTTCTCCCTTTGTTTCTTGATGAGTCTGGCTAATGGTTTGTCAATTTTATTTATCCTTTCAAAGAACTAAAGATTAGATTTTTAAAGGTACAAATTTGATAACAAATATCAAAAAGCAAAGAATAAAAACCTAGAATAGTGTTTAGGCTCTCAAAAGTACAATATAAAAAATATAAAACAAAACTGATCACAAAATTTAAAAATACCTGGAATTTGTTTAAAAAAAAAAAATAGGGTTTCTTTTTAGACAGGTAATAGTAGGCTATAAAAATGAAAGCTAAAAGAGTAATAGAGAACTAAAGTTTTTAAAAACTAAGAAGTGATAATAAAAATACATCTAGGGATTTCTCTGGAGCTATAGTGGGCAATGTAGTGTCAGTTCAGTGAAAGATAGTCCCTGTTCCAGCTCGTACATGTTCTCAAAGTCTATAGTTGCCCCTCAAATGCACATTCTCAGCTTAACTGCAGGATTTTAATCTATTGCACCTGTCACTTCTGGGGCAGTTTCCTCTTCTTTACTTATTTGGCTTCCTCTGTTTGTAAATATCTTCAGTGTCTAATCTCTGCCCTGGCATGAGGGATGAAGGTGTCCACTTATTCAGGCTCCCATGCTTAGCTGTGCTGTGGACAGGAAGGGACACTTCAAACAAATACTGCTGCCATGTGGCAGGGGGTTGGTGAGGAGGAGGTTGTTCACAGTGGATGGACCACACTGGGATTGCCACAGCCCAAGGTGGCATGTACTCCCCAGGTCCACACTGCTCAGGCTCTTTTGTGCTCCAGGAGGCCACTGTCCCAGGTGGGCTGTGCATTTTGTTCCCTTCCGAGGTCCAAGCCACTCAGGAGACCAGGTACTCAGCAAGCACACTGTTCCAGCTGGGCTGTGCATCTTGTGCACCTCCCTGGTCCAAGGTGCTCTGTTTCCTGGGTACACCACAAAGACATTGTCCCAAATGTATCATGTGTCTCCTCAGGGAAGCTGATCCCAGACTATGACACTCCTAGCCCACATGAATCAGTCAGGATCCCAGGAAGACATGGTTAGTGATTGGCAGCCTGCTCACAGCTTAGCAGGAGATGCCATCTCTGGGTCCAACATTGCAGCAGCCCCTTAACTTCCACTTCTGGCTGTCACATACCTGCCTCTCTGCCTCCATGGAGGGAGGGTTGTAAACTGCAGCAGGCTTGCTCTCCTTTGGTATTTGCAAGGGTGCTATCCTTTATTCTATGAGTGCACCAGAAGTCAGCATGGGGCATTACAGCCTTCTCACATGAAAGATCCTTTGTTTCTTTTTGTCTCTCTGGTGTTCCCATGGTTTGGGTTGCTATGTCACATTAGCCCCCTCAGATTGTCCTTAGAGCATTCAAGCCCACAATTCTATGCCCAGCCCTCACTTGCTGCCAGCGGTCCAGAGCATCTGAGCCACTTCTCTGCTGGTAACTGCAGTTTGGAGGGAATTCTGTGGTGATTTCTTTTTCTTTTGGTTATGTTACCCTCCGAGATTCCAAAGTTCCCCACTGACCTGCCTGTGAGAGGGTATCCTATTGTGTGGAAACTTCTCCTCCTTCACGACTACCTCCCCAGGACGGGTCTCCACCCCTAAATTGTTTGTCTCTCTTTTCATCTTTTATCTTTGCCCTATGTCCTTTCAAAGAGATTGGGTTGCCTTTCTGGGTGTCTGGAGTCCTCTGTTAGCATTCAGAAATAGTTTTGTGGAAGTTGCTCCACATTCAAATGATATTTTGATGTATTTGTGAGGGAGAAAGTGGTCTCCCTGTCCTATTCCTGCACCACCTTGGGACCACCCCTCAATTTCTATGTTTAATAAAAGATATTTCACCTAACTTGAAAGCTACCACTAAGGAAATACAATTATCTAATCTCAAATATCTTGACTTATAATTGGACAGAATAATCATGAGGTAATGAAAACATACATACACAGGCAAACACAAATCAGTAATATAGACACATAGACATTTTTCATGGAACAATACTATTATTTTGCCTCCTCCGAACTTCAACCTATTTTTCTTCTTTGAACATCACAGCAAGCATATGAGGAAGATAAACACCAGTTAATGTTCATATCTTATAGAGGTAGATGAAAAACCTCTTCAGCCACTGGATTACTAAATGACAGAAATGAAACAAGAATCTTATTTTGGTTATCTATTGCTGTGTAATAAAACACCCCCAAAATTTACTGGTTTAGAACCAACATTGCATCTGCCACCCCCTCCCATTTTGTGGATGAGGAATTTCAGAATGTTTGGCTCTGTGGTTTGTTTCTAATCTGTGAAGCACCAGCTGTGCCAGTAGGTGAGGATTCAGCTTCCATAATGGTTTCTTCATGTACATGTCTGCTACCTCAGTGCTTCATAGTGCCTTTTCACCTCCAAATCAAATTTTATCCTCCAGGATCTCTCCATATGTGGACTTCTCAGAGTAGTCACACATATATAGTGGCTGCCTTGTAAGAGGCAGAAATGAAAGCTCCCATACCAGTTGAGTTATGTCTGGAACTTGCATAACACTGCTTCTGGTGGTTTTCTTATTTCTGTGATTGGGGGTTTTTGTTTCCTATTTTTGGTCAAGGTAGTCACAGGACCTGCCCATTGATTCAAGAAGGAGAAATAGACTCCTTCTCTTAATAGGGAAGTGGCAAGGTCAATTGTAAAAGAATGTGGGGACTGGGAGATATTGTTGTGGTCACCTATGGAAAATATAATCTTCCACTTTTAAATATTTATTTTTATTTATTTGGCTGCACTGTGTCTTAGCTGCAGCACGTGGGATTTCTAGTTGCAGCATTAGAACTCCTAGTTGCACCATGTAGGATATTGTTTCACTCAGTTCAGTTCAGTTCAGTTGCTCAGTTATGTCCAACTCTTTGCGACCCCATGAATTGCAGCATGCCAGGCCTCTCTGTCCATCACTAGCTCCCAGAGTTCACTCAAAATCACGTCCATCGAGTCAGTGATGCCATCCAGCCATCTCATCCTCTGTCGTCTTCTCCTCCTGCCGCCAATCCCTCCCAGAATCAGAGTCTTAAGTACTGGAGTTTCAACTTTAGCATCATCCTTCCAAAGAACACCCAGGACTGATCTCCTTTAGACTGGAGTGGTTGGATCTCCTTGCAGTCCAAGGGACTCTCAAGAGCCTTCTCCAACACCACACTTCAAAAGTATCAATTCTTCAGTGCTCAGCTTTCTTCACAGTCCAATTCTCACATCCATACATGACCACTGGAAAAACCATAGCCTTGACTAGATGGACCTTTGTTGGCAAAGTAATGTCTCTGCTTTTGAATATGCTGTCTAGGTTGGTCATAACTTTCCTTCCAAGGAGTAAGTGTCTTTTAATTTCATGGCTGCACTCACCATCTGCAGTGATTATGGAGCCAAAAAAAAAATAAAGTCTGACACTGTTTCCACTGTTTCCCCATCTATTTCCCATGAAGTGATGGGACCAGATGCCATGATCTTCATTTTCTGAATGGTGAGCTTTAAGCCAACTTTTTCACTCTCCTCTTTCACTTTCATCAAGAGGCTTTTTATTTTTAGTTCCTCTTCACTTTCTGCGGTAAGGGTGGTGTCATCTGCATATCTGAGGTTATTGAGATTTCTCCCGGCAGTCTTGATTCCAGCTTTTTCTTCTTCCAGCCTAGCATTTCTCATGATGTACTTTGCATATAAGTTAAATAATCAGGGTGACAATATACAGCCTTGACATACTCCTTTTCCTATTTGGAACCAGTCTGTTGTTCCATGTCCAGTTCTAACTATTGCTTCCTGACCTGCATATAGGTTTCTCAAGAGGCAGGTCATGTGGTCTGGTATTCCCATCTCTTTCAGAATTTTCCACAGTTTATTGTGATCCACACAGTCAAAGGCTTTGGCATAGTCAATAAAGCAGAAGTAGATGGTTTTCTGGAACTCTGTTGCTTTTTCAATTATCCAGTGGATGTTGGCCATTTTATCTCTGGTTCCTCTGCCTTTTCTAAAACCAGCTTGAACATCTGGAAGTTCACGGTTCACATATTGCTGAAGCCTGGCTTGAAGAAATTTGAGCATTACTTTACTAGCATGTGAGATCATTCCCCTACTACAGGTTAAAGCCAGGCCCCCTATATTGGGAGCATGGAGTCTTAGCCACTGTCCTATCAGGGAAGTCCCTCAGAACTCCCTTAATTTCTATCCAGTAATGTCTCCACCACATCAGACTGCTCCACAGGAAAACAACAACAAAGATTCATTAAATGTATATGGTTTTAAACTTATATTATAATGGCTTTTAAATATATCCATCTAATTAAATTTCTAATACAACCATGAATTGTACAGTAGTTGGCACTGTTTTCCCTAACCAAGATGATCTAATTATGCTTAGATAAATGACTTATGCCTATTTTTAACACAACCTCTACTGTAAATCCTTGTGTTGTTGTGATACTGGCACACATTCATCTAACCAGGCCCAAATTATCAGCCAGCAGATCTACATCTCTATCTGCTGTGCCTTCACCATTTCTCACCTAAACTTCTTCTTCTGTGTTGTCAAAAGGTTTTCTTTTTTTCTTTTCAGGCAGACTTTACTGTCCTATCTACTATTCTCATCATTCAATGCTTGTCCAAGATATTGTAGATGAAAAATTAAATAATAATCAACCTAAAAAAATAGAGAATTTTATTAGAGCCATCCTGAGGTTTATAATTTGATAGTCTTTCAGAAAGCTCTTAGGACTGTTCTACCACTAGAGGTCAGAGCACAGTTATATACATTTTGAGACAAAGGATTATACATCAAAATAACATATTGACACTTCATATAGTCCAGATCTGCACATACAAGGTGTGTAGTGGGGTCATCATGACCCTTTACAGGACTGAGAAAGGAATGTTGCTATCTCCTAAGGAGCTACATTACTGGTGCCAGAAGAAAATTGCTCGTTTCAGTTGAGCAAGCATCTCTATGTCTTCTAAGGTTTGATTATTGTATAATGCACATGCACAATGCTCACTAAAGAAGAGGGAGGAGGCTCAGTAAGGGAGAGAGGAAATTTTATGTTTACATTTTTCTTACCCTACCATAAAATATAAATTTTATTTCATTAATACTACTACCTACCTTCCTACAGGAAGAGATAGGAATGTACATATTCATTAGAATGTACCACAGCCTAAAAACATATAGACTCTTCACTTTGCCTCACTCCATTTTTTTTCCCTAGGAAAAGACACAAAAATCCCAAATATGAAATCCCAAATAAAAGGTAGAGGTATGGTAAAGAGTTTGTCAGTGATAAGAAAACAAAATAAAAATTACCTTGTAAAAACTCAGGAGATATTAATGAGATTTTGGTATGGAAAAGAAAAAAAGGAAACAGGATGAGGGGTAGAGATTTTTGAGAAAGAGGGTAACGAGATGGAAGATGAGACTCTAGACGGCAGTGAACAGGCTGCATTTGTGCAGGAGGATTACTGAGGATAGCATACTTTTCTATAGGCAAAAGACATTGAGAACCACAACACAGAAGAGACAGAGTGAAATAATTTTGAAAAAACACTGAAGACAGAAAATATAAAAGACTGATTAGTTTTGGGAGTGAGGGAGAAATACAAGCAGTCATGTTAGAATATTTCTTTCCTTTGTTAGCTGTGAGAAACTCCTGGTGGGTAAGTGTATGCTGAGTCAAATGACTTAAGGGATTCTTGCTTCCCAGCAAAAGTAGTAACTCATGCTTTTGAAAAGTGCCTTGAAATAAGTTATTACTTTAGTTAGTGATGCTGCAAAACCATTTCGTTTCCTGCATAAAATAAAAAGCATGTTCATGTTTCTTTATGGAATAATCTAAAAATATTAAATTCCACATGCATGAATGAAAACAAGGGTAATCAAATAGCCAACATAGAGAATACCAGGTGATGTGCTTCTTACTAATTGTCCTCAGTAGTGTGCTGTTTTTCTTTTTGGCAATTAAGTATTTGTGCATAGTTTCTATTTCTTTTCATTATTCTCAAAGTGCTAAGGTTGTACCTTTTGGATTTTTTTTTTTTAACTATTGTTGTTATGCTTAGTTTTCTAAGATACCTCACTATTCTTCTGCTTATTCTTACTTGATGTTATTATTTTCAGGAAGGAAAGGACATAGTAAAAAATTTTGAATTAAAGGTTAAGTGTAAAAAGTGGATAAAGATATTTTCATTCAAATATCTGTTTATTGTGAAAGAATGCCAACTCTTATACATGGTAAGCTATGAAAACTTTGAAAAATAAAGCAAAAGCAAACATCTCACGACAAAAAGTTATTTAAAATGACAGGAACCTGGTGGATAGAATTAAAATAAATTCAAAGTAAATTTAGAACCTATGTATTTATAAGTCATGATATAGGTCATGTAGTATAAACTTCATGAGAATAGGGATTTTTCTTGTTGCTATTCACATAGTAGATTGTCAATACATTTTTGTTGAATGAATAAATGTAGTAATCAAATAAACAGCAGATAAATGTAATATTGAAAGTGAAAGCCATTCAGTCATGTCCAACTCTTTGCGACCCCATGGACTATAGAGTCCATGGAACTCTTCAGGCCAGAACACTGGAGTGGGTAGCCATTCCCTTCTCCAGGGGATCTTTCCCAACCCAAGTCTCCTGCATTACAAGGGGATTCTTTACCAGCTGAGACACCAGGGAAGCCCACGCATACTGGAGTGGGTAGCCTATGCCTTCTCCAGTGGATCTTCCCAACCCAGGAATTGAACTGGGGTCTCCTCCACTGCAGGCAGATTTTTTTTTTACCAACTGAGCTATCAGGGAAACCCCTTAGCCTTCACTAGTAAGGAAAATGATGGTTTGGTTGTTCTACTATGGGGAGATCCCATTTTATATAATATGATATAGGATATGGCATACCACATTTTTAAAAAAGAATGCTAGAATATTCTAAAAGACCAAGGTGTGAAGAGGCTTGAAATCCTGTTTTGAAAATTAATTAAAACAATTGGTAACTTTTAGGTAGAAAGATCTTTGTGGGGCTGGGCAGATCAGATTCAAACATTTATTAAGTTATTTGAACTTGGTCACTTGTAGAGAACATTTCACTCTTGTGATTCAGTGACTCCCATCTTAATATCTGGAATGTCTGCCATCACTTTTCTATGGAGCTTTCTGAAAATATATCAATCAAATTTTTTTTTTCTGGTAGGGTAGCTCTAATATATTTGTTAGGGGAAACACACTGATTGAAAGACCCTTATGGGAGAAAGTGAAGAATTAAAGAGCCTCTTGATGAAAGTAAAAGAGGCGAGTGAAAAAGTTGGCTTAAAGCTCATTTAGAAAACTAAGATCATGGCATCTTGTCCCATCACTTCATGGCAAATAGATGGGGAAACAGTGGCAGACTTTATTTTGGGGGGCTCCAAAATCACTGCAGATGGTGACTGCAGCTATGAAATTAAAAGATGCTTACTCCTTGAAAGGAAAGTTATGACCAACCTAGACAGAATGTTTATGTTTGGGAATGCAAGTACACCCGTGGTGGATTCATGTCAATGTATGGCAAAACCAATACAGTATTGTAAAGTAAAATAAAGTAAAAATAAAAATTTAAATTAAAAAAAAAAAAAGCAGAGACATTACTTTGCCAGAAAGGTCCGTCTAGTCAAGACTATGGTTTTTCCAGTAGTCAGGTATGGATGTAAGAACTGGACCATAAAGAAAGCTGAGCACTGAAGAATTGATGCTTTTGAGCTGTGGTGTTGGAGAAGACTCTTGAGAGTCACTTGGACTGCAAGGAGATCCAACCAGACCATCCTAAAGGAAATCAGTTCTGCATATTCATTGGAAGGACTGATGTTGAAGCTGAAACTCCAATACTTTGGCCACTTGATGCGAAGACCTGACTCATTTGAAAAGACCGTGATGCTGGGAAAGATTAAAAGCATGAGGAGAAGGGGACGACAGAGGATGATATGGTTAAATGGCATCACCGACTCAAAGGACATGAGTTTGAGTAAACTCCAGGAGTTGGTGATGGACAGGGAGGCCTGTCGTGCTGCAGCCCATGGGGTCCCAAAGAGTTGGACACCACTGAGTGACTGAACTCAACTGATTGAAACAGCCCACCCTGGCCAGACACCATTAGAAACTAATCATCTGTGTGTTATTTTACAACAGGAAGTCCTGGTAAGGAACACAGAACTAACAAGCCAACACCAACTCTAAGAATTCAGGAAAGGTCAAAAGGATATGCCACATATTCTCCCACCTCCCAGAATCCCTCTTCCTGGAATTCATCTTGGCTAAGCAATGCATGTGATACCAGGAAGGACCCTGAGTCAAAATGATTGGTCAGAGACAACCCAGAAACAAATCCTGTCCCCATAAAACTGGTGACTGTGAGCCACATGGTAGAGCAGTCCTCCTGGGTTCCCTTACCCTTCTGCTCTCCACCTGGGCACCGTTTTCTAATAAATCTCTTGCTTTGTCAGCACGTGTGCCTCCTTGGACGATTTATTTCCAAGTGTGGAACAAAAGCCCACTCTTGGGCTCTGGGAAGGTTCTTCCTTCCTGCAACACTAGATTAAACTGTAACAATTATTAATTGATAAATATAGATTAAGTTGTCATAATATCATATACCTTATATTCTAGAGATACATTCTGAAACATGATGAATAAGTAAACGAAAAATGAAAGTTTAAATCAAATTATTCAAAGAAAAAGAATCAGTTTATAATGACCTACATAATGAATGGAATCATCTCTCAGGAATCAAAATTTAAATTATTTTCTTTCATGTTCTTTCAACCCCTCTTCACAGTTTCTCACCTTATGCACACAGTAGGTATTTCCTCTCCAACACATTATAAAAAAGTTCCAGGAAGAATGATTATATATTGTTTGTCAACGTTTGATCACCTATTATTTATTTTACAGATGTTCCAAATCACGGGCTGAGTTTTGGTTCTTAAGGATCCATTTCAAAAGCCTTTTTGTATGGGTAAGGGCTAATTTTCATACAGATAAGGGCTAATTTTAAGTATACCTAGTATGTCGTGTATGTGTGTTTGCTCAGTTATGTCCAACTCTTTGTGACCCCATGGACAATAGTCCACCAGGCTCCTCTTTCCATGGAATTTTCTAGGCAACATTACTGGAGCAGGTTGCCATTTCCTACTCCAGGGGATCTTCCCAACTCAGGAATTGAATCTGCCTCCCTTATGTCTCCTGCTTTGGCAGGCAGATTCTTTACTACTGCACCACCTAGAAAACCCCCCACCTAGAATGTTATTAGGGGTTAATAAAATCTGATCCTCATGAACTAAAACTAGCATCATCTTGAGTTCACTGAGAGCCTGACTTCACATAGTTCTTGGTAACATTACAAACTTATTCTTTTTGTATGGGCATATGCAGATCATTAGAATCCCCAACATTTTCTACAGGGAAATTTTTTATTATTAAATTATCTGTATTGGTTTAATCTGGTTGTGGATTTTGTTGTTAGCCTAATCATAAAATTTTTACTTTTCCTGATTTTTTTGCTGATTTATTAAGACAAAGTTTATTTTATTTTGCTACTTCTCATTTTTATTGTTACTTTATATATTTTCCATATGAAAATGGCTGTCTAGGGAGGCCTTACAAATAGCTGTGAAGACAAGAGAAGTGAAAAGCAAAGGAGAAAAGGAAAGATATAAGCATCTAAATGCAGAGTTCCAAAGATAGGAAGGAGAGATAAGAAAGCCTTCCTCAGCGATCAATGCAAAGAAATAGAAGAAAACAACAGAATGGAAAAAACTAGAGATCTCTTCAAGAAAATTAGAGATACCAAGGGAACATTTCATGCAAAGATGGGCCGATAAAGGACAGAAATGGTATGGACCTATCAGAAGCAGAAGATATTAAGAAGAAGTGGCAAGAATACACAAAAGAACTGTACAAAAAAGATCTTCATGACCCAGATAATCACAATGGTGTGATCACTCACCTAGAGCCAGACATCCTGGAATGTGAAGTCAAGTGGGCCCTAGAAAGCATCACTATGAACAAAGCTAGTGGAGGTGATGGAATTCCAGTTGAGCTATTTTAAATCCTGGAAGATCATGCTGTGAAAGTGCTGCACTTAATATGCCAGCAAATCTGGAAAACTCGGCAGTGGCCATAGGACTGGAAAAAGGTTAGTTTTCATTCCAATCTCAAAGAAAGGCAATGCCAAAGAATGCTCAAACTACCGCACAATTGCACTCATCTCACACACTAGTAAAGTAATGCTCAAAATTCTCCAAGCCAGGCTTCAGCAATACGTGAACCATGAACTTCCTGATGTTCAAGCTGGTTTTAGAATAGGCAGAGGAACGAAAGATAAAATGGCCAACATCTGCTGGATCATAGAAAAAGCAAGAGAGTTCCAGAAAATCACTTCTGCTTTATTGACTATGCCAAAGCCTTTGACTGTGTGGATCACAATAAACGGTGGAAAATTCTGAAAGAGATGGGAATATCAGACCACCTGACCTGCCTCTTGAGAAATCTGTATGCAGGTCAGGAAGCAACAGTTAGAACTGAACATGGAACAACAGACTGGTTCCAAATAGGAAAACGAGTACATAAAGGCCATATATTTTCACCCTGCTTATTTATTTAACTTATGTGCAGAGTACATTATGAGAAACCTAGGCTGGAAGAAGCACAAGCTCGAATCAAGATTGTTGGGAGAAATCTCAATAACCTCAAATATACAGATGACACCACCCTTATGGCAGAAAGTGAAGAGGAACTAAAAAGCCTCTTGATGAAAGTGAAGGAGGAGAGTGAAAAAGTTGGCTTAAAGCTCAACATTCAGAAAACGAAGATCATGGCATCCGGTCCCATCACTTCATGGTAAATAGATGAGAAACAGTGGAAACAGTGTCAGACTTTATTTTTTTTGGCTCCAAAATCACTGCAGATGGTGACTGCAGCCATGAAATTAAAAGACGATTACTCCTTGGAAGAAAAGTTATGACCAACCTAGATAGCATATTCAAAAGCAGAGACGTTACTTTGCCAACAAAGCTCCATCTAGTCAAGACTATGGTTTTCCCTGTGGTCATGTATAGATGTGAAAGTTGGACTGTGAAGAAAGCTGAGCGCTGAAGAATTGATGCTTTTGAACTGTGGTGTTGGAGAAGACTCTTGAAAGTCCCTTGGACTGCAAGGAGATCCAACCAGTCCATTCTAAAGGAGATCAGTCCTGGGTGTTCTTTGGAAGGACTGATGCTAAAGCTGAAACTCCAGTACTTTGGCCACCTCATGCGAAGAGTTGACTCACTGGAAAAGACTCTGATGCTGGGAGGGATTGGGGGCAAGAGGAGAAGTGGACAACAGAGGGTGAGATGGCTGGATGGCATCACCGACTTGATGGACAAGAGTTTTGGTGAACTCGGAGTTGGTGATGCCAGGGAGGTTGGTGTCCTGCAATTCATGGGGTCAGAAAGATTCAGACACGACTGAGCAACTGAACTGAGCTGAGAGTTATTTTGCTCATACAGCATAGCTGTAGTGGGTGAAGGAAATTTTTTAAGTGGAATTTAAATGAGCCAAATCAAAAGCAATTCAAAATCACTGCTCTTTAAGAGCTCTTTCCTTTATTTAGGTGTGGAATTTGCACTAATTTCCTATAGCTGGTCTAATAAAAACCTAAACTTGGTGACAACACAAACTTATTCCCTTATAGTTCTAGAGGTCAGAATTCCAAAATTGCAGTCACTGGTTTAAAATTCAGTTCTTTGCCTTTTCCAGCTTTTAGAGGCTGCCCACATTCTTTGGCCCATGATACCTTACTCTCTCTTCAAAGCCTGAAATCTTGTTAAGTCTTATCACACTGCATCACTATGATACTCTCCTCCTCCATTTTACTTATCAGGATGCTTGTGATTAAATTGGGCCCACTGAGATAATAATTTCCCCACCTCAAGATTCTTAATCAAATGTAGATAATCCCTTCTGCCATGTTAGGTAACATAGCTTATTTGAGTGGTGGGTTAAAACAACATATATTTATTCCCTCAAGTTTGAGGGGGCTAGAAGTTTGAAATCAAGATGTTGGCTCCTCTGACATCTCTAGCAGAAAATCCTTCCTGGCTCTTGTAGCTTCTGGCATTTGCCAGCTGTCCTAGCTTGCAGGAAGGCTTTCCAGATGACTCAGTGGGAAGAATCTGCCTGCAATGCAGAAGACGTTGATTCAATCCCCGGGTTGGGAATATCCTCTGGAGAAGGAAATGGCAACCCACTCCAGTATTCCTGCCTGGAAAACCCCACACACAGAGGGGCCTGGAGGGCAATGGTTTATGGGGTTGCAAAGAGTCAGACACGACTGAGCACACACTAGCTTGCAGGGGCACCACCCCAGTCACAGGACCATTTTCTTCATGTGTGTATTCACATCGTGTAAGATCATATATTTATATATCCTGAGAGTTAGGATGTGGATAATGTTCATGGGATATTACCACGCCTACTACAGCCAACACATTACTGATACCTAGGAATGCTTTTTGTTGCCAGAACTACCATTATTGGCTGCTGGAGACAAGTTCCTGAAATGGAAATGAAAGTTAACTTTGAACAATTGAAACAATTTTATAAAAGGGATTAGAAATTATGAAAGTGAGACTATTATTTGTATAGCTCAGGCACATTTGGTATTACATGTATTTTGGCTTGTCAGTCCAGAAACTTAACCATTTCACACATTGCTTCTGTAGAATAAATACATGTTGATTTCTCAACTTGCAAGAGTCAGACATAACTTAGCGACTAAACACACAGACATATACATACCACCACTTCTTTATCCATTTATCTGCTGGTAGACACTTAGATTGCTTCCATATCTTGACAACTGTAAATAATAATTATATGAACACTGTAGTGCATATATCTTTTTGAACTGGTGTTCTTGGGGAGGGGGGGGTTTGTTTGTTTGTTTTGTTTCTTTCTTTCTTTCTTTTTTTTTTTTTTTTTTTTTTTGGAGGGGTATATAGCCAGTAGTGGACTTGCTGGGTCATATGACAGTTTTATTTTTAGTTTTTGGAGAAACCTCCATATGGTTTCCCACAGTGGCTGCACCAATTTACATTCCCACCAACAGAGTATAAGGGTACTATTTTCTCCACACCTATGCCAATATTTGTTATTTGTGTTCTTTATGATGACAGTTGATTCTGACAGGTATGAGGTGATATCACATTGTGGTTTTGATTTGCATTTCCCTAATTAGTGATGCTGGGCATCTTTTCATGTGTCTCAAGACATCTGCATTTCCTCTTTGGGAAAATGCTCAGTTATGTCTTCTTAAAAGAAACAAAAGCAAAAATTTAAAAATTGGACCTGATTAAACTTAAAAGTTTTTACACAGCAAAGGAAACCATTGTCAAAATGAAAAGGCAACCTACAGATTAGGGGAAAATATTTGCAAATGATAAGACCAAATTGGGGTTAAATTTCAGCAGGTATAAGCAGTTCCTACAACTCAACATCGAAAATATAAACAACTCAATTTTTTTAAAAAAGGGACGGCATTTTCAAAGGTAAAAATGAGCACTGTCCTCCCTAGGTTTAGGCTAGTGGAAATAATTTTGGGAAGAGGTAGAGAAAGGTGTAAATCAGGGTCATTAGGAAGTTGTGGGATGGAGAGGGCCTTGATGAGCTACTATAATGAGAATGCTTTCTCAGCAAAGGGAAGAGGCTGCTGAAAGGAAAAGGAAAAGATAATCAAAGTAGCTAAAATAAATCCTTGCTTGCTTTAATAATTCTGTCTTAGGTTCAGCTGTCTGGCAGGCATATGCCCTCTTCAAGTCTACTGCTTAAAAAGTCCTCCATTTCAATGTGGCAGAATTCTCTATTCTCAGAAGTTCAGAAAAAAATAATTTGAAATAGCATGAAATGACAATACAGACATGCCTTTGACTGCATGCTTCAATTTCTCTGACTGCAAATAGAACAGAATTGATTGAATATTTGAACAGAAATGATTACTTCTATTTACCCTGTAGGATTTTTGTGGACTATGGCTTCCTACTAAATAATGGATAGTGAAACAAATTGCTTTCATCTCTTAAAGAACTTTTCTCTGTCTTAAATTATTTTCAACTTTTTCTCCCTTTTGGAACATTCATATAGAGTAAGCATATTTAAAATGTAGAACAAAAATGTAACAGTAAACATATTTGGCAAGGCAACCGATTATCACTATGGAAACAATGAATCTGCTTGATATTTAGTCTTTCCATTACTTTTTTGTTGCTATAGTAATAAAACCTTGGATTTCTGACACCATTTCCAAATTCTACTAAACCAAAGCCTCTTTCACCCCGCAAGAAGGAGGAAAGGCCAGTATTATTAATGCACAATATGTATGAGGCTCTTTTCTCGCACTAGGACATGGACAACATTTTGCTACATGTTCAGTTCAGTCGCTCAGTCATGTCCGACTCTTTGCAACCCCATGCCCTGCAGTCCATCACCAGCTCCAGGAGCTTACACAAACTCATGTCCATTGAGTCAGTGATGAAATCCAACCATCTCATCCTCTGTCGTCCCCTTCTCCTCCTGCCTTCAATCTTTCCCAGAATCAGGGTCTTTTCCAATCAGTCAGCTCTTCGCATCAGGGGGCCAAATTATTGGAGGTTCAGCTTCAGCATGAGTCCTTCCATTTCAGGACTAATTTCCTTTAGGATTGACTGGTTTGATCTCCTTGAAGTCCAAAGCACTCTAAAGAGTCTTCTCCAACACCACAGTTCAAAAGCATCAATTCTTTGGCTCTCAGCTTTCTTTATAGTCCAACTCTCACATCCATACATGACTACTGGAAAAACCATAGCTTTGACTAGATGGACCTTTGACATCTACATGTTAATCAAACTAAAAAGCATGCTTTATTTATTTTTTTAAAGTGTTTCTTTAATCCCTTAAAGTAAAGTAAAGTCACTCAGTCGTGTCTGACTCTTTGCGACCCCGTGGACTGCAGCCCACCAGGCTCCTCAGTCCATGGGATTCTCCAGGCAAGAATACTGGAGTGGGTTGCCATTTCCTTCTCCAAAAACATGCTTTAAAAGTAGAAAAATATCTAGCAAAAAGCTAAGAAAGTAGAACAAAAGTAAAGCAACAATTTTGTTATTAAGACTCAGCCTTTTATACTAGATCTGTACAAAAGCAGCTTTAATTTATGAGATGTTGAACTTAAATAGTAATGGTTAAAGGAGAATATTTTTGTTTCTTTTTGGAGGAAATAAACAGGAAAATAATGGCAATTAAGAACCACAGAAATTATTAAGAACATTTCTTGGGGTTTTGAGGGGCTTTTGTGTTTAAGAAAATATTATATGGAGAGTGGCCAAGACGGCAGAGTGGAAAGACCCTGAGCTCACAGTCTCTCACATGCATACAAAATCACAACTAACCACAGAACAACTATTGATGAAAAAACTGGCACCTATTGAAAAAGATCTACAGCAAAAGATATAAAGGAGAAACTTCAATGAGATGGTTCAGAGAGGCAGATTCACAGTAATCAAATCCCATGCCCTGCCAGTGGATAATCCACAAAATGGAGAATGATTATATTGCAGAGCTTTTCCCACAGGAGAGAGTTCTGAGCCCCACACCAGGCTCTGCAGCCTGGGAATCTGGACAAGCCCCCAGAGCATTTGATTCTGAAGGCCAGGAGGGATTAATTGCAGGAGCTCCACATGACTGAAGCTAATAGAAAAGTCACTCTTAAAGGCTGCACACAAAACCTCACATACACACAAGAATGCAGGGCAAAATCAGTAATTTGATAGCAGCCTGGACCAGATCTACCAGCTAGTCTTGGAAAGTCACCTGGAGAGGCAGGAAGAGAGAAGTGTGGCTTACCCTGGGGATGCAGATACTGGTATCAGACATACTAGGGAACATTCAATGACATTAACACTGCTGCTGTAAGCAGCTGACATTTTGGCTCACTAATGTCAAAACCTAGCAACACCTAACAACCTAGAGGTGACAGTGCTGGGACACTGGGTCAAACAACTAGCTGGGAAGGGACACAGACCTACCCATCAGCAGACAGGTTGACTAACCACTAAAGAGCCCACAACCAGCTCTGGACACATCCCTAGACAGAGTTCAGCCCACAGAGGTATAGGACTCACCATGACTCACCAGTGGACAGGCACTGGATCCTCCCACCAGGAGGTCAAATAGTCTCTAGACCAGCTTTCCCTACCAGGAGCCAACCAGAAGCAAGGAAACCATGATCCCACAACATAGGGCAGACTCTACCCTGGGAACAGCTGGACCCTGGCCTGCCCACTGGCAGGGCAATACCACATTTAGGACAGTAAAGACACCATACTCAACTGTGTCAGAAATTGACACCCCTTACCAAGGATCTGAACTCCAAGGACCCTGCCCCAAGACTCTAGGAACTGGCTCTGTGTTCCAGAGATCTGGAAATAATGCAAAAATATTGTTTCACCTGCTAGTGGGTGGGCAACAACTCTAAGTCTTTGTAACCATGACTCTGCCCACCAGTGAACCAACACATTCCCTGAGAACAAAAGGGTGTCTGCATCTAGCTACCTTGCAATTAGGCAGCAAGAAATATCTGCATAAGGGAGGATCCATCAATGAACGAGACTAGGGCCCAACAGCCTATCAGACCACTCACATCATCAGCCCACAACAGAAGGATCCATGAAGCCCTCTTAGTGGGAACCTCTAGAGGATATAGCTTGAGTGACAAGAGGGAAGTGCATTGCTAAGACACATAGGACATCTCCTACAGAGAGCCACTTCTCCAAGGTTGAGAAGTGTAACTAACTCACCACATACATAAAAATACAAACAGCAGTTAGACAAAATGAGGTGGCAGAGGATTTTATTCCACATGAAAGAGCAAGGCAAAACCTCAGAAGAACCAAGTGAAGTGTCTACCTGAGAAAGATGAATGACCACAAAGATGATCAAAGAACACAGGAGGAGAATGGATGTACAGAGCAATAAATTAGAAAAATTAAAAAAAAGTTATAAAATATAAAAAGCAACCAACAAGAGTTGAAGAATACAATAACTGGAATGAAAAATACACTAGAAGGAATCAATAGTAGGCTAAATGATGCAGAAGAAAAGATCATCAAGCAGGTGGAGTAATGGAAATCACTACCGCAGAATAGAAAAAAGAAAAAATGAATGAAAAAAATGAGGACAGTTTAAGAGACCTTTGGGACAACAGCAAGCACACTAATATTTGCATTATAGGGGTCCCAGAAAAAGACAAAAGAAACGGCCTGAGAAAATATTTGAAGAGATAATACCTGAAAACACTTCCCTAATATGGGAAAGGAAATAATCACAAGTCCAGGAAATATGAGAATCCCATACAGAATTAACCCAAAAAGAGATGTACAAGAGCACTTTATATACAAAATGACAAAAGTTAAAGATAAAGAGAGACTACTAAAGGCAATAAGGGAAAAGCGGCAAATAACATCCAAGGGAACTACCATAAGGCTATCTGCTGATTTTTCAGCAGGAAATCCACAGGCCAGAACAAAATGGCATGATATATTTAAAGTAATGAAAGGCAAAAAACCAAGAATACTCCACCCAGCAAGGCTCTCCTTCAGATGTGATGGAGAAATCAAAGGCTGTGGAGAAAAGCAAAAGCTAAAAGACTTCAGCACCACTATACCAGCTTTACAAAAAATATAAAAGGAAATTTTCTAGGTTAAAAAAAAAAAAAAAAAGGCTGCAACTAGAAACAAGAAAATTATGGAATGAAAAAGCTCATCAGTAAGGCAAACATACAGTGAAGATAGGGAATCATCCATGCACAAACTAGTAGGGACGTTAAAAGACAAAAGTAGTAAAATTATCCTGATCCAACATAAGCAGTTAAGGGATACACAAAACAATTAGAAGGAAATATGATATCAAAAACAGCAATCACGAGTGGAGGAGAGTACAAATGTGGAGTATTTAAAAAGCAATTGAAAAAACAAAATACATTTGAAATTAAGAGATTAGTAACTATATATATAGAGAGGGAGAAAGACAGAAGGAGGGAGACTGATATACCAAAACCTCATGGTAATTGCAGGCCAAATATCTATGGTAGATATACACACAGAAAAAGAAAAAAGGAATCCAGACACAACACTAAAAGTAGTCATCAAATCACAAGATTTAAAAAAAAATACAATGATAAAAATAGACCTACAAAAGCAAATCTAAAATAGACCTACAAAAATCAAACAAATAACAAACTGGCAACAACAATATACATATCAATAATTACCTGCAATGTAAATGGACTAAATACTTCAACCAAAAAACAGACTGCTTGAATAGATTAAAAAAAAAAAAAAAGTCAAGACCTGTACATATGTTGCCTACAAGAGACTCACTTCAGATCTAGAGACACATACAGACTGAAAATGAGGGGTTGGAAAATATTGCTCCAACATAATGGAAATCTTAAGAAGGCTTCATTCAGTTCAGTTCAGTCGCTCAGTCATGTCCAACTCTTTGTGACCTCATGAATCACAGTACGCCAGGCCTCCCTGTCCATCACCAACTCCCGTAATTCACTCAAACTCATGTCCATCAAGTCGGTGTTGCCTTCTAGCCATCTCATCCTCTGTCGTCCTCTTCTCCTCCTGCACCCAATCCCTCCCAGCATCAGTCTTTTCCAATGAGTCAGCACTTCACATGAGGTGGCCAAAGTATTGGAGTTTTGTTGGGGGCCAGCATGAGGAACTCCGCCCATGGCAAAGGTCATGAGGAAGGAGGCTTGGCATACGCAAAGGCGTGATCAAGCCTCAGGAAACCCCCTGTTCCCAAGCATCTAACCCCAAAACCAGAGTCTGTTTTATGCTCTCGCCTACACCTCTGACTTTACGGGGGGCTCTCCCCCATAACCGTTTCTCTCGGAGAAGGAGTAAACGTGCAGCTCCAAGGCAATAAAAATTCCTGGGCGTGACAAGAGTGTTTCAGCTTACGGACTCCTCTGAAGGTTATCTAGCCCGCCTGTATAGGTTCGTCTGACCACATGTGATTGTTACTAAAGGCAAATTCTTTTGGGGAGTTAGAAATTATCAGTATAATGGGTTGGTTAGGAATTAGGTGAAGGGTTTTTCATTTGTTGTGTCAATGATTGCTGCTAATTCCCTGCTCTGGGTGGGACAAGGATGTCTCAGGTCAAACCTCTCTGCTGACAGACTAACTTGTGTGACAGGATTATCCATACTCCTGCCACATGATTGTTTACTACCTCTTAACCATAAACAGCACAGAGAGTTTTGGAGTATTTTGAGAGTCTTAATTAGCATAGGGCTTTTCTCATTGTTGAGTCAATGATTGCCACCAGGCCTCCACATCCTTAGGCATCTAGGAATATATTAATCAATGTATTTGGAATATAGAAAAGGAAATATAGTAGTTTTTGATGTTAGCAATACTAAACTTTTTGAGTTAATGGATTTTCTCTTTTGTAATAGATCACTGTATTTTGTTATAAATCACTGTGTCTTTGTTATGTAAAAATGTAACTTTATCGCTATCTTAAGACTAAATAGATCTTAAGAGGAGCATTGGTAAAAGGATTTTCATTTGTTGGGCTGATGTTTGCTGCTAAATCTCCATATTCCCTGCCCGTATAATGAATATAACTAACATATAGGAGAAATAAGTATTAACCTTTAAACATATAGGAGAAATAAGTATTAACCTTTAAGATTAATCCTGTTAATCTTGGGTTAAATAAATTCCTTTCTTGATTGTAACTCACTACACCCTCACCCTATAGGAATGCAACTTTATCTGGAGGGTGGTGCCTGGTTTAAGAAAAAACACCCTTGGAGGAAATAAGGTTTTTGGTTATCAGAAAGAAAGGATCATAGAATGTCAGCAGGTCTCACTCATGGCCAGAAGATGATGTAATATCCCTAAGACCCCCGCTTGACTCTGTATTCATCCCTATGTGTAACAAAACGTATATAAGCAAACCCCAAAATAAAGAAATCGGATCAGTTTCTGGAAAGACTGATTCCACCATGGCGCTTCTTTCTTGCTCCCGTTTCTCTGGCTGAAATTCAGCCTCTTTTCTCCACTAATTCTCCTACTACACTATCCGTTTCTAATCTCTCTATATATCTGTAATTAAATATGTATTTTTCCAAAGACACCAACGCCGTCCCCCCGCCTTCGAATCACCCTTGATCCACCAGGGCTGGACCCCAGCAGAGTTTCAGCTTTAGCATCATTCCTTCCAAAGAAATCCCAGGGCTGATCTCCTTCAGAATGGACTCTTGGATCTCCTTGCAGTCCAAGGGACTCTCAAGAGTCTTCTCCAACACCATAGTTCAAAAGCATCAATTCTTCAGTGCTCAGCTTTCTTCACAGTCCAACTCTCACATCCATATATGACCACTGGAAAAACCATAACCTTGACTAGATGGATCTTTGTTGGCAAAGTAATGTCTCTGTTTTTTAATGTGCTATCTAGGTTGGTCAAAGTTTCATATACATATCAAAACAGAATTTTAAAGAGAGACTATTGTAAGACACAAAAAAGGACACTACATAATGAGTTAAGGATCAGTTCAAGAAGATATAACAATTGTAAATAGATGTCCATGCAACATAAGAAACCCCCATATATAAGAGAAATGATAACAGACTTAAAAGGAGAAATAGTAATTAACACAATAATAGTGGGGGATTTCAGTACTCTGCTTACATCAATGGACAGATCATCTAGATTGAAAAATCAATAAGGAATCATAGGCTTAAAATGACACTTTAGACCAGATGGAATTAACGGATACTTATAGAGCATTCCTATTTTTGCATTCCAGTCCCCTATGATGAAAAGGACATCTTTTGGGGGTGTTAGTTCTAGAAGGTCTTGTACGTCTTCATAGAACCATACAACTTCAGCATTACTGGCCAGGACATAGACTTGGACGACTGTAATATTGAATGGTTTGCCTTGGAGACAAACAGAGATCATTCTGTCATTTTTGAGACTGCATCCAAGTACTGCATTTCAGACTCTTTTGTTGACTATGATGGTTACTCCACTTCTTCTAAGGGATTCTTGCCAACAGTAGTGGATATAATGATCATCTGAGTTAAGTTCATCCATTCCAGTCCATTTTAGCTCACTGATTCCTAAAGTGCGGCTGTTTACTTTCTTTCTTTTTTTTCTGCTGTTTACTCTTACCATCTCCTGTTTGATAACTTCCAATTACCTTAGAGTAGGAAGTCAAGAAACACCTGGAGTAACAGGCCAATTTGGCCTTGGAGTATGAAATGAAGGAGGGCAAAGTCTAATATAATTCTATCAAGAGAACTCACTAGTCACAGCAAACACCCTCTTCCAACAACACAAGAAAAGACTCTACACATGTACATCACCAGATGGTCAACACCAAAATCAGATTGATCATATTATTTGCAGCCAAAGATGGAGAAGCTCTATATAGTCAGCAGAAAAAAGACCGGGGGCTGACTGCAGCTCAGATCATGAACTTCTTATTGTCAAATTCAGACTTAAATTGAAGTAGGGAAAACCACTAGACCATACAGGTATGACCATAATCAAATCCCTTACGATTATACAGTGGAAGTGATAAATAGATTTAAGGGACTAGATCTGATAGACAGAGTGCCTGATGAACTATGGACAGAGTTTGTGACATTATAGAGGAGACAGGAATCAAGACCATCCCCACAAAAAAGAAATGCAAAAAAGCAAAATTACCTCTAAGGAAGCCTTACAAATAGCTGTGAAAAAAAAGAGAAGCGAAAAGCAAAGGAGAAAAGGGAAGATATACCCATTTGAATGCAGAGTTCCAAAGAATAACAAGGAGAGATAAGAAAGCCTTCCCCAGTGATCAGTGCAAAGAAATAGAGGAAAATAATACAGTGGGAAATACTAGAGATCTCTTGGTATCTCAAATTAGAGATACCAAGGGACATTTCATGCAAAGATGGGCTGAATAAAGAATGAAAATGGTATGGACCTAACAGAAGCAGAAGATATTAAGAAGAGGTGGCAAAAATACACAGAAGAACTGTACAAAAAATATCTTCATGACCCACATAATCACAATGGAGTGATCACTCACCTAGAGCCAGACATCCTGGAATGTGAAGTCAAATCGGCCTTAGAAAGCATCACTATGAACACAGCTAGTGGAGTTGATGGAATACCAGTTGAGCTATTTCAAATCCTAAAAGATGATGCTGTTAAAATGCTGCACTCAATATGCCAGTGAGAGGGTAACAGACAGGAAGGCCAGGGGTCTCCAAACAGAGGACATAGGCTGAAATGTCAGACATTTTTTATCTCTCTCTTAGGCAGCAGGAGGAAACTAGTGATTTTTTATTCCCCTTCAATATACAAATTTAAAAAGAAGTTTCTCTTAAAATACTGTGTTGCCATAATGACACCTGGTTCCACGTGAACCTAACTGTTCTTAAATCTTAAGCTAACCAATTACATTTTTCTTATGGAAATGTTTGTCTTGAGCTATGTTAATGTACTATTCATTTATCTCAGACTCTGTATTCAAGTCGGTTCACCTAAAGGCTTAGAACTGACTTGACAAACCAGTATGTTATACTCATACATTGTTCTCTTAATCTATGTTAATGAAACTATAATATTTGTATGGGAATCTGCCTTTCTTCAAGATTCATATCAATTGTTTTATGGCCCGGAATGACTCACCTGGTGCCAAGATTATCTCAAAATGCATCTTGTGGGTGAGGGGCCTGGTGACATTCTCTGAGTTTTGAGATATTTCCTTCCTTTAGTTAGCAGAATGCTAGTAGCTATATAACATCCAGCTAAAGACTATCAGGGGGGTATTCTTTCTGCCCCCTTCTGATGTCTATTTTGAAAGCTTTCTCTATCTCCTTTATATTAAAAAAAAAAAAAAAACTTTATTACACAAAAGGTCTGAGCAATCAAGCCTCGTCTCTGGCCCCAGATTGAATTCTTCTCCTCTGGAGGCCAAGAATTCTGGCGTCTTTTCATGGTTCAGCAAACTTACACCAGCAAATTTGGAAAATACAGCAGTGTCAATAGGACTGGAAAAGGTCAGTTTTCATTCTGATCCCTAAGAAATGCATGCCAAAGAATGCTCAAACTACCACAAAATTACACTCATCTCACATGCTAGTAAAGTAATGCTCAAAATTCTCCAAGCCAGGCCTCAACAATATGTGAACAATGAACTTACAGATGTTCAAGCTAGTTTTAGAAAAGACAGAGGAACCAGAGATCAAATTGCCAACATCTACTGAATCATTGAAAAAGCAAGAGAGTTCTGGAAAAGCATCTATTTCTGCTTTATTGACTATGCCAAAGCCTTTGACTGTGTGGATCACAATAAACTGGAACATTCTGAAAGAGATGGGAATGCCAGACCACATGACCTGCCTCTTGAGAAATCTGTATGCAGGTCAGGAAGCAATAGTTAGACCTGAACATGGAACAACAGACTGGTTCCAAATAGGAAAAGGAGTACGTCAAGGCTGTATATTGTCACCTTGCTTATTTAACTTATATGCAGAGTACATCATGAAAAAAGCTGTGCTGGAAGAAGCACAAGCTCAAATCAAGACTTTTGGGAGAAATCTCAATAACCTCGGATATGCAGATGACTCCACCCTTATGGCAGAAAGTGAAGAAGAACTAAAGAGCCTCTTGTTGAACGTGAAAGAGGAGAGTGAAAAAGTTGGCTTAAAGCTCAACATTCAGAAAACGAAGATCATGGCATCTGGTCCCATCACTTCATGGCAAATAGATGGGGAAACATTGGACACAGTGGCAGACTTTATTTCCTGGTGCTCTAAAATCACTGCAGATAGTGATTGCAGCCATGAAATTAAAAGATGCTTACTCCTTGGAAAGAAAGTTATGACCAAACTATATAGTATATTAAAAAGCAGAAACATTACTTTGCCAACAAATATCTGTCTAGTCAAGACTATGGTTTTTCCAGTACTCATGTATAGATGTGAGTGTTGCACTATAAAGAAAGCTGAGTGCCAAAGAATTAATACTTTTGAACTGTAGTGTTGGAGAAGACTCTTGAGAGTCCCTTGGACTCAAGGAGATCCAAACAGTCCATCCTAAAAGAAATCAGTCCTGAATATTCATTGGAAGGACTGATGTTGAAGCTGAAACTCCAATAATTTGGCCACTTGATGGGAAGAATTGACTCATTTGAAAAGACTCTGATGCTGGTAAAGACTGAAGGCGGGAGGACAAGGGGACGAGAGAGGATGAGATGATTGGATGGCATCACCAACTCAATGGACACGAGTTTGAGTAAACTCCGAGAGTTGGTGATGGACAGGGAGGCTAGGAGTGCTGCATACCATGGGGTTACAAAGCACTGGACACAACTGAGTGACTGAACTGATACTGATACTGATGAACCTAACATTCCAGGTTCCTATGCAACATTGCTCTTTATAGCATCAGAGTTTACTTCTATCCCCAGTCACATCCACATCTGGGTGTTCTTTTTGCTTTGGCTCTGTCTCTTCATTCTTTCTGGAGTTATTTCTCCATAGATCTCCAGTATCATATTGGGCACCTACCAACCTGGGCATTTTTTCATTGGGTTAGACAAGGCTATGATCAATGTGATCAGTTTGGTTAGTTTTCTAAGATAAGAAAGACTTCCTCAGTGATCAGTGCAAGGAAATACAGGAAAACAGTAGAATGGGAAAAATGAGAGATCTCTTCAAGAAAATTAGAGATACCAAGGGAACATTTTATGCCAAGATGGCCACAGTAAAGGATAGAAATGGTATGGACCTAACAGAAGTAGAAGATATTAAGAAGAGGTGGCAAAAATACAAAAAAGAAGTGTACAAAAAATATCTTCATGACCCAGATAACTACAATCATGTGATCACTCAACTAGAGCCCAACATCCTGGAATGTGAAGTCAAAAGGGCCTCAGGAAGCATCACTACTAATAAAGCTAGTGGAGGTAATGGAATTCCATTTGAGCTATTTCAAATCCTAAAAGATGATGCTGTGAAAGTGCTGCACTCAATATGTCAGAAAATCTGGAAAACTCAGCAGTAACCACATGACTGGAAAAGGTCAGTTCTCATTCCAATCTCAAAGAAAGGCAATGCCAAAGAATGTTCACACTACCTCACAATTGCACTCATCTCACACACAAGTTAAGTAATGCTCAAAATTCTTCAAGCTGGGCTTCAACAATATATGAACCATGAAATTCCAGATGTTCAAGCTGGATTTAGAAAAAGCAGAGGAAACAGAGATCAAATTGCCAACATGTGTTGTATCATGGAAAAAGCAAGAGAGTTCCAAAAAACCACTTCTGCTTTATTGACTACACCAAAGCCTTTGACTGTGTGGATCACAACAAAACTGGAAAATTCTTCAAAGGATGGGAATAACAGACCACCTGACCTAGGAAATCTGTATGCAAGTTAAGAACTGATAGTTAGATCTGGACATGGAACAACAGACTTATTCCAAATCAGGAAAGAAGTACATCAAGGCTGTATATTGTCACCCTGCTTATTTAACTTATATTCAGAGTACATCATGTGAAATGCCAGGATGGATGAAGCACAAGCTAGAATCAAGATTTCCAGGAGAAATATCAATAACCTCAGATAGCAGATGACATCACCCTTATGGCAGAAAGTGAAGAAGACCTAAGAAGCCTCTTGACAAAAGTGAAAGAAGAGAGTGAAAAAGTGGGCTTAAATCTCAACATTCAGAAAACTAAGATCATGGCATCTGGTCCCATCACTTTATGGCAAATAGATGGGGAAACAATGGAAACAGTGAGAGACTTTATTTTGGGGGTCTCCAAAATCTCTACAGTAAGTGACTGCAACCATTAATTTAAAAGACAGCTGCTCCCTGGAAGAAAAGCTATGACCACCCTAGACAGCATATTAAAAATCAGAGACAGGGGGGTGATCCTAAGATGGTGGAGGAATAGGATGGGGAGACCACTTCCCCCCCCCCCCCAACAAATTCATCAAAAGAACGTTTAAACGCTGAGTAAATGCCACAAAACAACTTCTGAATGCTGGAAGAGGACATCAGGCACCCAGAAAAGCAGCCCATTGTCTTCGAAAAGAGGTAGGAAAAAATATAAAAGACAAAAAAAGAGACAAAAGAGGTAGGGACAGAGCTCCGTCCCAGGAAGGGAGTCTTAAAAAGAGACAAGTTTCCAAACACCAGGAAACACTCTCACTGCCAAGTCTGTAGCGAGCCTTGGAAGCACAGAGGGCAACATAACAGGGAGGAAAGATAAAGAAATAATTAAAACCCACAGATTACCAGCCCAACGGTAACTCCCCCAGCAGAGAAGCAGCACAGATGCATGCTTCCACCACTAGCAAGCACGGGCTGGGCAGGGAGGTGCAGGCTGCATTGCTCAGAGTAACGACTGGGCCCAAATGCCCAAGTGTAATTAGAGCAAACTAACCTGGGCTAGCAAACCAGACTGTGGGATAGCTACCACGCAAAAAGCTCTAACATAAGACACCACCAAGACTGTGCATGGAACAAAGGATGGAACAGAATTAGGCGGCTGCAGACCATCCCCCTCTGGTGATGGGCAGCCAGAGCCGGAAGGGACGGAAGGGCCAGAAGGGCCGGAAGGGCCGGAAGGGGGCACTCACAGCCCCAGAGAGACAGTATCTACTAAACTGCACTTCCTCGACATGCACGCCGAGGATCGACTCACACCACAGTGGCACGTGTGACAGCCCTGTCGCAAAGCCTCGTGGGAAAGCCTCCAAAGAATGCCACAGATCCCTGTATCAAGGCGCCGGGAAGCCTGCCACGGCTGCTCCAGCTCGTGAGGAAAGCGGACGTGCAGGCTTCTTTGCTAACTAAGACTTCTTAGAGTTCTGGACAGTCATCATCCGCCTGAGAAGGTGTGCTGGTTGTACACCCAGAAAACCGAGCAGGGATGGGAGAGGTGATAAGTCGCAGCGACCATGCTCGCCAAACACCTGAGCTACTCGGACCTGGGAAGGGCACAAAACGCAAGCCCAACCGAGTCTGCACCTCTGAGGACTACCTGAGTGCCTGAACCTGAGCGGCTTAGACCTGGGAGGTGCATGCAGCCCAGGGCCAGCCTCAGATGGTTCCCGGCGGAGAAACCTGAGCTGTGTGCACAGTGAGCAGAGGCAGGCCCAGTGTTGCTGAGACACTGCGAGCACACACCAGTGTTATTTGTTTGCAGCATCCCTCCCTCCCCACAGCGTGACTGAACAAGTGAGCCTAAAAAAAGTGTCCACCACCACCACCCTTGTGTCAGGGCAGAATCAGACACTGAAGAGACCAGCAAAAATCAGAAGCTAAAGCAGAGGGAACTGCCATGGAAGTGACAGGTGCAATAGATTAAAACCCTGTCATTAGTACCGACTACACAGGAAGGGGCCTATAGATCTTGAGAAATATAAGCCGGACCAAGGAACTATCCGAAAATGAACTGACCCCACACTGTCCACTACACCACCAAAGAAACTCCTAGATATATCATTACTATTTTTGTGATCATTTTTTTTCTTCTTCTTTTTTTTTAACTTTAAAAATTTTAAGTCCTTAAAAAATAAATAAATAAAATAGAGAAAATAAAAAAAAATATTTTAAGTCCTCTATTACGCCTTTAATTTTCATTTTTATACCTTACTTTCAAAAAAACCCTATTTTTAAAGCAAACTTTATATATATATATTTTTAATAATTTTTGTGACTTCGTTTTTTTTCTTCTTCTTCTCTTTCATATTGTATTTCTGAAAATCCAACCTCTACTCTAGATTTTTTATCTTTGCTTTTTGGTATTTGTTGTCAATTTTGTAAGTTTAAACACAGTCTTCAGTACCCATTTTTACTTGGGAGCGGGAATACTGGCTTGACTGCTCTCTCCTCCTTTGGACTCTCCTTTTTCTCCACCAGGTCACCTCTGTCTCCTCCCCCCTTCTCTTCTCTACCCAACTCTGTGAATCTCTGTGGGTTCCAGACAGTGGAGAACACATAGGGAATTGATTACTGGCTGGATCTCTCTCTTTTTCATTTCCCCTTTTTATCCTCCTGGCCACCTCGGTCTCCTTCCTCCCTCTTCTCTTCTCTGTATAACTCTGTGAACATCTCTGAGCAGTCCAGACTGTGGAGTGCACATAAGGAAGTGATTACTGGCTAGTTTGCTCTCTCTTCTTTTGATTCCACCTCATCTCATTCGGGTCACCTCTAACTCCCTTCTCCCTCTTCTCTTTTCCATGTAACTCTGTGGACCTCACTGGGTGTCCCTCACTGTGGAGAAACTTTTCATCTTTAACCTAGATGTTTTATCAACAGTGCTGTATAGAAGGAGAACTCTTGAGACTACTGTAAAAATAAGACTGAAAACCATAAGCAGGAGGCTTAAGTCCAAATCCTGAGAACATCAGAGAACTCCTGACTCCAGGGAACATTAATTGATGGGAGCTCATCAAACACCTCCATACCTACACTGAAACCAAGCACCGCCCAAGAACCAACAAGTTCCAAAGCAAGACATACCACATAAATTCTTCAGCAACACAGGAACCCAGCCCTGAGCTTCAATATACAGGCTGCCCAAAGTTACTCGAAAACCATTAACATCTCATAACTCATTACTGGACACTTCATTTCACTCCAGAGAGAAATCCAGCTCCACTAACCAGAACATCGACACAAGCTTCCCTAACCAAGAAACCTTGACAATCCACGGATACAAAGCCACCCAAAGCGAGGAAACTCCACAATAAGGAAAACTCCACAAACTGCCAGAATACAGAAAGGCCACCCCAAATGCAGCAATGTAAACAAGATGAAGAGACAGAGGAATACCCAGGAGGTAAAGGAACAGGATAAATGCCCACCAAACCAAACAAAAAGAAGAAGAGATAGGGAGTCTACCTGATAAAGAATTCTGAATAATGATAGTGAAAATGATCCAAAATCTTGAAATAAAAATGGAATCACAGATAAACAGCCTGCAGACAAGGATTGAGAAGATGCAAAAAAGGTTTAACAAGGACCTAGAAGAAATAAAAGAGAGTCAATATATAATGAATAATGCAATAAATGAGATCAAAAACACTCTGGAGGCAACAAATAGTAGAATAAAGGAGGCAGAAGACAGGATTAGTGAAGTAGAAGAT
Source organism: Oryx dammah (assembly GCF_014754425.2). NCBI lineage: Eukaryota > Metazoa > Chordata > Mammalia > Artiodactyla > Bovidae > Oryx > Oryx dammah. Next base: position 1,503,097 of record NW_024070201.1, on the reverse strand, counting down.
AGAATGGTAGAAATAAATGAAGCAGAGAGGAAAAAAGAAAAACGAATTAAAAGAAATGAGGACAATCTCAGAGACCTCCAGGACAATATTAAATGCTCCGACATTCGAATCATAGGAGTCCCAGAAGAAGAAGACAAAAAGAAAGACCATGAGAAAATCCTTGAGGAGATAATAGTTGAAAATTTCCCTAAAATGGGGAAAGAAATAATCACCCAAGTCCAAGAAACCCAGAGAATCCCAACCAGGATAAACCCAAGGCAAAATACCCCAAGACACATATTAATCAAATTAACAAAGATCAAACACAAAGAACAAATATTAAAAGCAGCAAGGGAAAAACAACAAATCACACACAAGGGGATTCCCATAAGGATAACAGCTGATCTTTCAATAGAAACTCTTCAGTCCAGAAGGGAATGGCAAGACATACTTAAAGTGATGAAAGAAAATAAACTACAGCCAAGATTACTGTACCCAGCAAGGATGTCATTCAAATATGAAGGAGAAATCAAAAGCTTTACAGACAAGAGCTGAGAGAATTCAGCACCAGCAAACCAGCTCTCCAATACATGCTAAAGGATACTCTCTAGACAGGAAACACAAAAAGGGTGTATAAACCTGAACCCAAAACAATAAAGTAAATGGCAGCAGTATCATATTATTCAATAATTACCTTAAATATAAATGGGTTGAATGCCCCAACCAAAAGACAAAGACTAGCTGAATGGAAACAAAAACAAGACCCCTATATATGTTGTCTACAAGAGACCCATCTCAAAACAACGGACACATGCAGACTGAAAGTGAATGACTGGAAAAAGATATTCCATGCAAATAGAGACCAAAACAAAGCAGCAGTAGCAACACTCATATCAGAAGAAATAGACTTTAAAACAAAGGCTGTGAAAAGAGACAAAGAAGGCCACTACATAATGATCAAATGATCAATCCAAGAAGAAGATATAACAATCATAAATATACATGCACCCAACATAGGAGCACCACAATATGTAAGACAAATGCTAACAAGTATGAAAGGGGAAATTAACAATAACACAATAATAGTGGGAGACTTTCTTACCCCACTCACACCTAGGGACAGATCAACTAAACAGAAAATTTCCAAAGAAACACAAACTTTAAATGATATAATAGACAAGTTAGACCTAATTGATATCTACAGGACATTTCACCCCAAAACAATGAATTTCACCTTTTTCTCAAGTGCTCACAGAACCTTCTCAAGGATAGATCACATCCTGGGCCATAAATCTAGTCGTGTTAAATTAAAAAAAAAAAATGAAATCATTCCAAGCATCTTTTCTGACTATAATGCAGTAAGATTAGATCTCAATTACAGGAGAAAAGCTATTAAAAATTCCAAAATATAGAGGCTGAACAACACGCTTCTGAATAACCAACAAATCACAAAAGAAATCAAAATATGCATAGAAACGAATGAAAATGAAAACACAACAACCCAAAACCTGTGGGACACTGTAAAAGCAGTGCTACGGGGAAACTTCATAGCAATACAGGCATACCTCAAGAAACAAGAAAAAAGTCAAATAAATAACCTCACTCTACAACTAAAGCAACTAGCAAAGGAAGAAATGAGGAACCCCAGGGTTAGTAGAAGGAAAGAAATCTTAAAAATTAGAGCAGAAATAAATGCAAAAGAAACAAAAGAGACCATAGCAAAAGTCAACAAAGCCAAAAGCTGATTCTTTGAAAGGATAAATAAAATTGACAAACCATTAGCCAGACTCATCGAGAAACAAAGGGAGAAAAATCAAATCAATAAAATTAGAAATGAAAATGGAGAGATCACAACAGACAACACAGAAATACAAAGGAATATAAGAGATGACTATCCGCAATTATATGCCAATAAAATGGACAACGTGGAAAAAACGGACAAATTCTTAGAAAAGTACAACTTTCCAAAACTGAGCCAGGAAGAAATAGAAATCTTAACAGACCCATCACAAACACGGAAATTGAAACCGTAATCAGAAATCTTCCAGCAAACAAAAGCCCAGGTCCAGACAGCTTCACAGCTGAATTCTACCAAAAATTTAGAGAAGAGCTAACACCTATACTACACAAACTCTTCCAGAAAATTGCAGAGGAAAGTAAACTTCCAAACTCATTCTATGAGGCCACCATCACCCTAATACCAAAAGCTGACAAACATACCACAAAAAAAGAAAACTACAGGCCAATATCACTGATGAACATAAATGCATAAATCCTTAACAAAATTGTAGCAATCAGAATCCAACAACACATTAAAAAGATCATACACCATGACCAAGTGGGCTTTATCCCAGGGATGCAAGGATTCTTCAATATCCACAAATCAATCAATGTAATACACATTAACAAATTGAAAAATAAAAGCCGTATGATTATCTCAATAGATTCAGAAAAAGCCTTTACAAAATTCAACATCCATTTATAAAAACTCTCCAGAAAGCAGGAATAGAAGGAACATAACTTAACAAAATAAAAGCTATATATGACAAACCCACAGCAAACATTATCCTCAATGGTGAAAAACTGAAACCATTTCCCCTAAAGACAGGAACAAGACAAGGCCGCCCATGTTCACCATTACTATTCAACATATCCTGGAAGTTTTGCCAACAGCAATCAGAGCAGAAAAAGGAATAAAAGGAATCCAAATTGGAAAACAAGAAGTAACACACTCAGTGTTTGCCGATGACATGATCCTCTATATAGAAAACCCTAAAGACTCCACCAGAAAATTACTAGAGCTAATCAATGAATATAGTAAAGTTGCAGGATATAAAATCAAAACACAGCAATCCCTTGCATTCCTATACACTAGCAATGAGAAAATAGAAAGAGAAATTAAGGAAACAATTCCACTCAGCATTGCAATAAAAAAAATAAAATACTTAGGAATACGTCTACCTAAAGAAACTAAGGTCTATATATAGACAACTATAAAACACTGGTGAAAGAAATCAAAGAAGACAATAATAGATGGAGAAATATACCATGTTCATGGATCAGAAAAATCAATATAGTGAAAATGAGTATACTACCCAAAGCAATCTATAGATTCAATGCAATCCTTGTCAAGCTACAAGCGGTATTTTTCACAGAGCTAGAACATAATATCACAATTTGTATGCAAATACAAAAAAATGTCAAATAGCCAAAGCAATCTTGAGAAAGAAGAATGAAACTGGAGGAATCAGTCTGCCTGACTTCAGTTCAGTTCAACTCAGTTCAGTCGCTCAGTCTTGTCCGACTACTTACAACCCCATGAATCGCAGCACTCCAGGCCTCCCTGTCCATCACCAACTCCCGGAGTTCACTCAGACTCACGTCCATCGAGTCAGTGATGCCATCCAGCCATCTCATCCTCTGTCGTCCCCTTCTCCTCCTGCCACCAATCCCTCCCAGCATCAGTCTTTTCCAATGAGTCAACTCTTCGCATGAGGTGGCCAAAGTACTGGAGTTTCAGCTTTAGCTTCATTCCTTCCAAAGAAATCCCAGGGCCAATCCCCTTCAGAATAGACTGGTTGGATCTCCTTGCAGTCCAAGGGACACTCAAGAGTCTTCTCCAACACCACACTTCAAAAGCATCAATTCTTCGGCGCTCAGCCTTCTTCACAGTCCAACTTTCACATCCATACATGACCACAGGAAAAACCATAGCCTTGACTAGACGGACCTTTGTTGGCAAAGTAATGTCTCTGCTTTGAATATACTATCTAGGTTTGTCATACCTTTTCTTCCAAGGAGAAAGAGTCTTTTAATTTCATGGCTGCAGTCACCATCTGCAGTGATTTTGGAGCCCCCCAAAAATAAAGTCTGACACTGTTTCCACTGTTTCCCCATCTATTTGCCAAGAAGTGATGGGACCGGATGCCATGATCTTTGTTTTCTGAATGTTGAGCTTTAAGCCAACTTTGTCACTCTCCTCTTTCACTTTCATCAAGAGGCTTTTTAGTTCCTCTTCACTTTCTGCTATAAGGGTGGTGTCATCTGCATATCTGAGGTTATTGATATTTCTCCCGGCAATCTTGATTCCAACTTGTGTTTCTTCCAGTCCAGCATTTCTCATGATGTACTCTGCATAGAATTTAAATAAGCAGGGTGACAATATACAGCCTTGACGTACTCCTGTTTCTATTTGAAACCAGTCTGTTGTTCCATGTCCTGTTCTAACTGTTGCTTCCTGACCTACATACAGATTTCTCAAGAGGCAGGTCAGGTGGTCTGGTATTCCCATCTCTTTCACAATTTTCCACAGTTTATTGTGATCTGCACAGTCAAAGATTTTGGCATAGTCAATGAAGAATAAATAGATGTTTTTCTGGAACTGTCTTGCTTTTTCCATGATCCAGTGGATGTTGGCAATTGGATCTCTGGTTCCTCTGCCTTTTCTAAAACCAGCATGAACATCAGGGAGTTCATGGTTCACATATTGCTGAAGCCTGGCTTGGAGCATTTTGAGCATTACTTTACTAGCATGTGAGATGAGTGCAATTGTGCGATAGTTTGAGCGTTCTTTGGCATTGCCTTTCTTTGGAATTGGAATGAAAACTCACCTTTTCCAGTCCTGTGGCCACTGCTGAGTTTTCCAAATTTGCTGGCATATTGAGTGAAACACTGTCACAGCATCATCTTTCAGGATTTGAAACAGCTCAACTGGAATTCCATCACCTCCACTAGCTTTGTTCGTAGTGATGTTTTCTAAGGCCCACTTGACTTCACATTCCAGGATATCTGGCTCTAGGTTAGTCATCACACCATCATGATTATCTGGGTCATGAAGATCTTTTTTGTACAGTTCTTCTGTGTATTCTGGCCACTCCTTCTTAATATCTTCTGCTTTTGTTAGGTCCATACCATTTCTGTCCTTTATCAAGCCCATCTTTGCATGAAATGTCAGGCTCTGCTATAAAGCCACAGCCATCAAGACAGCATGATACTGGCACAAAGACAGAAATATAGATCAATGGAACAAAATAGAAAGCCCGGAGATAAATCCACACACCTATGGACACTATATCTTCAACAAAGGAGGAAAGATTATACAATAGATTAAAGACAATCTCTTCAACAAGTGATGCTGGGAAAACTGGTCAACCACGTGTAAAAGAATGAAACTAGAACACTTTCCTACACCATACATAAAAATAAACTCAAAATGGTTTAAAGATCTAAACGTAAGACCAGAAATTATAAAACTCCTAGAGGAGAACATAAGCAAAACACTCTCCGACATACATCACAGCAGGATCCTCTATGACTCACCTCCCAGAATACTGGAAATAAAAGCAAAAATAAACAAATGGACCTAATTAAAAGCTTCCGCACAACAAAGGAAACTGTAAGCAAGGTGAAAAGACAGCCTTCAGAATGGGAAAAAATAATAGCAGATGAAGAAACTGACAAAACGAATCTCAAAACTATACAAGCAACTCCTGGAGCTCAATTCCAGAAAAATAAACGACCCAATCAAAAAATGGGCCAAAGCACTAAATAGATATTTCTCCAAAGAAGACATACAGATGGCTAACACATGAAAAGATGCTCAACATCACTCATTATCAGAGAAATGCAAATCAAAACCACAATGAGGTACCATTTCATGCCAGTCAGAATGGCTGCTATCAAAAAGTCTACAGACAATAAATGCTGGAGAGGGTGTGGAGAAAAGGGAACCCTCTTACATTGTTGGTGAGAATGCAAACTAGTACAGCCACTATGGAGAAGAGTGTGGAGATTCCTTAAAAAACTGCAAATAGAATTGCCTTATGACCCAGCAATTCCACTGCTGGGCATACACACCAAGGAAAATAAAATTGAAAGAAACATGTGTACCTCAATGTTCATCGCAGCATTGTTTATAATAGCCAGGACATGGAAGCAACCTAGATGTCCATCAGCAGGCGAATGGATAAGAAAGCCGTGGTACATATACACGATGGAGTATTACTCAGCCTTTAAAAAGAATACATTTGAATCAATTCTAATGAGGTGGATGAAACTGGAGCTGATTATACAGAGTGAAGTAAGCCAGAAAGAAAAACACCAATACAGTACATTAATGCATATATATGGAATTTAGAAAGATTGTAATGATAACCCTGTTTGTGAGACAGCAAAAGAGACATGTATAGAACAATCTTTTTGACTGTGTGGGAGAGGGAGAGGGTAGGATGATTTGGGAGAATGGCACTGAAACATGTATCATTTCAGTTCAGTTAAGTCACTCAGTCGTGTATGACTCTTTGCGATCCCATGAATTGCAGCACACCAGGTCTCCCTGTCCATCACCAACTCCCAGAGTTCACTCAGACTCATGTCCATTGAGTCAGTGATACCGTCCAGCCATCTCATCCTCTGTTGTCCCCTTCTCCTCCTGCCCCCAATCCCTCCCAGCATCAGAGTCTTTTCCAATGAGTCAACACTTTGCATGAAGTGGCCAAAGTACTGAAATTTCAGCTCCAGCATCATTCCCTCCAAAGAAATCCCAGGGCTGATCTCCTTCAGAATGGACTGGTTATCATATAAGAAATGAATCACCAGTCTAGGTTTGATGCAAGATACAGGATGCTTGGGGCTGGTGCACTGGGATGACCCGGAGTGATGGTATGGGGAGGGAGGTGGGAGGGGGGGTTCAGGATTGGGAACATGTGTACACCCATGGCAGATTCATGTTGCTGTATGGCAAAGCCAATACAATATTGTAAAGTAATAATAATAATAATAATAAAAGTATCTTAAGAAAAAAAGAAAAGCAGAGACATTACTTTGCCAACTAAGGTCTGTCTGTTCAAAGCTATGGTTTTTCCAGTAGTCAGGTATGGATGTGAGAGTTGGATTATAAAGAAATCAACACCGAAGAATTGATGCTTTTGAACTGTGGTGTTGGAGAGGACTCGAGAATTCCTTAGACTGCAAGGAGATCCAACCTGACAATTCTAACGGAAATCAGTCCTGAATATTCATTGGAGGACTGATGCTCAACCTGAAACTCCAATACTTTGACCACCTGATGCAAAGAACTGACTCATTGGAAAAGACCCTGATGATGGGAATGATTGAAGGTGGGAGGAGAAGGAGAGGACAGAGGATCAGATGGTTGGATGGTATTACCGACTCGATGGGCATGAGTTTGAGTAAGCTCTGGGAGTTGGTGATGGACAGGGAAACCTGGCGTACTCCAGTCAAAGGGGTTGCAAACCGTCGGACATGACTGATTGACTAAACTGAACTGAATAGACCATTCCATCTGAAAGCATATTATTTTCAAGTGCAAGTGGAACATTCTCTCAGATAGATCACATGCTAAGCCACAAAGTAAAGTAAATTTAAGAACACTGAAGTCATACCAAGCATGTTTTCAGACCATAACACTCTGAGAAACCAACAACAAACGGAAAAACTGCAAAAACAACCGACAAACAAGTGGAGGCTAAACAAACAATGGCTCACAACAGAAAATAGAAAAACTGCAAACACACAGACACACACGTGGAGGTTAAAAAACAATGGATCATTAAAGAAATCAAAGAAAAAATCAAAAACAATTAGAAACAAATTAAAATGAAAATAAGACAATCCGAATCCTATAGGATGAAAAGAAAAGCAGTTCTAAGAAGGAGTCTCTAGAAATAAAGCTTACTTTAGGGAACAAGAAAAATCTCAAATAAACAACTTAACTTTACACCTAAAGTGACTAGAGAAGGAAGAATTTTAAAAATCCAAGGTTAATAGAAGGAAGCAAATCATAAAGATTGGAGAAGAAACAAATGAAAAAGAGACTAAGAACTTAATAGTAAAGAAGGAACTCTTCTGAACTCATGTATTCTAAGAGGCTACTATCGCTTTGAAACTGAAACAAGACAAAGATAATATACAAAATATTAAACTACAGGCAAATATAACATATAAACAAAAGTCCCAAGAAAACCCAAGCAAATTGAATCCAACAATACAATAAATGGGTCATACACTATGATCAAGTGGGACTTATTCCAGGGATGCAAAGATTTTTCAGTATTTCCACATTAATACACTTCATTAACAAACTGAAGTGTAAAAACATTTGATCAACTAAATAGATGCAAAAACTTTTGATAAAATTCAACACTCATTTATGATTAAAAAAAAAACAGAAAATGGGCATAAAGGAACAACTCAACATAATAAAAGTCATATATGACAAACCCACAAATAGCATCATTCTCATTGATGAAAATCTGAAATTATTCCATCGAAGATTGTGAACAAGAAAAACACACCTACTCTCACCACTTTTATTCAACATAGTTTTGGAAGTCCCAGACATGGAAATCAGAGAACAAATAAAAGGAATCCATATTGGACACAACTGAGCATGCACATACACACATGCATGCATGTTGGATAAAAACAAGTAAAACGGTCACTATTAGAACAAAATCTTTACAATTTCTATGGGAACAAAAAAAAATCACAAATAGCCTAAAGAACTTTGAAAAAAGAAAACAGAGTTGGAGGAATAAGGCTCTCTGACATCAGAGTATACAACAAAGCTGTCCATGGGATTCTCCAGGCAAGAATACTGGAGTAGATCCCTTCTCCAGGGGGTCTTCTGGATCTAGTGATCAAACTAGGGTGTCCCACAACATGGGTAGATTCTTTACTGTTTGAGCCACCTGACAAAACGTGGTCCACTGGAGTAGGAAATGCCAAACCACATCAGTAATCTTGCCTTGAGAACCCCATTAACAGTGTGAAAAGGCAAAAAGATATGGCACTGAAAGTTGAGCCCCAAGCTGGAAGTTGTCCCATATGCTACTGAGGAAAAGGCAAAAAGATATGGCACTGAAAGTTGAGCCCCAAGCTGGAAGTTGTCCCATATGCTACTGAGAAAGAATGAAGAGGCTGAGTCGAAGCAGAAATGATGCCCAGTTACAGATGTGTCTGGTGGTGAAAGTAAAGTCAAATATGATGAAGAACAATATGGCATAGGAACCAGGAATGTTAGGTCCATGAATCAAGGTAAATTGGATGTGGTCAAACACGAGATAACAAGAGTAAACAACAACATTTTAGGAATCAGTGAATTAAAATGGATGGGCATGGGCAAATTTAATTCAGATGAGCATTATATCAAACACTGTAGCCAAGAATCCCTTAGAAGGAATGGAGTAGCCCTCATAGTTAACAAAAGAGTCCAAAATGCAATGCTTACATGCAATCTCAAAAATGAAAGAATGATCTCGGTTCATTTTCAAGGCAAACCATTCAGCAATACAGTATCCAAGTCTATGCCCCAAACATTTAAGGCTGAAGAAGCTAAAGTTGAACATTTCTATGAAGACCTACAAGAATTCGTAGAATTAACACCCAAAACAGATATTCTTTTCATCAAAGGGGACTGGAATGCAAAAGTAGGAAGTCAAGAGATACCCGGAGTAACAGGCAAGTTTGGCCTTGGGTAAAAATAGAAGCAAGACAAAGGCTAATAGTTTTGCCAAGAGAATGCACTGGTCATAGTAAATACCCTCTTCCAACAACACGAGATAACTCTACACATGGACATCACCAGATGGTCAATACCAAAATCAGATTGATTATATTCTTTGCAGGCAAAGATGGAGAAGCTCTACACAGTCAGCAAGAACTAGACCTGGAGCTGACTGTGGCTCAGATCATGAACTCCTTATTGCCAAATTCAGACTTAAATTGAAGAAAGTAGGGAAAACCACTAGGCCATTTTGGTGTGACCTAAATCAAATCCCTTATGATTATATATACAGTGGAGGTGACAAATAGATTCAAGAGATTTAATCTGGTAGACAGAGTCCTGAATAACTATGGATGGAAGTTCATAACACTGTACAGGAGGTGGTGAAAAAGTTATCCTCAAGAAAAAGAAATGCAAAAAGGCAAATCACTTATCTGGGGAGACCTTACAAATAGCTGAGAAAAGAAGAGAAGCAAAAGGCAAAAAGAAAGGGAAATATATACCCAAGTTCAGAGTTTCAGAGAATAGCAAGGAGAGATAAGAAAGCCTTCTTAATTGAACCATGCAAAGAAATAGAGGGAAACAATAGAATGAGAAAGACTAGAAATCTCATCAAGAAAATTAAATAGGGGCTTCCCGGAAGGTTAAATGGTAATGAATCCACCTACCAATGCAGAAGACACAGGTTGGAACCCTGGCCTGGGAAGATCCCACAAGCCTCAGATCAACTGAGCCTGTGTACCACATCAATTGAGCCTGTGTTCTGGAGCCTGGGAACCACAACTACTGAGCCTATGTGCTGCAACTACTGTAGCCCATGCAATTAGAACCTATGTTTCACAAATGAAGTCACTGCGATGAGAAGCCTGTGCACTGCAACAAAGTATAGCCCCTACTCGCCTCAACTGGAGAAAAGCCCACACAGCAATGAAGACCCAGCACAGTCCAAATAAATAAATCAATTCAGTTGAGTTCAGTCACTCAGTCATGTCTGACTCTTTGCAACCCAATGAACTGCAGCACGCCAGGACTCCCTGTCCATCACCAACTCCCAGAGTCCACCCAAACCCAAGTCCATCGAGTCGGTGATGCCATCCAACCATCTCATCCTCTGTCATCCCCTTCTCCTCCTACCTCCAATCCCTCCCAGCATCAGGGTCTTTTCCAATGAGTCAACTCTTTGCATAACGTGGCCAAAGTATTGGAGTTTCAGCTTCAGCATCAGTCCTTCCAATGAACACCCAGGACTGATCTCCTTTAGGATGGGCTGCTTGGATCTCTTTGCAGTCCAAGGGACTCTCAAGAGTCTTCTCCAACACCACACCTCAAAATCATCAAGTCTTCAGTGCTCAGCTTTCTTCACGGTCCAACTCTCACATCCATACATGACCACTGGAAAAACCATAGCCTTGACTCAGTCCAGTTCAGTCGCTCAGTCGCGTCTGACTTTTTGCAACCCCATGAATCGCAGCACTCCAGGCCTCCCTGTTCATCACCAACTACCGGAGTTCACTCAGATTCACGTCCATCGAGTCAGTGATGCCATCCAGCAGTCTCATCCTCTGTCGTCCCCTTCTCCTCCTGCCACCAATCCCTCCCAGCATCAGTCTTTTCCAATGAGTCAACTCTTCGCACGAGGTGGCCAAAGTACTGGAGTTTCAGCTTTAGCATCATTCTTTCCAAAGAAATCCCAGGGCTGATCTCCTTCAGAATAGACTGGTTGGATCTCCTTGCAGTCCAAGGGACTCTCAAGAGTCTTCTCCAACACCACACTTCAAAAGTATCAATTCTTCGGCACTCAGCCTTCTTCACAGTCCAACTCTCACATCCATACATGACTGCTGGAAAAACCATAGCCTTGACTAGATAGACCTTTGTTGGCAAAGTAATGTCTCTGCTTTTGAATATGCTATCTAGGTTGGTCATAACTTTCCTTCCAAGGAGTAAGCGTCTTTTAATTTCATGGCTGCAGTCACCATCTGCAGTGATTTTGGAGCCCAAAAAAATAGTCTGACACTGTTTCCACTGTTTCTCCATCTATCTCCCATGAAGTGATGGGACCAGATGCCATGATCTTCGTTTTCTGAATGATGAGCTTTAAGCCAACTTTTTCACTCTCCTCTTTCACTTTCATCAAGAGGCTTTTTAGTTCCTCTTCACTTTCTGCCATAAGGGTGGTGTCATCTGCATAGCTGAGGTTATTGATATTTCTCCCAGCAATCTTGATTCCAGCTTGTGTTTCTTCCAGCCCTGCGTTTCTCATGATGTACTCTGCATATAAGTTAAATAAGCAGGGTGACAATATACAGCCTTGATGCACTCCTTTTCTGATTTAGAAACAGTCTGTTGTTCCATGTCCAGTTCTAACTGTTGCTTCCTGAGCTGAATACAGATTTCTCAAGAGGCAGGTCAGGTGGTCTGGTATTCACATCTCTTTCAGAATTTTCCACAGTTTATTGTGATAGCCTTGACTAGACGGACCTTTGTTGCCAAGGTGATATCTCTGCTTTTCTGTATGCTATCTAGGTTGGTCATAACTTTCCTTCAAAGGATTAAGCATCTTTTAGTTTCATGACTGCAATCACCATCTGCAGTGATTTTGGAGCCCCCAAAAATAAGGTCTGACACTGTTTCCACTGTTTCCCCATCTATTTACCATAAATAAATACATACTACCAAAAAAGAAAGAAAATTGGAGATACCAAGGGAACATCATGCCCTGATGGGCACAATAAATCACAGAAACAGCAATAACCTAACAGAAGAAAAAAAAAAAAAAACCTAAGGTGAGGTAGCAAAAATACACAGAAGAACTGTACAAAAAAGGTCTTAATCAGGTGGATAACCACAATGGTGTTGTCACCTACCTAACGCCAGTCATGCTGCAGTGTGAAGTCAAGTGGACACAGGAAGCATTATAGCAACAAAAGTAGTGAAGGTGATGGCATTTCAGCTGAGCTATTTCAAATCCTAAAAGATGAAGCTGTTAAAGTGGTGTGGTCAATATGTCAGCAAATTAGGAAAACTCAGCAGTGGCCACAAGACTGGAAAATATCACTTTCATTCCAATCCCAAAGAAAGGCAAAGCCAAAAAATGTTCAAATCACTGTACAATTGCACTCATTTCACATGTTAGCAAGATTATGCCCAAAATCCTTCAAGCTAAGCTTCAGTAGTATGTAAACCAAGAACTTCCAGATGTACAAGCTGGATTTAGAAAAGGCAGAGGAACCAGATCAAACTTGTCAATATCTGCTGGATCATAGTAAAAGCAAGGGAATCCCCCCAAAAAATCTACTTCTGCTTCATTGACTACAATAAAGCCTTTGAGTCTGTGGGTCAGAACAAAATTTGGAAAATTATTAAAGTGATGGACCTTACCTGCTCCCTAGAAAACTTGTATGCAGGGCAAGAAGCAATAGTTAGAACCAGACATGGAACAACTGACTGTTTCAAAATTGGAGAAGGAGAATGTCAAAGTTATATTTTGCCACTCTAGTTATTCAACATCTTTTTTAAATTAATTAATTAATTAATTTTAATTGGAGGCTAATAGCTTTACAATATTGTAGTGGTTTTTTGCCATACATTGACATGAATCAGCCATGGGTGTACATGTGTTCCCAGTTCTGAACCCACCTCTCACCTCCCTTCCCATCCCATCCCTCAAGGTCATCCCAGTGCACCAGCCCTGAGCACCCTGTCTCATGCATCGAACCTGGACTGGCGATCTATTTCACATATGATAAAATACATGTTTCAATGCTATTCTCAAACCATCCTACCTTCGCCTTCTCCCACAGAGTCCAAAAGACTGTTCTTTATATCTGTGTTTCTTTTGCTGTCTTGCATATAAGGTCATCATTACCATCTTTCTAAATTCCTAAATTTCTAATTTCTAAATGTTTTAGTATACTGTATTCATGTTTTTCTTTCTGACTTACTTCTCTCTGTATAATAGGTTCCAATTTCATCCACCTCCTTAGAACTGATTCAAATGCATTCTTTTTAATGGCTGAGTAATATTCCACTGTGTGTATGTACCACAACTTTCTTACCCATTCATCTACCGATGGACATCTAGGTTCCTTCAATGTCCTGGCTATTGTGTAGAGTGCTGCGATGAACATTGGGGTACACGTGTCTCTTTCAATTCTGGATTTCTTGGTGTGTATGCCCAGCAGTGGGATTCTTGGGTCATAAGGCAGTTCTATTTGCAGTTTTTTAAGGAATCTCCACACTGTTCTCCATAGTGGCTGTACTAGTTTGCATTCCCACCAACAGTGTCAGGGGGTTTCCTTTTCTCCACACCCTCTCCAGCATTTATTGTCTGTAGACTTTTTGATAGCAGCCATTCTGACTGGTGTGAGATGGTACCTCATTGTGGTTTTGATTTGCATTTCTCTGATAATAAGTGATGCTGAGCATCTTTTAATGTGTTTGCTACCCATCTGTACGTCTTCTTTGGAGAAATGTCTGTTTAGTTCTTTGGCTCATTTTTTGGTTGGGTCTTTTATTTGTCTGGAATTGAGCTGCAGGAGTTATTTGCATATCTTTCATATTAATTCTTTGTCAGTTGATTCGTTTGCTATTATTTTCTCCCATTCTGAAGGCTGTCCTTTCACCTTGCTTATAGTTTCCTTTGTTATATATAGCTTTGTGCAGAAGGTTTTAAGTTAATTAGGTCCCATTTGTTTATTTTTGCTTTTATTTCCATTATTCTAGGAGGTGGGTCACAGAGGATCCTGCTGTGGTTTATGTCAGAGAGTGTTTTGCCTATGTTCTCCTCTAGGAGTTTTATAGTTTCTGGTCTTACATTTAGATCTTTAATCCATTTTGAGTTTATTTTTGTGTATGGTTCTAGGAAGTGTTCTAGTTTCATTCTTTTACAAGTGATTGACCAGTTTTCCCAGCACCACTTGTTAAAGAGATTGTCTTTTCTCCATTGTATATTCTTGCCTCCTTTTTTAGAGATAATGTGTCCATAGGTGTGTGGATTTATTTCTGGGCTTTCTATTTTGTTCCATTGATCTATATTTCTGTCTTTGTGCCAGTATCATACTATTTTGATGACTGTATCTTTGTAGTATAGTCTGAACACAGGAAGGTTGATTTCTCCAGTTCCATTCTTCTTTCTCAAGATTACTTTGGCTATTCGAGGTTTTTTGTATTTCCATACAATTTGTGAAGTTATTTGTTCTAGTTCTCTGGCAAATACCATTGGTAGCTTGATAGGGATTGATTTGAATCTATAGATTGCTTTGGGTAGTATTCTCATTGTCACTATATTGATTCTTCTGATCCATGAACATGGTATATTTCTCCATCTATTTGTGTCCTTTTTGATTTCCTTCATCAGTGTTTTATAGTTTTCTATATACAGGTCTTTTGTTTCTTTAGGTAGATTTATTCCTAAGTATTTTATTCTTTTTGTTGCAATGGTGAATGGAATTGTTTCCTTAATTTCTCTTTCTGTTTTCTCATTGTTAGTGTATAGGAATGCAAGGGATTTCTGCGTGTTAATTTTATATCTTGCAACTTTACTGTATTCATTGGTTAGGTCTAGCAATTTTCTGGTGGAATCTTTACGGTTTTCTATGTAGAGGATCATGTCATCTGCAAGTAGTGAGTTTTACTTCTTCTTTTCCAATCTGTATTCCTTTTATTTCTTTTTCTTCTCTGATTTCTGTGGCTAAAACTTCCAAAACTATGTTGAATAGTAGTGGTGAGAGTGGGCACACTTGTCTTGTTCCTGACTTTTGGGGAAATGCTTTCAATTTTTCACCATTGAGGATAATATTTGCTTGGGTTTATCATATATGGCTTTTATTGTGTTGAGGTATGTTCCTTCTATTCCTGCTTTCTGGAGGGTTTTTATCATAAATGGATGTTGAATTCTGTCAAAGGCTTTTGCTGCATCTCTTGAGATAATCATATGGTTTTTATCTTTCAATTTTTTAATGTGGTGTATCACATTGATTGATTTGAGAATACTTAAAAATATTTGCATCCCTGGGATAAAGCCCATTTGGTCATGATGTAAGATCTTTTTAATATGTATATGGATTCTGTTTGCTAGAATTTTGTTAAGGATTTTTGCATCAATGTTCATCAGTGATATTGGCCTGTAGTTTTCTTTTTTTGTGACATCTTTTTCTGATTTTGGTGTTGGAGTGATGGTGGCCTCATAGATGGTTATTCAACTTCTATGCAGAGTGCATCAGGCAAAACGCCAGGCTGGATACTCCCAAGCTGGAATCAATATTGACAGGCGAAATATCAACAGTCTCAGATATGCATATGATACCACTGTAATGGCAAAAAGTGAAGAGGAACTAAAGAGACTATTTATGAATGTGAATGAGGAGAGTGAAAAAACTGGCTTTAAACTCAACATTCAAGAAAACCTCCAGTCCATCACTTCATGGCAAGTAGGTGGGGAAAAGTGTAAACAGTGACAGATTTCATTTTCTTGGGCTCCAAAATCATTGTGGACAGTAACTGCAGCCACGATATTAAAAGACACTTGCTCCTTGGAAGAAAAGCTATGACAAAGCTAGACTGTGTACTAAAAGGCAGAGACATCACTTTGCTGACAAAGGTTCATCTAGTCATATCTATGGTTTCTCTGGTAGTCACATATGTATGTGAGAGTTAGACCATGAAGAAGGCTGAATGATGAAGAATTTATGCTTTTGAAGTGTTGTGCTGAGAGTCCCTTGTACTGAAAAGAGATCAAAGCAGTCAATCCTTAAGAAAATCAATCCTGAATATTCATTGCAAGGACTGATGCTGAAGCTTCAATTCTTTGGCCACCTGATGCAAAGGGCTGACTCATTGGAAAAGACCCTGATGTTGGGAAAGATTGAAGGTGGGAGAAGGGGACAACAGAGGATGAGATGGTTGGATGACATCACCAACTCAATGGACATAAGTTTGAGAAAACTCAGGGAGATAGCGGAGAACAGGGAAGTCTGATGTGCTATAGTTCATGGGGTGGCAAAGCATCGGATATGACTTACCGAATGAACAAAACATAACACCATACACAAATATAAACTAAAAATAGATTAAAGACAAAAATTTAAGGCCAGATACTATAAAACTCTCGGAAGAACACATAGAATACCCTTGGGCATAAATCATAGCAAGACCGTTTTTGATTCACCTCCTAGAGTTATGTAAATAAAAACAGAAATAAAAAAGGGGGACATAATTAAACTTCAAAATTTTTGCACAGCAAAGGAAACCACAAACAAAATACAACAACCTACAGAGTGGGAAAAATATTTGCAAATGACAATGGATTAACCTCCAAAATCTACAGACAACTCATGTATCTCAATATCAAAAGAAAAAAAGACCCAATGAAAGCAAAAATAGTTAAAAGATCTAAATAAACATTTCTCAAAAAAATCCAGGTGGATAAAATCACATGAAAAGATGCTTAATATTGCTAATTATTAGAGAAATGCAAGTCAAAACTGCAATGCATATCACTCACACTGGACAGAACAGCCATTATCAAAAAGTCTACCAACAGCAAAACCTGGAGAGGGTGTGCAGAAAAAGAAACTCTCCCACACTTTTGGTGGGAATGTAAGCCACTACAAAGAAGAGTAATGAGGTTCCTCAATAAACTAAAAATAGAGCTTACATAAGAAGCCACAATCCCATTCCTGGACATATATCTAGAGAAAAACATAATTTGAAAAGATACATGCACCCCATGGTACTACAGCACCATTCCCAATAGCCAGGACAGGGAAGAAACCTACAAGTCCATCAATGGAGGAATGGAGAAAGAAGATGTGGTACATATATACAATGGACTATTACTCAGCCATAAGAGAGAATCAAATAATGCCATTTGTAGCAACATAGATGGACCCAGAGATTTTCATACTGAGTGAGGTTAAATCAGACAGTGAATGCCCACGTATGTATTACCTGAAAATGGTACAAATGAACTTATTTATAAAAGAAAAATAGGGTGACAGATATAGAGAACAAACTTTTCATTAGCAGTGTATGTAGAGGGGAAGATGAGGGAGGATTAATTGAGAGATTTGGATTGATATATATGGACTGTGCTTTGTTGTGTGAAGTCGTTCAGTCACATATGACTCCTTGTGATCCCTTGCACTGTAGTCCACCAGGCTCCTTGTCCATGAGGATTCTCCAGGCAAGAATACTGGAGTGGATTGTCATGCCCTCCTCCAGAGGATCTTCCCAATCCAGGGATCAAACCTATGTTTCTTGCATTGCAGATGGATTCTTTACCATCTGGGCCACCAGGGAAGCCCATACATGGACTACTATGTATAACATATATAACATAACTAGTAGGACCCTACAGTATAGCATAGGAAACTTTATTCAATACTCTTTAATGGCCTCTATGGGGAAATAATCTAATTTTGAATGGATATATGTATATGTATATCAGATTCACTTTGTTGTACCCTTGAAATTAATACAATATTGTAAATGGTTTATACTCTCATAAAATTTTTTTTAAATAAAAGTATGGAGGGGAGACAGGTAAGTTACTAGGTAAGTGGGTGGATAATCCTTACCTTCCCATTTCCCCATCCTTATTTTCATTTCATTTTACATATCCTTCCATGCTTTATGTGGTCTTCCCTGGTGTCTCAGATGATAAAGAATTGGCCTACAATACAGGAAATCTGGGTTCTATTCCTGGGTCAGGAAGATCCCCTGGAGAAAAGAATGACCACTCCAGTATTCTTGCCTGGAGAATTCTATGAACAGAAGAGCATGGCAGGCTACAGTTCATGAGGTTGCAAAGAGACAAACATGACTGAGCAACTAACACTTTCAGTATACTCTGAAGTCATTGTGAATGTGAGGAAATTTAGACCTGGGGGTGGGGGAATTGGTTATGAAGTGATACTGTAAATAGAAATGTGAAGAAATTTAAAATGTATTCTTCTTTTAAAAAACCTTTAAAGATGAGAAAAAATAAAATTGTCACTGTTTGCAGATGATATGATACTATACACATCCTAAAAAAATACTATAAAATCGTAAAGATACCACCAGAAAACTAAGAGCTCATCAATGAATTTGGTGAAGATAGAAAGTTAATATACAGAAATCTGTGCATTTATACATGTAACAACAAACTATCAAAAAAAAAATTAGGAAAGAGTCCCATTTACCATTTATTTCTTCAAAAAGACTAAAACACCTAGGCCTAAATCTTCTTGTACTCTGAAAATATAAGATGCTTATGAAAGAAATTGAAGATGACAACAACATATAGAAAAATATACCATATTCTTGGATTGGAAGTATCAATATTGCTAAAATGACTATGTTACCCAAGACAATGTACAGATTCAGTGCAGTCCCTATCAAATTATCAATGGTGTTTTTCACAGAACTAGAACAAAATAATTTAAAATTTGCATGGAAACAAGTGCATGCAGGTATGCTAAGTTGCTTCAGTCATGTCCAACTCTTTGCAACCCTATGGATTATAGCCTGCCAGGCTCCCCTGTCCATGGGATTCTCCAGGCAAGATTTCTGGAGTGGGTTGCCATAGTCCTCCTCCAGGGGCTCTTCCTGATCCAGGGATGGAACCCACGTCTCCTGTGGCTCCTGCATTGCAAGCGGATTCTTTACTGATGAGCCACTGAAGAAGCCAGTGAAAACACAAAGGACACAAATAGATTTTTTTTTTTTAGAAAGAAGAATGGAGCTGGAGGAATCATGTTCCCTGACTTCAGACTATACTACAATCCTATGGTAACCAAGAAAGTATAGTCTGACAATAAAACAGACACATAGACCAATGGAATAGTATAGAAAGCCTGGGCTTCCCAGGTGGCACTAGTGGTAAAGAACCCACCTGCCAATGCAGGAGATATAAGAGTTGTGGGTTTGATTCCTGGGTCAGAAAGATTCTCTGGCACCCCATTCCAGTATTCATGCCTAGGGAATCCCCTGGACATAGATCCATAATCTTTCAAATAGTTGGACACGACTGAAGCAACTTAGCACACATGCACATAGAAAACCCAGAAATAAACCCACACTCCTGTAGTCAATTAATTTACAACAAAGGAGAATACACACTGGAGAAAAGACTATGTCTTCAATAAGTGGTGCTGGGAAAACTTGACAGTTACATGTAAAAGAGTGAAATTGGAACTTTCTTTAATGCCATATATAAAAGTAACCTTAAAATGGATTAAAAATCTAAGTTTAGAACCATATACTATAAAACTCCTAGAGGAAAACATAAGCAGAACACTGTTTGATCCAAATCACAGCAATACTTTTTTGGAGCCATCTTCTAGTAACAGAACTAAAAACAAAAATAAACAAATGAGATCTAAACAAATGTAAAAGCTTTTGCACAGCAAAGGAAACCATAAACAGAAGGAAAAACAACCAACAACATGGGAGAAAATATTTGCAAATGATGTGCCCAACAAGGGACTAATTTCCAAAATATACAAACAGCTCACACAGCTTAATACAAAAGAATATATAACCCAGTCAAAAACTGGGCAGAAATCCTAAATAGACATTTGTCCAAAGAATACAAAGACATGGTCAACAGGCACATCAAAAGATGTTTAATATTGCTAATTATTAGAGAAATGCAAGTCAGTACTACAATGAGGTATCACACTTGTCAGAATGGCTATCATAAAAAAGTCTACAAATATTAAATGCTGGAGAGGATGTGGGCAAAAAGGGAACCCTCCTTTTTCTCCCTACACTGTTGGTGGCAGTGTAAATTGTTATAGCCAGTATGGACAATAGTTTGGAGGGATCTTCAAAACTAAAAATATGATTACCATATGATCCAGCAATACTACTCCTGGCATATATCCAGAGAAAACTCTTATTCAAAAAGATACACACATCCCAATATTCACAGTAGTGCTATTTACAAAAGCCAAGACATGGAGAAATCTAATTGTGTCCACTGAGTGATGAATGGACTAAGAAGGTGTGGTATGCATATATATGTGTGTCTCTGGAATATTATCCAGTCTTAATTAAGAAAAGAATGAAATAATGCTATTTACAGCAACAAGAATGTACCTAGAGATTATCATACTATGGGATGTAAATTAGACACAGAAAAACAAATATCATATAACAACACTCATACTTGAAATCTAAAAATAATAATACAAACGAATTTACTTACAAAACAGAAGTAGACTCACAAACATAAAATGGTGGTGGGGAGCAAAGAGGAAAGGGGTGAGGAATAAATAAGGTATTTAGAGTGAACACACTATTATATATAAAATAGATAAAAACAAGGACCTGTTGTATGGCAGAGGGAATAATGCTCAATATTTTGAAATAATCTGATCTAAAGCATATGTATATTATACACATACATATATTATATATTATACATATATATGTGTGTATATACATATACATATACACATATACATATACCTAACCTTCTGAGATAGCTCACACTCTGTGGAATGTGTTTCTCTCTAAATAAGTTCACTTCTTACCTACATTTGTCTTTTTCTTAATTCTTTCTGTAGTCCATGGGGTAGCAGAGTTAGACATAACTGAGGGACTGAACTGAACTGAATGACTTCTGCAATGAGACGTAAAGAACCTGAGCTTCATTAAATCCTGAGACTAGGTGTCTGACCTCAATTTAAAGGTAGTGGGTTCTGGCTGGCTTTGAGTCCCTGTACATGGGTTCAAGTTCAATCTGAGGTGAATGATTTCAGCTGGTGAGACACAAAGGGACAATATAAGGTAAAAAAAAGTGCTGAAAGTTAGGTGTTGGTCCTAGAATGGCTCATGGGATGCCATGAGCAAGGTTTACCAGGGAGGATGCTCCATTGATGTCTGCCCACGTTTGTCAGTCTTGTTGGCCCCAAATGTTTTGGGGCTCTGATTGAAAACCTAGGTCCATACCAGAAGAATGATGGCAACTGGAATGGTTTGCTATAGAAAGATGATCTGGAATGGCTATGCTCATGCACATCCAACAGCAAAACTGTCACAGCAAGACTTGATAATCGGTAATCTTCTCCTGGACTCTGAAGTCTTTCTCCTGCATGCAATATTCACTCCGGTTCCATTTCTGTCTTTCTTTTCTAAACTGCAGGAGACCTGTGTGACTGCCAAGATATACTTGTTATTGATAAATCCTGACCTTTTATTTCCAACTTATAGTTAGACCAATTCCCACTCATTGTCAACACTGATGGGGACACTTTCTGTACCATTCATTTGCATCACTGGGGCTCTATCGACTGGTTAGGAGACTACCTCAGAAGTAGTAAATCCTAAGTGCCAACCTTGACCAAGTTGCACGGTGAGTTTTGACTTAAAAGTAGAGTTTTGCATAGCACGGAAATTAGAGCTATCACCTCAGGCTTGTGTCTGAAATGAATCAGGCCATATCAATTCTGACCAATACCCCCTGGGGCATATATTCCAGGATTGGGAAAAAATTGACAAAACACGTTAAAAAGTGAAAAGCTTATTAAGTTATATAATCGGATTTGCCCACATTATGAGTCAAGAAATTTAAATGGAGTGAGGTACCATATGTTCAAATCTTCATGACCTTGCATTTAGGCAATGAAACCCCCTCATAATTAACACATGTGTAGCTTGGAGAGATGACTCTAAGAAAGACAGAAAATACATTTCAATAGAATCCCCTTGTGAGGCCATGCAGTACACTGTGTGGGGAAAAACACTGCTTCAAGGTGGACACACAATGGAATTACCAGGCAAATTTTATTGATAGGAATAGACAGGACCATATGATTACTGTTTAGTAGAGATTACAAAAACAGTAAAACCTGTCAATTCTGAAAAGTGAAAGAGGCATAATGGGGACAGGACAAAAACATTGCAGTCTTCCAAGGGAGATTAGGTAGGCTTTTAGGAAGTATATGAACATGGGCCCCTCTTCCCTAAAGGAATAAGCTCTTTTAGCTATTCATTTCGTAACCGAGTCTGCCCCAGACATCAGGCACAAAATTCAGAAAGCAACTGCTAGCCCTCAGATTCTGGTAAATGATTGGCTTATTTTGGTTTTCAATAATAAGGATATGGCCAAAAAGGCTGACTGCACTCAGAAAAATATGCAAAGGTCCAAAAGATTGCAGTGGCTTTGTCTGCTCAGAGACCACCAAAGGGGAGGTTGGCTTTTCTAGTGGAGGTGTCAGGAAAGAAGCAGTGGCACACTTTCCTGGAACCCATTTTGTGCAACATTGATGGCCTGTTGCTTTTACATTCCCTTCTGTTTGTGCCTGATTGTCCCATCCTTTTAATGGGAAGAGACTTATTAACTAAACTAGGGGCCACTCTATTTCTTGAGGGGCAAGAGAACCACCTTCATCATCAAATGATTTTTACAGAAAGTGGAAAGGAGCAGAATGAATCTGGAGCTGAAATAGAAGCCTTAGTAGATCCTGGAGTGTGGAATATCAAGGTTCTGGTCTTGGCCAAAGATTATCTAGTTGGTGGTTATTAAGTTTAAAAGGGTTATAGAGTGTCTAAATATAAGGCACAAATTTCTTAAACCAGGATGATCCTTAAAAGGGTTTGTAAGTTGATTACCAAAATGGGAGGCCACTGGTCCAGCTAAACTAACCATAGCTGATATATGGAACCTGATAGGAATTTTCGAGAAGGCCTTCTCTCCTAAGCTGAATGAGAGAAAATAAAACCTTACAACATAGGTGAATGGGTAGGTCAGTCATTTGACATCATTCAGGTGGCCATCCACTTCTTTGAGGAAAAAAAAGAAGAAAAAAATTTTTTTTTCTGGCCTTAAGTAAAAAAAGTCACCCTTAGAGAAGTTTTCCCGTGCCATGGACTTCCCTTGTGTCTCAGCTGAAGAATTTGCCTGCAGTGTGGGAGACCTGGGTTTGATCCCTGGGTTAGGAAGATCCCCTTGAGAAGAGAAAGGCTACCCACTTCAGTAGAGGGGTCACAAAGAGTCAGACATGACTGAGTGAATTTCACTCACTTGAGATGCAAAATGTCTTTTCCATGAACATTAATCTCCACCATCTTTTTTAAATGCAAATTTTGAAGAAAGGGGGAAGGTAATTTAGAACTTGACTTGTCAAGGGTAAATATAAATCTTAAGTATCTTTTCATACTGTTCATGGGGTTCTCAAGGCAAGAATACTGAAGTGGTTTGCCATTCCCTTCTCCAGTGGACCACATTCTGTCAGACCTCTCCACCATGACCCGCCCATCTTGGGTTGTCCCGCGGGCATGGCTTAGTTTCATGGAGTTTGATAAGGCTGTGGTCCTAGTGTGATTAGATTGACTAGTTTTCTGTGATTATGGTTTCAGTGTGTCTGCCCTCTGATGCCCTCTTGCAACACCTACCATCTTACTTGAGTTTCTCTTACCTTGGGCGTGGGGTATCACTTCATGGCTGCTCCAGCAAAGCACAGCCGCTGCTCCTTATCTTGGACGAAGGGTATCTCCTCACCGCTGCCCTTCCTGACCTTCAACATGGAATAGCTCCTCTAGGCCCTCCTGCGCCAGCACAGCCACCGCTCCTTGGATGTGGGTTGACCTTCCCGGCCGCCGCCCCTGGCCTCGGGCATGGGGTTGCTCCTCCCGGCCGCCACCCCTGGTCTTGGATGTGGGGTGGCTCCTCCCAGCCCCCAACCCTGGCCTCGGACGCGGGATGGCTCCTCCAGATCATTGCCCCTGACATCGGACGTGGGGTAGCTCCTCCCGGCCACCACCCCTGGCCTCGGACGTGGGGTGGCTCCTCTTGGCCCTTCCTGTGCATCACAGCCTGGCACTCTGGGCCACTGCCCCTGACCTCAGACGTGGGGTAGCTGCTCTCGGCCACGCTGAGTGCGCTGGCTGTCGCGGCCACTTGCGCTCAGTGCAACGGCCACAGCAGCCACTTGCAAACAGCATGAAAAGGCCAAATAATAGGATACTGAATGAGGAACTCCCCAGGTCAGTAGGTGCCCAATATGCTACTGGAGATCAGTGGAGAAATAACTCCAGAAAGAATGAAGGGATGGAGCCAAAGCAAAAACAATACCCAGCTGTGGATGTGACTGGTGATAGAAACAAAGTCCGATGCTTTAAAGAGCAATATGGCATAGGAACTTGGAATGTCAGGTCCATGAATCAAGGCAAATTGGAAGTGGTCAAACAATAGATGGCAAGGGTGAACGTCAACATTCTAGGAATCAGCGAACTAAAATGGACTAGAATGGGTGACTTTCACTCAGATGACCATTATATCTACTAATATGGGCAGGAATCCCTCAGAAGAAGTGGAGTAGCCATCATGGTCAACAAAAGAGTCTGAAATGCAATACTTGGATGCAATCTCAAAAACGACAGAATGATCTCTGTTCGTTTCCAAGGCAAACCATTCAATATCACTGTAATCTAAGTCTATGCCCCAACCAGTAATGCTGAAGAAGCTGAAGTTGAACGGTTCTATGAAGACCTACAAGACCTTTTAGAACTAACACCCAAAAAAGATGTCCTTTTCATTATAGGGGACTGGAATGCAAAAGTAGGAAGTCAGGAAACACCTGGAGTAACAGGAAAATTTGGACTTGGAATGCAGAATGAAGCAGGGCAAAGAATAATAGAGTTTTGCCAAGAAAATGCACTGGTTATAGCAAACAGCCTCTTCCAAAAACACAAGAAAAGACTCTACACATGGACATCACCAGATGGTCAACACTGAAATCAGATTTATTATATTATTTGCAACCAAAGATGGAGAAGCTCTATACAGTCAGCAAAAACAAGACCGGGAGCTGACTGTGGCTCAGATCATGAAATACTTATTATGAAATTCAGACTTAAATTGAAGAAAGTAGGGGAAACCGCTAGAACATTCAGGTATGACCTAAATCAAATCCCTTATGATTATACAGTAGAAGTGAGAAACAGACTTAAGGGCCTAGATCTGATAGATAGAGTGCCTGATGAACCATGGAATGAGGTTTGTGACATTATACAGGAAATAGGGATCAAGACCATCCCCATGGAAAAGGAATGCAAAAAAGCAAAATGACTGTCTGGGGAGGCCTTAATAATAGCTATGAAAAGAAGAGAAGTGAAAAACAAAGGGGAAAAGGAAAGATATAAGCATCTGAATGCAGAGTTCCAAAGAATAGCAAGAAGAGATAAGAAAGCCTTCTTCAGCGATCAGTGCAAAGAAATAGAGGAAAACAACAGAATGGGAAAGACTAGAGATCTCTTCAAGAACGTTAGAGATACCAAGGGAACATTTCATGCAAAGATGGGCTCTAAAAAGGACAGAAGTGGTATGGACTTAACAGAAACAGAAGATATGAAGAAGAGGTGGCAAGAATACACAGAAGAACTGTACAAAAAAGATCTTCACGACCCGGATAATCACGATGGTGTGATCACTCATCTAGAGCCAGACATCCTGGAATGTGAAATCAAATGGGCCTTAGAAAGCATCACTATGAACAAAGCTAGTGGAGGTGACGGAATTCCTATTGAGCTATTTCAAATCCTGAAAGATGATGCTGTGAAAGTGCTGCAGTCCATATGCCAGCAAATTTGGAAAACTCAGCAGTAGCCACAGGACTGGAAAAGATCAGTTTTCATTCCAATTCCAAAGAAAGGCAATGCCAAAGAATGCTCAGACTACCACACAATTGCACTCATGTCACATGCTAGTAAAGTAATGCTCAAAATTCTCCAAGCCAGGCTTCAGCAATACGTGAACCGTGAACTTCCTGATGTTCAAGCTGGTTTTAGAAAAGGCAGAGGAACCAGAGATCAAATTGCCAACATCCACACGATCATGGAAAAAGCAAGACAGTTCCAGAAAAACATCTATTTCTACTTTATTGACTATGCCAAAGCCTTTTACTGTGTGAATCACAATAAACTATGGAAAATTCTGAGAGAGATGGGAATACCAGACCACCTGACCTGCCTGTTGAGAAACCTGTATGCAGGTGAGGAAGGAACAGTTAGAACTGGACATGGAACAACAAACTGGTTCCAAATAGGAAAAGGAGTACGTCAAGGCTGTATATTGTCACCCTGTTTATTTAACTTCTATGCAGAGTACATCATGAGAAACGCTGGACTGGAAGAAACACAAGCTGGAATCAAGATTGCCGGGAGAAATATCAATAACCTCAGATATGTAAATGACACCACCTTTATGGCAGAAAGTGAAGAGGAACTAAAAAGCCTCTTGCTGAAAGTGAAAGAGGAGAGGGAAAAAGTTGGCTTAAAGCTCAACATTCAGAAAACGAAGATCATGGCATCCGGTCCCATCACTTCATGGGAAATAGATGGGGAAACAGTAGAAAGTGTCAGGCTTTATTTTTGGGGGCTCCGAAATCACTGCAGATGGTGACTGCAGCCATGAAATTAAAAGACGCTTACTCCTTGAAAGAAAAGTTATGACCAAGCTAGATAGTATATTCAAAAGCAGAGACATTACTTTGCCGACTAAGGTCCGTCTAGTCAAGGCTATGGTTTTTCCAGTGGTCATGTATGGATGTGAGATTTGGACTGTGAAGAAGGCTGAGCGCCGAAGAATTGATGCTTTTGAACTGTGCTGTTGGAGAAGACTCTTGAGGCTCCCTTGGACTGCAAGGAGATCCAACCAGTCCATTCTGAAGATCAATCCTGGGATTTCTTTGGAAGGAATGATGCTAAAGCTGAAACACCAGTACTTTGGCCACCTCATGCGAAGAGTTGACTCATTGGAAAAGTCTATGATGCTGGGAGGGATTGGTGGCAGGAGGAGAAGGGGACGACAGAGGATGAGATGGCTGGATGGCATCACAGACTCGATGGACTTGAGTCTGAGTGAACTCCCGGTGTTGGTGATGGACAGGGAGTCCTGGCCTGCTGTGATTCATGGGGTCACAAAGAGTCGGACACAGCTCAGTGACTGAACTGAACTGAAGTGTCTTCTCTATAGACATTAGTAAAATGTATTTAGCCACCTAGACAGGTAACCTTGGTTTCTTCTGTCTGTGAGAAACCTAATTTGAATTCAATCCCTTTTAACTGATGGGTTTTATATTGTTGTACCTGAAATTTTGAAATGGAAACTATGAAATCTCTGTGTGTGTATCTATATGTATTGTAGATGTATGGTGTTGCAAAAATTAATTAATAAAAGTGCTATTTAATTGGCCTAATTAAATAGATTGGCCTAAGGGAACTTAAGTTCTTATATAAACACTCATAAGTGTGAAGAAAATCAGCCAAAAAGAATTTCAGGTTCACAAGATCTAAGAACTATTCAATATTAAATTAATATATGATATTAAGGCTGCCTTAACCTTGTTAGTTTAATTATTATAGACATATCTTTAAAGTTATCAATGTTAAGAATAATAGTTCTGTAGTACCTAGGTTTACTGAAAATCAAGTTTATGTTATTCTTGTTACAGAGTAATAACTAGGATTATTTGGTATGTTAAATGTAGTCATTTGTGATCCTTGTTATTATAACTGAGTTTATCCGTGTCAACTACAAATTGTCACTTACCAAGAGCATTGCCAACGACTAAACAACAAAGGCATTTGCCATCTGCCTCTGTAGCTGTTGACCTTCAACAACTCCTGAGGGAGATCAGGGGGGAGTGAGGTACTCTGTGCTTCAGGGAATCTGGTTGGACAGGTCTTTAGAGAGTTAGATGTTTTTAGGAATAGATTTTATGATCTCAATTTTTGCATCTCCTCATATCTAGAGAAGCAGTAGATCCCTTCATGGTGATATCAGTCCCTCATGACTCACAAAAAACCTTTTGTAAAATGAGTGCTTCATGGTATTGAATTCCCCCTTCACCAAAACCTTATATATTGACCTTCCCCCACTGCCGCTTTGGAGCAGTCTCTCAGAGCTATCTGAGATGCTGTCTCCCAGGCTGCAGTCCTCACTGGCCCCAAATAAAATGTAACTAGCAACTCTCAAGTTATACATCATTTTTAGTTGACATCCATTACACTGTAATCAGATATTTAACCATGCTTTTTAAGTCTTTTGTCATTTATAGATAGTTATCTTTCACTCTGATGCAGTTACAAAAGTGCTTAATCATCAAGAAGACTCACAGGAAGGCTAAAGAAACAGTAACAACAGTTGCACATCAAGATTATGGCTATGGAAGGATTCCAGTCCATACCAACTTAAAAGTGTCAACTACAAATTGGCACTTGCCTGTGAACTATGAACTGGTGCTTGCCAAGAGAAATGGCTAGAGACTGCACAGCAACAACAAGGGCATTTGCCATCTGCCTGTGCTGCTGCAACTAATGACATTTGATATTCCCCAAAGGGAATTCAGGATGGAGAATGAGGCACTCTGTGTTCCAGAGAAACTGGTGGAACAGGTTTTTTGTTTTTTGTTTGTTTGTTTTTTTTAATTAATTTATTTATTTATTTATTTTTTACTTTACATTTCTGTATTGGTTTTGCCATACATTGACATGAATCCACCACGGGTGTACATGCGTTCCCAAACATGAACCCCCCTCCCACCCCCCTGCCCACTAACATCTCTCTGGGTCATCCCCGCGTACCAGCCCCAAGCGTGCCATATCCTGCATCGGACATAGACTGGCGATTCGATTATTACATGATATTATACATGTTTCAATGCCATTCTCCCAAATCATCTCACCCTCTCCCTCTCCCTCTGAGTCCAAAAGTCCGCTATACACATCTGTGTCTTTTTTGCTGTCCTGCATACAGGGTCATCATTGCCATCTTTCGAAATTCCATATATATGTGTTAGTATACTGTATTGGTGTTTTTCTTTCTGGCTTACTTCACTCTGTATAATCGGCTCCAGTTTCATCCATCTCATCAGAACTGATTCAAATGTATTCTTTTTAATGGCTAATACTCCATTGTGTATATGTACCACAGTTTTCTTATCCATTCATCTGCTGATGGACATCTGCGTTGTTTCCATGTCCTGGCTATTATAAACAGTGCTGCAATGAACATTGGGGTACATGTGTCTCTTTCAATTCTGGTTCCTCAGTGTGTATGCCCAGCAGTGGGATTGCAGGGTCATTAGATAGCTAGATGTCATGAACTGATTTCATGATCCATATCCTTTCATCTCCTCATATCTAGAAAAGCACTAAATCCTTTCATGGTGACATCAGCTCCTC
Source organism: Oryx dammah (assembly GCF_014754425.2). Classification (NCBI taxonomy): domain Eukaryota; kingdom Metazoa; phylum Chordata; class Mammalia; order Artiodactyla; family Bovidae; genus Oryx; species Oryx dammah. Next base: position 1,473,417 of record NW_024070201.1, on the reverse strand, counting down.
CTGACTCCCAGTAAACCTTTCATAAAGTAAGCTTTATTGCATTGAACTTTGCCTTTACCGAGATCTTATATATTCACCTTCCCCCACTGTCTCTTTGAAGCAGTCTCTAGAGATATCTGAAGTGCTGTCTCCTGGGCTGCAGTGCTCATTTTACACCAGTTAACTCACAACTCTCACACTGTCCATCTATTTCAGTTGACAAGTAAAAGAGCTGTCTTGCCTTGGAGGCCCTAGCTCAGGCATCCAGAGATTTTTACTCCCTGATAGGCAGGGTCAACATCCCTACTCAGCTGTTGCAGAAGACAGATCTTTGCCCCTCTGCTTTATAAGAATTTGGGGACAAAACCCCTGAGGAGGAATGAAACAGGAAGGAAGGAGGCAGGGCACAATCTTTAAGAGTGACATAACCATTGTTGTTGTTCAGTTGCTAAATCATGTCCAATTTTGCGACCCCATGGTCTGCAGCATACCAGGCTTCCCTCTCCTTCACCATCTCCCAGAGATTGCTCAGATTCATGTCCGTTAAGTCAGTGATTCTATCTAAATATCTTATCCTCTGCTGCCCCCTTCTCCTTTTGTCTTCAATCTTTCCCAGTATGAGTCTTTTCCAATAAGTTAGCATTTCACATCAATTAGTCAAAATACTGGAGCTTCAGCATCAGTCCTTCCAGTTAATATTCAGGATTGATTTATTTTAAGAATGGTTGGTTTTTATCTCATTGCAATCCAAGGTACTCTCAAGGGTCTTCTCTAGCAGCACTATTCAAAAGCATAAATTCTTCAGCGCTGTCTACTTTATGGTTCAGCATTCACGCCTATACATGATTACTGGAAAACCCATAGCTTTGACTAGACACACTTTTGTCAACAAAGTGATGTCTCTGCTTTTTAACAAGCAGTCTAGGTTTTTCATCACTTTCCTTCCAAGGAACAACAGTCTTTTAATTTCCTGACTGCAGTCACTGTCCGGAGTGATTTTGGAGCCCAAAAAAATAAAATCTGTCACTGTTTGCACTTTTTCCCTTTCTATTTGCCATAAAGTGATGGGACAATATGCCATGATCTTAGTTTGTAAGGGTGAGTTTTAAGCAGCTTTTTCACTCTTTTCTTTTACCCTCATCAAGAGGCTCATTCGTTCCTCTTCAATTTCTGCCATTAGAGTAGTGTAATCTGCATATTAGAGGTTGTTGACAATTTCCTGGCAATCTTGATTCCAGCTTGTAATTCATCCAGCACAAAATTTCGTATGCTGTATTCTGAATAGAAGTTAAGTAAGGAGGGTGGCAATTTACAACCTTGTTGTACTCCTTTCCAAATATTTTTGTTGTTTCATTTCCATCATTCCATGTTCAGTTCTATTATTGCTTCTTTATCTGCGTTACAGGTTTCTCAGGAGACAGGCAAAGTGGTCTGGTATTCCTATCTCTTTAAGAATTTTCCACAGATTACTGTGATCCACATAGTCAAAAGATTTAGTGTAGTCAAAGAAGCAGACATAGATGTTTTTCTGAAATTTCCTGCTTTCTCTATGATCCAACATATGTTAGCAATTTGATCTCTGGTTCCTCTGCCTTTCCTAAACCGAGTTTATACATCTGGAAATTCTCAGTTCCTGTACTGCTAAAGCCTATCTTGAAGGATTTTGAGGACAACCTTGCTAGCATGAAAGCTAGCATGAAAAGAGCACAAATGTATGGTAGTTTTAATATTATTTGGCATTGCTTTTGGGGGGAGGATTGAATGAAAATTGATCTCTTCCAGTCCTATGGCCACTGCTGAGTTTTCCAGATTTGCTGACATATTGAGTATGGCACTTTAATGGCATCATCTTTTAGGATTTGAAATAGCTCAGCTGGAATTCCATCATTTCCACTAGCTTAGTTCATAGTATTGCTTCCTAAGACTCACTTGATTTCAGAATCCAGGGTGTCTGACTCTAGGTGAGTGACCATACCATCATGGTTATCTAAGTCATTAAGACTTTTTTGGTATAGTTCTTCTGCATGTTTTGCAACTTAATCTTAATCTCTTCTGCATCTCTTAGGTCCTTATAATTTCTGTCCTTTATTGTGCTCATTTTTGCATGAAATGTTCCCTTCATATCTCCAATTTTCTTGAAAACATCTCTAGTTTTTCCCATTCTATTGTTTTGCTCTTTTTCTCTGCATTTTTCATTTAAGAAAGACTTATTGCTCCTTGCTGTTCTCTGGAACTCTGCATTTAGTGGGTATATCTTTCCCTTTCTTCTTTCCCTTTTACTTCTCTTCTTTTCTCAGCTATTTGCGAAGCCTCCTCAAACAATCACTTTGCCTTCTTGCATTTCTTTTTCTTTGGAAAGGTTTTGGTCATTACCTCCTGTAAAATGTTACAAACCTTCATCCATAGTTCTTCAGGCAGTCTGTCTATCAGATCTAATACCCTGAATCTATTTGTCACCTCTACTGTATGTATAATCATAAGGGATTTGATTTAGGTCACACCTAAATGGCATACTGATTTTTCCTACTTTCTTAAAGTCTGAATTTTTCAGTAAGGAGCATATGAACTGAGCCACAGTCAGCTCCTGGTCTTGTTTCTGCTGACTGTATGGAGCTTCTCCATCTTTGGCTGCAAAGAATATAATCAATCTGATTTTGGTATTGACCATCTGGTGATGTCCATGTGTATAGTCATCCTTTGTGTTGTTAGAAAAGAGTGTTTGCTATGATCACTGTGTTCTCTTGACAAAACTCTGTTAGCCTTTGTCCTGCTTCGTTTTGTACTCTATGGCCAAACTTACCTATTACTCCAGCTATCTCTTGATTTTCTACTTTTTCATTCCAATCCTATATGATGAAAAGGACATCTTTCTTTAATGTTAGTTCTAGAAAGTCTTGTAGGTCTTCATAGAACTGGTCAACTTCAGCTCTTCAGCATTAGTGGTTGGGGCATAGACTTAGATTACTGTGATGTTGAATGGCTTGCCTTGGAAATGAACAAAGATTATTCTGTCATTTTTGAGATTGTACCCAAGTACTGGATTTTGGACTCTTCTGTTGGCTCTGAGGGCTACTCCATTTCTTCTGAGAGATTCCTGCCCACAGTAGTATATATAATGGTCATCTGAATTCAATTTCCCCATTTCCATCCAATTTAGTTCACTGATACCTACAATTTCAGTGTTCACTCTTACCATCTCCTGCTTAATCTTATCCAATTTACCTTGATTCATAAACCTAACATTCCAGTTCCTATGCAATATTGTTCTTTATAGCATCAGACTTTACTTTCACCACCAGACATATCCACTACTGAGCATCATTTCCACTTTGGCCCAGATGCTTCATTCTTTCTGGAGCTATTAGTAATTGCCCTCCTCTCTTCCCAGTAGCCTATTGGACACCTTCCAACCTAGGGTCTCATCTTCCAGTGTCATATATTTTTGCCTTTTCATACTGTTCATGGGGTTCTCACAGCAAGAATACTGGCATGTACTGGGGACCTGCCCAGTTGGATCCAGGGTATCTGAGGTGTGACAGCACTGGTGACTGAAATTTATAGATTTAGAAATATATAGAGAGATAAGAAAATAGTTAAGAAAATAGAGAAGAGAAAATAGGCTGATATTCCTTGGTTTACACAGAAAACCAATAAAGCCTCAGACAAGAGACTTGCTCTGTTCACGTAGGCCACAGGCACCCGCTTGAATAAAGTAGGGTGCCCCACCTTGGGCTCCTTCTCATGTGGGTCTTAGAAGTCTGGGCAGGAAAGTGAACTCAGAGGGCCTCTACACCCCAGGGAGTCAGCCTGAAAAGAAAATAAAGAAAGAAACAAAGAAAGACACGGGGGAGCCAAGCGATGATGAGGCAATGCCCAAAACTTTATTTTCCAGGGGAGCTTATATACCTTGAGCTGTACATAGAGAATAATGGAAGATGCAGAGTCATGCAGGATCAGCAGTCCTGACCCTTATCGAGACCAGGCTTTCTCTCTGCATTCCTTCCGACATACAAAGGTCTCAGGTGATTTACATCATCTTCTGGCCAGGAGGCCTATTAACATTTTATGACTCTTTCTTCTGATAAAGGTTAGTTAACGAGAAAGCTTATTTTCTTTTCTAAAGTCAGGTGCCATTCTCCGAAAACACTAAAGTTGCATTCCTATAGAGCAAAGGTGCAGTGGGCTATAACAAGGAAAGAATTTATTAACTCAAGGTTTAGTGTTGTTAATATCAAGGCCACTACTTATATTTCTATATATCAGCTATATTAATTAATGCACTCCTAGGTACACAACAAAAGATACGAAAACTTGGCAGCAAGCATTGGCTCAACAATGAAACCCTTAACCAGTTCTATTCTAATGATTTTTAACTCCTCGAAAGGCTCTACATTCCTAGAACGTTTTAAGCTTCCCATGCTCCTCACAGTTGGGAGGCTGTAAACAATCACATGTGTAACTTCAGGAGTCTGAACAAACCTGCATGCAAGTTAGAAAGTGATCAGAGGGGTTTGAATTGAAACACTACAATTACGCTCAGGAGACTTATTAACTAGAGCTCTAAGTTAATTTTCCAGAGAAAAGTAGTTGGGGATAGCCCCTGTTAATGTCAGAAGAGTGTAGTATAGCAGACAGTGGGCAGATTTTGGTTTCAGGATAGATGCTTGGGCAGATCCAGGGGACCCCTTGAGAGCTGATTTGCCTTTGCCCATCAGGTCTCTTCCTCATGACCTTTGCCATGGGTGGGGTCGGGGAGTCCCTCGAGTCCTGATTCCACCTTGCCCATCAGGGCTCTCCCGCATGACCTTGTCATGGGTGGGATCTCCCGTGTTGGCTCCCAGCAGGAGTGGTTTGCCATTCTCTCCTCCAGTGGACCACATTTTGTCAGATCTCTCCACTACGACCCTTCCATGTTGGGTGGCCCTGCATGGCATGGTTCATAGCTTCTTTGACTTATGCAAGCCCCTTCACCATGACAAGTCTATGATCTATGACAGGGGACACAGCCACAGGACATGAGAAAAACTGGTTAGAAACAACTAGGTCCAAGATGGTGGAAGATGTGACTTCCAGTAGACCTTTGGCCTCATTATATGCTCATTGTAATACACTAACATGCTAAATGACATATCCACAGACACCATGACAGTTCAGAAGCTAACCATAAAAGACCAAAAAGTGGGCGATAGCCCAATTCCTGGAAATCTTCACCCCTCCCCCCAAATAATTGGAATAATCCTCCCATTCATTAGTCCAGTTCAGTCACTCAGTCGTGTCAACTCTTTGCCACCCCGTGGACTGAAGCACACCAGGCTTCCCTGTCCATCACCAGCTGACGGAGTTTACTCAGACTCATGCCCATTGAGTTGGTGATGCCATCCAACCATCTCATCCTCTTCAGTTCAGTTCAGTTCAGTCGCTCAGGCGTGTCCGACTCTTTTCGACCCCATGAACGGCAGCATGCCAGGCCTCCCTGTCCATCACCAGCTCCCGGAATTCACTCAAACTCACATCATCAAGTTGGTATTGCCATCCAGCCACCTCATCCTCTGTCGTCTTCTTCTCCTCCTGCCCCCAATCCCTCCCAGCATCAGAGTCTTTTCCAATGAGTCAACTCTTCGCATGAGATGGCCAAAGTACTGGAGTTTCAGCTTTAGCATCATTCCTTCCAAAGAAATCACAGGGCTGATTTAATTCAGAATGGACTGGTTGGAACTCCTTGCATTCCAAGGGACTCTCAAGAGTCTTCTCCAACACCACAGTTCAACAGCATCAATTCTTTGGCACTCAGCTTTCTTCACAGTCTAACTCTCACATCCATACATGACTACTCGAAAAACCATAGCCTTGACTAGACGGACCTTTGTTGGCAAAGTAATGTCTCTGCTTTTGAATATGCTATCTAGGTTGGTTATAACTTTCCTTCCAAGAAGTAAGCGTCTTTTAATTTCATGGCTGCAATCACGATCTGCAGTGATTTTGGAGCCCCACAAAATAAAGTCTGACACTGTTTCCCCATCTATTTCCCATCAAGTGATGGGACCAGATGCCATGATCTTAGTTTTCTGAATGTTGAGCTTTAAGCCAACTTTTTCACTCTACTCTTTCAATTTCATCAAGAGGCTTTTTAGTTCCTATTCATTTTCTGCCATAAGGGTGGTGTCATCGGCATATCTCAGGTTATTGAGATTTCTCCCAGCAATCTTGATTCCAGCTTGTGCTTCTTCCAGCCCAACGTTTCTCATGATGTATTCTGCATATAAGTTAAATAAGCAGGGTGACAATATATAGCCATGACGTACGCCTTTTCCTATTTGGAACCAGTCTGTTGTTCCATGTCCAGTTCTAACTGTTGCTTCCTCACCTGCATACAGGTTTCTCAACAGGCAGGTCAGGTGGTCTGGTATTCCCAACTCTTTCAGAATTTTCCATAATTTATTGTGATCCACACAGTCAAAGGCTTTGGCATAGTCAATAAGGCAGAAATAGATGATTTTCGGGAACACTCTTGCTTTTTCCATGATCCAGCAGATGTTGGCAATTAGATCTCTGGTTCCTCTGCCTTTTCTAAAACCAGCTTGAACATCAGGAAGTTCACGGTTCACGTATTGCTGAAGCCTGGCTTGGAGAATTTTGAGCATTACTTTACTAGCATGTGACATGAGTGCAATTGTGCGGTAGTTTGAGCATTCTTTGGCATTGCCTTTTTTTGGAATTGGAATGAAAACTGACCTTTTCTAGTCTTGTGGCTACTGCTGAGTTTTCCAAATTTGCTGGCATATGGACTGCAGCACTTTCACAGCATCATCTTTCAGGATTTGAAATAGCTCCTTTGGAATTCCATCACCTCCACTAGCTTTGTTCATAGTGATGCTTTCTAAGGCCCAACCTGACTTCACATTCCAAGATGTCTGGCTCTAGATGAGTGATCACACCATCGTGATTATCTGGGTCGTGAAGATCTTTTTTGTACAGTTCTTTTGTGTATTCTTGCCACCTCTTCTTCATATCTTCTGCTTCTGTTAGGTCCATACCATTTCTGTCCTTTATCGAGCCCATCTTTGCATGAAATGTTCCCTTGGTATCTCTAACGTTCTTGAAGAGATCTCTAGTCTTTCCCATTCTGTTGTTTTCCTCTATTTCTTTGCATTGATCGCTGAAGAAGGCTTTCTTATCTCTTCTTGCTATTCTTTGGAACTCTGCATTCAGATGCTTATATCTTTCCTTTTCTCTTTTGCTTTTCGCTTCTCTTCTTTTCACAGCTATTTGTAAGTCATCCCCAGACAGCCATTTTGCTTTTTTGCATTTCTTTTCCATGGGGATGGTCTTGATCCCTGTCTCTTGTACAATGTCACGAACCTCTGTCCATAGTTCATCAGGCACTCTGTCTATCAGATCTAGTCCCTTAAATGTATTTCTCACTTCCATTGTATAATCATAAGGGATTTGATTTAGTCATACCTGAATGGTCTAGCAGTTTTCCCTACTTTCTTCCATTTAAGTCTGAATTTGGTAATAAGGAGTTCATGATCTGAGCCACAGTCAGCTCCTGGTCTTGTTTTTGTTGACTGTATAGAGCTTCTCCATCTTTGGCTGCAAAGAATATAATCAATCTGATTTCGGTGTTCACCAGTTGGTGATGTCCATGTGTAGAGTCTCCTCTTGTGTTGTTGGAAAAGGGTGTTTACTATGACCCGTGCATTTTCTTGGCAAAACTCTATTAGTATTTGCCCTGCTTTCTTCCACATTCCAAGGCCAAATTTGCCTGTTACTCCAGGTGTTTCTTGACTTCCTACTTTTGCATTCCAGTCCCCTACAATGAAAAGGATATCTTTTGGGGGTGTTAGTTCTAAAAGGCCTTGTAGGTCTTCATAGAACCGTTTAACTTCAGCTTCTTCAGCGTTACTGGTTGGGGCATAGACTTGCATTACGGTGATATTGAATGGTTTGCCTTGGAAACGAACAGAGATCATCCTGTCGTTTTTGAAACTGCATCCAAGTACTGCATTTCAGACACTTTTGTTGACCATGATGGCTACTCCATTTCTTCTGAGGGATTCCTGCCCACGATAGTAGATATAATGGTCATCTGAGTTAAATTCATCCATTCTAGTCCATTTCAGTTCGCTGATTCCTAGAATGTCGACGTTCACTCTTGCCACCTCTTGTTTGACCACTTCCAATTTGCCTTGATTCATGGACCTGACATTCCAGGTTCCTATGCAATAATGTTCTTTACAGCATCAGACATTGCCACCATCACCAGTCACATCCACAGCTGGGTATTGTTTTTGCTTTGGCTCCTTTCCTTCATTCTTTCTGGAGTTATTTTTCCACTGATCTCCAGTAGTGTGTTGGGCACCTACTGACCTGGGAAGTTCCTCTTTCAGTATCCTAACATTTTGCCTTTTCATACTGTTCATGGGGTTCTCAAGGCAAGAATACTGAAGTGGTTTGCCATTCCCTTCTCCAGTGAACCACATTCTGTCATACCTCTCCAACATGACCTACCGGTCTTAGGTTGCCCCACGGGCATGGCTTAGTTTCATTGAGTTCAACAATGCTGTGGTCCTAGTGTGATTAGATTGACTAGTTTTCTGTGAGTATGGTTTCAGTGTCTCTGCCCTCTGATGCCCTCTTGCAATACCTACCATCTTACTTGGGTTTCTTTTACCTTTGGTGTGGGGTATCTCTTCACGGCTGCTCCAGCAAAGTGCAACCACTGCTCCTTACCTTGGACGAAGGGTATCTCCTCACCCCCGCCCTTCCTGACCTTCAACATGGGATAGTTCCTCTAGGCCCTCCTGCGCCTGCGCAGCCACCACTCCTTGAATGTGGGGTTGCTCCTCTGGGCCACCACCTCTGGCCTCGGGCGCAAGGTGGCTCCTCCCGGCCGCCGCCCCTTACCTTGGACATGGGGTGGCTCCTCCCGGCCGCCCCTGGCCTCACACATGAGGTGGCTCCTCCCAGCCACCGCCCCTGACCTCGCACGTGGGGTAGCTCCTCTCAGCCGTTCCTGCACCATTGCAGCCTGGCACTCTTGGCCGCTGCCCCTCGGGCATGGGGTCCTCCCAGCTTCTGCCCCTGACCTCAGATGTGGGGTACCTCCTCTTAGCCATGCTTAGTGCACCAGTCACAGCTGCCCATTCTTAGTGCTTAGTCTTCATACGTATACTCAAACCAAGATTAACACAAGAGCCAACAAGCTCCAGTGCAAGGCACAACATGCTAATTCTCTAGCTAACAGGAATACAATTCTGAAAATTGAAAGACGGCTGCCAAAAGCCATACCAAACCCATAGACTCAGTACTGGACACTTCATTGTACTGCAGAGAGAAGAGATCCATCTCCACCCACCAGAACACAGACACAAGCTCCCCCATCCAGGAAACCTTGAGAGGCCATTTGTCCAACCCCACCCACAGGGAGCAGACCCTCTATTAAGAGGAATCACAAACTTCCAGCCTGTAGAAAGGGTACCCCAAACACACAATCTAAACGAAATGAAAAGGCAGAGAAATATACAGCAGATGAAGGAACATGATAAAAACTCAACAAACCAAACAAAAGAGGAGGAGATAGGGAGTCTACCTTTAGAAGAATTCGTAATAATGATAGTAAAAATGATCCACAATCCTGAAAACAAAATAAAGTTACAGATAAACAGACTAGAGACAAGGATTGAGAAGGTGCAAGAAATGTTTAACAAGGACATAGAATAAATAAAGAATAGTCAATCAATAATGAACAATGCAATAAGTAAGATTAAAATCACTCTGGAATAAGCGAGGCTAAAATAAAATGTGACCACCACTGTGCCCCTTGTGTCAGGGCGGAAATTAGACACTGAAGAGTCCAGCAAACAGAAGAAGCTAAAATAAGCAGAAGGAACCGCTTGGGAAGTGACAGGTGCAATAGATTAAAACCCTGTAGTTAGCACTGACTACATAGGAAGGGACCTATAGACCATGAGAAGTACAAGCCAGACCAAGGAACTATCTGAAAATGAAGTGACTGCACACTGTCCACAACAGCTCCAGAGAAAGACTTAGATATATTTTTACTCATCATTTTTTAAATTAAAAATTATTTTTTACTTTATTTTATTTTTTTGTTATTTTAAGTCCCCATTACTCCTTTAATTTTCATTTTTATAGCCTACAATTACCTTACCAAAAAAGAAAGACCCTATTTTTAAAGCAAACTTCATATATATATATATATATGTAATAATTTCTGTGACTTTGGGTTTTCTTTTTGTTTTGTTTTTTTGTTTGTTTGTTTTTTTAAACTATTGTATTTTTGAGAATCTAACCTCCACTCAAGATTTTTAATCTTTGCTTTTTGGTATTTGTTATCAACTTTGTACATTTAAGAACCCAATCTTCAGTACCCATTTTTACTTGGGAGCGAGATCACTGGCCTGACTGCTCTCTCCCTCTCTTGACTCTCCTTTTTCTCCACCAGGTCGCCTCTATTGCCCCTCCCCCTTTTCTTCTCTACCCAACTAGGTAAATTTCTTCGTGTGTTTCGGGCTATGGAGAACACTTAAGAAACAGATTACTGGCTGGATCTGTCTCTCTCCTTTTGATTCCCCATTTTATCCTCTTGGCCACCTCTGTCTCTTTCCTCCTTCTTCTCTTCTCTGTGTAACTCCGTGAACAATTCTGAAGGATTCAGACTATGGAGAGCACATAGGGAAGTGATTACTGGATAGCTTGCTCTCTGCCCTTTTGATACCCCTTCTTCTCCTCCTGGTCACATCTATCTTCCTCCTCCCTCTTCTCTTCTCCATGTAACTCTCTGTACCTCTCCGGGTGTCCCTCACTGTGGAGAAACTTTTCATCATTAACCTATATGTTTTATCATCAGTGCTGTAAAGATGGACAAGTCTTGAGGCTACTGTAAGAATAAGAATGAAAACCAGAGGCAGGAGGCTTAAGTCCAAATCCTGAGAACACCAGAGAACTCCTGAATCCAGGGAACATTAATCGATAGGAGCTCATCAAATGCCTTCATACCTACACTGAAACCAAGCATGACCCAAGAGCGAACAAGCTCCAGAGCAAGACATACCATGCAAATTCTCCAGCAACACAAGAACATGACCCTGAGCTTCTATACACAGGCTAACCAAAGTCACACGAAACCAACTGACATCTCAAAACTTACTACTGGACACTTCACTGCACTCCAGAAAGAAGAAATCCAGCTCAACCCACCAGAACACCAACACAAGCTTCCCTAAACAGAAAACCTTGACAAGCCAACCATCCAACCCCTACCCATATCAAGGAACCTCCACAATAAGAGGAACCAACTTCCAGAGTACAAAAAGGCCACGCCAAACACAAAATATTAAAAAAGGCACGGAAATATCAAGCAAGTAAAGGAACAGGATAAATGCGCACCAAACCAAACAAAAGAGGAAGAGATAAGGACTCTACCTGATAAAGAATTCTGAATAATGATAGTGAAAATGATCCAAAATCTTGAAAACAAATTGGAATTACAGATAAATAGCCTGGAGACAAGGATCAAGAAGATGCAAGAAAGGTGTAACAAGGACTTAGAAGAAATAAAAAAGAGTCAACATATAATGAATAATGCAATAAATGAGATCAAAAACACTGTGGAGGGAATCAATAGTAGAATAACTGAGGCAGAAGATAGGATAAGTGAGGTAGATGATAGAATGGTAGAAATAAATGAATCAGAGAGGAAAAAAGAATTAAAAGAGATGAGGACAACCTCAGAGACCTCTGGAACAATGTCAAACACCCCAACATTTGAATCACAGGAGTCCCAGAAGAAGACAAAAGGAAACATCATGAGAAAATACTTGAAGAGATAATAGTTGAAAACTTCCCTAAAATGAGGAAGGAAGTAATCACCCAAGTCTAAGAAACACAGAGAGTTCCAAACAGGATAAACCCAAGGCAAAACACCCCAAGACACATATTAATCAAATTAACAAAGATCAAACACAAAGAACAAATATTAAAAGCAACAGCAAGGGAAAAACAACAAATTACATACAAGGGGATTCCCATAAGGATAACAGCTGATCTTTCAATAGAAACTCTTCAGGCCAGAAGGGAATGGCAAGACATACTTAAAGTGATGAAAGAAAATAACCTACAGCCCAGATTACTGTACCCAGCAAGGATCTCATTCAAATATGAAGGAGAAATCAAAAGCTTTACAGACAAGCAAAAGCTGAGAGAATTCAGCACCACCAAACCAGCTCTCCAACAAATGCTAAAGCATCTTCTCTAGACAGGAAACACAGAAAAGGTGTATAAACTCGAATTCAAAACAATAAAGTAAATGGCAACGGGATCATGCTTATCAATAACTACCTTAAATGTAAATGGGTTGAATGCCCCGACCAAAAGACAAAGACTGGCTGAATGGATACAAAAACAAGACCCCTATATATGTTGTCTACAAGAGACCGACCTGAAAACAAGGGACACCATACAGACTGAAAGTGAAGGGGTGTAAAAACATATTCCATACAAATAGAGACCAAAAGAAGGCAGGAGTAGCAAAACTCATATCAGATAAAATAGATTTTAAAACAAAGGCTGTGAAAAGAGACAAAGATGGACAGTACATAATGATCAAACGATAAATCCAAGAAGAAGATATAACAATCATACATATATATGCACCCAACAAAAGAGCACCACAATATGTAAGACAAATGCTAACAAGTATGAAAGGGGAAATTAACAATAACACAATAATAGTGGGAGACTTTAATACCCCACTCACACCTATGGACAGATCATCTAAACAGAAAATTAACAAGGAAACACAAACTTTAAATGATACAATAAACCAGTTAGACCTAATTGATATCTATAGGACATTTCACCCCAAAACAATGAATTTCACCTTTTTCTCAAGTGCACATGGAACCTTCTCCAAGATAGATCACATCCTGGGCCATAAATCTAGCATTGGTAAATTTATAAAAAAAAATGGAAATCGCTCCAAGCATCTTTTCTGGCCACAATGCAATACGATTAGATGTCAATTACAAAACTATTAAAAATTCCAACATATGGAGGCTGAACAACAAGCTTCTGAAAAACGAACAAAGCAGAGTATAAATCAAAAAAGAAATCAAACTATGCATAGAAACGAATGAAAATGAAAACACAACAACCCAAAACCTATGTGACACTGTAAGAGCAGTACTAAGGGGGAGATTCATAGCAATACAGGCATACCTCAAGAAACAAGAAAAAAGTCAAATAAATAACCTAACTCTGCATCTAAAGCAACTTGAAAAGGAAGAAATAATGAACCCCAGGCTTAGTAGAAGGAAAGAAATCTTAAAAATTAGGGCAGAAATAAATGCAAAAGAAACAAGAGAGACCATAGCAGAAATCAACAAAACCAAAAGCTGGTTCTTTGAGAAGATAAATAAAATTGACAAACCATTAGCCAGACTCATCAAGAAACAAAGGAACAAAAATCAAATCAACAAAGTTAGAAATGAAAAGGGAGAGATCACAACAGACAACACAGAAATAAAAAGGATCCTAAGATATTACTATCAGAAACTATATGCAAATAAAATGGACAACTTGGAAGAGATGGGCAAATTCTTAGAAAAGTACAACTTTCCTAAATTGAACCAGGAAGAAATAGAAAATATTAACAGACCCATCACAAACACGGAAATTGAAACTGTAATCAGAAATCTTCCAATAAACAAAAGCCCAGGACCAGATGGCTTCACAGCTGAATTCTACCAAAAAATTTAGAAAAGAACTAACACCTATGCTACTTAAACTCTTCCAGAAAATTGCAGAGGAAGGTAAACTTCCAAACACATTCTATGAGGCCACCATCACCCTAGTACCAAAACCTGACAAAGATGCCACAATAAAAGAAAACTATGGGCCAATATCACTGATGAACATAAATTCAAAAATCCTTAACAAAATTCTAGCAAACAGAATCTAACAACATATTAAAAAGATCATAAACTATGACCAAGTGGGCTTTAATCCCAAAGATGCAAGGATTCTTCAATATCTGCAAATCAATCAATGTAATACACCACATTAACAAACTGAAAAATAAAAACCATATGATTATAACAATAGATGCAGAGAAAGGCTTTGACAAATTTCAATATCCATTTATGATAAAAAAACCCTCCAGAAAGCAGGAATAGAAGGAACATACCTTAACAAAATAAAAGCTATACATGACAAACCCTCAGCAAACATTATCCTCAATGGTGAAAAATTGAAAGCATTTCCCCTAAAGTTAGGAACAAGACGAGGGTGCCCACTCTCACCACTACTATTCAACAAAGTTTTGGAAGTTTTGGCCCCCACAATCAGAGCAGAAAAAGAAATAAAAGGAATCCAGATTGGAAAAGAAGTAAAACTCTCACTGTTTGCAGATGACATGATCCTCTACATAGAAAACCCTGAAGACACCAACAGAAAATTATTAGAGCTAATCAAAAAATATAGAAAAGTTGCAGGATATAAAATTAACACAGAGAGATCCTTTGCATTCCTATATAATAACAATGAGAAAACAGAAAGAGAAATTAAGGAAACAATTCCATTCACCATTGCAATGAAAAGAATAAAACACTTAGGAATACGTCTACCTAAAGAAAAAAAAGACCCATATATAGAAAACTATAAAACACTGGTGAAAGAAATCAAAGAGGACACAAATAGATGGAGAAATATACCATGTTCATGGATCAGAAGAATCAATATAGTGAAGATGAGTATACTACCCAAAGTAATCTATAGATTCAATGAAATCCCTATCAAGCTACCAATGGTATTTTTCAGAGAACTAGAACAAATAATTTCACAATTTGTATGGAAATGCAGGAAACCTCAAATAGCCAAAGCAATATGAGAAAGAAGATAGGAACTGGAGGAATCAACCTGCCTGACTTCAGTCTCTACTACAAAACCACAGTCATCAAGACAGTATGGTACTGGCACAAAGTCGGAAATACAGATCAATGGAACAAAATAGGAAGCCCAGAGATAAATCCACGCACCCATGGACATCATATCTTTGACAAGGGAGGCAAGAACATACAATGGAGAAAAGACAATGTCTTTAACAAGTGGTGCTGGGAAAACTGGTCAACCACTTGTAATGCAACACAGCAAAAGAGACACAAATGTATAGAACGGACTTTTGGACTCTGAGGGATAGGGAGAGGGTGGGATGATTTGGGAGAATGGCTTTGAAACATGTATACTATCATGTAAGAAACGAAATGCCAGTCTATGTTCGATACAGGATACAGGATGCTTGGAGCTGGTGCATGGGGATGATCCAGAGAGATGATATGGGTGGGAGGTGGGAGGGGGATTCAGGACTGGGAGCTTGTATACACCCGTGGTGGATTCATGTCAATGTATGGCAAAACCAATACAGTATTGTAAAGTAAAATAAAGTAAAAATAAAATTTAAAAAATAAAATAAAAGTTCAACTTAAAAAAAAAAAAAAGAATGAAACTAGAACACTTTCTAACACCATACACAAAAATAAACTCAAAATGGAATAAAGATCTAAATGTAAGACCAGAAACTATTAAACTCCTAGAAGGAAACATAGGCAAAACACTCTCCAAAATAAACCACAACAGGATCCTCTATGACCCACCTCCCAGAATACTGGAAATAAAAGCAAAAATAAACAAATGGGATCCAATTAAAATTAAAAGCTTCTGCACAACAAAGGAAACTATAAGCAAGGTGAAAAGATAGCCTTCTGAATGGGAGATAATAATAGCAAGTGAAGAAACTGACAAACAACTAATCTCAAAAATATACTAGCAACTCCTGCAGCTCAATTCCAGAAAAATAAATGACCCAATCAAAAAATGGGCCAAAGAACTAAATAAACATTTCTCCAAAGAAGACATACAGATGGCTAACAAACACATGAAAAGATGCTCAACATCACTCATTAAGAGAAATGCAAATCAAAACCACAATGAGGTACCATTTCACGCCAGTCAGAATGGCTGCGATCCAAAAGTCTACAAGCAATAAACGCTCGAGAGGGTGTGAAGAAAATGGAATCCTCTGACACTGTTGGTGGGAATGCAAACTAGTACAGCCACTATGGAAAACAGTGTGGAGATTCCTTTAAAAACTGGAAATAGAACTGCCATATGACCCAGCAATGTCACTGCTGGGCATACACACTGAGGAAACCAGAATTGAAAGAGACACGTGTACCCCAATGTTCATCGCAGTACTGTTTACAATAGCCAGGACACGGAAGCAACCTAGATGTCCATCAGCACATGAATGGATAAGAAAGCTGTGGTACATATATATAATAGAATATTACTCAGCCATTAAAATGAATACATTTGAATCAGTTCTAATGAGATTGATGAAACTGGACCTAATATTCAGAGTGAAGTAAGCCAGAAAGAAAAACACCAATACAGTAAACTAACACATATATATGGAATTTAGAAAGGAGGTAACAATAACCCTGTATGCGAGACAGCTTAAGAGATACAGATATATTGAACAGTCTTTTGGACTCTGTGGGAGATGGCGAGAGTGGGATAATATGGGAGAATGGTATTGAAACATGTAAAATATCACATGTGAAGTGAATCGCCAGTCCAGGTTTGATGCATGATACAGGGTGCTCGGGGCTGGTGCACTGGGATGATCCAGAGGAATGGGATGGAGTGGGAGGTGGGAGAGGGGTTCAGGATGGGGAACACATGCACACTCATGGCAGACTCATGTCAATGTATGGCAAAACCAATAGAATAATAGAAAGTAAAACAAATTTTTAAAAGAAATAAATAAATGAAATGAAATCACTCTGGAGGGAACCAACTATAAAATAACAGAGGCAGAAGAGTAGATAAGTGAGGTGGAAGATAGAATGGTGGAAATAAATGAAGCAGAGAGGAAAGAAGAGAAAAGGAATTAAAAGAAATGAGGACAACCTCAGAGACCTCTGGGACAATGTTAATTGCCCCAACATTTGAATCTTAGATGTCCTAGAAGAAGACAAAAATAAAGGGCATGAGAAAATACTTGAGGAGATAAAAGTCAAAATGTCCCTAAAATTGGGAAGGAAATAGACGCCCAAGTCCAAAAGACCCAGAGACAGGATAACCCCAAGGCAAAACACTCCAAGACACATATTAGTTAAAGTAACAAATATCAAACACAAAGAGAGAATATTAAAAACAGCAAGGGAAAAGCAGCAAATAACACACAAGGGGATCCCCATGAGGATCACAGCTGATCTTTCAATAGAAACTTTTCAGACCAGTGGGGAATGACAGGACACACTTAAAGTAATGAAAGAGAAGAACTGAAAACCAAGATTACTCTACCAAGCAAGGATCTCATTCAGATTCAAAGGGGAAATCAAAAGTATTATAGATAAGCAAAAGCTAAGAGAATTCGGCACCACCAAACCAGCTCCTCAACAAATGCTGAAGGATGTTCTCTAGACAGGAAACACAGAAAAGGTTTATAAAAACGAACCCAAAACAACCAAGTAAATGGTAATGGGATCATACTTATCAATAATTACCTTAAATGTAAATGGGTTCAATGCTCCAACCAAAAAACAAAGACTGGCTGAATGGATACAAAAACAAGACACCTGTATATGCTGTCTACAAGAGACCCACCTCAAACCTAGGGACACATACAGACTGAAAGTGAGGGGCTTGAAAATGACATTTCATGCAAATGGAGGCCAAAAGAAAGCAGGAGTAGCAATACTAATATCAGATAAAATAGACTTTGAAATAAAGGCCAAATAAGAGACAAAGAAGCACACTACCTAATGATCTAAAGATCAATCCAAGAAATAGATATAACAATTATAAATATATCTGCACCCAACATAGGAGCATCTCAATACATAAGGCAAATTCTAACAAGTATAAAAGGGGAAATTAACAGTAACACAATAATAGTGGGGGACTATTATACCCCACTCACGCCTATGGATAGATCAACCCAACAGAAAATTAGCAAGGAAACACAAGCTTTAAATGATACAATGGACCAGTTAGACCTAATTCATGTCTACATGGCATTTCACCAAAAACGAATGAATTTCACCTTTATCTTAAAGAGCACATGGAACATTCTCCAGGAAAGATCTCATCCAGGGCTGTAAATCAAGCCTTGGTAAATTTTTTAAAATTAAAATCAATTCAAGGATCTTTTCTGATCATAATGCTTTAAGATTAGATGTCAACTACAGGGAAAAAAAAACTATTAAAAATATGAACATACAGAGGCTAAACAACACACTTCCGAATAACTAAGAGATCATGGAACAAATCAAAAAGGAAATCAAAATATGCATAGAAACAAATGAAAATGAAAACATGACAACCTAAAACCTATGTGATTCAGTAAAAGCAGGGCTAGGACGGAGATTCATAGCAATACAAGCTTACTTCAAGAAACAAGTGAAATACCGAATAAACAACCTAACTTTACACCTAAAGCAGTTAGAAAAAGAACAGAAAAACACCAAAGTTAGTAGAAGGAAACTCATCATAAAAATCAGAGCAGAAATAAATGAAAAGGAAACGAAGGAGACAATAGGAAAAATGACAAAACTAAAAGATGGTTCTTTGAGAATATAAATAAAATAGACAAACCATTAGCTAACTCATGAAGAATAAAAGGGAAAATAATCAAATCAATAAAATTAGAAAAGAAAATGGAGAAATCACAGCAGATAACACACAAGTACAAAAAATCATAAGAGACTACTATGAGCAACTATATACCAATAAACTAGACAACTTGGAGAAATGGACAAATTCTTAGAAAAGTATAACCTTCCAAAACTGAACCAAGAAGAAACAGACAATCTTAGACCCATCACAAGAATGGAAATCAAAACTGTAATCAAAAATCTTCCAACGAACAAAAGCCCAGGACCAGATGGCTTCACAGGTGAATTCTACCAAAAATTTACAGAACAGCTAACACCTCTTCTACTCAAAACAACAAATGAAACCCAGGGGCAGTGTGGCTAAGGAAGAAGACCCAAAACCTTCCCACCATCTGTATAAGCTGCAGATTAAACCCACACAATCAACTAGGCAGATTCTGTGTCTATGGAATATATAAAAAGTCACTGAGAGCTTACACAAAAGAAAATGCACTAGTACTGATATCTGTAGACATTGGAGGCAAGAACACATAGGAGGAGAAACAGATTAGAATTTGTGCTGCCCCCACAGCAGGTCCAGAGATTAGTACAGTGTTGGAGGGCATCCTTGGGAGGTGAGATGGACTGAGACTCCCAGTGCGTGAAAGGACTCTGACAGCAATGACTCAAGAAAAGCATTTATTATTCTTATGTTTTGACTTGCTCTGTAGATTATTTGTAGACCAGAGATAAAATTGCCAACATCCGTTGGATCATCGAAAAAGCAATCAGTTCAGTTCACTCATTCAGTGGTGTCCGACTCTTTCTAACACCATGAATCACAGCACCCCAGGCCTCCCTGTCCATCACCAACTCCCAGAGTTCACTCAAACTCATGTTCATCGAATCAGTGATGCTATTGAGACATCTCATCCTCTTTTGTCCCCTTCTCCTCCTGCCCTCAATTCCTCCCAGCATAAGGGTCTTTTCCAATGAGTCAACTCTTCGCATGAGGTGGTCAAAGTATTGGAGTTTCAGCTTCAGCATCAGTCCTTCCAATGAACATGCAGGACTGATCTCCTTTAGGATGGGCTGGTTGGATGTCCTTGCAGTCCAAGGGACTCTCAAGAGTCTTCTCCAACACCACAGTTCAAAAGTATCAATACTTCGGCTTTCAGCTTTCTTCACAGTCCAACTCTCACATCCATACATAACCACTGGAAAAACCATAGCCTTGACTAGACGGACCTTTGTTGGCAAAGTAATGCCTCTGCTTTTGAATATGCTATCTAGGTTGGTCATAACTTTCCTTCCAAGTAGTAAGCGTCTTTTAATTTCATGGCTGCAGTCACCATCTGCAGTGATTTTGGAGCCAAAAAAAATAAATAAATAAAGTCTGACACTGTTTCCCCATCTATTTCCCATTAAGTGATGGGACCAGATTCCATGATCTTCGTTTTCTAAATGTTGAGCTTTAAGCCAACTTTTCACTCTGCTCTTTCACTTTCATCAAGAGGCTTTTTAGTTCCTCTTCACTTTCTGCCATAAGAGTGGTGTCACCTGCATATTGAGGTTATTGATATTTCTCCCAGAAATCTTGCTTCCAGCTTGTGCTTCTTCCAGCCCAGAGTTTCTCATGATGTACTCTGCATAGAAGTTAAATAAGCAGGGTGACAATATACAGCCTTGACGTACTCCTTTTCCTATTTGGAACCAGTTTGTTGTTCCATGTCGAGGTCTAATTGTTGTTCCCTGACCTGCATATAGGTTTCTCAAGAGGCAAGTCAGGTCGTCTGGTATCCCCATCTCTTTCAGAATTTTCCACAGTTTATTGTGATCCACACAGTCAAAGGCTTTGGCATAGTCAATAAAGCAGAAGTAGATGTTTTTCTGGAACTCTCTTGCTTTTTCCATGATCCAGCAGATGTTGGCAATTTGATCTCTAGTTCCTCTGCCTTTTGTAAAACCAGCTTGAACATCTGGAAGCAATAAAGTTCCAGAACAATATCTATTTCTGCTTTATTGACTATGCCAGAGCCTCTGACTGTGTGGACCACAACAAACTGGAAAATTCTTAAAGAGATGGGAATGCCAGACCACCTGACCTGCCTCTTGAGAAATCTGTATGCAGATCAGGAAGCAACAGTTAGACCTAGACTGGTTCCACATCAGGAAAGGATTACATCAAAGTTGTATATTGTCACCCTGCTTATTTAACTTATATACAGAGTATATCACGAGAAACGCGGGACTGGATGAAGGACAAGCTGGAGTTATGCAAATGATACCACACTCATGGCAGAAAGTAAAGAAAAACTAAAAAGTTTCTTGATGAAAGTGAATGAGGAGAGTGAAAAAGTTGGCTTAAAGCTCAACATTCAGAAAACTAAGATCATGGCATCTGACCCATCACTTCATGACAAACACGTGGGAAACAGTGGAAACAGTGGCAGACTTTATTTTCTTGGGCTCCAAAATCACTGTAGATGGTGGCTGCAGCCATGAAATTAAAGGATGCTTGGTCTTTGGAAGAAAAGCTGAGAAACCTAGACAGCTTATGAGAGGGTTATCCTACTCCTTCATGACTCCCTCCCCAGGACAGGTCTCCATCTCTAAATCTTTTGTCTCTGTTTTCATCTTTTATATTTTGTTCTACCTCCTTTGGAAGAGATTGGGCAGGCTTTCTCAGTGCCTGGTGTCCTCTGCCAGCATTCAAAAGTTGTTTTGTGGAAGTTGCTCAACATTCAACTGATTTTTAGATGAATTTGTAGGGGAGAAAGTGATCTCCCCATCCTATTCCTCAGTCATCTCGGGACCACCCCCTCAACATGACATATTATATAGGGTTGAATACAGATAGCAGGATAGGAAATTAATGAGAAAAAGTTTTTTAATTGTGTTCAAAATTTTGAATCATGTATACATTCTACATTGCATGTTGTGAAAATAAAACATGCAATAGATTTTAAATTCCTTGTAGACTTCTAAGATCTCTTACCCATTTTAGGGATCTGTAACCTGGTTGTCTGACCCTCTGCTCAGGTGTATACAGGAGATTTGAACTTCATTCTCTATCTGGCATCAGCCAAAGTTAAACTTGAGAAAAAGGTGAGAGATGTGGGTCAAAGAGAAAAAGGGAATTCTCATCTGGACAGAGCAGAGGCGGAAGCCAAAGAACTTTCTAAGGTTCAAAGCCCTGAAAGAGGGATTTGAAAACAAAAATGGGGCCAAATCGAAATTGTTTGTTATCAATAGAGATTAGGCAAAAGTCAAGCCTGGAGAGACTTGAAGAAGTGACAGAACACTAAGTGAGCTCAAGGAAAATAGGGAACACATCTGATTTTCTTGCTATTTCAAGCCTACTACACTGGTGACATACATTAGGAACTCGGTTAAATGAATAAATTAATAAATGAAATACTCATAGTTGAGCCTAAGAAGGAATGTTTAGGGCCAAGTCAAAGCTAAACTGTGTATTAGGCAAAGTTTTACTTTGTCCCATCAATTCCCTCTGTCAAGGAAGATTTGTGTACTTTTCAGATTTAAAATTTTAACTCTAATTGTAGAATGTAAAGCTGTAGTAGCATGTCAGAGAATTAGGAGAAGATGGTTCTGCTGAAAGCAAACAAGACAAAAGAGAGGAGACAAAGGACATTTACTGAACATTTCCCACTGTCAAGTACGTCATGTGTGTTATTTAATTCTTACAAAAACATGTTGTAGGAGGTATAACTATTATCTGTTTTGTCAATAAAACACTTGGGCCACAGAATATTTAAGTAATTTGCTCAAGCTTGTACAGCTTTTAAACCACTCTATGGTGGAACAAAGATACAAACCCAAACCTACTTGACTTAGAGTTGGGTTCTCAGTCTCTACCTTAGTATATTTCCCGGCCTGCTTACTGATAAGAATTATTTGCAGTGCCTATAAAAGCTATGAGTTCCTAGGATCCGAATCTAGAACTTACTAAATGAAAATCTCTAAGGCTAAGGTCCTGGATTGGGTATTTCCCCCCCATGATAGCATTTACTTCAATTAGAGAAAAATAACACTATTTCAAATGCAAGATAACTAAGATGTATATTTTTGCCTTATATACCCATACTCAAATGTTACATGTGGTTTTTAAATTTTTTTTATTTTTACTTATTTTAATTGGAGGCTAATTACAATATTGTGATTTTTGCCATAAACTGACATGAAACAGCCACAGGTGTACATGTGTTCCCGATCCTGAAGCCCCTTCCACCTCCCTCCCCATCCCATCCCTCTAGGTTGTCCCAGTGTACTGGCTTTGAGTGCCCTTTTCATGCATCGAACTTGGACTGTTCACCTATTTCAAATATGGTAGTATACATGTTTCAGTGCTACTCTCTCAAATCATTCTGTGCTCCCCTTTTCCCACAGAGTCCAAAAGTCGGTTCTTTATATCTGTGTCTCTTTTGCTGTCTCTTGTATAGGATTGTTGTTACCATCCTTCTAAATTCCATATATGTGTTAATATACTGTATTGGTGTTTTTCTTTCTGACTTTCACTCTATATAATAGGCTCCAGTTTCATCCACCTCATTAGAACTGATTCAAATGCATTATTCTTAATGGCAGAGTAATATTCCATTGGGTATAGGTACCACGGCTTTCTTATCCATTCAGCTACCGATAGACATCTAGGTTGCTTTCCTGTCCTAGCTATTGTAAACAGTGCTGCAATGAACATTGGGGTACAAGAGTCTCTTTCAATCTGGTTTCCTTGGTGTGTATGCCCAGCAGTGGGATTGTTGGGTCATATGGCAGTTCTATTTCCAGCTTTTTAAGGAATCTCCACACTGTTCTCCATAGTGGCTGTACTAGTTTGCATTCCCACCAACAGTGTCAGAGGGTTCCCTTTTCTCCACACCCTTTCCAGCATTTATTGTCTGTAGACTTTTTGATAGCAGCCATTCTGACCGGCGTGAGATGGTACCTCATTGTGGTTTTGATTTGCATTTCTCTGATAATGAGTGATGTTGAGCATCTTTTCGTGTGTTTGTTAGTCATCTGTATGTCTTCTTTGGAGGAATGTCTGTTTAGTTCTTTGGCCCACTTTTTGATTGGGTTATTCATTTTTCTGGTAGTGAGCAGCTTGAGTTGCTTGCATATTTTAGGGATTAATGTCTTTTGTTTCATATGCTATTATTTTCTCCCATTCTGAAGACTGCCTTTTCACCTTGCTTATAGTTTCTTTCATTGTGCAAAAGCCTTTAAGTTTAATTAGGTCCCATTTGTTTATTTTTGCTTATATTTCCATTACTCTGGGAGATGAGTCATAGAGGCTCTTGCTGTGATTTATGTTATAGAGTGCTTTGCCTGTGTCTTCTTCTAGGAGTTTTACAGTTTCTGGTCTTACATTTAGATCTTTAATCCATTCTGAGTTTATATCTTGTATGGTGTTAGAAAGTGTTCTAGTTTCATTCATTTACAGGTGGTTGACCAGTTTTCCCAGCACCTCTTATTAAAAACATTGTCTTTTCTCCATTGTATATTTTTGCCTCCTTTGTCAAAGATAAGGTGTTCATAGGTGCACGGATTTAACTCTATGCTTTCTATTTTGATCCGTTGCTCTACTTTGTGCCAGTACCATACTGTATCGATGACTGTAACTTTGTGGAATAGTCCGAAGTCAGGCAGGTTGATTCCTCCAGTTCCATTCTTCTTTCTCAAGATTGCTTTGGCTATTCGAGGTTTTTTTTGTATTTCCATACAATTTGTGAAATTATTTGTTCTAGTTTTGTGAAAAATACCATTGGTAGCTTGATAAGGATTGAGTTGAATCTATAGATTTCTTTGGGTAGTACACTCATTTTTCACTATATTGATTCTTCTGATCCATGAACATGGTATATTTTTCCATCTACTTGTGTCATCTTTGATTTCTTTCATCAGTATTTTATAGTTTCCTATACATAAATTTTTGTTTCTTTAGGTAGATTTATTCCTAAGTATTTTATTCTTTTCATTGCAATGGTGAATGGACTTGTTTCCTTAATTTCTCTGTTTTCTCATTGTTAGTGTATAGGAATTCAAGGGATTTCTGTGTATTAATTTAATATCCTGTAACTTCACTATATTCATTGATTAGCTCTAGTAATTTTGAAGTGGTGTCTTTAGTGTTTTCTATGTAGAGGATCATGTCATCTACAAAGAGAATTTTACTTCTTTTCCAATCTGGAGTCCTTTTATTTCTTTTTCTGCTCTGATTTCTGTGGCTAAAGCATTCAAAGCTGTGTTGAATAGTAGTGGGGAGAGTGGGCAACTTTGTCTTGTTCCTGACTTTAGGGGAAATACTTTCCATTTTTCACTATCGAGGATAATGTTGGCTATGGGTTTATCATATATGGCTCTTATTATGTTGAGGTACATTCCTTCTATGCCTGTTTTCTGGAGAGTTTTTAATCATAAATGGTGTTGAATTTTGTCAAAGTCTTTCTCTGCATCTATTGAGATAATCATATGGCTTTTATCTTTCAATTTGTTAATGTGGTGTATCATATTGATTGATTTGCTAATATTGAAGAATCCTTGCATCCCTGGGATAAAGCCCACTTGGTCATGATATATGATCTTTTTAATATGTTGTTGGATTCTGTTTGCTAGAATTTTGTTGAGGATTTTTGCATCTATATTCATCAGTGATATTTCCCTGTAGTTTTCTTTTTTTGTGACATCTTTGTCAGGTTTTGGTATTAGGGTGATGGTGGCCTCATGGAATGAGTTTGTGAGTTTACCTTCCTCTACAATTTTCTGGGAGAGTTTGAGTTGGATAGGTGTTAGCTCTTCTCTAAATTTGGTTTCAAGATATTCTTAAATTAACAATAATCAATTTAGAATCAAGGTAGTATCTGTCAATAGAAGAGATGTACTAAGGCTATATATAGGAAAATGGGAAAATGCAAGGTGATCTCATGCAGTGATTCTCAACTTTAGTGTGCATTACAATCATCTGGACAGTGGAAAAAGTACCTTTAGGGGACTGAAGGCAAATCACCAGATTAGGTAAACCCTTGTTCTCAGAATAAATATCAAAATGACTGGCTAAAGATACAAACTTTGTTTCACAGGGAAGAACAAAGACAAAATACATCATGATATATGAAGTCAGTCATTTAAGAGAAGTGTGACTTCTCTAAGTCTCAGATTCAGGAATAATGATATTACTCTCAAGACTTTTTCTACAGATTAGGTCAGATAGTGTGCAGTAAGTGCTTCCCTAATTCATAATACACCACTACTATCACTATTTCATCACCATCATCATTACTATTGGATACAGAGGACATTTTCCCCCACCCCCACTCCCAGTTCCAAATAGCTATTATCTATTTTAAAAATCAAATGACCACTTGCTGAGTTCCAGTTCATTGACCACTGGCACCATTTTTAAACTGGTAACATTCTTACTAGCTTCAACCAAGTATATTAAATTTCAGTACATGGTTGAAATGAAAATTTTTGTCTAAACTACTGGCTTAGTCAATGGAGTCACAGAAGAAAGCATAAAGCTTACAAAAATGTGTGCTGTTTCTAAAGCACCGATAGCTAGATGGGTGAACTGCTTTGGAAAGTAACCCACTTTAGACAACCTCTGATGTTGCCTATATTCTTTTCTGACTCTCACATTATATACAGATGGAAACAAAGAAATAAAACATCTATAATCTTCATCACTTCCCATAGTCAATATACTATACAGTACTGTTTCATAGTTTTGGGCCATTTAAGTAATCCCCACATAAATATCTGTGGTTTTAACATTCTGAAACTGAAACAAAGCTTAAGAGGTGCTCAGCCAGGCTAAGACAGGGTTCCTCAATTTCAGCAACATTGCTGTTTAGGGTTTGATCATTCTTTTTGGCGGGGGCGGGGGTGGGGGTGGGGGGAGGGGAGTGGGACCTGTCCTGTGCATTGCAGGATGCAGGCATCCCTAGCTACTACATTGCCAGGAGCAATGTGCCCAACGTTCCAATTCTGACAACCAAAAAATGTTGCCAGACATTGCCAAATGTCTTTTGGGGGCCAAAGTCATCCCCAGTTGACAACTACTGAGCTAGAATTTTACACAGACATAATTGTAAACTCTGAGTGCATAGATTATATAAGACTGTGTGTAATTTTACTAAATTAAAGTGTATAGTAAAACAATTTCTGCTATACTGTTTATACTAGGGCACATAGTTTTCATAGACCACTTAACCATATATTACCCACAAAGAATTATCTTTTTCGTATTGAAAAAACTAATATTAAACAGGAGAAAAACAAAACAATACAGCTAATCCTGCAATGATTTTTAAACTGAAACCTATGGTTTACAAAAGTTTGATAAATGGAGACCTAGATAAATCACTGCAAATGTCCTTCCTTTTGAATTTGTAGTCTCTTGCTACTTGAAAGCGTTTCTTTTCGATCTGCAGCTTCTTCGATTCAGATTCCAAAAAACGCTGCCTATCTTTTTCCAGTTGTAAGCGTTCTCTCTCAGGTTTTAACTTCTCGGTCTCTATATCCTGTGGCTGATGTATGGACTTTTCCCCTTGACCAAGTTCACTTCCCAAAGATGGCTTCTTTGAGTTGACTATCTGTAACCTCAGCTCTCTTTCAATCTGCAACCGCTCCTTCTCCAGCTGAAGTCGCTCATGCTCCATGTCTAAATGTCGCAGCCTCTCTTTCTCCATCTGTAGGCGTTCCTTCTCTACCTGTAGTCTTTCAGTCTCAATATCAAGCCTTCGTTTTTCCAGTTCTAGTTTCTGTTTCTCTATGTTTACAAGCAAATGGGGCTCATCATATGCAAACCTAGACGGTGTTGAGTTCAGAGTAAAAAATTCATCAATGTGGGGGAAATCAGGAAGTTCATTTTCCCTCCTGGAATCTGGTATGACTGATGACATTTCTTCTTCTTCAATCTCAAATTCAGGACTCTGGGGATCTCTTTCTTTCTTTTTTCCTTGACCTCAGGATCCACCTGCATCCCTGAAATCTGCCACATTTTGCCAATCAAAATTTGTTATCACTTCGGAATCCAATCTTTTCATCTATCTCTTCAATGAGAGAGTCATCTAAATCAGATGTGGGAAGTGGAAAACCTGAACCAACTAGCTTAATGTTCGCCTTCATCTTCCTCTTCATAAGGGCTTGCCAGTCAAGGTAACTTCTTTTTCACTTCTGTCCCTGTTCTCTGTTCTCCTTCTCCTACAGCATTCACACACTGTGCAATCTCCTCCCAAGCCATTTGCTTCATCACATTAATTGTTGTATTAAGCTGCTTAGAAAAAATTCCTTCCTTCCTTTCTGTAATTTCTTTCAAGAGTGTCTGAGTTTCTTGTACACTGAAATTGCTTTTCCTTTTCAATTGCTTCATTTTCTGCAAAACTTAAATGCAGTTTTTACAGCAAGGGAAGATGTGAAAAGAATTTGAGGAATGCTACAAAGTACAAAAATCAAGGACAATTCCTTGTTAGTACATTGTTTAAATCAGTTTTCCATTCATCTAATAGCACAGGGGGTTGGATGTTTCCTGCTAGCCTGGCGGCACCTCCCCCTGGATTCAGTATTTTTAATGGGACTCCCAAATCACCTTTTTTTTTTGGAGGAAACTTTAAGGAACACTGCCTGACACATATACTCCTGAGTAGACATCCCATAACAAAAATTATTGGTTAGAGCTTAATATTTCATTTATCAAGGAAAGAAATTTAGATGCTTTATACTAGAATAATTCTCTTTGTGAAAATTGCTAGAAACAAGTATTCATTAATTTGTGCTTATAAGTGAAATGTGAATTGTATTTAAATGGAAGAATATTGTGGTATATTTCACTCCAGGAATAGATCACAAGGTGAACACTATTTGTAAAGGAAACAAAAAAATTACTCATTTGTTGCAAGTTTTTTTTTAAAGTTTTTAATATTTGAAGTTTTTTTCAAATTTCAATTAATGTTTCATAACATAAAAGGTGGTTAATCTCTAATAGGAAAAAATTAGGCTAGTTGGATTTTTAAATGAAAAGGCTAGACAAAGGCTTTTCTTGATTGAAAAATGTTAAACTAACTTTGCACCATGTATTTTACTCAAAGTTAGGTAAGGATAATTAATTTCCCATGGAAAGACTCTCTAATTACTACTAGAACAGAATCAGGTTAAACAAGCCCTGAATTTGGAAGAAATGCAAAAATATTTATCAGGTGCTGTGAAATCTAATTCTATAAATACTATGATGATATGTTAAATATTTTAAGATGGTCCTAAATATTTCTTAAGTTTTTCATGAATATTAAGTTTGCCCTTTTAGGTTTAGTTTCATTAGGTTTCATAGAAGTCTTCAAAATTGCAAAATTTAATAAGTCCGAGGAAACTTTACCTTGGAAACATAGGTTTTATAAAAGTAATTAGTAGATAAATTGCAAAACATATTTAGACTTAATATTGTGTTACAGGCTCTTATTCAGTTACAATATAAGTTGCAAATATGTTTTGTCAAAAACTAGCTATTTGGCCAATATACAGATTTTAATTGATGTACATTTTTCAGAGAAAAAAGTAATCCTAAAATGTAATTACTCTTCACTATTAGTATGGAGTTTCAAAGTAATATTTATAAAGTGCTTTGAGATTTTTGGAACTATAAAATATTGAATTTTTAGACAATGTGGCACTAAACCAATCTACCTAGTAAACATTAATTAAAACTGCAATTTATTTTGAGTATAGAGATTAAATTTTGTCTTTGAGGGACTTTTGTTTTGCAG
This sequence comes from Oryx dammah, assembly GCF_014754425.2. NCBI lineage: Eukaryota > Metazoa > Chordata > Mammalia > Artiodactyla > Bovidae > Oryx > Oryx dammah. The sequence goes on along the minus strand of NW_024070201.1, from coordinate 1,443,977 downwards.
TGAGTAGGATAAATTCAGGCAGTTGAGAATTTAGGGAAAGATCTTTAAATGCCAGTGCATCAGTCTGAGATTATGAACCATTCTATTTAATGACTTAAGAGGAAAACTTGCAAGTATTAAAATGCTGACCAAGAGAGACCTCTGGTTTTGGGGTAGCATCCCCAATAACCTGGTAACAGGCAAATTTCCCCCAATATCCTTACATTTAAATTAACTATGGGGATTAAAGAGAAGGAGGTGAGTCATCATTTGCTGGCCAAGTAAACTACAGAAGCTGGAAGCACATGGAGAATTGGAGGTAATAAGGGAAGAAGTCTGGAGCAGTAAAGTTGGACCAAGGATTTGATAACAGAGCCTAAGAAATGAAGAGAAAGCAACTAGCATTATGCAAGCAGGTGGGATAGAACAGTTGATTTTTTAAGGGCTAGGTTTCCATAGAACAACTGTTTCAACCTGAGCAGTATTCTAGAAGAGGGTTTGGAAGTCAAGGTTGTTTAGTAAATCACAACTGATCACATAAGAAAACCAGAAATGTGATGGCAAATGGCCCTATCCAGAAAGAGGAAAAATTGAACTGGAATTAAGACAGCATCTGTCCAATGTAAACATCTTTAAATAATGTTATGGTATGATTTAGTCTCTCAGACTCTGGACCTCTTCAGTAGTTCACCTGTACAATTAGGTAGGAAGGAGGCTTATACCCTGGCATCTAGCTGATTCTTGTGTTGCTGATGTCCGTTGAAGTAGAGTTGGATAGTGCCTGACCTTGGACATTCAGCTAGCTTCTACTGCTTTCATGTGTGGCTCATGCACATTTGGTCTCTTCTTTCTTACATGCAGAGCCTCAAGGTCTCTCGCCATCTATAATTCATTTCAAACCTAGCTGCATTTTATTCACTCAGCCCAACATGTCCACCTTGAAGTCTATGCTGCTCTGTCCACAGTTACAGAGCCAGTTCTAACAGTAACCCCACCTCCACCACCACTCTCTCAGGAATTCTGAGATTCATCAGAGCCACTCAGGGCATCTGGGGAAGGGGGTGGTAAGAAAATGAGAGCTTTAGCATTCACCTTTTTCTACCTTTTTTATTTCTATTAACAATAAATACAAACAATATATATTCTTTTCTGAGATACATTTTAATACATTAATAATTATTTTATATAATTGAAATGTTTACTACATATTAATATGGTTAACATGGACCTGAAAAAAATGATTTTATTTCTCATAGCATATAGTAAGTGCCCATATTCTACTAAAAGAAAATGAAATAAATCACTTATGTATGCAAAGTTAAGTAGCTTTGTGCACAGTCTCCCCTGTGGGAAAAAAGGTCACTAAAGCTATTATGTTCTTGTAGGGGAAATGGGGGTTGTATGTCTACTAACAATACTTTCAGTCGTCTTATCTATTACTGTATTTGAAAAGAAACACAGAATTAAATCTTATAATTAAAATTCAAGGAGAACAAATTATCCTTAAGCACTAAAAAAATTCAATGAATTACTTTGAAAGTATAATTTCACTTTCAAGTACCAAATATACATATACAACACAACTATACAACCAACTATACATGTTCTCCAAATGTGGGCAATGTACTATGTAATGCAATTTCATTCTCAAATAAAAAGTACTTCATTATTAATTTTTCCATATACTAACAAAGATATACAACATATACTAACAAAAAGTTGTGTAAATTAGCTAGCCCAGACTTTTAATATAAGGATATCAAATATTACAAAAAGAATTAACACATACATTGATAACTGAAGTACAATGTGTAGCATTCTTAAATGTAAAATCCTAATGTAAATCAATTTTTTGTACACAAAAATTGCAAAATATGCAGTTAAGTCTAACCCATTCAGAAAAAAATATAATACATTTTGCTTCATATATTGCCTTGATAGAATGTTAGCTTATTAGATGCCTTATTAATATGCAAGCACTGTGCTAATTGCTAGGTCCAGAAATGATAATACCCCTACTCCCAAGAGTTTCCAATTAAATAAGACAGATATGTAAAGAAGTATTTACACTACAATGATACTCAAGAGAATTGTACTCTTAAGTAATTCCAGCAACCTTGTTACCCTTGGAACCAATAGCATAATTTGTTGACCTAGTTAGTGACTGCTTTGGTTTCTATTTTTTGTATAAGCTTTAGTCTCTTTTAGAAGTATTATTAAAATTCTGAAAACCATATCTAATGTCAAATGATCAAAAGACATTAAAATCTGGCTTCTGAATTCCTCTCCCAGAAAATATGTTTGTTATTTCGTCAACAGTTGATAGGAGAGAGAGCAAGGATCTAGCTCGCACTGGATTTATAAGAGCTGATTAAAGGAATGAAGTGCTTGCTTTATTAGATTATGCAATGCTCATCATGCTCAACACACCAAAAAAGCAACAGAGCTAGGATGGATTTTTCTGAGGCAAATGTACATGTAGAAGGTATGTAACCTTGGCCACTGTGGAAAGTTTTAAAGTGTTAAGCATTTGAACAAGAAGGAAAGTGAAGACTTGATTTTAGAGGAATGGAAGACATGCTATTTCCAATACTTATGGAGACAGCAACCTAAGATCAAGGACTGAAAGTTACTACAGGGAGGCAGAGTTGCTTTCAACCTTAGGAAGAACTTTCTAATAGAACTGTTTAAAAATGGAGGTAGTGAGCTCTTTACCCTGAAATAGAATTTGAAAAGAAAATCATCTGTCAAAAGTATTTTAGAATTTAGAGGGGTTTTCTATACAAGGCTGGAAGCTGTATTAGATTTTACGTTCAAGTTTGAATATGAATCTATGATTTAGAAAAGTTATCTTGATCACTGTGTAATACCATGCTGATTAAAATCCCTATTGTAATATTGTACTGATTAAAACCCCTAAATTAAATTTGATTAAGCATCTTAGTGTAATCAAATATAATTTATAAACAGATTTTTAATTAAAGGTATCTTTAAAAGCACATAATCTTTAACTAAATTCACTACATATAGCTATATAGCCACATTTGCAGTGAAATAATTCAGGACAAAATTTTAGGTAATGGTCTTTCAGTTTCTATTCACTGTAAAACAAATGTGCATTTATGGTAAACAGAAGGAGAAATCCCTATTAGCAGCTCACTATAAATGTCAGCAACCTTTACAGAGTTTTTCCGAAGTGATTTTTAAAGAAAGAACAAATTTCCTTCAACAAGAATGCTCCTAAAATGATGTAATTTTATGACTCACATCTTATCAAAATCTTGAGTATACAGAAATTAAAATCAAGTTACTCAGAATGCCTAAATGCTAAACAAATTGGAGGAAGCAATTAGTCAAAAGGCAGAAAAATATTAAGATCAAAATGTGCAAATAAAATATATAAATCTTTGGTTGTGTACTCCTGTGTAGGAATTTATTTGGCCTAGTTTTCTACCACATGCCATTTTTGCTATTTAGTCTTATTCCAAATATGACTTTATAAAGTGGAGTGAATTCTGTTTTGCTGAACAGAAATTGGCTTCCTTTTAAACTTTTGCCTTCATTTTGCAGTTGTCCTCAAGAGTTACCCATTGGAAGGCATTTTTTGTTCTTACACATTCAGTTCTAAATATACGGGTTTCCAAACATTGGATCCAATTAAACTGAGAGTGGTGATCCAAAATATATTCAACAATATATTTAACCATTACATTTATTGCTTCCAAATCTCAAAAGGTAAACAGATGTCTCCCTCTATATTTGACTCTGATTTTCAAGACAGATGCCTTCATTTAGGTACCCTGAACACATAACTGCTCTTCTTGGTATCTGGGGAAAATGGAATCATGTTGCAGGATGTGGTTGCTCTCAAATAATATTTTAGCTTTCAAGAGTAACATATAATGGATACTGTTGTGATAGACATTTTCCCCTCCCCAATCAAAATTGAGTATTATATGAATGCAGTTAATTTGATTATGCAAATATTCTTCATACTGCTTTTGTTTCACAGGCAATAGATGAACAGGTGCTCTACATTATAAACCAAGTTTGAAGATAGTTCTAAAAATGTTCATTAACTTTGATATCATATAAATGTTGAATTTAATCTTTTTTATGTTTAACAGTGACACATAACTACTTTCAATTTTAGCGGACACTAGGATACTATAATACTGCAATTTTTTTTGCATGCACAATCCATTTACCAGGACAAATAACAAACAATTTGGAAATGTTACTTAGAATTTTGCTAAAAGAATGAAAGCAATCTGGATAATGAGCTTAATTATTTTCTCTTACAATGCAGCACTGACTGAAGGATGATAATGAAAGGAAAGGAAACTTTAAAGAAAAAAAAAAAAGACTAAGGGAAAAAGTCATAAATGGATATTGTTTTCTAATCTTAGACAGTAAAAATGGCTCCTCCTGGGTAGCAGAATAGACTTGAAAGATCACTGAGACTTGCAAGAGATCAAGAATAGAGAGCCAGGCCAGAAATAATATATGTGGTTCTTGGTGAAGCCAAAGTGATTGCCAAGATCAGAATACCAGTTAAGTCACTGACCATGTGTACATGTGCCTGGGTTCCTTGAGGATTTTGAACACCCAGAACCATTTTTCAATAACCATGTAGTAGATCAAATGAAAGTGTTCCCTTTACCAGATGATGCAAAATTGGAGAGTACAAGATTAACTGCTAAGAGAGCCAAGCCCAGCACAGATTGCTATAATGCCAAGGAGAAAGAACAGTAAGTAAAGGAAGAGTTTGAGGTTTTATGACTAGACTTTTTTCAGTTGTAACTGATGAAGAACACTCAGGTACAGATGTAAAGAGATGACAGTAAGTGAAAAACAATCAAGTTTCCTGCAGCAATTGTGGAAACTAAGGCAGAAAGCCTTGTGCATTGAAAAGTGTTTAAAATCAAATGCAGAGGGAGTTACTTATGGCTTGGTAACAAGGATACTTCTAGTAACATCAGGAATCAATGGCCGTGATTGCTCTGTGACAACCCAGAGGGATGGGGTATGGAGGGAGGTAGGAGGAAGGCTCCAGAGGAAGGGGACATATATATGCCTATAGCTGACTCATGTTGATGTTATGGCAGAAACCATCACATCATAATTATCCTCCAAGTAAAAATAAAATTTTAAAAATCAATGGCCAGTGAGAAGAATGGTAGAAATCAAGATATAATAATGAAACAAGATCAGGAAGGGATTCTATTTTGCTTTAGTTTCTCCTTTCTGGAAATATTTGTTTATAAATGTTTAACAATTTAATCACCCACTGTGTGTGTTTCTTAAATAACTTGTTTTCAAAGTGCCACGTAACACTCAGAGAAAGCCTCCACTGAATTTTTTTTCCTACGCACACAACACACATACACACACCCACAGAGAGAGAGAGAGAGAGAGAGAGAGAGAGAGAGAGAGAGAGAGAGAAAGGGCAGAGCCAATAAAGGTAGGTATGGAGGAAGCCACCAATTCTACAGAAGAATTTTTATGCAACTATCGTCTGATTACAGACAATCCCTGATTTTGAAATTGCATAATTTAGTCTAGCATTCAGTTCCATTTTGAAAAATATATTTGAAACTTATGATTACATAAATTTATATGGTAAAATAAAAGGACCTTCATTTAGGTATATTTCTACTTCTAAAGAATATTTACAACAGATTAACATTTACTACAGTGTGTGGGAAACTTCGCTTGATTCCAGAGAAATACAATCTACAGATTACCTGAGATATAAATCAGGTCCTAAAACCTAAAATACCTGTATTTAAAATTGATTAAAGAAACATATCCTCTTACAAGGCAGAATCATCTTAACTGAGAACAAGGATGATTCTCTTTTATTGTTTGGGTTAGAGATGATTAAACATCGAATAAGTTGCAAGTTTCACATATATACTATCAATACCAAAAGCCCAGTCACATTTTTAAATTTAGTAAATTCACAATGAATATGCTGAAGAAGAAAACATACACAGCACTTTACAGCTGGTATACAACATCACAAAAAACTGACACAGTACTGAGATGTTGAAATTTCTTACTGCAACTCAAATTTGGACAAGCAAAAGTTCAAGAAATGCCAACAATAGTGGTCCACTTATCTAGAGTCAGATTTTCTATATCCTCGCTTACATTGGAATCTGGCAATGATATGGAAAAGTATTTTAGGACTACCATCCCAGAATCCAAGAATGTCACTAAAAGGATTACATGTCAAGATAAAATCAAAATATAACTTGAACTGATTAAATAAATCAAGGAAGTTAATTTACTGAGCTTGAGCCAGAAAATAAAAATACCTCTAAAAACTGAGACCAACTAACACTGAAAACTAATAAGCAAATTTTAAGACATTTCAGTAACTACCAACAGCACTAGAGTACACTATGCTCTTAATGAAGAGTTCAATCAAAAAACTAAAACATGTTTAGTGTAGTTTTAGAAGGCTGGGGAAATACACTTCATTTCAGAAAATTTTCTGACTGAAAAATAGTGAAAGAAAAGAAAGGGCTTAAAAATAGCTAACCAATGATCAGAAAAAATAGGAATTCAACTACTCTTATACCTGTAGTAACAAGATAGGATTCTCTCCTCTGATATATTTTACACTTCATATAATATAGTATAAATAAGTCATTTTTACTACCTAAAGAGACTTCTCCCATTTACACTGTACAGTTCTGTGAAGTATGATTTGCTTTTCTGTCATGGATAAAGTACTTTAAGAATCAAAGCATCAAAGCCTGAGTTTTACTTACATAGGAAAATACTAATATCCTATTCTCCAAGATTAAATACAGTTTTTGGTAAAATGTATTGTGTATCTTAAGTTTCTGGGAACTGCTAATTCATATAGAGTATACATTCATAGTATTTTTCTAATATGGTATACATTCATAGTAATTCTCTTATAGAAGGTCTATTTTATCTCACTAAGCTATAAAGACCTTTTTACCAATAATTAGTTAATTAATTTACTGCAGGCTTCTAAAACTGCAGTTGCTTTAGAATGTCTAATCATACACTACTTTTAGAAATGATTAGAAAACCATGGGTCTCTGTATTTATTAAACTGAATCACCTGGCAGTAAAATTCAGTTAAGGCTCTTGGCATTGGTGAAACTTCTTCCCACTCAGACCTGCTGCTGTGGTAGACTTGAACTTCATCTGTGATTTCATCTGGTGCATAATCACCACCTAATATATAAATTTTATCTTCAATTCCAACTGCACCTGCATTGAAGCCTGCACATTCAAAAGATCCTTCACCCTTCCAAACACAAGTATCTGGACAAAAACTATAAACCTTATAAGTGGAAAGGTCACATATATAGAGTGTACAGTTTACTGGGACAGCTTTAATTAGTGTTGCATGAAAAAACTGCCCGAACTCTGCTACTAGTTCAGACCACTGATCAGTTGTAGCATTGTAGTTGAAAAAGCAATCAAGTGATGGGTTAAAAGCATCTGTAATTTCTACCTCTGATCCAAGAACATAAATTACATTTTGGCATGCACTTGCTTCAGGATAGTATATGCCCCTGGGTAATGGGCTAACAGACACCCATTCTTTGGAAAGAGGATTGTAAGATTCAACATCTAAGAGACTTTTAATGTCCTGAGATCCTCTAGTTTTTCCACCTATGACAAATAATTTATTGAGAGCCATAACTGATGTATGCATGGTTCTTGGTGTTTTCATAGTTGATACCAGGAAAAAATCATTTTTGACTGGACAGTAGCACCAGGTTTGATCAGTGGCATCATGATATGATTCTGCAATATGAAGCCGAACTGTTCTACAACATGGCCCTTTGCAACCACCTGTCAAGAATATTTTCTCCCCATAACTAGACAGACTAGATCCTGGCAAATCAATCAGGTGTGACTGTGGCAGTATCTTCCATGAGTCGCTTTTAATATTATAGCAAAACGTATATTGAGCTTCTCCATTTTCCTCAGTTTTGTGAACAAATATGTATTTTTCAGTTGTGGATGGTCGAGCATCAGGGAAAAGTCCACCAGAACCTTGCACACACTTAATTGCATCCATGATTATATCAAAACAGTTTGTGCTTTTGAGTAAACACTCTTCATTGAGTAGACAATCTTGAAGTGTCTCCTCAGATAACTGACATAATCTTACTTTTTTAATCAAATAAGGCAGATGTTTTTGCCTTGATTCTAAGTTATGTTTAGTCCAACTAAGGACAACTTTCAGTACAGTTTCTTCTTCAGGAACATTTAATTCATCTGATTCCAAACACTTTTGCAGTACTCCAAAATTCATCTCTAAGAAATCACTGGATTTAAATAATAAAGAAAAGTGATGTTGTACAAAGTATAAAGCGTGGTCAAACAAACGGGCAGAGCCATAGCTATCTGATATAGATAATAACTGTAAACAATTGACAAGATTAATACTTTTTATTAAAAAGTCACTGCAAGCTTTGGATAGGAAGGAAACTTGAAGAAATGATGACAACTGGAAGAACATTTCCACATTATCATCTGTTATCTTTGTTTTTCCAGTATAGGCATAATCAAGAAATGCTTTTACTGCTTTGGAGGACAAATTAGTAATGGTAACACTTCCACCATCTCTTTCTTTCATGTTTACTTCAAACATAGCCCTGCAAAAATGAAGAACACAGAAGAACAAATAAACAGGAATATTTTATTCCAAGACAATTTTCAATATGACCTTAAAGGTTTCCTTCACTCTTAGGTTGATATAAAATAAATTTACAAAATACATTTTTAAAGCATCCTAATAAATTAATATCTATAATAGAGACCATATTATTTATCTGTAAAATACATATATTACACAAAACCACACTGAAAAATATATAGGTTACAGCTAAGCCATAGCAATGAATCCAAAGACTATAAAAAGATTCAAATTTTGTATCTGATTTGATGTTCTTATATATTATTCATAAAATTGGGGTAAAATCTAATGGCTGAATTTATTTACCTATGGATTAATTTAGTATCAACTCTGCAGGTGATAACTAAAATAACTTAGAATACAGGATAAACTTACATATACATTATCCCCACCTGGTAATGTTGATACCACTCTAAGAAACTGGGAACATTTTTGGCTCATTTTAAGCAAAAATATAAATTATTTGGAAATGTTTAGGCAGGAGACTAAGAATATTTCACGACTGGCTTTGGTAAGAACAATATTGCCATCCATCCTTAACTAACTTTATATCCAGAGATACTAATGTTTACACTTCAAATAAACCCATTAAGATGGTTTTCAGTAGAACTGCAAATAAAAATTAAGGTTAAAGAGGAAAGGGCTACAACAAAGAACAAAGATTGCCAGTTGAACATTCATTAAGACTAAAGATCATCTGACTTTGGGCCTGGTTTAACACTGGTTTGTTTTTGTACCAGTATTGTCCAGGATACCTTTGTGAGCAGTGCCCAAGTACTCTGCAGGCATGCTTAGTTGGTTAGCACGTTACACTCTTTTCAACTGCATGGACTGTAGCCCACCAGGCTCCTCTGTCCATAGGATTTCCCAGTTAAGAATACTGGGGTGGGTTGCCATTTATTCCTCCACACTATCTTCCCAACCCAGGTTTCAAACCCACATCTCCAGCATTGTAGGTGGATTCTTTACCATCTGAGCTATGAGGGAAGCCCCCAAGTAGTACTGGGGGAAAACTAAATTTCATTATTAAAGTCTATCTAGAGAGTAACTAAAGCTACTAAAGAAACACTAGAGTCCACCTGAAAAATATGAGGAGGCTTCCAAATACAGACCACTCCTTAGGAAAAGGATGATAAAGCCCCTTTCTAATAGGGATATTCAATACTTCTTAATATAATAACAAATAAACATGGTTACAAAAATTTATACATGTTCCACATTGTGCAGGATATTTCAAAAATGTGATCAACTTAGAAACACTAACCTGTGGTGATAATCATATTAGATTATTAAGATATCTACAGTCAGTTCAGGAGAAGGGGACGACAGAGGATGAGATGGCTGGATGGCATCACTGACTCAATGGACCCAAGTCTGAGTGAACTCCGGGAGTTGGTGATGGACAGGGAGGCCTGGCGTGCTGTGATTCATGGGGTCACAAAGAGTCAGACACAACTGAACAACTGCACTGAACTGAAATGACAGTCAGTTTAAGGTAATAGTAAGAGCATGGCCTCTAGGACAGGGCTGCCTTAACTGAGAGACCTTGGGGAGCTAACAACTTAATCATACTTCAAATTCTTCTGAAAATGAGGATACTAGTAGTACCTATGCCACCAAGTTATGAGAGGAACAACTAAGTTAACTGATGCAAAACATTAGCTGTTTTCGGAGTAGGAAATGGCAACCCAGTCTAGTATTCTGGCCTGAAAAACTCCATGGACAGAGAAGCCTGGCGAGCTACAGCCCATGGGGTTGCATTGCAACTGAGCTCATTAGCTGTTACTATCATTTTAAGGAAAAAAAGTTTTCTAAAATCATATGCATTTCTAATTTACCATCAGCTTCCACATTGTCTCTGAGAAGACATGTAATATCATATTTCTATACTTCATCCTATTCATCTTTAAAGTATTCAGTTAACTTCCATCTCAAATTTACTATGTTATCATAACTGGTTATACAATAGTGTGCTTCCTTTTGAATCTTGTCTCCAGGGACTTTACATTTCAATCATAATTTTCATTTTCCAAAAACATTATAAAGGGCATTTACCATGCACTGTGTACTTTTCTGCTATTTTAAATTTTATATACCCCAATATTCCTGTAAGTTTATAGCCCAATACTCCAGTGAGTTTGATCATAACACAAAATTATGAATTAGTGGCCTTATCTACAAGAGTGTAAATTATATAGACCTTCTAACTACATTTGTACACATTTTTAAGTGAACTATATACTCATTTAGTAAAATATTATATATCATAAAAGATTCAGGTCATTATAAAATTGTCATTTGTTTTACCCCAGAACAGGTACAAATTTTTAAAAACACTGTTTTAACAGTAATGTTTAAAAATTGAAAACAGATCCCTAAAAAGCTAAGCAGTAGGCATAATTCCAACATAAAGAGTAGAGGACTGCCAATTCAAATGCTCACATGAATTTCTTGTTTTGTTAACATGAAAACTTTATAAGGAAATAAGACTGCATGTTCATACCAAATTATTTCCATTTTTTGGCTTGATTTGGAAATAATTTCAGCTAAAAAATATTCAGCTAATGATAATATTAATAAATAATACTAAATTCAGCTTAATAACAATTTAATTCAACAATAATAATTGAAAGCAGTGGACACTAATCAATTGTTGTTATTTAGTCTCTAGTGTCTGACTCATTGCAACCCCATGGACCATAGCCCACAAGGTTCCTCTGTCCATGGGATTTCCCAGGCAGGAATACTAGAGTGGGTTGCCATTTCCTTTTCCACGGGATCTTCCTAACTGAGAGATTGAACCTGCCACTCTTGCACTGGCAGGTGGATTCTTTACCACCAAGACACCAGGGAAGACTGACCTAATCATTTCATATATGTTATTTCATTCAACTCTCATTAATGACTTTATGAGCTAGGTCCTGTTTGTCTCATCCTAATTTTTTACAAATAAAGAAACTGAAGCATAAAGAGAAACTGAAGCATAAAGTTTAGTCTAATAAGTGGTGGAGCTGGAATTTAGATTTACGGCATCTGCATAAAGAGGCCAAATACTTACCTGTTATACTATACTGCTTCCTCTAGTGAAGAGGTGATATGAAGGATAAAGGAACAAAAGAGTTCCTTGGAAGAAAAACTGAATTCAAAGGGAGGTGGAAAGAAACTAGTGGAATCTGAAAATGGGAGCGCATAAGGCCAGTTAAGGCCCCAGTGGAGGCTGAAGAATAACAACTTAGGTTACCTGAGAGAAGAAATGAAAAGAATACATGAAGACATATAGTCTAGTTAGGCAAAAAGCTAGTAAAAGGTGTAGTTCCCCTTGCCCTCAGTAAATTGTGATGTAGCACTGAGCCAGTGCTCTCAAATTCAAAGCAGGAAACCCTAGAGAAACTGGTGTTTAGTGACTTCCACTGGTGGTCGAGTGGATAAGACTCTACGCTTCCAATGCATGGGGCATGGTTTGATCCCTCATCAGGGAATGAAGATACTGCATGCCACATAGGAGTCAAAAAAAAAAAAAGGTGTTTAGTGAGTACTAGATATCAATAAACTTGCTGAATGAAGTACAACCTATAAGATTTAATCTTGAGTAATAAGGGTATGGTTTAATTATATGTTGGTAGTAAAACAAGAGTTAAATTAAGGATTAAAACCAGTATAAGTTAACTTGTATCTAGATGTTTTTATATCTTATATCTTGCTCTTTTTTTTCAAGTTTGTTAGAGATTTAAACTCTGCTTACTTAGAATTACTTCTAAAACTGAACTTAATGCAAAATACTGCAATTAGGATTTAAGTTTATTAAAGTATGACTAAGGTCCGTCTATGGCTCAGAGGTTACAGCGTCTGCCTACGATGCGGGAGACCTGGGTTCGATTTCTGGGTCGGGAAGATCCCCTGGAGAAGGAAATGGCAACCCACTCTAGTACTCTTGCCTGGAGAATCCCATGGACGGAGGAGCCTGGTGGGCTACAGTCCACGGGGTCGCAAAGAGTTGGACACGACTGAGCGACTTCACCTCAAAGTATGACTAGGAGACCTGAAGATCAGGATGTCAGCAAGAGAAGTTTGTCTGACAAATAGGTCTCAGAGGTATTACCTTCATACAGTTACCACAATACTAAGGTAATGTGTCTGACCTTAATCACGAAGAATCAGAAACCCACTGTCATCATAGTGGATTCTAACAGTGTTATGACTAGTGCATTCCTTGGAGGAAGATCTACTTGGGGAACTGAATTATACTCAGAATTAGAATCAAAACAAGTTGAGGGCTCTCCAGAAATGGCTGTGGAATTACTTTTCCCCACTTGAGAATGATCCAGGCTAAAGAGAAGAGAAACTCTCCGCATTAGAGTACCTCTCTTCCCTGGACAATCCATATCCAAGATGTATTTTTGGAATACAACCATATCCAAGATGTATTTTTGGAATACAATCCATATCCAAGATGTATTTTGGAATACAACCCACATCCAAGATGTATTTTTTTCTCAGATGCCTCATTTTCTTTGAGCTTTGCTTCCATTTCTGCTCACTCTATCCTTTTCTCTTTTGCCAAATTATACAGTGCAGGGGACCTCCCAAACAAAACTGACCCCACATCAAAACAACTTTTTTTTCCAGAACAATAAGGACTAATGTTTAACTTTGGGAAATCCTAGCCTGGGAAGACTTAAGGTTTAAAAAAGGTATTCTTATATTTTCATATTTAAAAAATCATTAGTTAATCTAGGTTCTAAGTATCTCTTTTTAAGTATTAAAGATTACTATTCCATGCTCTGTAGGGGAAAAACTGAGTTACAGTCATAAAAATAACTTAATTACTGGTATCATAAAATCTGAGGGATAGACAGACAAGGTAAAAGTACCTGAAAAAGTCACTGCATGCTGCTAACACACAACGATGACATGGGATTATTTCATCTTTCATGATTATTTTGAAATCATAAAAGATATTTTGTTCTCGAAAATTCTGTAGTATACTTAAGATTTTCTGTCCATGGTCTTCTGACACAAGGAAGTTGTTTTTCTTCTCAGATGGAATTCCATTACATGAGCCTTTTTGATTGAAATTATATGAATTATCCATAGCCACTTCTATCTGTTCTTAGAACTAGAAGGAAAAAAAAAAAACAAATCACTGATGTAGCAGAATCTTAATGAATTTTCAGATCTAAAATTCGCCCTTAGTGTAAATCACAAAAAAAATGCTCACTAAAAACAATCATAATGGTAAATCTTGTCCCACACACTTGTTTTAATGACATTTAACAGTAAATTCCTTTTAAATTTTTATAAATATTGAGCTCACTGAAATAAAAATGTTATTTATGAATAAAGTTTGAGGCTGTATAACTGCATTAAATAGTACAATTACGAGTTATATTAAAAACTGACATAGAACCTGACTACATGTCTAGTCTTGTTACATATAAGTGGTATCACTTTTATAAGCAGGTATCATTTGAATATCTATCTAACACACCCCTCTCCGCTCCCATCCTTTTCCTTCTGGTAGCAAACCAGATGTTAAAATGTTGATATTGAAGCACTGGTATGTGTCTTCTGGGATCACACTGTTAAAAAACAACTGGTTGAAAAAGAAAAGGGTGTTAAATTAACTGGTTATGGCCTTTAGCAAGGAAGGAAAAGTCAACATTGGTTCAAGCTGTCCTATTTCAAAGTAGGAAAGCCTTTTAAGTGAGGTCAGAAATCCAAGATAATTGAAGGCCAGATTAACTGACTTTCCCAAATCGCAAATTTAGTTTTGAGCATAAAAGTTTATACCACAAAAAGCAAGAAAGTAGGAAAGAGAAAGACAGTAAGACTGCGATCTAGGTGAGTCAGAGAAATAGGAAACCTTGATTCCTTAGCATACTTCTTTTCTAGTTAATTTACTGCTTTGCAAATCACCCCAAAACTTAGTGGTTTAAGACAACTTAGTCTCTCACGGTTCTGCAGGGTTAGATGGAGCTTCTTATTTGCAGGCTTTCATATGGTCAGTCAGGTGGCAGCTCACCTGAAGGCCTGATTAACCTGGGTGAGAGGTCCAGTATGATTTCCTAACTCACATCTCCTTCAGATGGGATGGACAACTAGAACAGACAGAGCTCTCTCTCCCCTTCTTGATGCACTCTCTCCATCAGTTCAGTTCAGACACTCAGTAGTGTCAGACTCTTTGCAACCCCATGAATCGCAGCACGCCAGGCCTCCCTGTCCATCACCAACTCCTGGAGTTCACTCAAACTCATGTCCATCAAGTCGGTGATGCCATCCAGCCATCTCATCCTCTGTCGTCCCCTTGTCCTCCTGCCCCCAATCCCTCCCAGCATCAGTCTTTTCCAATGAGTCAACTCTTTGCAGGAGGTGGCCAAAGCAATACTTCCTCATAGTATGGCAGTCTCAGGGTAGCTAGACTTCTTACATGGTAGCTGTGTTCTAGAGGAGTTTCAAGCCCAGGTGAAAGCTAGACGATGGAGAAGTAATCTGAATTGTCCTACAGCATCAATCAAAGCTTCATTCTAAGACTGAGACAATCATCTCTGTGTTATCCAAAATAGTAGGCATGAGCCATGTATACCAATTTAAACTATTTAAAATTAAATAAAAATTAAAAGTTTAGTTCCTTGGTCTAGCCATATTTTAAGTAGTCCGTAGTTATATGTAATATAATGGTTACTTTTATGTGTCAACTTGATTGGGCCATGGGGGTACCCAGATATTTGGCTAAACACTTTATCTGGGTACGTCTGTGAAGGTGTTTTTGGATGAGACTAATATCTGAATCAGCAGACTGAGGAAAGCAGGTTGCTTTACTTAATGTGAGTGGAACTCACTGAATCCATTAAAGGCCTGCAAAGAACAAAAGGTCCAGTAAGAAAGAATTTTTTCTGTCTGCCAGACTGTCTTTAAGTTGGAGGATCAGACTTTTCCTTCCTTTGGACTAAAACTTGGATTACAACTTTACTGCTAGTTTTACTACTAGGACCAGTTTTCTGATGTTAGGAATACTTAGCTTCCATAAGCATACAAGCTAACTCTACAGAGTAAATCAATCTATCTTCCCTCCAATTGGCTCTATGTCTCTGGAGAACACTAATACATGTGGCTAATGGTTACTGCAGTGTACTCTATTATACAGCAAATAAGGAGTATTTTCATCATCATAGAAAGTTACTGACTAGCTGATGCAATATAAAATAATGTGCCTGTGTTAAAGAGTGTGTGTGTGCACATGTGCAGGAGGCAGTAATATGATGTAATTTGCAGTAAGTATTAGAAAAATAAGTTACCTGCAGAGATGATTTTGTGACCAGTGTTTTGAGTAACTGTAAGGAGGGAGATATATTAAGAATGAAGGTGGGAGTGAACTTTGTGGAAATGAAAGAATACATAAATCAAATAGGTAGAGATGAAAAAAGGGAAACTTTCAAAAACAGTATCTTTAAGGGTATAAAAAATGGATGCCCCTTTCTGCAGATTTAGGTACAGGATCATGACATATCATAAACTGAGGATTCCTGTAGTAAATTTCCATTTTCACTTCTGTGCCTGCTACATATGCTTTAATATATGGGCAGTATGCAAAGAGTTTCAAATTGGATGATTACAGGTTTTGGGAAGTAGAATTGTTTCTCATTCTGACAGCATGCCTCACTTTCTGTGTGCTTACAGATTTGATGTTATTACCAAATGATATAAAGCTGAATTTAGGAAAATTCCAAAATGGCCACTTACAAGCTGAAATACACAGTAATGACGAGAAATAGCTCTGGAAAAAAAATATATTCAAGGAATGGCTCTAAATGTGAGTGCATAATAGTTACGGTTTTATTCTAGCCAGGTCACAGTTTTGTATCCAGGTTGCTATTGTTTTCTCTCTGATCTCCATATCTTAGAACCTTACTGTTGTCAGTTCAGTTCAGTTCAGACGCTCAGTTGTGTCCAACTCTTTGCGACTCCATGAATCGCAGCACACCAGGCCTCCCTGTCCATCACCATCTCCCGGAGTTTACTCAGACTCACGTCCATTGAGTCCATGATGTCATCCAGCCATCTCATCCTCTGTTGTCCCCTTCTACTCCTGCCACCAATCCCTCCCAGCATCAGAGTCTTTTCCAATGAGTCAACTCTTCACATTAGATGGCCAAAGTACTGGAGCATCAGCTTTAACACCATTCCTTCCAAAGAAATCCCAGGGTTGATCTCCTTCAGAATGGACTGGTTGGATCTCGCTGCAGTCCAAGGGACTCTCAAGAGTCTTCTCCAACACCACAGTTCAACAGCATCGATTCTTCAACGCTCAGCCTTCTTCACAGTCAAACTCTCACATCCATACATAACCACAGGAT
This sequence comes from Oryx dammah, assembly GCF_014754425.2. NCBI lineage: Eukaryota > Metazoa > Chordata > Mammalia > Artiodactyla > Bovidae > Oryx > Oryx dammah. The sequence continues at coordinate 1,426,946 of NW_024070201.1, read as the reverse complement.
AAACCATAGCCTTGACTAGACGGACCTTAGTCGGCAAAGTAAAGTCTCTGCTTTTGAATATACTATCTAGGTTGGTCACAACTTTTCTTCCAAGGAATAAGTGTCTTTTAATTTCATGGCTGCAGTCACCATCTGCAGTGATTCTGGAGCCAAAAAAAAAATAAAGTCTGACACTGTGTCTACTGTTTCCCCATCTATTTCCCATGAAATGATGGGACCAGATGCCATTTTCTTCGTTTTCTGAATGTTGAGCTTTAAGCCAACTTTTTCACTCTCCTCTTTCACTTTCATCAAGAGGCTTTTTAGTTCCTCTTCACTTTCTGCCATAAGGGTGGTGTCATCTGCATATCTGAGGTTATTGATATTTCTCCCGGCAATCTTGATTCCAGCTTGTGTTTCTTCCAGTCCAGCGTTTCTCATGATGTATTCTGCATATAAGTTAAATAAGCAGGGTGACAATATACAGCCTTGATGTACTCCTTTTCCTATTTGGAATCAGTCTGTTGTTCCATGTCCAGTTCTAACTGTTGCTTCCTCACCTGCATACAGATTTCTCAAGAGGCAGGTCAGGTGGTCTGGTATTCCCATCTCTTTCAGGATTTTCCATAGTTTATTGTGATCCACACAGTCAAAGGCTTTGGCATAGTCAATAAAGCAGAAATAGGTGTTTTTCTGGAACTCTCTTGCTTCTTCCATGATCCAGCGGATGTTGGCAATTTGATCTCTGGTTCCTCTGCCTTTTCTAAAACCAGCTTGAACATCAGGAAGTGCACAGTTCACGTATTGCTGAAGCCTGGCTTGGAGAATTTTGAGCATTACTTTCCTAGTATGTGAGATGAGTACCATTGTGCGGTAGTTTGAGCATTCTTTGGCATTGGAATGGCCTTTCTTTGGAACTGGAATGAAAACTGACCTTTTCCAGTCCTTTGGCCACTGCTGAGTTTTCCAAATTTGCTGGCATATTGAGTGCAGCACTTTCACAGTATCATCTTTCAGGATTTGAAACAACTCAACTGGAATTCCATCACCTCCACTAGCTTTGTTCGTAGTGATGCTTTCTAAGGCCCACTTGACTTCACATTCCAAGATGTCTGGCTCTAGATTAGTGATCACATCATCATGATTATCTGGGTCATGAAGATCTTTTTTGTACAGTTCTTCTGTGTATTCTTGCCACCTCTTCTTAATATTTTCTGCTTCTGTTAGGTCCATACCATTTCTGTCCTTTATCGAGCCCATCTTTGCATGAAATGTTCCCTTGGTATCTCTAATTTTCTTGAAGAGATCTCTAGTCTTTCCCATTTTGTTGTTTTCCACTATTTATTTGCATTGATCGCTGAAGAGGGCTTTCTTATCTCTTCTTGCTGTTCTTTGGAACTCTGCATTCAGATGCTTATATCTTTCCTTTTCTCCTTTGCTTTTCGCCTCTCTTCTTTGCACAGCTATTTGTAAGGCCTCCCCAAGACAGCCATTTTGCTTTTTTGTATTTCTTTTCCATGGGGATGGTCTTGATCCCTGTCTCCTGTACAATGTCACGAACCTCATTCCATAGTTCATCAGGCACTCTATCTATCAGATCTAGACCCATAAATCTATTCCTCACTTCCACTGTATAATCATAAGAGATTTGATTTAGGTCATACCTGAATGGTCTAGCGGTTTTCCCTACTTTCTTCAATTTAAGTCTGAGTTTGGAAATAAGGAGTTCATGATCTGAGCCATAGTCAGCTCCTGGTCTTGTTTTTGCTGACTGTATAGAGCTTCTCCATGGTTGGCTGCATAGAATATAATCAATCCGATTTCAGTGTTGACCATCTGGTGATGTCCATGTGTAGAGTCTTATCTTGTGTTGTTGGAAGAGGGTGTTTGCTATGACCAGTGTATTTTCTTGGCAAAACTCTATTAGTCTTTGCCCTGCTTCCTTCCGCATTCCAAGGCCAAATTTGCCTGTTACTCCAGGTGTTTCTTGGCTTCCTACTTTTGCATTCCAGTCCCCTACAATGAAAAGGGTATCTTTTTTGGGTGTTAGTTCTAAAAGGTCTTGTAGGTCTTCATAAAACTGTTCAACTTCAGTTTCTTCAGCGTTACTGCCTGGGGCATAGACTTGGATAACTGTGATATTGAAAGGTTTACCTTGGAGACAAACAGAGATCATTCTGTCGTTTTTGAGATTGCATCCAAGTACTGCATTTCAGACTCTTTTGTTGACCATGATAGCTACTCCATTTCTTCTGAGGGATTCCTGCCCATAGTAGTAGATATAATGGTCATCTGAGTTAAATTTACCCATTCCAGTCCATTTTAGTTCGCTGATTCCTAGAATGTCGATGTCCACCCTTGCCATCTCTTGTTTGACCACTTCCAATTTGCCTTGATTGACAGACCTGACATTCCAGGTTCCTATCCAATATTGCTCTTTATAGCATTGGATCTTACTTCTATCACCAGTCACATCCACAGCTGGGTATTGTTTTTGCTTTGGCTCCATCCCTTCATTCTTTCTGGAGTTTTTCTCCACTGATCTCCAGTAGCATATTGGGCACGTAATGACCTGGGGAGTTCCTCTTTTGGTATCCTATAATTTTGCCTTTTCATACTGTTCATGGGGTTCTCAAGGCAAGAATACTGAAGGGGCTTGCCATTCCCTTAAAGTCTCCAAGGACATTCACTTCAGTTCAGTTGCTCAGTCATGTCTGACTCTTTGCGACCCCATCAATCGCAGCATGCCAGGCCTCCCTGTCCATCACCACCTCCCGGAGTTCACTCAGATTCACATCCATCGAGTAAGTGATGCCATCAGCCATCTCATCCTCTGTCATCCCCTTCTCCTCCTGCCCTCAATCCACCCAGCATCAAAGTCTTTTCCAATGAGCCAAGTCTTCGCATGAGGTGGCCAAAGTACTAGAGTTTTAGCTTCAGCATCATTCCTTCCAGAGAAATCCCAGGGTTGATCTCCTTCAGAATGGGCTGGTTGGATCTCGTTGCAGTCCAAGGGACTCTCAAGAGTCTTCTCCAACACCACAGTTCAAAAGCATCAATTCTTGCGGTGCTCAGCTTTCTTCACAGTCCAACTCTCACATCCATACATGACCACAGAAAAAACCATATCCTTGACTAGACGGACCTTAGTCGGCAAAGTAATGTCTCTGCTTTTCAATATACTATCTAGGTTGGTCATAACTTTCCTTCAAAGGAGTAAGCATCTTTTAATTTCATGGCTGCAGTCACCATCCGCAGTGATTTTGGAGCCCCAAAAAATACAGTCTGACACTGTTTCCACTGTTTCCCCATCTATTTCCCATGAAGTGATGGAACCGGATGTCATGATCTTCGTTTTCTGAATGTTGAGCTTTAAGCCAACTTTTTCACTCCTCTCTTTCACTTTCATGAAGAGGCTTTTCCGTTCCTCTTCACTTTCTGCCATAAAGGTGGTGTCATCTGCATATCTGAGGTTATTGATATTTCTCCCGGCAATCTTGCTTCCAGCTTGTGTTTCTTCCAGTCCAGCGTTTCTCATGATGTACTTTGCACATAAGTTAAATAAGCAGGGTGACAATATACAGCCTTGACGTACTCCTTTTCCTATTTGGAATCAGTCTGTTGTTCCATGTTACTAGTTTCAAATTTATAAGATCAAACAAAGCAGATGCAAGACATACAATACGAAGGAACAAATGGTGAATTTGTTCTGCCACTCTCCTTTAGAGAGGTGCTACAGGCATCTGATGGAACTTCAGTTGCTGACAAATCATGAAAAAAAAATCACAAGGGAGACAAAGAAGGTCAAGTATCACTCAAATTCATCATGAGCAACCACATCTATTCTGTGAGACAGTATCTCAAACGGTTTCTCTAACGTAGCCCATGGACCACCAAAGGTCCCTAAAACCCTCTCAGGAATCTGTGAAGTTAAAACTATTTTCATATGAACATTAAGTAGTTGCTTTTCTCACTATTCTGACACTTCCACTGATGGTATAAAAGAAATGTGAATGAAATTGCTACCATCTAGGAATACACCTATTTATTGTTTTCTTCACCCCAAGCACTTGGAAGGGGGAAAAAGTCAACTTCACTTAAAACTGTCCTTAGTGAGAAGTGAGAAGAAAGGGGGGGTAAAAGTGGAGGAAATTTTTTGATAATGATTACAACAATTCAAATTAAGCACTTTTTATTGTTATTCTCAGTCAAAAGTTGAATCTGACACTTTTAACCACATGGAATACAGAACTCCAGTCTTCCCCGTCCTTCACTATCTCCCAGACTTAGCTCATATTCATATGCAAAAAAAGAAGAAAAAAAGAAAAAAAAATTCATATGCAGTGAGTCAGTGATGATATCTAACCAACTCATCCTATGTTGCCCTCTTCTGCTCCTGCTGTCAATCTTTCCCAGCATCAGTGTTTTGTCCAGTAAGTCAACTTTCCCATCAGGTGACCGAAGTATTGAAGCTTCAGCTTCAATATCAGTCTTAATGAATATTCAGGATTGATTTCCTTTAGGATTGACTGGTTTGATCTCCTCACTGTCCAAGGGACTCTCAGGAGTCTTCTCCAGCACAATTTAAAAGCATCAATTTTTCAGTGATCAGCCTTCTTTATGGTCCAAGTCTCACATCTGGACATGACTACTGGAAAAACCATAGCTTTGACTAGACATCTTTTGCTGGCAAAGTGATGTCTCTGCTTTTTTAATATGCTGACATGGTTTGTGACAGCCTTTCTTACAAGGAGCAAGCACCTTTTCATTTCATGGCTGCAATCTCAGTCCACAGAGATTTTGAAGCCCAAGAAAATAAAACCTGTCAGTGCCTCTACTTTTTCCCCCTCTATTTGCCATGAAGTGATGGGACCAGAAGCCATGTTCTTAGGTTTTTTGAATGTTGAGTTCAAGCCAGCTTTTTCACTCTCCACTTTCACCTTATCAAGAGGCTCTTTAGTTCCTCTTCACTTTCTGTCATTAATGGTGGTATCATCTGCATATCTAAAGTTGTTGATGTTTCTCCAGGGAATCTTGATTCCAGTTTGTAAGTGATCCAGCCCACCATTTCCTATGATGTAGTCTGCATAGAAGTTAAATAACCAGAGACATACAGATTTGTCTGTTCCTTTCCCAAATTTAAATCAGTTAGTTGCTCATTGTCTGGTTCTAACTGTTGCTTCTTGATCTGCATACAGGTTTCGTAGGAGACAGGTAAGGTGGTCTGGTATTCCCATATCTGTAAGAATTTTCAACAGTTTGTTGTGATCTATACAGTCAAAGGCTTCATAGCCAAAGAAGAAGTATGTGTGTGTGTGTGTTTTTCTTTTTTCCTGGAATTCCCTGGCCTTCTCCATGATTCAATGAATGCTGGAGATTTAATCTCTGGTTCCTCTGCCTTTTCTAAATGCAGCCTGTACATCTGGAAGTTCTGGATTCATGTACTGATGAAGCCTACCTTGAAGGATTTTGAGCAGAACCTTATTAGCATGTGAAATAAGCACATCTGTACAGTAGTCTGAACCTTCTTTGGCTTGCCCTTCTTTGGGGTTGCAATGAAAACTGACCTTTTCCAGCCCTGGGGCCACTGCCGAGTTTTTCAAATTTGCTGACATGTTGAGTGCAGCACTTCAGCACCATCAACTTCTAGGATCTGAAATAGCTCACTGGAATTCCATCACCTCCACTAGATTTGTTCACAGTGATGCTTCCTAAGGCCCACTTCACACTCCAGGATGTCTGACTCCAGGTGAGTGACCACACCATTGTGGTTATCTGGGTCACTAAGATCTTTTTTGTACAGTTCTGCGTATTCTTGCCACCTCTTCTTAGTATCTTTTGTTTCTGTTATGCCCTTACCGTTTTTGTCCTTTATTGTGTCCATCCTTATATGAAATGCCCCCTTGATATCTTCAATTTTCTTGACAAGATCTCTTTTCCATTCGATTATTTCTTTGCACTGTTTATTTAGGAAGGCCTTCTTAACCCTCCTTGCTATTTTCAAGAACTCTGCATTCAGTTAGGTATATCTTTCCCTTTCTCCTTTGCCTTTCACTGCTTTTTGTATAGCCTCCTCAGACAACCACTTTGCCTTCTTGCATTTCTTTTTCTCTGGGATGGTTTTAGTCTCTGCCTCCTGTACAGTGCTACAAACTTCTGTCCATAGTTCTTCAGGTATTCTACCTACCAGACCTTATCTCTTGAATCTATCTGTCACCTCCACCATATGATTTAGGTCATACCTCACTGGGCTAGTAGCTTCTCCTACTTTCTTCTATTTAAGCCTGCATTTTGCAATAAGGAGCTCATGATCTAGCCACAGTTAGCTCCATGTCTCGCTTTTGCTGTATGTATAGAGCTTCTCTACTTTTGGCTGCAAAGAATATAATCAATCTGCTTTAGTTACTATTTGGTGATGTCCATGTGTAGAGTCATCTTTTGCACTGTTGGAAGAAAATGTTTGCTATGAGCATGTCTTAACAAAACTGTCAACCTTTGCCCTGCTTCATTTTGCACTCCAAGGCCAACTTGCCTGTTACTTCAGGTATCTCTTGAATTCCTACTTTTGAATTCCAATCTCCAGTGATGAGAATCAAATCTGTTTTTTTGGTGTGAGTTCTAGAAAGTCTTGTAGGTCTTCACAGAACTGGTCAACTTCAGCTTTTCAGAATTAGTGGCTGAGGTACAGATTTGGATTGCTGTAATATTGGTCTGCCTTGGAAACAAACTGACAACATCCTATTGTTTTTGAGATTGCACCCAGGTACTGCATTTCAGACTCTCTTGTTGACTTGACCATGTCCAATTTACCTTGACTGATGGCCCTAACATTCCATGTTCCTAAGCAATATACTGTTCATTGGACTTACTGTCACCACCAGACAGGTCTACAACTGACTGTCGACCCAGCGACTTCATTCTTTCTGGAGCTATTAGTAATTACCCTGTGCTCTTCCCCAGTAGCCTACTGGACACCTTATGACCTGGGGGATTCATCTTTCAGTGTCGTATCTTTTTGCCTTTTCATACTGTTCATGGGGTTCTCACATCAAGAATACTGGAGTGGTGTGCCATTCCTTCCTCCACTAGACTACGTTTTATCAGAACTATTCACTATGACCCATCCATCATCTGCATGGCCTGGCTCATACTTTCATTGAGTTACGCTAGCCTCTTCACCATAAGGCAGTGATCCATGAAGGGGAATTAAGAATTTACATCCCTATCAATGCAGATCTTTTTGAACCTTTAAAGTAATAAACTAGAGAAAAATACTATCGGGTAAAACTCCACTTTCTGTTAACATGTAAATATTAATAAATGAATGATCAGAGACTCAAATTTCATAGTTTGTGATATAACAGACCTGACAGTACTAAATTTTATAACTAGCAATTTATAGAGCTATTTTATTCAATATTCATAATCCTTTAAGATTAACAGTTTTCCAAAATGGGAAATTGAAGCCAAGTTAAACAATAAGACTTAGACACAGAACTAACAGAACTATGCTTGCTTCACTCAAAGTCCATGGTATTTTCAATACTATTTTGACCCTGGATTTTAATATTAAATGAAAGCTCACAAAATATTTTATTGCTCAAAATATCCAAATATAAATGTACTGGTCAAAAGTTACCGTGACAATTTAAGGTCATTTTGAATAAGAAAGACATATATGATGATAATAAGAGCTAACATTTAGTCAGTACCATGTGTCAAAGTTATGGTTTTTCTAGTAGTCATGGATGGATGTGAGAGTTGGACCATAAAGAAGGCTGAGCGCTGAAGAACTGATGCTTTTGAACTATGGTGTTGGAGAAAATTCTTGAGAGTCCCTTGGACTGTGAGGAGATCAAACCAGTTAATCCTAAAGGATATCAATCCTAAGTATTCATTGGAAGGACTGATGCTGAAGCTCCAGTACTTCGGCCAACTGATGTGAAGAACGGGCTCGCTGGAAAAGACCCTGATGCTGGGAAAGACTAAAGGCAAGAGGAGAAGGGGATGACAGAGGATGAGATGGTTGGATGTCATCACTGACTCAATGGAGATGAGTTTAAGCAAGCTCTAGGAGTTGGGGATGGACAAGATCCCTTGTGTACTGCTGTCCATGGTGTCCCAGAGAGTCGGACAGGACTGAGCGACTGAACTGATCTTGGAAAAGCGTCAATGAACAATTACAAAGTATATTTTACACTGTTGTTGTTTAGATCTTAAGTTCTTTCTGACACTTCTGTGACCCCATAGACTGTATCCTGCCAGACTCCTCTGTCCATGGGATTTCCCAGGCAAGAATACTGGGGTGGGTTGCCATTTCCTTCTCCAGAGGAACATTGCAACCCAGGGAATGAACCTGTGTCTCCTTCATGGCAGGCAGATTCTTTATAAATTTATTTATTTTTACTGAAGGCTAATTATTTCACAATATTGTATTGGTTTTGCCATATATCAACATTAATCCACCATGGGTGTACACGTGTTCCCCATCCTGAAGCCCCCTCCCACCTCTCTCCCCATACCATCCTTCTGGGTCATCCCAGTGCACCAGCCCCAAGCATCCTATATCCTGCATTGAACCTGGACTGGCGATTCGTTTCTTATATGATATTACAGGTTTCAATGCCATTCTCCCAAATCATCCCACTCTCACCCTCTCCCACAGACTCCAAAAGGCTGTTCTATACATCTGTGTCTCTTTTGCTGTCTCGCATACAGGATTATTGTTACCATCTTTCTAAATTCCATATATATGTGTGAGTGTATTCTATTGGTGTTTTTCTTTCTGGCTTACTTCACTCTGTATAATCGGCTCCAGGTTCATCCACCTCATTAGAACTGATTCAAATGTATTCTTTTTAATGGCTGAGTAATACTCCAGTGTGTCTATGTACCACAGCTTTCTTATCCATTCATCTGCTGATGGACATCTAGGTTGCTTCCATGTCCTGGCTATTATAAACTGTGCTGCGATGAACACTGGGGCACATGTGTCTCTTTCAATTCTGGTTTACTCGGTGCTTATGCCCAGCAGTGGGATTGCTGAGTCATAAGGCAGTTCTATTTGTAGTTTTTTTAACGAATCTTCACACTGTTCTCCATAGTGGCTGTACTAGTTTACATTCCCACTAAGTGTCAGAGGGTTCCCTTTTCTCCACACCCTCTCCAGCATTTATTGCTTGTAGACTTTTAGATCGCAGCCACTCTGACTGGTGTGAAACGGTACCTCATTGTGGTTTTGATTTGCATTTCTCTGACAATGAGTGATGTTGAGCATCTTTTCATGTGTTTGTTAGCCATCTATATGTCTTCTTTGGAGAAATGTCTAGTTATTTGGCCTATTTCTGATTGGGTCGTTTATTTTTCTGGAATTGAGCTGCAGGAGTTGCTTGTATATTTTTGAGATCAGTTGTTTGTCGGTTTCTTCATTTGCTATTATTTTCTCCCATTCTGAAGGCTGTCTTCTCACCTTGCTTATAGTTTCCTTTGTTGTGCAGAAGCTTTTAATTTTAATTAGGTCCCATTTGTTTATTTTTGCTTTTATTTCCAGTATTCTGGGAGGTGGGCCATAGAGGATTCTGCTGTGGTTTATGTCGGAGAGGAGTTGTATAGTTTCTGGTCTTCCATTTAGATCTTTAATCCATTTTGAGCTTATTTTTGTGTATGGTGTTAGAAAGTGATCTAGTTTCATTCTTTTACAAGTGGCTGACCAGCTTTCCCAGCATGACTTGTTAAAGAGATTGTCTTTTCTCCATTGTATATTCTTGCCTCCTTTGTCAAAGATAAGGTGTCCCTAGCTGCATGGATTTATCTCTGGGCTTTCTATTTTGTTCAACTAATCTATATTTCTGTCTTTCTGCCAGTACCATACTGTCTTGATGACTGTGGCTTTGTAGTAGAGCCTGAAGTCAGGCAGGTTGATTCCTCCAGTTCCATTCTTCTTTCTCAAGATTGCTTTGGCTATTTGACATTTTTTGTATTTCAATACAAATTGTGAAATTATTTGTTCTAGAAGGAAATGGCAACCCACTCCAGTGTTCTTGCCTGGATAATCCCAGAGACGGGGCCGCCTGGTAGGCTGCCGTGTATGGGGTCGCACAGAGTCAGACACGACTGAAGCGACTTAGCAGCAGCAGCAGCAGTTCTGTGAAAAATACCGCTGGTAGCTTGACAGGTATTACATTGAATCTATAGATTGTTTTGGGTAGTATACTCATTTTCACTATATTGATTCTTCCGATCCATGAACATGGTATATTTCTCCAACTATTAGTGTCCTCTGATTTCTTTCACCAGTGTTTTGTAGTTTTCTATATATAGGTCTTTAGTTTCTTTAGGCAGATATATTCCTAAGTATTTTATTCTCTTTGTTGCAATGGTGAGTGGAATTGTTTCCTTAATTTCTCTATTTTCTCACTGTTGGTGTATAGGAATGCAAGGGATTTCTGTGTGTTGATTTTATATCCTGCAACTTTACTATATTCATTGATTAGCTCTAGTAATTTTCTGATGGAGTCTTTAGGTTTTCTATGCAGAGGATCATGTCTTCTGCAAACAGTGAGTTTTAATTCTTCTTTTCCAATTTGGATTCCTTTTATTTCTTTTCCTGCTCTGATTGCTGTGGCCAAAACTTCCAGAACTATTCTGCTTAATAGTGGTGCAAGTGGGCACCCTTGTCTTGTTCCTGACTTTAGGGGAAATGTTTTCAATTTTTCACCATTGAGGATGTTTGCTGAGGGTCTGTCATATATAGCTTTTATTTTGTTGAGATATGTTCCTTCTATTCCTGCTTTCTGGAGAGTTTTTATCATAAATGTATGTTTAATTTTGTCAAAGGCTTTCTCTGCATCTATTGAGATAATCATATGGCTTTTATCTTTCACTTTGTTAATGTGGTGTATTACATTGATTGATTTGCTTATATTGAAGAATCCTTGCATCCCTGGGATAAAGCCCACTTGGTCATGGTATATGATCTTTTTAATGTGTTGTTGGATTCTGATTGCTACAATTTTGTTAAGGTTTTTTGCATCTATGTTCATCAATGATATTGGCCTATAGTTTTCTTTTTTTGTGGCATCTTTGTCAGGTTTTGGTATTAGGGTGATGGTGGCATGGTGGCCTCATAGAACGAGTTTGGAAGTTTCCCTTCCTCTGTAATTTTTCTGGAAGAGTTTGAGTAGGAAAGGTGTTAGCTCTTCTCTAAATTTTGGGTAGAATTCAGCTGTGAAGCCGTCTGGACTTGGGCTTTTGTTTGCTGGAAGATTTCTGATTACAGTTTCAATTTCCATGCTTGTGATGGGTCTGTTAAGATTTTCTATTTCTTCCTGGTCCAGTTTTGGAAAGTTGTACTTTCCTAAGAATTTGTCCATTTTTTCCACATCGTGCATTTTATTGGCATGTAATTACTGATAGTAGTCTCTTAGGATCCTTGGTATTTCTGTGTTGTCTGTTGTGATCTCTCCATTTTCATTTCTAATTTTATTGATTTGATTTTTCTCCCTTTGTTTCTTGGTGAGTCTTGCTAATGGTGTGTCAATTTTCTTTATCCTTTCAAAGAACCAGCTTTTGGCTTTGTTGATTTTTGCTATGGTCTCTTTGTTTCTTTTGCATTTATTTCTGCCCTAATTTTTAAGATTTCTTTCCTTCTACTAACCCTGGGGTTCTTCATTTCTTCCTCTGCTAGTTGCTTTAGGTGTAGAGTGAGGTTATTTAACTTTTTTCTTGTTTCTTGAGGTATGCCTATATTGCTATGAACTTTCCCTTTAGCACTGCTTTTACAGTGTCCCACAGGTTTTGGGTTGTTGTGTTTTCATTTTCATTCATTTCTATGCATATTTTGATTTCTTTTTTGATTTCTTCTGTGATTTGTTGGTTATTCAGAAGCATGTTGTTCACCCTCCATATGTTGGAATTTTTAACAGTTTTTCTCCTGTAATTGACATCTAATCTTACTGCATTGTGGTCAGAAAAGATGCTTGGAATGACTTCAATTTTTTTAAATTTACCAAGGCTAGATTTATGGCCCATGATGTGATCTATCCTGCAGAAGGTTCCGTGTGCGCTTGAGAAAAAGGTGAAATGCATTGTTTTGGGGTGAAATGTCCTATAGATATGAATTAGGTCTAACTGGTCTATTGTATCATTTAAAGTTTGTGTTTCCTTGTTAATTTTCTGTTTAGATGATCTGTCCGTAGGTGTGAGTGGGGTATTAAAAGTCTCCCACTATTATTGTGTTATTGTTAATTTCCCCTTTCATACTTGTTAGCATTTGTCTTACATACTGCAGTGCTCCTATGTTGGGTACATATATGTTTATAATTGTTATGTCTTCTTGGATTGATCCTTTGATCATTATGTACTGTCCATCTTTGTCTATTTTCATAGCCTTTGTTTTAAAGTCTATTTTATCTGATATGAGTATTGCTACTCCTACTTTCTTTTGGTCTCTATTTGCATGGAATATCTTTTTCCAGCCCTTCACTTTCAGTCTGTATGTGTCCCGTTTTGAGGTGAGTCTCTTGTAGACAACATATAAGGGGTCTTGATTTTGTATCCATTCAGCCAGTCTTTGTCTTTTGGGTGGGACATTCAACCCATTTACTTTTAAGGTAATTATTGATAAGTATTTGGGTTCAGGTTTATACACCCTTTTTGTACTTCCTGTATAGAAAATATCCTTTAGCATTTGTTGGAGAGCTGGTTTGGTGGTGCTGAATTCTCTCAGCTTTTGCTTGTCTGTAAAGCTTTTGATTTCTCCTTCATATTTGAATGACATCCTTGATGGGTACAGTAATCTGGGCTATAGATTATTTTCGTTCATCACTTTAAGTATGTCTTGCCATTCCCTCCTGGCCTGAAGAGTTTCTATTGAAAGATCAGCTGTTATCCTTATGGGAATCCCCTTGTGTGTGATTTGTTGTTTTTCCCTTGCTGCTTTTAATATGTTCTTTGTGTTTGATCTTTGTTAATTTGAATAATATGTGTCTTGGGGTGTTTTGCCTTGGGTTTATCCTGTTTGGGACTCTCTGGGTTTCTTGGACTTGGGTGATTATTTCCTTCCCCATTTTAGGCAAGTTTTTAACTATTATCTCCTTAAGTATTTTCTCATGGTCCTTCTTTTTGTCTTCTTCTTCTGGGACTCCTATGATTCGAATGTTGGGGCATTTAATATTGTCCTGGAGGTCTCTAAGATTGTCCTCATTTCTCTTAGTTTATTTTTCCTTTTTACTCTCTGATTCATTTATTTCTACCATTCTATCTTCTACTTCACTAATCCTATCTTCTGCCTCCGTTATTCTATTATTTGTTGTCTCCAGAGTGTTTTTGATCTCCGGCAGATTCTTGATTACTGAGCCAATATAGAAGCATGCACACATATATATTATATACACTGGTCCCTTGGTAACCAAAGGGGGTTGCTTCCAAGACATTCCACCTCATCTAATATCAAACTCCACAGATGCATCATATTCCATATTCCATGTTGCTGGGTAGCAAGAATCAATATTGTGAAAATGTCTATACTACCAAAGGCAATCTACAGATTCAATGAGATCCCTGTCAAATTACCAATGACATTTATCACAGAACTAGGACAAAAAATTACAATTCATATGGAAACACAGAAGACACCAAATAGCCAAAGCAGTCTTGAGAAAGAAGAATGAAGCTGGAGGAGTCAACCTTCCTGACTTCAGATTATACCACAAAGCTACAGTCATCAAGACAGCATGGCACTGCCACAAAAACAGAAATATAGACCAATGGAACAAGATAGAAAGCCCAGAAATAAACCCACACACCTATAGGTAGCTTATTTTTGACAAAGGAGCCAAGAGTATACAATGGGGAAAGACAGCCTCTTCAATAAATGGTGCTGTGAAAACTGGACAGTTACATGTAAAAGAATGAAATCAGAGCACTTCCTAACACCATACACAAAGCTATACTCAAAATGGAATAAAGACCTAAATGGAAGACCAGAACCTATAAAACCCTTAGAGGAAAACATAGGCAGAACACTCGATGATATAAATCAAAGCAAGATCCTCTATGATCCACCTCCTAGAGTAATAGAAATAAAAACCACAGTAAACAAGTGTGACCTGATTAAACTAAAAGTTTTTGTACAGCAAAGGAAACTATAATCAAGGTGAAAAGACAACCCTCAGAATGGAGAAAATAACAGCAAATGAAACAATTGTCAAAGGATAAATTTCCAAAATATACAAGCAAGCTCATACAACTCAAAACCAGAAAAAGAAACAACCCAATCAAAAAGTGGGAAAAGACCTAAGACTTTTCTCCAAAGAAGACACACAGATGGCTAACAAACGCATGAAAAGATGCTCCACATGCTCATTACTAGAGAAATACAAATCAAAACTACATTAAGATATCACCCCACACCGGTAAGAATGGCCATCATCAAAAGGTCTACAAACAATAAATGCTAGAGAGGGTGTGGAGAAAAGGGAACACTCTTGCACTGTTGGTGGGAATGCAAACTGATACAGCCACTATGGAAGGCAGTATGGACATTCCTTAAAAAACTAGGAATAAAACCACCATATGACCCAACAATCCCACTCCTAGGGATATACCCTGAGTAAACCAAAACTGAAAAAGAAACATGTATCCTATTGTTCACTGCAGCACTCCTTACAACAGATAGAATATGGAAGCAACCTAGATGTCCGCTGACAGATGAATGGATAAGGAAGTTGTGGTACATATACACAATGGAATAAAACTCAGCCATAAAAAGGAATACATCTGAGTCAGTCCTAATGATGAACCTAGAACCTATTATATAGAGTGAAGTAAATCAGAAAGAGAAAGATAAATATCATACTCTAACACACATATACAGAATCTAGAAAAATGGTACTGAAGAATCTATTTACAGGGCAGCAATGGAGAGACAAACATAGAGGACACACTTACAGACATGGGGAGAGGGGAGGAGAGGGTGAGATGTATGGAAAAAGTAAAATGGAAATTTGCATTACCATATGTAAAAAAAGATAGCCAATAGGAATTTGCTGTATGACTCAGGAAACTCAAACAGGGGCTCTGCATCAACCTAGAAGGGTGGGATGGGGAGGCGGATGGGAGGGAGGTTCCGAGGGGAGGGGATATATGTATACCTATCGCTGATTCATGTTGAGGTTTGACAGAAAACAAAATTCTTTAAAGCAATCGTCCTCCAATAAAAAAATAAATTAATTTTTAAAATGGCTGGCAAAGTATGGTCAGTCCTCTCAATCTGTGGATGCAGAACCTGTAGATATGGAGGACTGAATGCATGTACAAAATATGTAAGTGATGTAATACTTAAAACAACCACTACAGAGTCTATACAAAGAGATAAACCCAGAGTTACGAAAATGCAAGATGGAATCCTAAAAATGGTTCAAGTAACCCACAGGAAGACAGGAAAAAAATAAAAACAGAATAAACAGAAAACAACCAAAAAGCAGACTTAAGTACTAAAATATCAACAACTGTACTAAATGTAAACAGTACATACACACACACCGCACATATTTATATCAATTTAAGGCAGAGAACAGCAGAGATTTTGTTTTTAAGTTACCCCAATTTTATCCTTCTTACAAGTAAGTCACTTCACATAGAATGATACAAGTAGCCTAGAAGTCAAAGAATAAAGAAAGATATACTATACAAGCATGAATTAAGAGAAAACAGGTGGGGCTATATGAATATCAGATAGAGTAGACTTCAGCATGAAAAAGTATCAGGGACACAGAGAAATATCACATTAGGTCAATCCACCAAGAAGACAGGGTAAATCGGATGTGTGTGTACATCAAACAAAAGAGCTGAAATAATGTGAAGCAAAAAAGGATAGGTCTGAGAAGAACAGACAAAAGTATTTATTATAGCTCTAATGCTGGAGACCTGAATATCTTTCACTCTAAAATTAACAAAACAATATTAGGGAATTCAGCAAAATTTTCATTTAAGGCACTTATTGCTTCATAAGAAGCTGTCCTCAATGAAGTATTTATTCAGCAAATATTCACTGAACCTTAATACAGAAAAGGTATTAGTACACCTGTGGTGGATCCATGTCAATGTATGGCAAAACCAATACAGAATTGAAAAGTAAAATAAAAAATAAAAAAAAAGAAGTTAAACTATGAAAAATAAAATAAACAAAACAAGAAAACAGTAAATCAGCAATGATACATAAGAACTCGGTAATCAACAGAATCTAATCAATAGAATACACATGAGCTTTAAGTGCCTATAAAACATATATTAAGGGTGACCATATCCTGACTCACAAGAAGAAACTTCCAATGATTTAAAACAGTTGAAATCACACAGGCACTATGTTATGTGGCCACAATGAAATGAGACTAGAAATTAAGAAAATAGTTAACACTAAAATCTCCCCCACACCTAGAAATTAAATAACACACTTCCTAACAATACATGAGGCAAAGAGAAAGTCTCAAGGGAAATTTTTTTAAAAATACATTTAATTGGAACAAAAATAAAATGTTGAGGTTTAGGTTTGACAGAAAACAAAATTCTTTAAAGCAATCGTCCTATCTAAATGTGTGAGATGTAGCTACTAACAATGCTGAGAGAAAATTTAATCTCAGTAAATGCCTATGTTATGAAATAAAGTTCTCAAACCAATAACTGAAGCTCACACCCTAGAAAACTAGAAAAAGAAGAGCAAAATGAACTCAATGTATGCAAGAGAGATGAAATGATGAAGAGCAAATATCTATGAAATAGAAAATTTCAGAATGCAGAGAAAAATCAATGAAACAAAGAGCTTATTCTTTGAAAAGTTCAATAAAGTAGACCAACCTACAGCAAGACTGACCAAGAAAGAAGAAAAAAAGCACAAATTAAGAATATCAGGAATGAAGCAAGGGAATTACTATAGGCCTTATAAACATCAAAAGGATAAGGGAGTACTATTAATATAAATAACTGTTCAGATAACAATTTGATAGTACAGATGAAATGGACTAATTCCTCAAAAAGCACACATTAGAACTCACTCAAAATGAAACATAAAATTTGAACAGCTCTGTTACTATTAAACAAATTAAGTTTTCTATAAGTTTAAAGAATGGACACTAAATCTATACAATTTCTTCCACAATATAAAAGAGGGAATACTTAATTAATTTTATAAAGTCAATTTTACTGTATCATCCCAAAGAAATTACCAAAAAAAGCCCAAACTATAAATTAATATCTTTACAAATATGATGTAAAAATTTTTTAAATTATTTTTTAAAGTTCAGCAATAAACAAAAGAAACTTTATATTACGACCATGTAGGTTTATCCAGGGATATAAGAATACTTCAATATTCAAGTATCAACAGATGTAATCCACCTTTGAAGGATTCTATGAAAGAAAATCAACACAGTAAAATCATTAAAAATCCAATACCTATTAATGAGAAAAACTCTTCAGCCAATAAGAAATAGAGAACTTTCTCAAATTGATAAAGAACATCTACAATAAAATTTATCGATAACATTATATACTAAAGGGTAAGCGAGCTGGACAGGAGGTCACTGGTTAGTCAATCCTAAAAGAAACAACCCTGAACAACCCTAGAACGATGGATGCTGAAGCTCCAATATTTTGGCCACTTGAGGTAAAGAGCAGACTCACTGGAAAGGACTCTGATTCTGGGAAAGATTGAGGGCAGGAAGAGAAGAGGGTGACAGAGGATGAAACAGCTGGATGGCACCACTGAGTTTGAGCAAAGTCTGGGAGATAGAGGACAGGGAAGCCTGGCATGCTACCGTCCATGAGGTCACAAAGAGTCAGACATGACTTAGCGACTGAACAACAACAAGGAACTGAATGTTCTAAGATGAGATAAAACGACAAGGATATCCACTCTCACCACCGCCTTTCATCATAATATTAGAAGTTCTAGCCAGCACACCAAAGCAAGAAAATACCATACAAAGCATACATATTTGAAAGGAATAAATAAACTATTTATAGACCTTAAACTTGTCTGTGAACAAGTATTTGATAAAAGTATGTACATATATATATATATAAGTACATATTTGTATATGTAAATACATACATATATATTTATATAGGCTTCCCAGGCAGCACTAGTGGTAAAGAACCTGCCTGCCAATGCAGGAGACATAAGAGACGAGGGTTCAATCCCTGAGTTAAGAAGATCCCCTGGAGTAGGAAATGGCAACCCACCTCAGTGTTCTTGCCTGGGAAATCCTATGCACAGAGAAGCCTGGTGGGCTACAGTCCATGGGGCTGCAAAGAGGCAAACATGACTGAGCACACACACACACACACACACACACACACACACACACACACTAATAAATAAGTACAACAATGCCACAGGATATAACATGTGAAAACAGTTATTATATAAAATAGCCATGAATACATGGAAACCAAAATTTAATAGATAATACTACTTACAATATCAAAGAAAGGAGAAAGGGAAAGAGAAATTCACAGGTATAAAACTAATAAAACATGTACAAGGATTCAGACACTGAAAACTACAACATGCTAATCAAAGAAATCAACGAAACCTAAATACATGGTAAGATATGCCACATTCATGAGTTAGAAAAATCACCATAGTAAGTATGTCAGTTCTCCCCATACTGATTATACTGGTTTAATACAATTCCTATCAAAATCCCAGAAAGGTTTTTCTAAAATATAAAAATATAAAGGTTAATATAAAGTTAGCCTTTGGATAACTTTATTCCAAAACATGTATGCAATGATAAAGAAAGCCGAACAGCTAACACAAATTTGAAAAATAATGTGAGAGGTATCAGTCTACCTGATTTTAAGACTTATATAGCTACAGTAATCAAGACTGTATGATACTACTGCTGCTGCTGCTAAGTTGCTTCAGTCGTGTCTGACTCTGTGCAACCCCATAGACAGCAGCTCACCAGGCTCCCCAGTCCCAGGGATTCTCCAGGCAAGAACACTGGAGTGGGCTGCCATTTCCTTCTCCAATGCATGAAAGTGAAAAGTGAAAGTAAAGTCACTCAGTCGTGTCCGACTCAGCGATCCCATGGACTGCAGCCCACCAGGCTCCTCTGTCCATGGGATTTTCCAGGCAAGAGTATTGGAGTGGGGTGCCATTGCCTTCTCCAACCTGTATGATACTGGTGAAGACGAAATACACAGATCAGTGGAACAGAATATATAACCACAAACAGTCCCACTCAAGTAAAGTCAACTGATTTTTGACCAAAGTTCAAAAGTAATTCAAAGAATAGTACTGAAGCAAATGATATTAAAACAAATAGATATCCACAAGCAAAAAAAAAAGCGAACCTTGATCTAACCATCACCCTTTATTCAAAAATTAACTCAAAATGCATCATAAATTTAAAGGAAAAAATTTAAACTATAAAACTTGTAGAAGAAAGAAATTATAGGAGAAAATCTTTGTGACTAGGGGTTAGTCAATATGAGTTCTCAGATATGACAGAAAAAGTATAATCCATAAAATAGAGGGAAAAATTGATAGGTTGGATTTTACCAAAACTAAAATCTTTTCCTTTATGAAAGACCATGTAAAGATGATGAAAAGACAAGCTATGGCCTGTAAGAAAATACTTACAAATGAAATCTGATAAAGATTCACATAAAGAACTCCCGAAATTCAATGGGTTGAAAAAAACCCAAACAATCCAACTAAATAATAGCCAAAGGGCATGAAGAAATATTTGGCCAACGAAAACATACAGATGGAAAATAAGCACATTAAGAGGTGTTCATATCATTAGCCATTAAAGACATAATTCATTCTTTTAAACTTCACAGATATTGCAGTTTTGATAATTTGTAGCAACCTTTTTTTTCTTTTTTTAAAATTTTTTATTTATTTTTTTTTACTTTACAATATTGTATTGGTTTTGCCATACATCAACATGAATCCACCATCGGTGTAACACACATTCCCAATCCTGAATCCCCCTCCCACCTCCCTCCCCATACCATCCCTCTGGGTCATCCCAGTACACCAGCCCCAAGCATCCTGTATCCTGCATTGAACCTGGACTGGCGATTCGTTTCTTATATGATATTATACATGTTTCAATCCCATTCTCCCAAATCATCCTACGCTCTCCCTCTCCCACAGATTCCAAAAGACTGTTCTATACATCTGTGTCTCTTTTGCTGTCTCACATACAGGATTATTGTTACCATCTTTCTAAATTCCATATATATGCATTAGTATACTGCATTGGTGTTTTTCTTTCTGGCTTACTTCACTCTGTATAATCGGCTCCAGTTTCATCCACCTCATTAGAACTGATTCAAATGTATTCTTTTTAATGGCTGAGTAATATTCCAGTGTGTATATGTATCACAACTTTCTTATCCATTCATATGCTGATGGACATCTAGGTTGTATATACAGTGTTTTTAAACATAGTGCTATTGATATTAATACTTATAGTAGAGTAAACATAACTTTTATAAGCATTGGGAAAAACAACAACTACATATAACTTGCTTTATTGTAATATTTGCTTTATTGCAGAGGTCTGGAACCAACCTGTCTATACCTCCAAGATATTCCACTATGAAAAAATATAAAGTTAAGACCACAGTAGAAATATTATTACCTATTAGAATTGCTAATATATATTAAAAACAGTGGTAGCACCAAAAGCTTGAGAGGATTCAGAGACACTAGACCATCCATACACTGCTAATGGAAATTATTTGCTAGTTTCTTAAAAACTGGTTTAGCTTGTGTTTTCAAGACTATGATGCAAGATCCCCAACAATGCCTTGCTGGCTTTGACACTTGCTTTGCTGATGAAGCTGGCCCAGGTAGGGAAGCTAATTCCTAGTTTTATTGGTGAATGCAACCCCAGCCCCACTTACCTGGAAACCTGCCCAGAGCATCCAGGAAACACAGCAGCTCAGCAACACTTGAAGAGCACCAAGCCAGTGATTCTGTCTGACCAAGGAACTTAGTGAACAGTTCTGACTGATTAAGATCCTTAGCCAGCAAGTCGTACCAGCTGTGAATGCTGTTACATGGCCCCCAGGTTGGAAAGCAAATTCAAAGCCTGGCCTGAATACAGCTTCCATGCCTGCCCAATCAGAAAAACTAAACAGAAAACTCAGGAAGCTGTGCAGCTGCATGTACCACCCTGCTTACAACAGCAATGGGGCAGAAAGCTGAGACCAACGTACCATCCTGCTTACAACAACATGGCACCATCAAAGGAAAGTAATAAAGTTCCAAGCTGACCCTAAAGAATCAGAGATTTCTGAATTGTGTACAAAGATTTCAGAATAATCCCCTCAAAGAAGTTTAGTGAGCTTCTTTACAGACATTAAACAAAATTAGGAAAACAGTGCATGAGCAAAGCAAGAAGTTCAACCAAGAAATAAGCCATTAAAAAAAAATTTTCTAGAGTTGAAGAACACGATGACTGATATGAAGAATTCAATGGAGAGCTTTAACATCAGACTTGGTCAAGAAGAAAAAAGAATCAATGAATAGAAAACAGGGCATTTAAAATTGTTCAGTTGGAGGAGCAAAAAAGTGCAAAGGAGTAAAATTGTCTATGAGAAACACAGGATACCATCAAATAAATAACAACTGCATTATGAGAATCCCAGAAGAAAAAAGAACAGAAAATATTTTTAAAGCAATAACAGCTGTACAAACCTGGTGAGAGAGATGGATATCAAGAGCCATGAGGCCCAACAGATGCCAAATAGACTATTCCAAAACAGTTACAGAGACACATTGTAATTACAGTCAAAAGTCAGACAAGAATTTCAAAAGGAGCAGAGGAGCAATACATCATATATAAGGGACTGCTCCCAATAGACTATGGTCAGATTTCTCAACAGAAACTTTGTAGTCCTGGACAGAATGAGGTGATATATTCAAAATACCAAAAGAAAACAAAACACTGTCTTCAGGAATATTATACCCAACAAAATCATCTTTTAGAAATTAATGAAAGATAAAGACTTTTCTGAAAACACAAAAACTGAGTGAGTTCATGTCCACTAGATTTGCCTTTAAAGAAATAGAAAGGGAGTTCTTCAAGTAGGAATGAAAAGATGATAAAAACACATGAATGTAAGTGTAAAGCTAACTGGGTAAATATACAAAGTCAGATTCTCTAATATTATAATGGTGGTACATAATTCAAAATTTTAAAATAAATATTAATAGATAACCATAACTAAAATAATATATTAGATGCACACTATAAAATACATATAAACTAAAACATCAATAATTTAAAATGGAAAAGGAGAAGTAAAAATATAAAGTTTATATATGCAATCGAAACTGTGTCAGATTAAAACAGATTAAAATTTATTTTAACAAATAAGTTAAAAACATAAATTTTATGTAAGTCTCATGGTAACCAAAAACAAAAAACCTATAGTAGTTACACTAATGATTATGACAAAAGAGTCAAAGACTGTGGAGTGAAAGTTGCTCAATCGTGTCCAACTCTTTGAGACCCCATGGACTATACAGTCCATGGAATTCTCCAGGCCAGAATACTGGAGTGGATAGCCATTCCCTTTCTCCAGGGGATCTTCCCAACCCAGGGATCGAACCCAGGTCTCCTGCATTCCAGGCAGAATCGTTACCAACTGAGCTATCAGGGAAGCCAGTCAAAGAATATTACTACAAAAAGTCAAGTCACAAAGAAGAGAGATAAAAAAGAAACTCAACACTATTAACAAAATGGCAATAGAAGTCTTTGCCTATGTAGAGAATTCCATAGACTCCACCAAGAAATGTAAGCATTAATGAATTAAGCAAAATTACAGGATACAATATCAACATACAAAAACTGTTCAGTTCTTAAGTTGTGTCTGACTCTTTGCACCTCATGGACTCTTTGCACCTCATGCATGCCAGGCTTCCCTGTCCTTCACTACCTCTTTGCTCAAACTCAAAGACCACTGATTCATTGATGCCATCCAATCATCTCCTTCTCTGTCAACCCATTCTCATCCTGCCCTCAATCTCTGTCAGCATCAAGGTCTTTTCCAATGAGTCGGTTTTTCCCATCTGGTGGCCAAAGTATTGGAGCTTCAGCTTCAGCATCAGTCCTTCAGTGAATATTTAGGGTTGATTTCCTTTAGGATTAACTGGTTTGATCTCCTTGCTATCCAAGGGATTCTTGAGAGTCTTCTCCAACATCAGTTTGAAAGTATCAGTTCTTCAGCAATTAGCCTTCTTTATGGTCCAACTCTCACAGCCATACACAACTACTGGAAAAACCATAGCCTTTACAATATGAACCTTTGTTGGCAAAGTGATGTCTCTGCTTCTTAATACACTGACAAGGTTTATGATAGCTTTTCTTTCAAGGAGCAACTGTCTTTTCATTTCATGGCTGCAGTTAACAGCTGCAGTGATTTTGGAGCCCAGGAAAATAAAATCTGCACTGTTTCTACTTTTTACCAATCTACTTACTATGAAGTGATGGGACCATATGCCAGCACTAGTTTTTTGCTTTTTCACTTTCTTTCACTTTCATCAAGAGGCTCTTTAGTTCCTCTTCATTTTCTGCCAATAGGCTGGTATCATCCGCATATCTGACGTTGTTCATATTTCTCCTGGCAATCTTGATTCCAGTTTGTAATTCATCCAGCCCAGCATTTCATGATGCACTCTGCATATAAATTAAATAAGCAAGGTGGTCTGGTTTTCCCATCTCTTAGGAATTTCTCACAGTTTGTTGTGATCCACACTGTCAAAGGCTTTAGCGTAGTCAATGAAGCAGAAATAGATGCTTTTCTAGAATCCCTTTGCTTTTTGTGATCCAATGGATATTAGCAATTTGATCTCTGGTTCCTCTGCCTTTTCTAAATCCAGCTTGTTCATCTCGAAGTTCTCAGTTCACATACTGTTGAAGCCAAGCTTGAAGGACTTTGAGCGTTACTTTGCTAGCATGTGAAATGAGTGCAACTGTACGGTAGTTTTAAGACTCTTAGGTAAGGCCGTTCTTTAGGACTGGAACGAAAACTGACCCTTTCCAGTCCTGTGGGCAGTGGTGAGTTCCAAATTTGCTGACATATCACGTGCAGCACTTTCACAGCGTCAACTTTTAGGGTTTGAAATAGCCCAGCTGAAATTCCAACACCTCCACTAGATTTGTTCACAGTAATGACTCCTAAAGCTCACTTGATTTCACATTTGAGAATGTCTGGTTCTAGGTGAATGACCACACCACTGGGGTTATCCAGCTCATTAAGATCTTTTTTGTACAGTTTTGGTCATTGTCTCCTGTACAATGTTATGAACCTCCATCCATAGTTCTTCAGGTACTCTATCAGATCTAATCCTTTGAATCTATTTGTCACTTCCACTGTAAAATCATAAGGGTTTGATTTAGGTCATTCCTGAATGGTCTAATGGTTTTCCCTACTTTCTTCAATTTAAGTCTGAATTTTGCAATAAGGAGTTCATGATCTGAGCCACAGTCAGCTCCAGGTCTTGTATATGCTAAGAATGAAATTAACTATTAAGTAAATAAGACATTCCCACTTATGGAAGCATCAACAACAATATAATACTTAGGAGTACATTAACCATGTAGGTGAAAAACTTAACACACTGAAAAGTACAGGATATTAATGAAAGAAACTGAAGAAGACACAAATAAATGTAACGATATTAAATGTTCTTAGATTTGAAGAATTAGCATTATTAAAATGTCTGTACAACACAAAGCCATCTATAGAGTCAATACAATCCCTATTATGATTTCCTAGGCATTTCTCCCACACACACATACACACACACACAAATAACAGAAAAAAAAAAAACTTGCAATTTATATGGAACTATCATAGACACTAAAGAGCCAAAACAATCCTGAGAAAGAACTAAGCTAGACACATCATGTCTTGATTTTAAACTATATTACAAAGCTACATTAATTAAAACAGTATGCACTAGGACAAAACCAGATACATAGACTAATGGGAAACACATATAAGTTCAACTAATGTTTGACAAGAAGGCTACAAACTCAGCGGTAAAAAGACAAATTTCTCCAAAAATTGAGCTGGAAAAAATGGATATTCACATGCCAAATAATGAAACTACATCCCTATTTCACAATATCCATAAAAATTAACTCAAAATTAATTGAAGACGTAAATGTAAAATCTGATACCATAAAACTCCCAGAAGAAAATGAGGAATAAGCTCCTTGACCACAGTAATAGCAACGATTTTGGGCAGGGCGGCGGGGGGGGCCGCCCGCCGGGGATGACATCTAAAGCGCAGACACAAGTGAGACTTTAGCAAACCAAGAGGTTTCTGTACAGTAAATGAAACAATATACAAAATTAAAAGGCAATATATAGAATGCGACAAAATATTATGAAACCACACATCTAATAAAACGTCAACATCCAAACTGTATAACAAAAACAACTCAATAGCAAAAAAATCGAAATGACACAATTAAAAATGGGCAAAGAACTCAAATAGATTTCTTCTTCCAAAAAAGATGTTCAAATGGCCAACAGGAACATGAAAAGGTACTCTACATCACTAATCAAAACCCTAATAGATAACCTCACACTTATTGGCATGACTACTGCCAGAAACAGAAGCAATAACAAGTGGTGTTGGGGATGTGAATAAAAGGAAAGAAACCTCTGTATACATCTGTTGTGAATGTAAACAGGTATAGTCAAATAGAAAACAGTCTGCACATTTCTTGAAAAAGACATAAGTACCACTTCATGCTTCAGTCGTGTCCAACTCTTTGTGACCCATGGACTGTAGTCCACTAGGCTCCTCTGTCCATGGGATTTACCAGGCAAAGATACTGGAGTGGGTTGCCATTTCCTCCTCCAGGGAGAAGTACCACATGATTCAGCAATTCAACTTCTGGGTATATACCCAAACTACATCAAATCACCATCCTGAATAGCTGTCTGTACCCCCACTTCATGGTAGCATTGTTCACAATAGCCAAGACATGGAGACATTGTAAAGGCCCATGGGTAAATAGATAAAGAAAAAATGATAAACACACATACACACACACACACACAGGAAAATTATTCAGCCATAAAAAAGAATATTGCTAGTTGTGACAACATGGATTGACCTTAAGGGCATTATGCTAGGTCAGATGGAGAAAAATACTGTATGATGTCACTTACATGTGGGATCTAAAAACCTGAAGTCATAGAAAAAGAACAAATTAGTGTTAGCCAAAGGTGGATGGGTGTGTGTGTGCAGGGGAGAACTGGGTAAAGGTAGTAAGAATATACACACTTCCAGTTATAAGATAAATAAGTTCTGGAAATGTAACATTCAGCATGATGACAACAGTTAACAATACTATGTGGAATATCTGAAAGTTACTAAGAGAGTAGAGCTCTCACATCTGTGTAGTTCACATCAGAAGAAAAAACTAACTTCAGGAGATAGATGCTAACTTATTGTGGCAATTATTTAGCAATACATGTATGCGTGTGTTCATCTGCTCAGTTGTGTCTAACTCTCTGTGACCCTTTGGACTTAGCCTGCCAGTCTCCTCAGTCCATGGGATTTCTCAGGCAAGAATACTGGGGAGGGTTGCCTCTCCCAGGGGATCTTCCCAACCCAGGGGTCAAACTTGTGTTTCCTGCATCTGATGCATCGCAGGACTCATGATGTACACCAAAAATACAATGTTATATATAATTATATCTCAATAAAACTAGGGGGCAGGAAACTAAACACATATCATACAACCCAATAATCACAGACCTGGGCATTTAACCTAGGAGAAATAAAAGTGTATGTGGGCATAAAAACCTGTATATAACTTTTCATAGCAGCTTAATTTATATAATCAAAAACTGGAAACAACCAAAATGTTGCTAACCAAACGGATGAGAATACAAACTGGTACATCCATACCACGAAGTATAATGCACCTTTAAAAAGGAACAAATTACCATATACACAATTTAGATGACTTACAAGAGCATTATCATGAATGAAAATTCAGTCTCTAAAGGTCACATATTTTATAATTCTACTTCTAAAATATCCTTTAAATGATAAAATTATAGGCATGAGAAAGAGATTAGAGGTTTCCAGGGATTGAAGACTGTTGTGGGGAGTTGAAGGAAGTGGATATAACACTAAGGAGACTTGATTGTGACAGTAGCCACAGGAATCTAACATAGGTGATAAAAATGACATGAAATTATACACATACTGTATCAATGTCAAATTCCTGGTTTTGAATTTGAACAATAATTATGTAAGATATAAAACTGGGGAAACTGTGTAAAGGATACATGTGATCTCTTTGTACTAGTTTTGTAACTTCCTGTGTATCTATAGTTACTCTTTTAAAAATGAAGAGAAAAAGACAATGACATATAAATTCAAATTAGAAACTATTTTGACCTTACAGTTTTGTTCTTGTTCAACACCCTAAGAATATTCCAAGAAAATTTCCTTTTATTTTTGGTGTAACTGATTCCTCAGTTTTTAAAAATAAGTTGAATGTAAAACAAGAAGATATCCAAATCTGAGACTTTCAAAAGGATAAAATCTCTATTTCTTCATTGTGGCACAGACCTTGAGAACATCAATTTTAAAAACTCAGCCATAAATTTTTTTATATTAAGTTCACTGATGTTAAAAATATGAATGTAATTTGGATTGTTAGATTAAGTCAATTAGTCTCATTGTTCATGAAGAATTAAAGAATTAAACTCAATAATATAAGTATAAAGAAGTTCTCTGGGAGACTTTCAAAAAGGCAGAGGAGTAAGACTATACCATAAAGTAAGACTATACCATGAAGACAATACCATAAAGGAAGGTGGGGAGATCACCGTCCCCCACAAATACATCATGAAACCATCTGCATGTGGAACAACTCATTCAGAACACCTTCTGGATGCTGGCAGAAGACGCCAGACTTCAAAAAGGCAAGCTAATCTCCACAGAATGAAGTAGGGCAAAAGATATAGGAAAAATGAAAGACAAAGGACTTGGGATGGGGACCTGAACTTCAGGCAGGGAGCCGTGAAGGAGGGAAAGTCTGCACACTCAGAAACCCCTTCATGGGTGGGGACGGAAGCATCTTCAGAACCTCAAAGGGAAATGCAGCAACTTTAGGAAGCCAAAATGAAAAAGATTCACCACAGAGATAACTGCTGACCAGCACTTCCCAGTTGAGATGCTGTGTGCATGCCCACTACAGTGATTTGGGGCTGAGTGCTAAGGCTCAGGTTTCAGGCACTGGACCTCAGGGAGAAAACTGGGGTTTACAGCAATGATGCTAATCTGAAGGAACTAGTACAACACAGCTGAGCAAGTCCAGGGTAAAGCATGGGCCTTCCAGAGAGTCAAGGGATCACTGCTGCAGGGAAACTTCCACACATGCACAGACTACAGGACTCTTGCCTTTGTGAGAGCCATAGATGGGAGAAGCCACAGATGTGGACTGCCACCCCAGAGGCAGGTACACTGGCCACCACTGCCAAAGCTGGCAAAAGTGCCAGGTGTGGCACTAGCCATGACTGCAGTTTACAATCCCAGAGTGGGGAATGCAGGCTGACTGGCCACCTCTAAAGCCAAGGCAAGGGCCAAGAGATTGTTGACAAAATGCCACTGTGGTCCCAACCCCAGAGGCAGCAGCTTTCACCAAGCAATGAGCAGGCACAGGTCACCCCACACCTTTCGGGGAACCTTTGCAGCTTGGCTCTGCTGAGGGACGAACCAAGGCCAACGCCCCTGAGGGAGCACATATGGCCTGACTATAGCAACTTCCTGTAGGCCTCCACCTCAGTGAGCACTCCTACATGTCCCAGTTGTGTCTGCTGTATCACTCCCTCTCCCAAGTCAAAGTGAGCAAGTGAGCCCTGATCAGCTGCTACTCTTGTTCACTCTTGTCTGGGTAGGGAACAGACATTGGAGGGTGGCCTACAAGCAGAAGCAGGGCCAAAACCAAAGCTGAGCACCAGGGGCTGTAGGATGGAAGAGGAAGAAGGGAATGTGATCCTCTAGCCACAGGTGCAGCAGATTAAATCCCCACAAAGAGCCTGAGGCTGTGGACTTCGGGGGCAATTGTGGACTTTGGGAGCAAGAACAAGTTGGAGTAGGACCAGATCTGAGTCTGAGCTGACCGAGACCTTCCCAGAGAAGTTGGAGGACTTCCTGAATAAACAGAATGCCTAGTGCACACTGTACACAAGGACAACAGAGGGTTCAGGAGGACATTCTTCTCTCTATATATGCACGTATGTATGTATTTTTTCTTTTTCATATTGTTGTAATGGTGTTCTTTACTATTCTTTTAATTTTTATTTTTTAACTAACTTTTCCTTTTTAAAAACCTTTTACTTTTGAGTATATTTTTTTTCCTATTTTTACAGTACTCTATATATATTCCATTTTTTCCCACATTTTTGATCTTGTATTTTTGCTACTCTAGTTTTTAGTATTTGTTTTCACTTAGCATTTGTTTCGGAGAAGGCAATGGCAACCCACTCCAGTACTCTTGCCTGGAAAATCCCATGGGTGGAGGAGCCCGGTAGGCTGCAGTCCATGGGGTCGCGAAGAGTCTGACACGACTGAGCGACTTCACTTTCACTTTTCACTTTCATGCATTGGAGAAGGAAATGGCAACCCACTCCAGTGTTCTTGCCTGGAGAATCCCAGGGACGGGGGAGCCTGGAGGGCTGCTGTCTATGGGGTCGCACTGAGTCGGACACAACCTGCAACTTAGCAGCAGCAGCATTTGTTTATTGGCTTGAATGTACTCTTCCTTTTTTGGTTCATATTTTTATTCTTTTTTTTCTCGTTTTTTTTTTCTATTTTCTTTGTGAATATGAAAGCTCCTTTGTTTATTCTTGTGTGTTGATTGTTGTTTGTGTTGCTTTCACCATTTGTATTGGGTTTTGTCTTGTCCATTTTTTTTTCTTTCTATATTTGATGTCTTCTTTTTCCTTTTGCTTTTAATTTCTTTTGTTTTTTTCACTCTTTCCTCTCTTTTCTTTTCTGTTTTTTTCCTCTTCTCTCATTTTTTGTGCCCTTTATGACTTTTTCTTTCCCTTTTGTGCTGTGTGGCTTGTGGAGTCCTGGGGCTACAGTAAGGAGTCGGACCTGAATTTCCAAGGTAGGAGACCTGAGTCCAGGATGCTGCAACATGAGAGAACTCCCAACCCCATGGAACATTAAACAGCAAGAGCTCTCACAAAGGCCGCCATCTCAACACTAAGACCATGCAACACACAAAAGGCCAGCAAGCTCCAATGCCAGATGTCTGATGCCAAACCATCAGCGAAACATGAACACAACACTGCTCAGTAGCAGAGAGGTGTCCCAAAGCCATACCTTGTTTACAGACACCCCAACACAAACCACTGGAGGCAGTACTGCCCTTCAGAGAGACAAGATCCAACTGCAACCACCAGAACATAGGCACCAATCCCCACCAACAAGTAATACTTCACAAGGCACTTGTCCAAACCCACCAGCTGGGGACCAAGTCCACAACATGAACCATGACCTTGCAGCTACAGAAAGAAAACATCAAGCACAGTCAATTAAACAAAAGGAAAAGACAGAAAAACATACAGTAGATGAAGGAACACGGTAAATCCCACAAAACCAAACAAATGAAGAAGAAATAGGCAGTCTACCTGAAAAAGAATTCAGAGTAATGAAAGTAAAGATGATCCAAAAATGTGGAAAATGGAAGCACAGATAAACAGAATTGAGGCATACTTAGAAGATACAGGAAATGTTTAATAAGTACCTAGTAGAAATAAAGAACACATAATCAGCAATGAAAAGCACAATAACTGAGATGAAAAATACACTAGAGGAAACCAAGAGCAGAAATAATTGAGGCAAAAGAATGGATAAGTGAGCAGGAAGATAAAATGGTGGAAATAACTGAAACAGAGTAGAATAAAGAAAAAAGAATGAAAAGAAACGAAGACAGTCTCAGAGACAACTGTAACAAAATTAAGCACACCAACATTTGAATTATTGAGGTCCCATAAGAAAAAGACAAATAGAAAGGGTATGAGAAAATATTTGAGTAGATTATAGTCAAAAACTTCCCTAATATGGGAAAGGAAATACCATACAAGCCCAGGAAGCCCATAGAGTCCTACACAGGATAAAACCAAAGAGAAACAGACCAAGACACATATTAATCAAACTAACAAAAATTAGACACAAAGTAAACCTATTAAAAGAGCAAGGCAAGAGCAAAGGCAAAACAACAATAATGTACAAGGGGATTCGCATAAAGCTAATGACTGCTCTTTCAGCAGAAAAGTCTGCAGTCCAAGAAGGAAGTAGCAGGATATACTTAAAACAATGAAAAGAAAACACCTAAAACCTTTAGAGGAAGGATCTCATTCAGATCTGACAGAGAAATCAAAAGCTTTACAGAGAAGCAAAAGTTAAGAGAATTCAGCACCACCAAACTAGCTTTACGACAAATATTAAAGGAACGTCTCTAAAAAGGAAACACAAGAGTAAGAGAAGACCTACAAAAACAAACCCCAAACGATAAAATACGTGGTAATAGGACCATGCATATCACTGCTGCTGATAAGTCGCTTCAGTTGTGTCCCACCCTGTGCGACCCCATAGATGGCAGCCCACCAGGCTCCGCCGTCCCTGGTATTCTCCCAGCAAGCACACTGGAGTGAGTTGCCATTTCCTTCTTCATGCATATCACTAATTACCTTGTTTCTATATCCATTCATCCAGTCTGTGTCTTTTGCTTGGAGCATTTAATCCATTTACATTTAAGGTAATTACATTTAAGTGATTGCATCACTAATTAAGTTAAATGTAAATGGATTAAATGCTCCAAGCAAAAGACACAGACTGGAACGGATACAGAAACAAGAACCCTATGTATGCCATCTGCAAGAAACCCACTTCAGACATAGGGACACACAGAGATTCAAAGTATGGAGTTTAATTTAAAAAATATATTCCATGCAAGTGAAAATCAAAAGGAAGTTAAGAGTAGCCTAACCAGGTAAAACAGACTTTTTTTTTTTTTTTTGAGGTGTTATTTTTGGTTTTATTATTATTCGGAAACAAGGATAATGAAAAAATGGGAGGTAGTCTGTTGGACTGGAAAAGGTCAGTTTTCATTCCAATCCCAAAGAAGGGCAATGCCAAAGAATGTTCTAACTACCACACAGTTATGCTCATTTCACACGCTAGCAAGGTAATGCTCAAAATCCTTCAAGCGAGGCTTCAATAGTATGTGAACTGAGAAATTCCAGGTGTACAAGCTGGATTTAGAAAAGGCAGAGGAGCCAGAGATCAAATTGCCAACACCCATTGGATCATAGAAAAAGCAAAGGAATTCCAGAAAAACATCCACTTCTGCTTCACTGACTACACTAAAGCCTTTGACTGTATGGAGTCGCTCAGTCGTGTCCGACTCTTTGCGATCCCACGGACTGTAGCCTACCAGGCTCCTCCATCCATGGAGTTTTCCAGGCAATAGTACTGGAGTGGGCTGCCATTTCCTTCTCCAAAAACAGACTTTAAAATAAAGACCATTACTGGAGACAAGGAAAGACTACATAAAGATCAAGGGACTAATCCAGGAAGAAGATATAACAATCAAAAATATATATGCACCAAAATAGGAGAACTTCAATATTTAAGGAAATGCTAACAACTATAAAAGGAGAAATCAACAGTAACATAATAACAGAAGGAGACTTTAAAACCTCACTCACACCAATGGACAGGTCATCCATACACAAAAATTACTAAGGAAACACAAGTTTTAAATGATACATTTGGCCAGATGAACTTGACTGATTTCTATAGGACATTTCATCCAAAAACAGTAGATTTCACTTTTCTCTCTCAGTTCAGTTCAGTCGCTCAGTCGTGTCCGACTCTTTGTGACCCCATGGACTGTAGCATGCCAGGCCTCCCTGTCCATCACCAACTCCCAGAGTTTACTCAAACTCACGTCCATTGAGTCGGTGATGCCATCCAACCATCTCATCCTGTCGTCCCCTTCTCCTCCCATCTTCAATCTTTCCCAGCATCAGAGTCTTTTCCAATGAGTCAACTCTTTGCATGAGGTGGCCAAAGTACTGGAGTTTTAGCTTTAACATCATTCCTTCCAAAGAAATCCCAGGGCTGATCTCCTTCACAATGGACTGGTTGGATCTCCTTGCAGTCCAAGGCACTCTCAACAGTCTTCTCCAACACCACAGTTCAAAAGCATCAATTCTTCGGTGTTCAGCCTTCTTCACAGTCCAACTCTCACATCCATACATGACCACAGGAAAAACCATAGCCTTGACTAGACGGACCTTAGTCAGCAAAGTAATGTCTCTGCTTTTGAATATACTACTAGGTTGGAAAATCCAGGAAAGATAACATCTTGGGGTCACAAATTAGCCACTCCAGTATTCTTGCCTGGAGAATTCCATGGATGGAGGAGCCTGATGGGCTCCAGTTCATGGGGTCACAAAGAGTCGGACACGACTGAGCAACTTAACTAACGAAGTTTAAAAAAAGTAAAACTAAAAATATATCAAGCATTTTTTTTAACCACAATGCTGTAAGATTAGATATGCACTACAAGAAAAAACTGTAAAAAAAAAATCACAAACACAGGGAGGCTAAACAATATGCTTCTAAATAACCACGAGTTCACTGAAGATCTCAAAGAGGGAAAAGCGAAAAAGGAAAACACAACAACTCAAAATCTACTGGAATCAGTAAAACCAGTGCTATGGGGGAAATTTATAGCAATATAATCCTAGCTCAAGAAACAAGAAAAACATCAAATAAACAATCTAATTTTACATTTAAGCAACTAGAAAAATAAGAACAACAACAAAAAATAAATAAAACCAAAGTTGTTAGAAGGAAAGAAATTATAAAGATCAGATCAGAAATAAACGAAAAAGAAATGAAGAAGGCAATAGGAAAAATCAGTGAAACTAAAAGCTAGGTTTTTGAGAAGATAAGCAAAACTGACAGACTCTTGCTAAGTCTGTTAGCCAGACTCATCAAGGAAAAAAAAAAAAAAGGAGAAAACCCAAATCAATAAAATAGAAAAAGGAAAAGTTATAACAGACAATAAAGAAATATAAAGGATTATAAAACACCACTATGAGCAACTATATGCCAATAAAATGGACAAGC
Source organism: Oryx dammah (assembly GCF_014754425.2). Classification (NCBI taxonomy): domain Eukaryota; kingdom Metazoa; phylum Chordata; class Mammalia; order Artiodactyla; family Bovidae; genus Oryx; species Oryx dammah. Next base: position 1,392,745 of record NW_024070201.1, on the reverse strand, counting down.
TGGAAGAAATGGATGAATTCTATGAAAAGTACAACCTTTCAAGAGTGAGCCAGGAAGAAACAGAAAAAATGAACACACCAATCACAAACACTGAAATCAAAACTCTAATAAAAAAATCTTCCAACAAAAGCCCCGTGCCAGATAGCTTCAAAGGCAATTTTTATCAAAAGTTTAGAGAAGAGCTAACCCATATGCTGCTGAAACTCTTCCAGAAATCTGCAAAGGAAGGAAGACTCCCAAACTCCTTCTATGAAGCCACCATCACCCTGATACCAAAACATGACAAACATACACAAAAAAAAGAAAATTACAGGCCAGTATCACTGATGACATGTGCTGCATGCATGCTTTCAGGTCCGACTCTTTGCCATCCCATGAACTGTAGCCCACCAAGCTCCTCGGTCCATGGAATTTTCCAGGCTAGAATACTAGAGTGGTTTCCCATTTCCTACTCCAAGGGTTCTGCCTGTCCTGGAGATTGAATCTGTGATTCTGAGTCTCCTGTAATGGCAAGTAGATTATTTTACCACTGTGTCACCTGGGAAGTCAATAACTAATAAACATTGATACAAAAATTCTCAGCAAAATACTAGCAAACAGAATCAACAACATATTAAAAGCATCAGATATCCCCGTATCAAGTGGGGTTTATCTCAGGAATGCAAGGATTCCTCAATACACACAAATCAATCAATGTGATACACCATATTAACAAACTGAAAGATAAAACCATATGATAATCTCAATAAAGGCAGAAAAAGCTTTTGCAAAATTCAGTACCCATGCATGTTAAAATAAACTCTTCCCAAAAATGGGCACAGAAGGAATCTACCATAAAAATAAAGGCCATTTACAGCAAACCAACAGCAAACATGATTCTCAATGGTGAGAAACTAAAAGCATTCACTTTAAGATCAGAAACAAGACACAGGTGCCCACTTGTGAGATAGGGTGCCCTGTTATTCAACATAGTTTTGGATGTCCTACCTACAGCAATCAGAGAAGAAAAAGAAAGAAAAGGAATCCAGACTAGAAAGGAAGAAATAAAACTCTATTTGCAGATAACATGACACTGTACATAAGAAACCCTAAAGATACTATCAGAAAATTACTAGAGATAATCAGTGAATATGGTACAGTTGCAGGATACAAAATCAATACACAGAAAACACATGCATTCCTATATACTAACAATGAAAAATCAGAAAGAGAAATTAACAAATCAATCACATTTACCATTGCAACAAAAAGAATAAAATACCTAGAAATAAATCTACCTAAGGAGACAAAAGAACTGTATTCAGAAAACTGTAAGACACTGATGAAAGAAATCAAGGATGATATAAATAGAGGAATATTCCATGATCCTGGCTTAGAAGAATCAATATTGTGAAAATGACTGAACCACCAAATGCAATCAACAGATTCAAGGCAATCCCAATCAAATTACCAATGGCATTTGTCACACAACTAGAAGAAAAAAATCTCACAGTTTGTATGGAAACACAAAAGACCCCAAATAGCCAAAGCAATCTTGAGAAAGAAGAATGGAGTTGAAGGAATCACTTACCTGATTTCAGACTACACTACAAACCTACAGTCATCAAGACAGTATAGTAGTGGCACACAACCAACTGAACAAGATAGAAAGCCCAGAGACAAACCCATGTACCTAGGGGCACCTTATCTTTGACAAAAGAGTTAAGAATTTACAGTGGGGAAAAAGATAGCTTCTTCAATAAGTGGTGCTGGGAGAACTGGACAACAACGTGTAGAAGAATGAAATTAGAACACTTCCTAACACCATACACAAAGATAAACTTGAAAAGGATTAAACCTAAATGTGAACTATAAAACTATAGTTTTATAGAAATTATAGAAACTATAAAACTCTTGGAAAAAAAATAAAACTCTTGGAAGAAAACATAGGCAGAACACTGCATGACATAAATCATAACAAGATCCTCTATGAACCAACTCCTAGAACAATGGAAATAAAAACAAAAATAAACAAGTGGGACCAAATTAAACTTAAAAGCTTTTGCACAGCAAAGGAAACTGTAAAGGTGAAAAGATAACCCTCAGAATGGAAGAAAATAATAGCAAATGAAACAACTGACAAAGGATTAATCTCCAAAATATACAAACAGTTCATACAACTCAATGCCAGAGAAACAATCTAATCAAAAAGTGGGCAAAAGACCTAAACAGACATTTCTCCAAAAATACATGGATGGCTAATAAACACATGAAGAGATGCTCAACATCACTCATTATTAGAGAAATATAAATCAAAACTACAGTGAGCTATCACCTCACACGAGTCAGAACTGCCATCATCAAAAAGTCCACAAACAAGTGCTGAGAAGGTGTGGAGAAAAGGAAACCCTCGTGCACTGCTACTGGGAATATGAATTGACAAAGTCATGATGGAAGACAGCATGGAGATTCCTTAGAAAATCAGGAATACAACTATCATATAACCTAGCAATACCACTTTTCGGCATATACCCTGAGGAATCAAAAACTGAAAAAGACACATGTACCCCAATGTTCACTGTAGTGCCATTTACTATAGCTAGGACACGGAAGCAACCTAGATGTCCACTAACAGATGAATGGATCAAGAAACTGTGGTACCTATATACAATAGAATACCACTCAGCCATAAAAAGGAACACATCTGAGTCAGTTCTAATGATGTAGATGAACCTAGAGCCTATTACACAGATTGAAGTCAGTCAGAAAAACAAATATCATATATTAATGCATATTTATGAAATCTAGAAAGATGGTAATAATGAACCTATTTGCAGGGCAGCAATGGAGAAAACACAGAGAAAAGATTTATGGACAAGGGCAGGAGAGAAGAAGGAGACAGCAAGATGAATGGAGATAGCAGCATGGAGGCACATACACTAACATATGTAAAACAGACAGCCAAAGGGAATTTCCTATATGACTCAGGGAATTCACACTGGGGCTATGTGGCAACCTAGAGGGGTGGGAAAGGTTGGGAGGTGGGAGGAAGGTTCAAGAGGGAGGAGACATATGTACACTTACAGTTAATTCATATTGATGTATGAGAGAAATTAAACTAATATTGGAAAGCAATCAATCAATTTAAAATAAATATAATTATAAAAAATTCTCCAGAATGTGGATAAGAAAGGAACATACCTCAACACAGTAAAGGTTATGCACAAGTGACTGCAGCCATGAAATTAAAAGACGCTTACTCCTTGAAAGAAAAGTTATGACCAACCTAGATAACATATTGAAAAGCAGAGACATTAGTTTGCCAACAAAGGTCCATCTAGTCAAGGCTATGGTTTTTCCAGTGATCATGTATGGATACGAGAGTCGGACTGTGAAGAAAGCTGAAAGCCAAAGAATTGATGCTTTTGAACTGTGGTGTTGGAGAAGACTCTTGAGAGTCCCTTGGACTGCAAGGAGATCCAACCAGTCCATTCTAAAGGAGATCAGCCCTGGGATTTCTTTGGAAGGAATGATGCTAAAGCTAAAACTCCAGTACTCTGGCCACCTCATGTGAAGAGCTGACTCATTGGAAAAGACTCTGATGCTGGGAGGGATTGGGGGCAGGAGGAGAAGGGGATGAGAGGATGAGATGGCTGGATGGCATCACGGACTCGATTGAGTCCAAGTGAACTCCGGGAGTTGGTGATGGACAGGAAGGCCTGGCGTGCTGCGATTCATGGGGTCGCAAAGAGTCAGACACGACTGAGCGACTGAACTAAACTGAACAAGTAACCCACAGAAAAACATTATTCTCAATGGTGAAAAACTGAAAACGTTTTAAGATCAGGAACATGATTAAGGGTGTTCATTCTTAACACTATTATTCAATATAGTTTTGGAAGTCCTAGCTATAGCAGAGAAGAACAAGAAATAAAAGGAGTAGAGATTGGAAAAGAAAAAGTAAAATTCTCACTGTTTGTAGATGACATAATACTATATATAGAACACTAAAGATGCCACCAGAAAATTACTGCTGCTACTGCTGCTAAGTTGTTTCAGTCATGTCTGACTCTGTGCAACCCCATAGACGGCAGCCCACTAGGCTCCTCTGTCTCTGGGATTCTCCAGGCAAGAACACTGGAGTGGGTTGCCATTTCCTTCTCCAATGCGTGAAAGTGAAAAGTGAAAGTGAAGTCACTCAGTCGTGCCCGATTCTTAGTGACACCATGGACTGCAGCCTACCAGGCTCCTCTATCCATGGGATTTTCCAGGCAAGAGTACTGGAGTGGGTTGCCATTGCCTTCTCCTTCTAGAAAATTACTAGAGCTAATCAATGAATACAGTAAAGTCAGAGGATATAAAATTAATATACAGAAATCCATTAGATTCCTATACACTAACAATGAAAAATCAAAAAGAGAAATTAAGGAAACAATTCCATTCACCATTGCAACAAAAAGAATAAAATAGCTAGGAATAAACCAACCTAAAGAGACAAAATACCTGTATGCAGAAAACTATAAGATACAGATAAAAGCAACCAAAGAGAACACAAACAGATCGAGTGATATACCATGTTCTTGAACTGGAAAAACATTGTGAAAATGACTATACTACTCAAAGCAATCTCCAGACTCAATGTTATCCCTATCAAACTACCAATGTAATTTTTCACAGTACTGGAACAAAAAAATTCATGATTTGGAAAAATAAAAGACCCCCAAATAGCCAAAGCAATCTTAAGAAAACCAGAGCTGGAGAAATCAACCTTGCTGACTTCAGACTATACTATAAAGCTATAGTCATCAAGAGTATGGTACCAGCACAAAAACAGAAATACAAACCAATGGGACAAGAAAGAAAGCCCAGAGATAAACCCACATACCTATGGGCACCTTATTTTTGACAAAGGAGACTATACAATGGAGAAAAGACAGCCTCTTCAATAAGCAGTGCTGGGAAAACTGGACAGCCACATATAAAAGAATGAAAAGAACACTTTCTACTACCATACACAAAAATAAACTTGAAATGGATTAAAGACTCAAATGTTAGGCTAGCAACTTATAAAGCTCTTAGAGGAAAACATAGGTAGAACAGTCTTTGACATAAGATCCTCCTTGAACCACCTCTTAAAGTAAGGGAAATAAAAACAAAAATAAACAAACAGGACTGGCATGAATGTTCAGTGGTGTCAGTGTAGTTGACTCTTTGTGACCCTATGGGATATAGCCCACTAGAATCCTCTGTCCATGGGATTCTCCAGGCAAGAATGCTGGAGTGGGTTGCCATTTTTTCCTCAAATTGATCTTCATGACCAGAGATCGAACTCATGACTCTTGCCATTTCCTGCAGATATATATATATATATATTATATATATATATTCATTTTAATTGGAGACTAATTACTTTACAATATTGTAGTGGTTTTGCCATATATCAACATTAATCAGCCACAGGTGTACATGTGTTCCCCATCCTGAACCCCACTACCACCTCCCTCCCCATCCTATCCCTGTGGGTCATCCCAACACTGAGTCACCAGAAAAGCCCCAAATGGGACCTAACTAAACTATAAAGCCTTTGCAAGGCAAGGAAACAATATACAAGATTAAAAGACAACACTCATAATGGGAGAAAATATTTGCAAATGAAGCAACTAACAAAGGATTATTCTCCAAAACGTTTAAGCAGCTCATACATACCAATATCAGAAAAACAAATAGCCCAATCAAAAAATGAGCAGAAGACCTAAACGGACATTTCTCCAAAGAAAACATACAGATGGCTAATAAACACACAAAAAGATGCTCAACATTGCTCATTATCAGAGAAATGCAAATCAAAACTACCATGAGGTATCACCTCACACAGGTCACAATGGCCATCATCAAAAAACCTACGAACAATAAATGCTGGAGTGGAAGATGAGGAAGGAAACTCTCCTGCACTGTTGGTGGGATGTAAAGTGGTATGTAAAGTGGCTCAATAAAGGACAGAAATGGTATGGACCTAAGAGAAGCAAAAGATATTAAGAAGAGGTGGAAGAATACACGGAAGAACTGTACAAAAAAGATCTTCACGACCCAGATAATCACGATGGTGTGATCACTCGTCTAGAGCCAAACATCTTGGAATGTGAAGTCAGGTGGGCCTTGGAAAGCATCACTACGAACAAAGCTAGTGGAGGTGATGGAATTCCAGTGGAGTGTTTCAAATCCTGAAAGATGATGCTGTGAAAGTGTTTCACTCAATATGCCAGCAAATTTGGAAAACTCAAGCAGTGGCCACAGGACTGGAAAAGGTCAGTTTTCATTCCAATCCCAAAGAAAGGCAATGCCCAAGAATGCTCAAACTACCGCACAATTGCACTCATCTCACATGCTAGTAAAGTAATGCTCAAAATTCTCCAAGCCAGGCTTCAGCAATACGTGAACCGTGAACTCCATGATGTGCAAGCTGGTTTTAGAAAAGGCAGAGGAACCAGAGATTAACTTGCCAACATCCGCTGGATCATGGAAAAAGCAAGAGAGTTCCAGAAAAACATCTATTTCTGCTTTATTGACTATGCCAAAGCCTTTGACTGTGTGGATCACAATAAACTGTGGAAAATTCTGAAAGAAGAAAAAAAAAAAGAAAGAAAATTCTGAAAGAGATGGAAATACCAGACCACCTAACCTGCCTCTTGAGAAATCTGTATGCAGGTCAGGAAGCAACAGTTAGAACTGGACATGGAACAGACTGGTTCCAAATAGGAAAAGGAGTGCGTCAAGGCTGTATATTGTCACCCTGCTTATTTAACTGGAAGAAACACAAGCTGGAATCAAGATTTCTGGGAGAAATATCAATAACCTCAGATATGCAGATGACACCACCCTTATGGCAAAAAGTGAAGAGGAACTAAAAAGCCTCTTGATGAAAGTGAAAGAGGAGAGTGAAAAAGTTGGCTTAAAGCTCAACATTCAGAAAACGAAGATCATGGCATCTGATCCCATCACTTCATGGGAAATAGATGGGGAAACAGTGGAACAGTGTCAGACTTTATTTTGGGGGGCTCCAAAATCACTACAGATGGTGACTGCAGCCATGAAATTAAAAGACGCTTACTCCGTGGAAGGAAAGTTATGACCAACCTGGATAGTATATTCAAAAACAGAGACATTACTTTGCCGACTAAGGTCTGTCTAGTCAAGGCTATGGTTTTTCCTGTGGTCATGTATGGATGTGAGAGTTGGACTGTGAAGAAGGCTGAGCGCCAAAGAACTGATGCTTTTGAACTGTGGTGTTGGAGAAGACTCTTGAGAGTCCCTTGGACTGCAAGGAGATCCAACCAGTCCATTCTGAAGATCAACCCTGAGATTTCTTTGGAAGAAATGATGCTAAAGCTGAAATTCCAATACTTTGGCCACCTCACGCGAAGAGTTGACTCATTGGAAAAGACTTTGGTGCTGGGAGGGATTGGGGGCAGGAGGAGAAGGGGATGACAGAGGATGAGATGGCTGGATGGCATCACGGACTCGATGGACGTGAATCTGAGTGAACTCCGGGAGATGGTGATGAACAGGAAGGCCTGGCGTGCTGCGATTCAGTGGGTCACAAAGAGTCGGACACGACTGAGTGACTGAACTGAACTGAACTGAACTGAAAGTGGTATAGCCACTATGGAGAACAGTATGGAAATTTCTTAAAAAACTAGCAATACAAATACCATATGACCCAGCAATCTCAATACTGAGCATATACCCTTAAAAAACCACAATTCAAAAAGACACATGCACCCTAATGTTCACACAGCACTTATTTACAATGGCCAAGACACGGAAATCAATCTAGATGTCCATCAACAAATGAATGGATAAATTGTAGTACATATACACCATGGAATGAGTGAGTGAGTGAAAGTTGCTCAGTCGAGTCCAACTCTTTGTGACCCCATGGACTATATACTCCATGGAATTCTCCAAGCCAAAACACTGGAGTGGGTAGCCATTCCCTTTTCCAGGGGATTTTCGCAACCCAGGGATCGAACCTAGGTCTCCCACATTGCAGGCGGAATCGTTACCAGCTGAGCCACCAGGGAAGCCCAAACTCAGCCATAAAAAGGAAGGAATTTGAGTTAGAAGTAGTGAGGTGGATGAAGGCATGTTACACAGAGTAATGTAAGTCATAGAAAAACAAAAAATGTATATTAAAACATACATATGAAAAAAAAAACATACATATGGAATCTAGAAAATAGTACTGATGAACCTATTTACGGAGAATAAATGCCAACCCCGACATTGAGAATGGTCTGTGGACACAGTGGGGGAAGGAAAATGTAGGACAAATTGAGAAAGTAGCATTGACATATATACACTATCATGAGTGAAACAGGTAAAATCCAAGGATAAATCCAAGAAGCTGAAACTTTCTATTCTTAAATTTGGTTTGAGTAAGTCTCTAATAATACAAGGCTCCCCTGGTAGATCAGGGGGTAAAAGGAAGTGAAAGTTGCTCAGTCGTGTCTGACTCTTTGCAACCTCATGGACTATACAGTCCATGGAATTCTCCAGGCCAACATACTGGAGTGGGTTGCCATGCCCTCCTCCAGGGGATCTTCCCAACCCAGGTCTCCCATATTGCAGGCAGATTCTTTAACCAACTGAGCCACCAGGGAAGCCTGAATCCACCTGTATATGGGAGACCCGGGTTCAGTCCCTGGGTTGGGAAGATCCCCTGGAGAAGGGAACAGTTACCCATTGAGTATTCTGGCCTGGAGAATCCCATGGACAGAGGAGAATGGTGGGCTGCAGTCCATGGGATCACAGAGTCGGACACGACGGAGTGACTTTTACTTTCACTCCTAATATTAGTGTATTTTGCAAATGGCAAACCACCTGGGATTGAGAGGTGAAGGAATAGGGTCCCAGATGATGCATCACTGACTAGTGACCCCTACTGATGCTCTTTAAGGCTCTGGCTTCCTTAACTGCAAAATGGACACACTAAATTACACTGTACTGAAGTGATGCTTAAATGACATTAATATTAATGTTTTCAAGTGGTATATAAATATTAATGGTCAAAATCAATAATAATGTACACTTAGCAATAAACATTATTAAATGTTAAACAATTCTTAAATCTGGGTAAAAGATTTGTAGGCAATTCTTTTTTTCCAAAATATTCTATAAATTCAATATCATACTTCACTAATTTTAAGACACAATTTTTCATACTTAACACATCTGAAATTGATAGAAATGTATCTAATAACCACTTTAGTTAAACAGCAGTCATAACATATTTGTTATTACATGTGTTATGTGCATCAAAATGTGAAAGATGTGTATCAGTCTTGGAAGAAAACCATGAAGATAAAAATGGACACTGATTTTGTTTAAAAAATGATAAACCACTAATGTTCCTGGTAACAGAGAACAATATTATATAGAAAAACTTGGACACTGCAACTTTAAGTTGAAGGTGAACAGAAGAGTTAAGACTCTGAATGTGAGTATCTCAGCAAATTAATTTTGCTTACTTTTTAAAATGTGTGTACAAGGTTGATATACGGTTATTTTTAAAAGGGCTTGCCATAAGAATGAAAACTTCCAAGTCATGAAAAGCTGTGTCATAGTTAAATGGCATTTTTCTCTTCACCTTCCTGCTGAAAACACTGAATCAATTTTCAAAATTTCACTTTTGTTCTTTTAATGTCTTCCATTAAAATTTGATTTTAAAAAATTTAGTCACTAAAAGTACAGGCACCAAGCCTAATAACTAAGCCTTTGATATTAAGTAACAACAAAGGAACATATGCAAATTGATAGAAGGGGAATATTAAACTAAAGCTGTGCTATGACTGATGTAGTCTCTGATTTCTTTAAGTCTCCCACTGACAGAAGTTTGGTCACTGACATTTCTAGCTATTCTATTTCAATATTTATTACAGAGTGCTAACTATATGCCAGGTACTGAATTACACACTGGAGATAGCAAGGAGAATAAAGGTAGACATGATCGCTGCTTTCCTGATGTTTAGTATATAGAAAAGATTGACAAATTATAAATTATAATAAACTCTGTGAAGAAACAACTGGAAAAAGAAAATAAAAATGAACAGTGGATGGTATTCAGTTGCAGATAATGCAATGGTAACAGCGAAAACTTACATAACCTTACTCTGTACCAGACTCTGTAACTACATCTTTACATACTCTTTAATCTCCAAAACAACTACTATAAAATAGATACTACTATTATCTCTATTTTATAGACCCAGAGAATATGAGGCTTAACATACCTGAAATTGATATAGATCTTATAATCACTTCTGTCGGGCAGAAGTCATGACGTATTTGTCATTACCTATGTATGTGAATTAAAATGTGAAAAATGGTTTCACAGTGTCTTGAAACAAAATCTTGAAAATAATAATAGATAGCAAGTAAGCAGAGATGGGCTATAAACCCAGAAAGTTTGGCTCCAGAGAACATGCTTTCAATCCACTATAATTTCAGGGAGAGCCTTCCTGAGCTGGTGTCATAAGTTAACATCTGAAAAATAAGAAGGGGTGGTGAGAGAAATTATGTATTAACCCCTAAAGTGGGAAAGGGTCCTTCAGTTTTAGAATATGACATAAGGCCAGCATTGTTGGAGTGTAGTTAATGACAGCAAGAATGTTGGAGAGACAGGCCTACAGAAGGCTGGTGTTACCTAGTGCAGGATCTTGTAAGATGCAAGGAACTGGAATTTTATTCTAAGTGCAGCTGGATTTCAGTTATGTCGCTCAGTTGTGTCTGACTCATTGCAACCCCATGGACTGCAGCACGCCAGGCCTCCCTGTCCATCACCAACTCCCGGAGCTTACTCAAACCCATGTCCATTGAGTCAGTGATGCCATCCAACCATCTCATCCTCTGTTGTCCCCTTCTACTCCTGCCTTCAAACTTTCCCAGCATCAGTCTTTTCAAATGAGTCAGCTCTTCCCATCAGAAAGCCAAAGTACCCAAGTTTCAGGTTCAACATCAGTCCCTTCAATTAACACTCAGGACTGATCTCTTTTAGGATGGACTGGTTGGATCTCCTTGCAGCCCAAGGGACTCTCAAGAGTCTTCTACAACACCACAGTTCAAAAGCATTAATTCTTCGGCACTCAGCTTTCTTTATAGTCCAACTCTCACATCCATACATCACTACTGGAAAAACCATAGCCTTGACTAAACAGACCTTTGTTGGCAAAGTAATGTCTCTGATTATTACTATGCTATCTAGGTTGGTCAGAGCTTTTCTTCCAAGGAGCAAGTGTCTTTTAATTTCATGGCTGCAGTCACCTTCTGCAGTGATTTTTGGAGCCCCCAAAAATAAAGTCTGCCCCTGTTTCCCCATCTATTTGCCATGAACTGATGGGACCTGATGCCATGATCTTAGTTTTCTGAATGTTGAGCTTTACGCCAACTTTTTCACTCTCCTCTTTCACTTTCATCAAGAGGCTCTTTAGCTCTTCTTTGCTTTCTGCCATAAAGGTGGTGTCATTTGTAAAGCTGAGGTTATTGAGATTTCTCCTGGCAATCTTGATTCCAGCTTGTGTTTCTTCCAGTCCAGCATTTCTCATGATGTACTCTGAATAGAAGTTAAATAAACAGGGTGACAATATACAGCCTTTACATACTCCTTTCCCTATTTGGAATCAGTCTGTTGTTCCATGTCCAGTTCTAACTGTTGCTTCCTCACCTGCATACAGATTTCTCAAGAGGCAGGTCAGGTGGTCTGGTATTCCCATGTCTTGAAGAATGTTTCACAGTTTGTTGTGATCCACAGTCAAAGGCTTTGGCATAGTCAATAATGCAGAAATAGATGCTTTTCTGGAACTCTCTTGCTTTTTCAATGATCCAGTGGACGTTGGCAATTTGATCTCTGGTTCCTCTGTCTTTTCTAAATCCAGCTTGAACATCTGAAGTTCACAGTTCACGTATTGGTGAAGCCTGGCTTGGAGAATTTTGAGCATTACTTTACTAGTGTGTGAGATGAGTACAATTGTGTGGTAGTCTGAGCATTCTTTGGCATTCCCTTTCTTTGGGATTGGAATGAAAACGGACCTTTTCCAGTCCTGTGGCCACTGCTGTTTTCCAAATTTGCTGGCATATTGAGTGCAACACTTTCACAGCATCATCTCTCAGGATTTGAAATAGCTCACCTGGAATTCCATCATCTCCACTAGCTTTGTTCATAGTGATGCTTTCTAAGGCCCACTTGACTTCACATTCCAGGATGTCTAGCTCTGGGTGAGTGATCACACCATTGTGATTATCTGGGTTGTGAAGATCATTTTTGTACAGTTCTTCCGTGTATTCTTGCCACCTCTTCTAATATCTTCTGCTTCTGTTAGTTCCATACCATTACTGTTCTTTATTGAGCCCATCTTTGCATGAAATGTTCCCTTGGTATCTCTAATTTTCTTGAAAAGTTCTCTAGTGTTTCCCATTCTATTGTTTTCCTCTATTTCTTTGCATTGATCACTGAGGAAGGCTTTCTTATCTCACCTTGCTATTCTTTGGAACTCTGCATTCAAATGGGTATATCTTTCCTTTTCTCCTCTGCTTTTTGCTTCCCCTCTTTACACAGCTATTTGTAAGGCCTCCCCAGACAGCCATTTTGCTTTTTTGCATTTATTTTTCTTGGGGATGGTCTTGATCCCTGTCTCCTGTACAATATCATGAACCTCCATCCATAGTTCATCAGGTACTCTGTCTATCATATCTAGTCCCTTAAATATACTCATCACTTCCACTGTATAATCATAAGGGAATTGATTTAGGTCATACCTGAATGCTCTAGTGGTTTCCCCTACCTTCTTCAATTTAAGTCTGAATTTGACAATAAGGAGTTCTTGATCTGAGCCACAGTCAGCTCCCAGTCTTGTTTTTGCTGACTGTATAGAGCTTCTCCATCTTTGGTTGCAAAGAATATAATTAATCTGATTTTGGTGTTGACCATCTGGTGATGTCCATATGTAGAGTCTCTTCTTGTGCTGTTGGAAGAGGGTGTTTGCTATGACTAGTGCATTCTCTTGACAAAACTCTATTAGCCTTTGCCCTGCTTCATTCTGTACTCCAAGGCCAAATTTGCCTGTTACTTCAGGTGTTTCTTGACTTCCTACTGGATTTATGGAAGACTGAACTAGACAGGGACATAATCCGATTTTTTTTTAAAAAATAATCCATCTGGCTGATGTGTAAATAATAAAAAAAAATTTTTTAAAGAATGAATTGAAAGAAGACAAATAGTCTAAATTATTCATTTATTCAACAAATATTTAATACTTATGAAGTAACTATTATTGTAGTAAGCACTATTCCAGAGATTGGACACAGAGTCAAAAATATTAGAGACAAGGTCCTCCACTGTGGAGTGCACTTCTGAGTGGTGAACACACATATTAACTCATACATCCACAATTTCTCCCACTCTACTGAACATTTTCTATCAGTATACAAGTTTTACTATCTCCCATGTTTAAACAAACATCAAACAAAAATCTTACCATTTGACATTGCACTCTCTGCTAGCTATCTTCCTATTCTTTTATTCCCAGAAAAAAATTATTTAAAGAACTGTCTGCAGTAACTTTGCAACCAGTTATTATCTCAACCCACGACAATCAGGTTCTTCTCTTTCACTCTATTAACATTGCTCATGTCACTGAACCAAAAATTTGGCACACACACACACACACAGATCAGTGCAAAAGGTTAGTAAGCCCAGAAATAAACCCACACACTTATAGTCAATCAATTACAACACAACAGAGAAGATAGTCTCTTCAATAAGAGCTGCTGAGAATAGTGGACAGCTACAGGTAAAAGAATAAAATTAGAATAATCTTTAACACATATACAGAAAAAAAAAAAAAAACTCAAAATGGATTAAATATCTAAATGCAAAACCCAATATTATAAAACTCCTAGAGGAAAGCAAACTCTTTGACATAAATCCCAGCAACATTTTTTGTATCTCTCCCCTAGAATATTGGAAATAAAAGCAAAAATAAACAAATAGGACCTAATTAAACTTAAAATCTCTTGCACAGAAAAAGAAATCATAAACAAATAAAAAAGACAACCTTCAGAATGGGAGAAAATATTTGCAAACAGTGCAGTCAACAAAGTCTTAATTCCCAAAATATACAAACAGCTTATACAACACAATATCAAAAATAACAACCTAATCATAAAATAGACAGAAGACCTAAACAGACATTTCTCCAAAGAAGACACACAGATGGCCAAGAGGCACATAGTAAGATGCTCAACGTCATTCATTATAAGGAAAATGCAAATCAAAACTACAATGAGGTACCACTTTACATGAGTCAGAATGGCCATCATCAAAAAAATCTACAAATAAATGCTACAGAGTGTGTGGAGAAAAGGGAACTCTCCTACACTGTTGGTAGCAATATAAACTGGTACAGCCACTACGGAGAACAGTATGAAGGCTTCTTAAAAACAAAACAGAATTACCACACGATCAAGCAATCCCACTCCTGAGCATATATTCAAGAAAGAAGAAAAGTCTAATTAGAAAAGATACATGCACCCTATGTTCACAGCAGCACTATTAACTATAGCCAAGACAACAAAGAAACCTTAATGCCCATCAGCATATGAATGGATAAAGATGTGATATACATATATAAATGCAATATTACTTGGCCATTTAAAAGAATGAAATAATACCATTTGCAGCAACATGGATGGACCTAGAGATTATCACACTAAGTGAAATAAATCAGACACAGAAAGATAAATATCATATGATATCACTTATTATGTGGAATCTAAAAAATGATACAAATAAACTTAACTTTAAAAACAGAAATAAGCTCACAGACATAGAAAAATAACTGATGGTTACCAAAAGGGAAATAGGGGAAGAGATAAACTGAGACCTGGGAATTAAAGGATACACACTAAAAAAAAAAAAAAAAAGGATACACACTACATATATAAAATAAACAAGGACCTACTGTGTACTACAGGGCACTATATTTCAAAGTCTCATTTATATATATATACATATATATAATGTAATCATTTGGCTGTATACTCGAAACACTGTAAGCCACCTATACTTCAATAAATAATACAAATAAAAATGAAAATAAACTGTTTATGTCAATGTCACCACACTTTCAACTTGCAGTCAAATGCTAACTTCTCTCCCCTCATTTTATAACCTCTCAGAAGTGTTCACATTGTTAACTAGTTCCCCCTTCTTTTCTGTGCCACAACACTTTTCAGGTTTCCTCTCTCCTTAGCTTAAATAAAGAGGCCTACAGCACTGTGCTTAATAGCATGGCCTTATAAACTTAGCTCTGAAGACTGGTTCAGGAGTGCTTGTCATGGAGAACAGACACAGGAAGAGAATGTTTCCCTTTCCTGAACAAGATAGAAAACTAATCAGTATTTCAGGTTAGAAATGACAGTGGTTTAGACTAGAGATTAGAAATAGATTTTAGCTCTATTTTAGAAATAGAACCAACAGAACTTTGGGACAGATCGGATACAGGAATTAAAGGAATAGGGGAAATCAAGATTTTGCAACAGAATAAAAAACTAATGAACACTAACTAAAAAAAAAAAAAAAAAGCACCGAATTTTAGAGATGGATTTCACTTGATACTTTTCTACTAAAACTGATACTTGGGAGAGGTTATGTGATTTACCCAAAGTCACAAAGATAACTGGTGATAGAACTGAAAATAGAACACAAGTCTCTCATAATCCTAAGAAGCCACAGATCAGGATCTGGCAAGATGAATGCTTTCAGAAGCTTTAGTCCTTTTTTTCCCCTAGCCAATGCAGTAAAAAATACTGCAATACATTTTTGGGTTTATTGCATATAATTACGCAAGCTATTAACTGCACACTTTTACATGTCTTTAAGAAAAAAGTAAAGGTAGAATATAAGTATCAGTATTGGCTTATGAAGAGTAAAGTCTATTAAAAGTTCATCAGAAACATTTGCTGAAGTAAACTATTTGTAAAGGACAAGATACACAGGAAATCCCCCTTGAGCAGTTTATATTCTAATTTGCAAGATAACACACATATAAATAATTCAGGCCAACAGAAGAGATGTCATAAAATAGTACTAGAATAATTGTCAAACGAATAGTATAGACTATATGTGTATATGTATAAATATATATATATTTAGTACACTGTGGTAGTCCTTTAGATTTGAGCTAAGCCTTCAAGGACAAGTAAGAATTTTAAAGGTAGATGGGGAAGGGGATTAGTGTCGACTAAGGTAAGGCTCAGGGCTGGGAGTTAGGGAATGGGAAGAGTGAGCTTTTTATACATGTTCCATGGAAACATTCTCTTTGGTATGACATTTGAGACCTGAATGACAAAGAAAAACAAGGAAGGTGATGGTGGAAGTTGCGGAGAATATTCTGAGAGAACAAATACAAATAACCACTACATTACCTGCCTACATTGGGCTCCATAGATTGAATACACAGAGCTTAGTTGAATAGTAAAAGGGTAGACCATAAATTTCTAAATCTGAGTTTAAGTAATCCCATAAATTCTCTTTCTCATCTCAGTTTCTGCATCAGTAGAAATTACTGCATAAAACACGTGAGATAATCAACATATAAGAGGTTTACAAACAGAAACATAAATATACCAAAATTGTAGAAGTTCAAATAAACAAGAATGGAAAAGTTTTAATATGATGCTTGGCTACATAACGTTAAAAGTAGAGAAATTAGTAACAATCATTGCCGGTATGGGTATGAGCACTTCATACTTTACATATCTTTACATTTTCTCTTTCTGTACTTTTTTGTACATGTTTCATCTTCTTTGCCAGACTGTAAGCAGATAAAGCACCTGACACGTTTTTAGTATTGGCTAAATTGATATGTGAAGCGAGTAATTAATTCTAAAGCCCTTTGAGGATTTGTGTTTGCTTGTGTTCAAGATCCCAATTAGTTGTAAATGATTGGAGGGGGATGATATCACGAAAAGTTAACAGAAATAAATATAAATGAAAATAGAATAGAACCCATTTTTAAAAAGACGGAAGTAAGCCGCAGGTAACTGTTAAGTGCTACTGCTGGCCTTTAGTTAATATTCTCTGGCAGCCAAAGGAAGAAGGGAATCGGCTGAATCACACAGCGTGGCATTTAATCTCAAAGATGGGCATTTATATTCATCTACAGATCTCAACTGTTCCCTGGCCCCAAACCCGCAAGATCTTTGATCACAAACAACTGAGCAAAGGCGCAGAGCAACTATGAAGGGCTACTGAAACTATTTAACTTGGTTCCGCAGCTTTCCGAGCCAGGACCCGTAATAACAACGGAACCACCGACGCCTCAACAACAGAAACCTCACTTTTCTCCCCAGGGCTCCGGCCCGGGCTTGACAACCGCAGAAACAGCCCCTGGCTCCCTTGACGGCCTCGGCACGGCTCCGCGGCTCGCCCGAAGTCTCGCCTTCAGGCGGGGGCCGCGCCGCTCCAGGAGGAGTGAGGCAGGGCTCGGGGGCCGGGGCGGGCACAGGGCCGGAAGGGCCTCGGGGCGCTCAGGCCTCCGGAGTTGGGTGTTGGGGGAGGCAACCCGGGGCCCGGGAAACAACTCCCGAGGCGCCCCGAGGCGCCCTCTGTCACGGAAGCCCCCTCGCCCTGGCGCAGGACGAGCGGCATGGGCGGCCGAGGCCAGAGAGCCCTCCTCTCTGCGAATGACAAGGCCGGCCCTGGCCCGGGAACGAGGCGGGCCCCCGACGCTCCCCAGGCGCCCCGCGATCACCCACCTGCACCGCGGTCTCCGAAGTCTCCAGCCCGGCCTCTCCGCTCCCGAGGCCTGGCTGCGATTGGCTCCCGCCGCTGTCGCGCTACCTCTTCTTCAAGTCTGAGCGACGGCCGGTACGCGCCGCGCCTCCGTCCCGCCCCTCGCGCCCCTGAGGCCCCGCCCCGCGCGCGGTCACGCGCTGCCGCAGAGCGCAGAGGACGCAGAGCGCACAGTAGGATCCCGGCTTCCGCTACAGAGGAGGCGGCGGCCGCGCGGGTGAGATGAAGTGAGGGCCACCGGTGAGCCACGTCCCGCGGACGCGCGCGGCGCCCCTCCCACGCACGCGGCGCCCCGCCCCCGCGCGGGAGGACGCACGCGGCGCCCCGCCCCCCGTGACCCAGGTCCTGCGGACGCACGAGGCGCCCAGTCCACGCACGCGGCGCCGGGGCAGCTGGGAGGTTCTCCTCCCGCGTCCGCGCCATCGAGCCCGGGGCGGCGGCGAGGCTTTCGGTGGATGGTTCTCCTTGCCCGGCGACTCTGCGTGCTGCCGGCGATGGAGGGCGTGCGCTGGGCTTTTCCCTGTGGCACGTGGCTACCCAGCCGCGCCGAATGGCTGCTAGCGGTGCGATCGATCCAGCCCGAGGAGAAGGAGCGCATCGGCCAGTTCGTCTTCGCCCGGGACGCTAAGGCAGCCCTGGTACCGCGGGTCTTTCGCGCTTCGGGTCGGGGAGCAGCCGTCGGGGTGGTGGGCCGCGCAGTAGAAACCCCACACGCGAGCCTTGGAGCCCGCGTGCGGCCGCCCCTGGCGGCTCCGGGGTGTGCCCGGCCTAGTCTCCGCCGCCTTTGTCATCGCCTCGTCCGCAGAAAAAATCAGCCCCTCCCCCGTTGCATTTGAAAAGAGAGGTCCTGCTAAACCCTAAAATGGCTGTTGCGGAGGTCTGTCAATAGGATTTTCCTTATTTTTAAGTGTTAATCACATTTTTTTTAATTTCCTTGCTTGGGCTCATAGCACAGTCTGAGCCTGTTAAATATCCCACCAGTCTCCCTGTGCACCATGCACGTGGTAGGCCCTAAAAAATATTGATAGTATCACTTAGTTTAACCTTGCACACCACAGAACTGGAAGAGACTAGCCTCCTTTTAGCGATGAAACCGAAGCCAAGAAAGGATGCTGTCTTAGGCATACCTCGTTAACTATTTAGCTCTGAAAACACTATTTTGAATATAATCGTTTATTTTACGTATATATTTTTAGCAACAAATGGAAACTTGGGTTTCAAATGATGTCTGTATAGCGCAGTCTGTTACAGCTTCTGGGTGCCATCTCGTCAAAGACTGTCGTTATCCTGAAAATGCCCCTGTCAAACGACTTTTTCTTTTGAAATGCAGACTAATTGATTTTTGAAGCTACACTAGTGACTATTTCCGTGAAATTCAAAGTGTTGCAGTCAGTGTTAGAACTGAAGGAAAAAAAAACTTGAGAAAGATTTTGCAAAATGTTATCTATCTTGTTTTCTTATGTCCTTGGGTATTTTTTGTGATTTTAGACCTTAATCGGAGAGAGAGTGGAATGGGTATATGTGAAAAAAGATAGGTTATGTCTTGCTATCGTGGAGGCACGTGATAAGTACATGTGATCTAGAAACACTTGCACATGTGCACAAAGATGTAAGTACAACAGGATTGCCCACTGGGGAATTTTTTTTATATATATACATATAATAGCAAAACCAGAGCCAGCCTAAAATATCCAGTAATAGGGGGATAGTCAAGTTTTGGTACCTTGATGCTATGAAATATTATGCTACATTTAAAAATGCACAGGCCAGTGGTTATGTGCAGACATAAAATAATCCCCAATGCTTAGAAATGAAAAAGTTCATACATGGTAGAATAGTACATATAGTGAGATTTCAAATAAATGGATGGATCGCAAATGCAAATGAGCATATATTTGGATACTTAGAGAAAAGATGAAGGATGAATACTTGTCAACATTGGTTACTTATTGATTGGATGAAGGGAATTGCTAAAGAGGGACTTGACTCTTCTGTCTTAACCATTTCTTAAATCTTAATGCAGAATATTTAATACCTACGTAGTTTTAATACTTTAAGAAGTATTTTAGAAACTACAAAAACAGACTTTGTATGTTATAGGTAGTTTTACTTGAATCTTTAGTATAGACAGCAATACTTACCAAATGTTTTATTAACAGGCTGGTCGTCTGATGATAAGGAAATTAGTTGCAGAGAAATTGAATATACCTTGGAATAATATTCGTTTGCAAAGAACTGCAAAAGGAAAACCAGTTCTTGCAAAAGACTCATTGAATCCTTACCCCAATTTCAACTTTAACATCTCTCATCAAGGAGACTATGCTGTACTTGCTGCAGAATCTGAGCTACAAGTTGGAATTGATATAATGAAGACTAGTTTTCCAGGTAATGTTGCATTTTTGTAAAAACATGAGTTATTAAATGTCTTGTCTTAGTTCTTGTGCTGTGCTTAGTTGCTCAGTTGTGTCTGACTGTTTGCGACCCCAAGGACTGTAGCCCGCAAGGCTCCTCTGTCCGTGGAATTCTCCAGGGAAGAAGACTGGAGTGGGTTCCCATCCCCTCCTCCAAGGGATCTTCCCAACTCAGGATGGAACCCAAGTCTCCTGCATTGCAGGCAGATTTTTTACCTTCTGAGCCACCAGGGGAGACCCAGGTTCTATCCCTTTGTCAGGAAGATCAAACTGATGACCTTCCCTAGTGGCTCAGAATCCGCCTGCAATGCAGGAGACTCAGGTTCGATATCCCTGGGTCAAGAAGATCCCCTGGAGAAATGGTGAAGATCCCCTGGAGAAATGGTTACCCACCTGTGTTCTTGCCTGGAAAGTTCCGTGGACAGAGGAGCCTGGTGGGCTACAGTCCATGGGGTCGCAAAGAAGTCAAACATGACTGAGTGACTAACGCTAATTAACTTGTTTAAAAAATAATAATCTCAATAGTGAAGTATATTATAATCCCTAAGCAGAGATAACATGTATTTGTATTATATCCAAATACAGTTCTTTGTAGCACATTTATATACAACGAAAAGAGAAAGCAAACAGTTACTAAAATATTTATATTTTGCCTTAGAAATTTGCAGTTGATGACTGTTGGAACTGCTGACGTTTATTGTGTGGTTGACTATACTTAAGTAATTTTAATAGAACATAGGCTCTCTCAATTCCTCTGTAATTTTTATCATCAGTAACATTAATGAGCAGTTACTGTGTGCCACGACATTTTACTCAGTGCTTTATATATATTATATATTGAGTGGGACTTTTCAGAAGATAAGTAACAGGGTAAGAAGAAAGCTGTTAAAATAAGAGAAGCAGCATCCTCCTAATTTCATTGTACAATTTCTTAATCTCCACACTGCATCCACCACAGGTTCTTTGCTTGTATTTCCCTTGGACTGGAATATTTGTGATAACGTCGTGCCCACCTGCATTTCTGCACAGATAACTTATTTATTGGTTAGCTTCCACTTTAGTCTTATTTTAGGGAAGCCTTTGTGGACCTTCAAAGTAAGCTAGGTTGCTTTGTTCTAGGCTCTCATAAAATATATTTCCTTCATTCCAATAATATACTTCATTTTATAGTTATTTATCAGGATGATTGTCTTCCCACTGTACTATCACATCTAGCCCCTTACCTAGTTCAAAGTAACGCATAATAAATATTTGTTAAATGAATGAATAAGCATTCTGTACTACAATAGTAAGGCTTTAGAATATGGCTGTGACTGTCATCTCTCCCTTATGTTGAATTTTCCCACCAGCTGGTTTTTCTCTAACCTATTCATAAATCTATTAAAACTCTATTCTTTGTTCAGAAGGGAGCTGTACTAATTATAACAGGGGTTCCTGACCCCAAATAAGCATCATTTTTTTAACCTCCTGAAATTGTCCTCTACATTTTGTATGCACAGGTATGCTTTTCTCAAAGAGATGATCTGGTTTTCTGCAGTGTCATAGAAGGTGTATTGTGAAAGAACCACTGCTCTAGAAGATTCAGAGTGAGCATGCAAATGAGCCTGTAAACTTCACAGTTTTCTGTGTTTCTTATATGAATTTTCCCTTAAAATCAGAAATTACTGGAGAGGCCATTGCTCCTTAGAATGCAGTCAGCATAATTACATAGTAATGGTTGGCTTATCAGGTTGATATCTGCTTGGAAATCATGCCTGTGAGACACAGTATAATCTGTTAATTATATTTTATTAGCCTTTTTTATCCACCGTCTTTTTTCATTGCTCTAATTTGCCTAATCACAGTATCCAGGCCTTTTACTCCTTAGCTGTTTCATTGCCAAAAAGCTGTTGACATATCCAGTAATGCACTGAGGAAGAGGTATTTTCCAGTTTTAATTAGTATTGTTACTCTGTCACTAATATTGAGAAGATTAATGGATGCAGCATTATTTCTCAGGAAGTAGACACTGGTTTACTTCACTGGCAATTCATTGAATTACTCTGCTTATCAGAGTGAGGAAACTGAGCAGGAGACATTCCTAAGACTTGCTAAATGATGGAGGGTAAACCTTAGTATAGCAGCAAGGGAAGTACTGTACTTTGTTCTGAATGTTGTTATTAAGATTATCTAACTTCATAGACTTTGGGGGCATCATCAGTATATTGAAAGACTTAGTTCCATTACTCCCATTTTGTCTGCATGGCATGGTAACCCACTCCAGTATTGCCTGAAGAATCCCACGGACAGGGGAGCCTGGTGGGTTACAGTCCATAGGGTTGCAAAGAGTTTGGACACAATTGAAGTGACTTAACATGCAAACATCACGTAGGAACTTGTGGAGTCTTTCCTTGTCGCATTAGACATTCCTACTAGGTGCAGATCATTTTTCACCTTCTCCTAGTTCTCTTTGTTGCTGTGACAGGGTAGGAGAGAATGTATCATGGATTAAGAAGTTTGGGGACTTCTTCCTTCTAGCCAGATGCCCACAATTAAGGACACTGTTGCACCTACCACTATTTTCTCTGCCTAATGGACAGAGGAACCTTATACAAAAGTAAAAATTAAAAATAAATAAATAAATTTTTAAAAAAAGTAACTGGTATATACTTGGCACTCAGTAATTATTTGTTTAATGAATATCCAGAGAAGGAGTAATTAATATAAGATATTGGGGCTCCAGTATAGATAAATTGCCAGTGCAATATAATCCTAACCTTGGGGGTGGGTGTTTTATAGGTCATCATTATAATCTGCTGCACCCAGTTGGGAAATATTGGTGGTTTTTCCTTCCTTTTCTAATAATTTTTGTCTGCCACTAAAGGCTTTTGCAGTTAGAAGTATGTGGATAGTTTTGTGAATTGTTCAGTTTTGTAACCATACTTAGAAGATATGCCAAGTTAAGATGAAAGTGAAAAACCACCACAATATTGTAAAGTAACTAGCTTCCAATTAAATTAATTAATTTTTTTAAAAGATGAAAGTTGCTCAGTTGTGTCCGACTCTTTGCAACCTGATGGACTGTAGTCCATGGAATTCTCAGGCCAGAATACTGGAGTGGGTAGCCTTTCCCTTCTTTAGGGGATTTTCCCAACCCAGGGATCAAACCCAGGTCTCCCACATTACATGCGGATTCTTCAGCAGCTGAGCTACAAGGGAAGCCCAAGAATACTGGCGTGGGTAGCCTGTCCCTTCTCCAGTGGATCTTCCCAACCTAGGAATCAAACTGGGGTTTCCTGCATTGCAGGCAGATTCTTTACCAACTGAACTATGAGAGAAGGCCAAGATAAAATAGATACAGTGTAAAAATTATTAGAATTTGGAGAAAGACCCAGTATACTTTTGGCCACGAGTTTATACTTTGTAGTTCACGTTTTTGTTATAAACTTTTCTGGATATTAATTGGCAGGACAAAATGACTCGGTATTGTGAGATTTAATGCTAATTTAATAGCTTTGAAATGAGTGCATCATAGAACTGTTTCTCTTGAACAGTTGCTACCTAAATTAAGAACAGTAAGTATAAAGTAAGTAATGGTATTATATGATAGCTTTGTTAGAGTCTATTTGTTGTCTCCTTCCACCATACTAATTGGTAGCACTATTTTAGTAGCTTCTTAATTGGTTCCCCCTCTTTACTTCTGTTCTCACTTAGTACATTGTCTGTACAGAGTTAGAGTGGTCTTTAAAAATTTTTTTAAAGCGGTTGTCTTAAAACTTTTAGGTTGGTTCTTAATAAAATTCATTCCTTCTAACATGACTGTGTTGTCTTGTTGTCGCTTCTCCTTTATCTCTCCTTTTGTATTTTTATCTGTTCTCTGCTCACTGTTCTCCACACTTATCTTTTATTACCTTGAATGTAGCAAATTTTTTTCCGGTTCAGGGTCATTTTAAAAATGCTGATCCCTCTGCCTGTTCTTCTTCTCACTCTTCCTGAGTACCAGAGATCTGAAGGCTGAGAAGTAACCAGTTCTAGTACCTCCTCAGAAAGGGCTTTCCTGACGAGCACCTGCTCTTGTTTTCTCTCATGGCCTTTCTCATTTCTAATTATAACTTAGTTATTTGATTATTATTCTTCATTTCTGTTCCCCTTCATTAAATAAGTTCAGGAACCATGCAGACCTAGTACTTAGTGTGTCTAGCACATTGAAGGTGCTTAGTAAATATTCATTGAATGAACAAATAATAGAAATTCTCAATTTCACTTAAAATATTCCTTAAATTTGTTGAAAAGTTGGTTTGCAGCTACAGTAAACAGTGATGTTCATATCAGATTGTAGTTGGAGTATAAACTGTTCTCATTAGTGAGTTGTGGTTACAAACAGTTCTTCCTTCTTCTTCCTCACCCTCCATAATCTCCCTAGCTGCTTCTCTCCTGCATTTGCATCCCCATCAGATTCAGTTTCCAACTTTGTTACTATTGCGATTTACAGTCTCTGACTTAATATTTTTCAACTTATGATGGTTTAAAAGCAATTCAGTAGAAGCCATACTTTTAATTTTGACATTTTCTCAGGCTAGCCATATGTCTTAATTTTAGGCAGCAGCAGTGAGCCATAGGTCCCAGTCAGCTACACAGTCACAAGGGTAAACACCCAGTACAACCATTGTTTTTTTCACTTTCAGTGCGGTATTCAGTGCATTTTATTCTACGCTGTTACAGGCTTTTTGTTAGATGATTTTGCCCATTTGTAGGCTAATGCAAGTGTTCTGAACACGTTTAAAGTAGGCGAAGCTGAGCTGTGACGTGTCATAGCTTAGGGGTATTAAATGCGTTTTCAATCCTAAAATATTTTCAGCTTAACAGTGGATTTATCAGGACATAACTATATCATAAATCAAAGAACTGCATTCCACTGTCATTTCTGATCTACATTTTTAAGCTGATCTACATTCTTCTGGATCTGCATTTTGAAAGATATGCTTAGTTAAAGCATTGTTTTGGGGGATGTTGGAGGTTTTTTTAAACTGGGAGTTTGCAGCTGTCAAGCAGCTTAAATAAGTCACACTTCTTTTTGTGCTTTGAACTGCTACTGGCAAAGCAGGTGTTTCCTGGCAGGTAGTTTTTCCCTTTTCCCAGGTTACAGAATAGGTCTTTCCCATTGTGCAGAGGAATTCAGTGGGATCACAACACAGAACTAGTATTTATTCAGCAACTTCTGTGTGTTAAATGCTAAGAATTTGCAGGTACAAAATACTTAAAAATTCTATGGAACTGGGTTAAATGAATTTAAAGTTTTGAGGAAGGAACTGATGTCTCAGAAGAGCATACAAAAGTGAGCTGGAACTTGCCTTACTATTGTTTAAACGTATACTAGGCTTGCTGCTTGGAAGAAAAGCTATGACCAACCTAGACAGCACATTAAAAAGCAGAGACATTGCTTTGTCAACAAAGGTCTGTCTAGTCAAGGCTGTGGTTTTTCCAGTAGTCATGTGTGGATGTGAGAGTTGGACTATAAAGAAAGCTGAGCGCCGAAGAATTAATGTTTTTGAACTGTGGTGTTGAAGAAGACTTTTGAGAGCCCCTTGGACTGCAAGGAGATCCAGCCAGACCATCCTAAAGGAGATCAGTCCTCAGGGTTCATTGGAAGGACTGATCTCATTGAAGCTGAAACTCCAATGCTTTGGCTACCTGATGCAAAGAACTGACTGATTGGAAAAGACCCTGATGCTGGGAAAGATTGAAGATGGGAGGAGAAGGGGACGACAGGATGAGATGGTTGGATGGCATCACCGACTCAATGGACGTGAGTTTGAGTAAACTCTGGGAGTTGGTGATGGACAGGGAGGCCTGGCATGCTGCAGTCTGTGGGGTCACAAAGAGTCGGACACGACTGAGTGACTGAACTGAGCTAAACTGAGGCATCCTGAACAAAAAAGCATGATGTTAGTGAAAGAAAAGACAGCTAGTACTGATTAGTTCTTATATGTAATATTTCAATTCAGTGGTTAAAGATTATTTATTAAGTGGTACATTATTCACTAGGGTACGTTAATCATTAGCTTGTTGGCTACTTGAATTTGCTCTTCCATAAACTGCTTATTAATATTTTCTAACCCATATATAAAAGCTCTTTATGTACTTTGGATAGTGACACTTCTTTAATATCTGTTACAATTATTTTCTTTATTTTTTTATTTATTTTCAGCTGTGCTGGGTGTTTGTTCCTGTGCAGGCTTTTCTCTAGTTGCAGAGAGCAGAGGCTACTCTAGCCGTGATAGGCATGCTTCTCATTGCAGTGGCTTCTCTTGTTACAGGCGCAGGCTTCAGTAATTGCATCACGCGGGCTCAGTAGTTATGGTGCATGGTCTTAGTTGCTTCTCGGCACGTGGGATCTTTCTAGATCAGGGATTGAATCTGTGTCTCCTGCATTGGCAGACAGATTCTTTACCACTGAGTCACCAGTGAAGCCCCTACAAATATTTTTCCCACTATATTATTTATCTTGAATTTTTTTGGTTTTGGGTTTTTTATGTATGAATTTTATTTATCTTTTTTTAAATTAATACATCTAACATTTCCTTGATAAATACTGAACTCTGTCTCATTTGAAAAAAATAAATAAATTGGTAAAAGATTTACTCCAACAATAAGTTATAGAGTCTCTTAGTTTTTGTTTTAAAATTGTACCTTCTCTTTTACCTTTAAATCTTTAATTCCCCTAGAATTTGTGTATATATATTTTACATCATACGGCACAAAAGTTTTAGCACCATCAGCATGGGATAGATTAGGAATAAGCATATAACGTTCCTGGAATTACTAAGTACTTTATAAGTAAATGTTAGTCTAAGGTGGTTGTGATAGTTGTTACATGTATAGAATGGTGTTTCTGAAATAGTGATCGGGATGTTACAATCAGCCAGGATGCCTGTGCAGGTTCCTTGAAACCATCTCAGACTTCTCAAACTAGAATTTCTTAGATGCAGCCAGTGATCCTATACTCAAAACAGTTTCTCAGGTGATTGTTAGACATACTAGTGTTTGGGAAACACTGTATTAGATGTAAATTTATGGAACCAACAAGAAGATTGTAACCTGTCAACATTTTTTAATGAGTAAGATTATCTGAAAGCCATTAGATCTTGTTTCACGATGTACAACAAAGTTAATTAGAATTGGGTTTTAACAAAGATTACTAGAACACAATAGAATTGTATATTTGGCCAGACTTCTGAAAGAAAGATACCTTTTAAACTTAGAAAGGTAAGAAGAACCCACAAAGTTAGCAGATGTCATTGATTTCATGTTAAGTCTCTTCTCACAAACAGGGGCAAATAAGACACACAGAGGTTAATATGGTTAATATTTAAAGTACTTTATAAGTATTGCTAGAAAAGCCCCTTAAAACTTACCTAACAAATGGACAAAGGGCTTGATAAAACATTTCACAAAAGAGGAGCGATATATATATATATAACAATTACTGCAGCAGCCTTAAAGCTAATATTTATTAAGTACTTATTAGCTCCAGGCCCAGGTCATTTATATGTTTCTTTCTTGAACTACCCAACTCTTTTTTCCCGATCTTATAGCTTAAGAAACAGCCATAGAGAAGTTAAATAATAGTAAAGAAGTGATACCAAGCAGAATGGCTATCATCAAAAATAAATGCTGAGGACTTCCCTGGTGGCCCAGAGGTTAAGACTCTGGGCTTCCACAGCAGGGAGCATGGGTTCCAACCCTGGTTGAAGAACTAAGAGCCCACATGCTGTGTGACATGGCCAAATAAATAAGTAGAAATTTAATAAATAAATACTGGGGAAGGGAACCCTCCTACACTGTTGGTGGGACCTAGAGAGTGTCATACTGAGAGAAGTCAGTCAGGTAAAGAAGGAGAAATATTGTATGACATCCCTCACATGTGGAATCTAAAAAGAAATGATAACAAAGGAACTTACTTACAAAATAGAAAGAGACTCATAGACTTAGAGAATAATTCATGGCTGCCAGAGGGAAGAGGGGAAGGGGTAGTTAGGAAGTTTAGAATGGACATGTACACTGCTGTATTTAAAATTGATAACTAGCAAGGACCTACTGTATAGCACATGGAACGCTGCTCAATATGTGGTAGACTGGATGGGAGGAGTTTAGGGGAGAGTGGATATGTGTATATGTATGGCTGAGTCCCTTCGCTCTTTACCTGAAACTATCACAACATTGTTAATTACCTATACCCCAATACAAAATAAAAAGTTAGAAGAAGTGATAGAGCCAAGATTTGAACATTTGACTCCAGTGGCATAACACTAAAGCTGAGTATATGAATGTGTCTATATATATAAATTAAATTGTTTGCGTTTATGTATTAGTTTCCTAGGGCTCCTTTTCCCCTGTGTTCTCTCTTGTGTGTCTAAATGTTTCTCCTTAAAGGACATCAGTCATTGGATATAGGACCTACCTAATCCGAGATGACATTATCTTAACTTGATTACATCTGTAAAGACTATGTTTCCAATAAGGTCACATTTTTAGTTTCTGTGTGGGCATGAGTTTTAGGACAACTAGACCCTCACAGTTCAAACCACCTTATTCAAGGCTCAACTATATAAATTATTTTTTTAGTTGTGACTTTCATTAATTGATCATTGCAGAACACTTAGTTAATATCTAGTGCTGCTTTCCCTAAAGATTAAGCTGTAAGGTGGGGGAATCCTGTTTTTCTCAACCTGGTTAGTGATTCATTCTATAGAAGTTTTTCAGTTATTTTATCTTTATGTATGTACTTTTATGTACTTAAGTTCTCGCCTGTCTATTAAATTGAAGGTTGTAATAGACATGAATTGTGTTGGTATTACTTAGAAGCTCTGCCAATTAATGTAACTAATGATTGTGTCATTTTCAGCTAGTTTGAGGGTGTACTCTTCTGATATTTCTTACTGATACTTTAAATTCCAATATTGAAAATAAACTGAGTCCCTAACAGAGTACTCATCCAGTGCGTGTGTATTTTCACCTTAAGTCACAGTGTGGCACTGTGGTTCTTTGGCTGAATATTTACAAAGCTGTTTTCTGTTGCTGTCAGTCTCTTTTTTTGTGGCATACATATGATGCTCTCAAAAGTATAAGAAAATAGTCATAGCAGATTTTTTTTTTAGTGTGCATGGTCAGTTATTACTTTTTTCAGTGATTGTGCTAGATTGCTTTTTTATGTTAAATGAGTATTTTTACTAGCATGACTAAATTTTTTCCTTGATTGCCCCATCATATTTAGGTAAAAATCAGAGGACTTCTTGAAGGTTATGAAATTATAGCTTAAGGAAACCAACGAACATAATGACACTATAGATGAGAACAGGCATATCTGTTAAAATTTTAGGTTTTTTTGGATAGTATTCTGTTAAAGCTGCAGTTGCATTCAAAATGGGCTTCTCTTGTGGCTCAGCTGGTAAAGAATCCGCCTGCAGTGCAGGAGACATGGGTTCAATCCCTGGGCTGGGAAGATCTCCTGGAGAAGGGAATAGCTACCCACTCCAGTATTATGGCCTAGAGAATTTCATGAACTGTATAGTCCATGGGGTCGCAAGGAGTCTGACACCACTGAATGACTTTCCCTTCCACTCAAAATATAAAATGGTGTCTTCCAAATTCAAGGTAGCTGTTCATTCCGTTATCATTTATCCTATTTGTAACAGAATCTATTCAAAAGAAAACAGTTTATGATTTGTATATGTTTAGTATTGCTAGTGTTTAAAATCTCCAGATTTTCTTCTGTCACTTTTGAAAAAGCAAGCTTAGCTTACCGTCTTTACTTTCTTTAGTGATTTACCTGTCAAGCCAGGATATACTAATGATGCTTGCATTTTAACAAGACAGTCTTATTGAGAGGCTTAAGGAATAAACACCAGCCTATCAAAGAGTGTTCATAGCCCCAAAAGGCTTAGAATCCCCCCAGGTCTCCTAAGATCCCAGTTTAATATTTCAGTGCTTTTGCATGAAATCACTTTACAGCTTTGCAGAGCTATTTTAGGAAGTAATAGCTCTCTGTGTGTGTGTGTGTGTGTGTGTGTAATCTATCTTTCTAAAAATTTTATGGTCTTTATGGAATGTGTTACACTACTGCTTCTGTTTTGACTTCCTGGCCGTGAGGCATGTGGAATCTTAGCTCCCTGACCAGGAATGGAACCTGTACCCCTTGCATTGGAAGGTGAAGTCCTAACCACTGGACCACCAGGAAAGTCCCAGAAATGGTTACAAACAATAAACATTAGTTGATTCATAAAAATGAATTGTAAAGTTTTCATTCTTGAAAACAGTAGAGGACTGAGTAGATAGATAAATCAAATGAGTCTGATGAACTTGAAAATAATTGAGGATCTTTGCCTTGAACTAAAGGACCACATATCATCGGAGGGTCGTTAGGAATATTACCTATGTAAACGAGAGGAGGCTATTTTTACTATTTCGAAGTCGGGATGGTGGGGGAATTATGGGCAATTCTGTGAAAGAGCTGGTTTTTAATATTTTCTACCCTTGAGATAATCATGGAAAATGTACTTTTGGAGTGGATAATATAGTGTGCATTCTAATTGTTGAATTCTTATGGGGTTAGTGATTAAATGCCAGGAAAGCATGAACTAGGGGGATTTGACATCTTTTTTCTTTCCAGACGTGCTATAGTTCCAGCCAGTTGGGAATGTCAGATTTTGAAGTATTTTAGAAATGGAAGTTCAGAAGTAGACAAACTATGTTAACAGAACCTGCAGAAGGACTATTTCAAGAGGCTTTCTGGAAGTAGTGTAATCATGAAATAAAGATATAGGGCAGTAGAGCATTTAATTTAGCAGGTAGTAGTTAACATACATTTATTCATATAGTAAGCATTTATGATTTACCTACCTCGTTGCTGGGTTTCCCTGGTGGCTCAGACGGTAACAAATCTGCCTGCAATGCAGGAGACCTGGGTTTTGATCCCTGGGGTGGGAAAATGCCCTAGAGGAGAGCATGCCAACCCACTCCAGTATTCTTGCCTGGAGAATCCCATGGACAGAAGAGCCTGGCGAGCTACAGTCCACGGGATCACAAAGAGTCGGACACAACTAAAGTGACTTAGCACGCATGCACCTTGTGGCCAGAATTTTCTGATAGACCACTTAGGCTGTAATTGAGTGAGAGTAAGAATCATGACCAATTTGTTTTTAACCATTAGTTCAGTTCATAACGGTATAATACTAGTACACATTCTGCATAATTGTATAATAAGTAAATGGATGATGATAGAAGGTTCCTGTTTAGTAGTAACGATAAACACATAATATTTTGAAAAATGTAATTTGAAAAGCATACTATATATTATAATTTGTAATATATAAATTATAAATTTAGCTCTTAATTGTGGGAATCAGATTCTTTGAGTTCTCTTGATGTTTTGGATGCTGTGTAATATTTTATGTGGAACAGTATTTTTTTTTTAAATGAGCCAATAGAACAGAAGTCAAAATCTATTTTTATTTGGAAAAATCGTATTAGAATACATGTTTAAAAACAGTTATTGTGAAGGAAATAAGTGTATATTAACTTTCCAGTCATGTTATTCACTTAAAAGAACACTTCTTAGCTTTCTGCCAATTCCCCCAAAATTATAAACAAATTGTTCCTGATTTTCCTGTTAAATAGCAAAGTAAAATTCTAAAGAGTACTTATTTTGGATTTCTGATATTCTACTGTATATAGGAAACTTCCTAGTTATTTTAAGATCTATAAAAATTTATCAGATTTTTGGTAGGCATCTGTTTATATAACCATGTTTTTCTCCTTAACTATTTAGTAGCTCAGAGAGTCTCACCACTCTCTTAAGTCACCCTTCTATTTCTGGACTAACCCACGCTTGTCTTGCATGTTATCCTTTTAATTCTCAACTCGCTTTGATTAGCAATATTGTGACTGTATTCAAAAGTAATATTGGACTATTGTTTCCTTTTGTGTGCTATCTTTAACAGTTTGGTAATTCTCTATTTCCTCAATTGACAGGTCGTGGTTCAATTCCAGAATTTTTTCATATTATGAAAAGAAAGTTCACCAACAAAGAATGGGAAACAATCAGAAGCTTTAAGGATGAATGGACTCAGCTGGATATGTTTTATAGGAATTGGGTATAATTTCTTTCTAGTTTTGAGAGTAAGCCCTGTGTTGTTAAAAGCAGGAGCAAAAAACCCTGTATTTTGTACAGTGTTTGAAGTACATAAATCACTACTTGGAAACTTCATGATTTTTATGTATACATTATTATATTATAATGACATTTAAGAAAATTTAACATATGTTTAATATTCAGTTAGAAGATCCTTACTCTTAAAACTAAAATAAGACGTTTTATTTATCATTATTAGTAAAGTTTAATGGTTTCTGTCTTAAAGAATCTCATACATAATAGAACTTAATTAAAAAAACACATTTATTATGGACCAGAAGACATTACTGTAAGCCTTTCATAAGTTAGTTGTCATAACCCCGTGAAGAAGGTGCCATTATTACTGCGTGTTACACGTGGAGTGGTGGAGGCACGGGGAGCCCAAGTGGTCTGTCTTCAGCTTGCACAGCTGGCTGGTCTCTGTGCTAGTGTAAAGGTGAAAATAAGTAGCTTATAGTTGTCATGTAGTAGAGATTTAAAAATCCATATTTTTTTGAGGGTTGAAGATTTTTGAACAATTTTATCTACTAAAGCTCTAAGAGAAAATGTCTGTCTGTATCTTAGGCACTGAAAGAAAGCTTCATAAAAGCAATAGGTGTTGGATTAGGATTTGAATTGCAGCGGCTTGAATTCGATATATCCCCATTAAACCTGGATATAGGCCAAGTTTATAAAGAAACACGTTTATTTTTGGATGGAGAAGAAGAAAAAGAATGGGCATTTGAGGTAAGAAATTTATCAGAATTGCTATAAGCTCAGCTTGGGGAGGCTAGTCATTGAAACTTGACACGTTCGGAACTCAGTCTGGGTGCTCTGAAGGTGAAGTCAGAGATACTGGGAGCACATGTAATGTTTAAGCTGATGCATGAAATATAAAGTAGTACATAAAGTAAAAGAGAACGGGCAAGGAGGCCCTGTAATAGAACCACTAAAGGCTGCCATTCTGTCACTGTGCTGAGGTGAGGGCGCTGGAGAGATGCTGATTCAGGCTGATACGATCATGTAGGGCATTATGAGTCGGTTAATATTTTGGTGTCTTACTTAACTGGTTTCTGTCACTAGCGGTTCTTGGCTGCTAATGAGAGAACTCTTAACAAACTCATTTTAGCCAAAAAGACATTTTGATAGGTTATTAGAGTGATTCCTAAAACCAAATTGCAGAATTGGCTAGAATTAGAGACTGGAAAACTCAAAACTCTTTTTATCTTTTCTCTTTTGCCTTCCTGGCTTCAGTTTTCTCCCACCCACATTTCTCATTCTATACACTAGCTTTCTTAACCTTATCTAGTTAAGATTCCTTATGTGGCAGGAAGCATGACTGTTTACCACTCTTATGTGTAACAATTTACAGTTTAAAAACCCGCAGAGATTGGTGAACTCATTGGTTCAATGCATAAAAGCTCCGGAAAAGAGATTCCATGGCTTAGGTTGGATGTTAGTTGCCTTTCTCTTGACCAGACATAGCCAAGGAAGTGTGTTACAACTGGTATCAAGTGTCCATAGCCCAACCAAATGGTCTCTACTATAATGTGGTGGTTCTTGCAGTCATCACCTGAATTGTGCAGAGAACGTCAGTATCCAGAATAAAGAATTCATGATGAGGGACTTCCCTGGTGATCCAGTGGTTGAGAATCTGCTTTCCAGTGCAGGGGATACACGTTCAATCCCCGGTTGGGGAACTAAGAGCCCACATACCGCAGGGCAGCTGAGACTTCGAGCCACAGCTACTGAACCCATGCGCTCTAGAGCCTGCTTGCCACAACACAAGGTCCCACGTGCCGCGACCTGACACAGCCAAAAATAAAATAATGAATTGCATTTAAAAAAAAAGAATTCATGATGAGTAGATAAAATAGGAGATGTTCATTTATTTTCTCAAGGGAATTTAACAAGTTGTAAATAGAGAGATGTAAGATCAGAATCATATTTTAAGACCATGTTCTCTGTATGGTGGTATCTGGAGGTTAAGGAAGTGAGGTGTCAAAGAAGTTATCAGTTCTGTGACTTACAGGACTGTCTGTTGAGATACTGAATATTAGAAAACAAGTGGGATTCAAGTGTGAGATACCATAGAAACGTCTAAGTGAAGGCATTGAGCAGGCGAATAGAGTGAAAGACTGGGCTAAAGGAAAAAAGGTAATCATTAACATGTGAGTGGTAGCTGAATCCATGGGATTTACAGTTGCAGCAGTGAGAGTACCTAAATTAGAATTTAGAAAGACCTAGTACAGTCCTGAGAATGCTGCTTAAAGGTGGGGTGGAGAGGAGACTGAGGAAGAATAACCAAAATGTAAATTAAAGAAAGTAGAGGTTTCCCTGGTGGTCCAGTGGTTGAGAATTCACCTTGCAGTGCAGGGGACACAGGTTCGATCTCTGGCCAGAGATCTAAGATCCCACGAGCTGTGGAGCAGCTAAGCCTGAGTGCCACTTGAGCTCTGGAGTTGGCGCCTCAACAGAAGAACCCGCACAACACAAGGAAGATCTCATATGCTGCAATGAAGATCCCATGCAGCCAAATAAATATATATAAATATTTTTAATGACAGTAGGTTTAGGTGATCCAAAGGCAGAAAGTTAGCAAAATTGCTATCATACCGAGTAAGATAGGGATTCTATCAGTTAAAGAGTAAATTATATTTAGCATACTATTTTTTAACACAATTAAAAATTTTTTTCTCATTATGAAAGGGGCAGATGTCAGCCATTTCATTCATGGAGACTCCTTTATTCTTAATGGTGCCAGATGGAATAGACCTAGTAGCAGGGTGAGGAGGAAAGAATCAGTGATTGGGCCAGCTGTGCTTCAACTTTTTAGGTGACAAAGATGTCTGAGTTCCTGTGGGCCTGTGAGATGTTATAGAAAAAGGACCTGAAGTATCTTGAAAAGATACCTAAGAGGATTTTCAAAAGAAAGAGGCAGTGGGCATTCTACTGTGTATTAATTGCTGAGGGTAGAAAATACAAGAAGTCAGCTCTTAAATGCACTGCTAGGCCCATGCAGTGGTATAGGGCAGAGGAACAGGTAGTGTTTCTCTGAAAATCCCTCACATGCCGACTAAGCTAGCCTTTGGATACTGGATGTGATACAGGGTTCTAAAAAGTGGATTGCAACAGTGTTGATCATTACTTTGCCTGTTCTCCATCACTTTCCTCTCTGCCACCTGCCTGAAGGAAACCAGAGGAAGAGGAAGGTGAGGCCAGGAAGAATGTATCTTAAGAACTGAAATAGGATTTTTTTTTTTAAGCTGAAAGTGACTGAGGAGCTATCAGGTTTGCCTCAGAGCTTGTCCAGGAACTGGGAATGGAGATCTAGCAGGGCACATTTTGAAACATCTGTGGAAGAAAAATTCTTTATTGAATTGAATGTACTTGAGTGTTTTGTCTGTTCAGTGTAGCAGTTATGAAAATATACAAATAATATATTAGATACATATATTTAAGCGTGGACTATTTATTATACTGTAAACAGGCCTGGGAAGAGAGAGTGACCTTAACAGAATGAGTCTGGTGGTATGGACAGCCAGAAGCCAGGGTTTGAAGGGAGAATGATGAGCCTGGAGTCAGGGGAGGCATGCCTAGAGTCAAGGAACACAGATGGGAATTCCTGTTGGGGCATCTCTGAGTACCCACACGAGATAAAGCGCCAGCCTTTAGGCGTGCCGGGGAGGGATGGCTGTGATCACAGTGGACACCTGCAGTGGAAGTGGTCTTCACTGGCCTCTCCTCCCCATCTGCCCTCTTTGCATCCACTGAATTCACCCACAGTGGATACTTGATATGACCCAGGATTCTAAAAGCTGCATTACAACAGTGTTATCATTACTTTGCCTGGTGAGGCATAGTGAATGAGGGAGCACCCAGAGTCGGGAAGAGAGATGTATCTCAAGGAGTTTCCCAGGGTGCGCTAGTGGTCAGGAACCCGCCTGCCAATGCAGGTAGACTGAAGAGACACGGATTTGATCCCTCGGTCAGAAGGATCCCCTGGAGGAACGCATGGCAACCCACTGCAGTATTCTTGCCTGGAGAACCCTGCGGACACAGGAGCCTGGCAGGCTGCAGTCCGTAGGGTAGCACAGAGTCAGACACGACCCAGGCAACTCAGTAGGCACACATGTATCTCACACCTAGAAAAATAATACTCTAGAAGTATGAATTCTTATGCCAAGAGGAATCTTGTGTTTTCATAGGCTCTCAGTTTTCATAACCAGTTTCTATTTGGAAAGTTAAATTTACCATCATAGTTTAAAATGATGAGATTAGATTAATTCTTTGCTTTACTTTTGAAAGGAGGCGTTTTAAACAGTAGAAAGAATAACATTTATGACAGATTTTGTTCAGCACTTTACCATTGGGAAAGCATTGTAAAACTTGAATGTTTTAAGTTAAACTTTGTATTTTATCTTATAAACAAACTAAAATTATACTAAGAAAATGACTGACATACAATTTAACTGAAGCAGATTAACCTTTGTAGTCTAATGCTAAACTACCTCTTGAATAAATAAAATATTGTTTCTTTGGGTTTGTTGGCGATTTTAAGGAAATTTTTGCTATTCATAATTTTATGGATAAAAACCTAAGCTTAGAAAAAATTTTTAAATTTAGAAAGTCTTAAAATTAAGTCTTAAGTAGTGTTGAATGTATTGCCTTAACTTTAGCTAGCTACCTTGCTAGTTTCATTTCCTTTTTCAACTAATATTATAGACATACTAGGCAGAAGGGATTTAGGTTAAAGTTAATTGCATAGAACTTTTATTCTGGTAAGACATCAAATATTAATGTTTGATAACTGGAATCATTGTCAAATAACTTCTTTAGTTTTGCGGTGTTAAATTTCGTATTTATGTGATGTTGATGAAGGGTGAGTAGATGCGGTGAATCTTTATTTTGAAGTCAATCTCATTAAATTTTGGCTCATTATGAAGTAAATAGACAAATTGAGCATTTTAGAGGACAGACTGAATGAAAATGGTCTGCTGCCCATGGTGAACACTGATATTCCACCTTAGATACAGATACAAAACTGCTGATCTAAGTAGTTTTCCAAAAGTAACTATAGCCAAACACCTCTGTGTTACAGTGTTTGTATTATCAATATATTCAGTGTAAAAAATGGGAGGACCATGTTCAAAAAGAATAGTTCTGTTTATAATGTTAATAACAAACTTTAGCCTATTAAATCTTTCTCATACTTATTTTTTTCTCTTGAAATATTTTCCTAAATTTATCTCTTTTGAATTTCTTTTATTTGTTTTTTACAAATTTGGATATCTTAAGGTATGAAGATACACAGAGGAGGATAAAGGATGAAAAGTCTCTAACATTATTTCTGATTGTAGTTGCCTATTTCAACTGATTTCTTATGGAGTGCTGCCTTAGTAAAGTGGCTTCTCAGTGAAATTTTGTTTAGTTTTTAATAGTTGTTCATACTTTTCTCTAGTAACTGCCTCAGTGTCTATTTTAAAGCCCCCTCTCCATTTGTCTCACACATAGGGGAAAATAAGAAATTGCATATTTTAAGTTGTACCTATGAGTTTCCACATGATTTTCCTTAAGCTGTAATATGTAGTTAACTAAATGCTTATAAACCAATGTTGCAGACTGGTTTTTTTTTTTTTAATCACTTTCAGTTCAGTTCAGTTCAGTCGCTCAGTCGTGTCTGACTCCTTGCGACACCATGAATCGCAGCACGCCAGGCCTCCCTGTCCATCACCATCTCCCGGAGTTCACTCAGACTCACGTCCATCGAGTCCGTGATGCCATCCAGCCATCTCATCCTCGGTCGTCCCCTTCTCCTCCTGCCCCAAATCCCTCCCAGCATCAGAGTCTTTTCCAATAACTCAGCTCTTCGCATGAGGTGGCCAAAGTACTGGACCCTCAGCTTTAGCATCATTCCTTCCAAAGAAATCCCAGGGTTGATATCCTTCAGAATGGACTGGTTGGATCTCCTTGCAGTCCAAGGGACTCTCAAGTGTCTTCTCCAATACCACAGTTCAAAAGCATCAATTCTTCGGCCCTCAGCCTTCTTCACAGTCCAACTCTCACATCCATGCATGACTACTGGAAAAACCATAGCCTTGACTAGATGGACCTTAGTCGGCAAAGTAATGTCTCTGCTTTTGAATATACTATCCAGGTTGGTCATAACTTTTCTTCCAAGGATTAAGCGTCTTTTAATTTCATGGCTGCAGTCACCATATACAGTGATTTTGGAGCCCAAAAAAATAAAGTCTGACACTGTTGCCACTGTTTCCCCATCTATTTCCCATGAAGTGATGGGACTGGATGCCATGATCTTCGTTTTCTGAATGTTGAGCTTTAAACCAACTTTTTCACTCTCCACTTTCACTTTCATCAAGAGGCTTTTTAGTTCCTCTTCACTTTCTGCCATAAGGGTGGTGTCATCTGCATATTAATCACTTTAAGCATGTACAAAACTAACATCACCAATGAGGGCAGGTGGCTCTCTAGACATGCCTCTAGGTATGATGCTTTATCTATATTGTATTCCTGTTAATCTATAATCTAAATAATCATTAAGAGCCATCAGACAAAAAATAAGCAGTGTTTATTAATAAAAAAAGTGGGGGGTGGAGCTTGCATCTTCAAATATTAGTGTCATAAAAGACGACACATTTAGCAAGACATGGCAGCTGAATGCAATACTTGACCACAGACTGGTTCCTATACTGAAGGTGGGGAAATGGTGTAAAGGACATCATTGTATTATTCACAGAATCTGAAATACAGAGGGTAGATTTAAGTATTCTTTCAATGTTAAATTTATTGAAGTTATTAACCACCGTGGGTATGTGAGAGTGTCCCTATTAGAAAATACATTGCAATATTTCAGTGTAAAGGGCCAAAATGTTTGACTTTACCTTAAACTATTCAGGGGAAGTGAGTGTGTGTGTGTATGGTGGTGGGTTGTGAGATTATTTTAGATGAAAATAGAACTGTATCTAAGTTTCTGTATTTAGTATTCTCTATTTACTGCTGCTGCTAAGTTGCTTCAGTTGTATCCGACTCTGTGCGACCCCATAGACGGAAGCCCACCAGGCTCCCCTGTCCCTGGGATTCTCCAGGCAAGAACACTGGAGTGGGTTGACATTTCCTGCTCCAATGCATGAAAGTGAAAAGTGAAAGTGGAGTCTCTCAGTCGTGTCCGACTCTTAGTGACCCCATGGACTGCAGCCTACCAGGTTCCTCCTTCCATGGGATTTTCCAGGCAAGAGTACTAGAGTGGGTTGCCATTGCCTTCTCTGATTCTCTGTTTATTCTCTGATTCTTATGTTTTATTTTTCAGGAAAGCAAAATAGATGAGCACCATTTTGTTGCAGTAGCTCTTAGGAAACCCAATGGATCTAGACATCAGAATGTAAGACTTCTCTGTTTGCTTTTTTTTGTTTTTCTAAAAAGCATGTATTAAAGTTGAATTTGTTATTGATGGAAATAATCATTTGTTTTATATCAGGAAGAGGTTTTAGCTTTTTGTTTTTTTTTTTAATGATAGATTTTAGAAGTGTTCATTATCTAATCCTTAGGATCATTTTGGATTTCACAGAAATGTTTTTAAAATATGTTACCAGCTACTTCACATTCAAATACACTTAAATATTACAAAGAAAAAATTTTTGTAGTACTGTTCCAATATTCATATTTTCAATAGAAATTCAAGTAATTACTATCTTGGTCATCTTAACAATGGTTTATTTCCTGGTGAAGTGGGGCTGTCTTGAAGATAAGAAAAGTTATGACCAACCTAGAAAGCATATTAAAAAGCAGAGACATTACTTTGCCAACAAAGGTCTGTCTGTCAAAGCTATGGTTTTTCCAGTAGTCATGTATAGATGTGATAGTTGAACCATAAAGAAAGCTGAGTGCCAAATAATTGATGTTTTTGAACTGTGGTGTTGGAGAAGACTTTGGAGAGTCCCCTGGACTGCAAGGAGATCAAGCAGTCCATCCTAAAGGAAATCAGTCCTGAATATTCATTGGAAGGACTGATGGCTGAAGTTGAAACTCCCAATACTTGGGTCATCTGACGCAAAGAACTGACTCATTGGAAAAGACCCTGATGCTGGAGGAGATTGAAGGCGGGAGGAGAAGGGGACGACAGAGGATAAGATGGTTGGATGGCATCACCAACTCAATGGACATGAGTTTGAGTAAACTCTGGGAGTTGGTGATGGACAGGGAGGCATGGTGTACTGTAGTCCATGGAGTCGCAAAGAATCAGACATGACTGAACAACTGAACTGAACTGATGAATATAATGGTACTAAGTTGAGGGGTAGTGAACAATGAGATTATCTGTCAAATTGATCTCCTTCTCCTTTTTATAGTTCTCTCCCAAAGTATCAAATGTATGAGAGACCTTATGTTATATTCTAGCATAACATCAATTCTTCCAATTTAAATCTGTTTTTACTTTCTTTTCCTATTAATTGGTAAGTTGGGAAATTTTTTATGAGAAACCTTAGGATCTTGACTCTAGTCTATGTACAGTTGTGATTCTATAGAAGTATTTATTTAAGAAATACTGATAATGTTACAGTAATTGAAATTAAATGCATATGATTATTTTAGGGAGTCTGCATAAGGGAATGTAGTGTGATCAGTATATTTTCATTACTTCTAGGATGAAAGCTCAATACAGATCATGCCTTTGATAGATTAAAAAAGTGAAATTCTTCATAAATTATTTTATTTTAAAAGAGAAAACATGTTAAAATTGACTCCTTTTATCTGAAGATGTTCTGAAACAGGTTAGCTGTCCTTGTATGCTGAAGTCTCAGCATTGCCCTTTCTGCAAATACCTTATGATTCCATAGAGCTTTATATTTTTTGTAACATTTGCACATAGCAGTACTGTATGTCCTTGAAGAGAGTCTGTTTGGGCAGCAGTATCATAGTGAGAAAAGTGCAACGGGTCCAGGTCCAGGTCTACCATTTAAGCTATGTTGTACGCTTGTATACATTGACTGATCTTACTGAGCCTTAGTTTCCCCATCTATAGAATTGAGGTAACATAACTGTATCAACATAATAATGAAAATTAAATCACGAAACATATTGACCCTGTAAAAGCACTGCAGAAGACCCAAGTACTGTCTTTACTGGAATGTGTAGAATGTTAAAAACAGTCCACACTCGGCTAAGTTTATGAACAAGGGCTATCTGTATCACAGAGTAGAAGATAAAATTTCGATTTAGTGTTGAATGAATCACTTACTAATGAAGTGCTGCATCTCTAAGTAGTTATGGGAATTTTATTAGATGCACCCTCTAGAGTATTTCTTAGAAGTTTACCTGGTGGTCTCTCCCTGTCAGAATAACCCACGTTTGTTAAAGTTATCTATCTGGGGATCCTTTTCTATTGAATCAGAATTGTTGGACGTATGGCTCAATAAATCTACATTTTAAACAAATACCACAGGCAATTGTTATCTACAAGAAGTTTAAGAATCATATTATTTCATATTATTCTTACTTATGTTGACAGCACTAATATAAGAAACAGAAACAATTATCTAAAATCCCACTGTGTTATTTAATGTTATTGAAGTGTAATTTAATATTACTGAAATGTGATTACTGATTTATTTTACTAATTATAAAATTGACCATAAGATTAATACACTTATAATTTTGAGGTAATCTAAGTGTTTTTTCCCCCCCTTTTAGGTTACATCTCAAGATGATTCTAAAGCAACCCAGAGGCAGTTTACTATTCTCACCTTTAATGATTTAATATCATCTGCAGTTCCTATGACCCCTGAAGATCCTTCATTTTGGGACTGTTTTTGCTTTACAGAAGAGATTTCAATAAGAAATGGTACAAAGTCATGATATGATTTTCTGAGTAACAAAGGGAAGTGAAAACTGTAGTCTTCTGTATTCACTAAAAAATGCCTGAGAGTATCAAATTTTATTTCAAAAACGTTTTTAAAAAGAAGAAACAACTTTTCCTATTAAAAAGGCAGACTCTTAGATCAAGATAGATGACTAGAATACATGTTTACCTCTTCTTCCTCCCCAAAATCACATTGGATTTGCTTAAAAAAAAAAAAAAAGAGTCCTAAAGTGATAAAACGCAATACACAAAGTAGAGAATGTTCAAATTCCTATTTTTCAGAGAGAACTATTTTAGAGGTACCTATCCTTAAAACATGGAGTATCTTCCCAGATCTTTTTCTTGGCAAATGATTCCCTATTAATATACTTACTCTTTTTTTTTAATAGAAAATACTATGTTTAATTTTTCTCTTGACTCTACATCTGAGGTCCATAAATATACTGGTGTAGCATAACTTTTAGTGCTGCTTAAGTATTCTGTTTTCCAGCTACTATCAAGATGCAATTGACCAGAGGTAATACAATTCAACTGTAATTGACTTAGTAACCAAGGACATTTATTGTGTCATATAACAAACAATTTAAAGTTGCCATTGGGGCCTTTTTTTTTGCCTCCATCTTAGCTTATTTGTTTTGCTTTAGCCTGGTCTCCCTCAAGCATCTGAAAGGCAGAAAAGGCTGTTTTGCC
This sequence comes from Oryx dammah, assembly GCF_014754425.2. Classification (NCBI taxonomy): domain Eukaryota; kingdom Metazoa; phylum Chordata; class Mammalia; order Artiodactyla; family Bovidae; genus Oryx; species Oryx dammah. The sequence continues at coordinate 1,349,792 of NW_024070201.1, read as the reverse complement.
TCTCACATCTCAGTTTTGTTAGTGAGGAAGGATTTTTCCTCTTAAGAGCCCCCAGAAAATTTCCACAAAGTTTCTGGTGACCCTGATCAGGTCACTGAGAAAGCTGAACTTGACATTCTTGGCTTCTGTGGAAAGAAAACTCTTGGTAAGGAAGATGCCTAAGGCAGAGCCTGGGGGAGTGATACCTAGGGAAGGCCCACTGCCTGCCATGAGGAAGGTGTGCCACAGCTGACTCATTCTGTCCTCTCTGCTAGGCATTTTGAATGTCTGCAGTTTTTACTGTAAACAGTGGTTTACTGAATATCCTTTGTAGCCACATTTTGAAGTACATGTTTAATTATGTCCAAAGGAATTAAATATATTTAGAGCCTCAATAAGTATTGCCAAATTTTTCTCCAAAAAGGCTGCATAATTATTTCCAGTTAGTGTTATATGTTTGATCATTCTCTCACCACCCCCACTTTCCATCAACCTACAGACTTGGTCATCTGTAGGTCATCATAGATAAGATCTTTTTTAAAAAAAAAAAATTAATCTTTGCCAATATAGTTAAAAATGGTACCTTATATTTTAAAAGTGTGTTTCTTTCATTACAAACAAGGTTACTACGGCAGTGTTATTATTGGCTGTTTTCTTTTTGTATGAACTGCCTGTTCATTATCTTAACCTGTTTTTATTTTGGTAAATAAGACTTAAAGTACAAACATAATATGCAAGGTGCAAGACCATCATATTGATGACAGAATCTATTCTGTGGTTGTAGTGCATGTCTTGGGGAGTTTGAAGTCTTACATTAATAATTGTTAAATGTCAGAAGTGAAATAGTTTCATTGTTTCTATCACTAAAGTGAAAAGTTGTGTTTAAATTGTATAAAATTAGGTATTTTGCCTAAGTACAACAAAAATTTTGAACATTTCATTTTTTACCTCATTAAGCATGCACAGATATTCCAAGCATAGTAAATAACTTGTTTTAAAAGGATCAAGTAGCATTTGTAGCAGAGGAAGCATTGTTATCCGTAGCATGAGTGTAATGGTGATATAAAAATGCTGCCGTCTGTCTTGTCGTCGTAACATTTCTGAACTTTTATGGATCAGGCACCAAGCTGCATTTCTGGGGGGGTGAGGGGGGCAGTGGGTGGAGATCTGTTGTCTTATGGTTTCACATAGTCAGAATCAAATAAATACACATAGTTTAGATTCAAGTAGGTCTATAAAAATCTTTTTTTCTAATAAAAATTACCATTTTCTTGACCACCTCCTATTTCCTGTCCCCAGAGTGAGCTGTTTAACTGATTTTTTTGTTGTTATTTATTACCATATCTCTAAATAGCATGCTTATTTTACTTTACCTGTTTCCAGTTTGAGGCATTTCTTTAATTTCTAATATAAAACTTTGTTCTGCTGCTTCCCAGCCATTACACTTTTCCGTCCTGCTCCCCTTTTCCCAGTGTATGTACTTAAGTGCTTTCATTATTGACTGTGATTAAGAGTGTATGCACGACTGAGATTATGTAACACTGTACAGCTAAGTGATATGTTACTCTTACCCTGTACTGCCTTTTTATTTCCTTGACTTAATAATTAACTTTGTGTAGGTTTCTGTGTACTTATTGCTAATTAAACCCAAAACTCTACATTCAGACATACCAGTTGTGTATCACTTTTCATCCATCTTGAAGAAGTTGCTCCTGAAGCAGTAATCTGTTTTGTCCATTCTGAACTTTTTGCCTTCTGTGGCTAGTGCACAGCTGTCATCCTGGGATCTCTTTTCACCATCGTCCTAGGAATTACTTCTGTCTCCCTTATGTTGGCGGCTCACCAGGTGGCTCAGTGGTAAAGAATCCACCTGCCAGTGCAGGAGATGCAGTTCAGTCTCTGGGTCAGGAAGATGCCCTGGAGGAGGAAATGGCAACCCACTGCAGTGTTATTGCCAGGATGATCCTGTGGACAGAGGGGCGTAGAGGCCATAGTCCAAGAGTCAGGCAAAACTAGCACACACCCCTGTATTGGGTTCCCTGTTGGCCCATTTTCTGTGTCTCATGTCCTAAGATTTACTGCTTCATTTGTGTGAATCATTATCAAGTAACTTCTTGAGAACAAAGGGAGTATAGAGATACATTTTTTCACAGAGTGATATAGGAGATCTAATTTCTTCTTACAGATTATGCCATTCAGTTCCCCCACCAAAGCACCCTGTATTTGGTGTCGCCAGTTTTTGAGTCGAGCTGGGCTGGACCACAGCACTGTTTCATATCCATATTTTGCTGAGTCTAGAACCATTCTTTGCATTGTACCATACTGCCCAGTATTGATAGCTTCATTGGTTTTTGTTAATATTTTCCTACCTAGGAACTCTGATGGATTGACTTTTTTAAATGAATCTGTGTGTGTATGTGTGCACATAAACATATTCACGTATCCTGTGCTCTTCAAACTCAGGAATTTAATACATTTGGATATATTTTCAATTAAAATATTTGTCATCGTTACTACTAAGTATCTGAAACTCAGAAACTAGATTTGGGTAACTAAATAGCCCCTCGCTGACTGAAGTATTGCCATCTGAACTTACAGCTCGAGATTTATATGTGTGTATGTTTCTGTATATGTTTTTATGTATGTATATACATATATGTATACCTAAATATATTCATCTTTGATCAAAAATATGCATAAGGATAATTCCATCTAGTACTTGCACTTCCCAGGTAGCACTAGCAGTAAGGAACTGCCTGCCCATTGGAGGAGACATGAAATGCAGGTTCAATCTCTGGGTTGGGAAGATCCCCTGGAGAGGGGCATGGCAACCTACTGCATTTGCCTGGAGAATCCCATGGGCAATGGAGCCTGGCAGGTTACAGTCCATTCGGTCGCAAAGAGTTGGACACGACTGAAGCAACTTAGCAGTAGCAGCAGTTCTTAATCAAATTATAGGAAAAAATATGCCACCAGAGTTCGGGAATTTGAGGTTGGCAGAAGTCTTTGCACATAAAATAATATCTTTTGTCTGTCTTATAGCATCTATGTTAGAATACCTATCTTCCATTTTGCTTCACATGTATCAAGTCCTCATAACTGTGCAGGGTAAGTCCTAGTATCCCTTTTACTGGTGGGTAAAATAAGGTACAGAGATGTTAAGCAGTTTACTAATAAAGTAAATGGAATTATATAGTGGACTCCACATTTGAACCAGGTAGCCTAGTCCCAGGGTCTGAATTGAACTGTACTGAAATTCAGTGATAGGCTGTAAAGAATGAAAGTGATCCTGGGGCAAGGATGATAGAGCCTGGGAGCCTTAATTTGCAGCTTTTGCTGATTTCATTAAATAATGCCAGGTCACCAACACCTAGGTTTATCACTGTCTTGATATATTTGCCTCAAATTTTTTATCCCAAAGATAGTGCCTAAGAGCTCCCACCCCTGAAACCAAGCAGAACCATGTGGGGCTCCTGGGCATGGAAGCCTTCCCATGCTTCCCATTTCCTGTTTGTACCGTATAGACTTCAGCCTCCGTGACCTCTGAGTTCCAAAGGACAGGTTCAAACAGTTGGTAATCAAGGAATGGAGGGAATGCAGAGACAGGAGGAATAATTAAACAGTAGTGTGCAGGGTCATGATTCTGCCTCAAGTGTTAGACATGACGAGCTCTTCCACAGAACTAAAACCCCCAACAAGTGGGAGATGTTTATTACTTGCGCCTTCTTTATTCCAGAGAAGGTCACAGTTTGAGAACAACAAGCTCATCAGAAGACCACCTGAGGCCAGATTAAAGCAATACAGGCCATAAACATAACTCTGATCCTCTTCTCAGCAATCCTACCCTTGAACCATTGCTATAAAACTCTTCACCAAATCCTGCCTGACTTGGGGCACACAGTTTTGAGGGCATTACCCAGCAAGGCAATAAAGCTCTTCTTTTCTACTTCACCCAAAACTTTGTCTTTGAGATTCAATTTGGCACTGATGCACAGGGGCTGAGTTTTGATATCACCCCCAGTCCTATTCCTTTTTCTCTCTCCTTGTATCCACTTGTAGTTTTATGGACTTAACTACTTGTGTATGCGTCCATAGTCTGTGGATAATGTTAGATACTTCCAGCCTATCTTTTCCTATTAGAATTGAAACATCAAGATTGGATGTCTTCAAAGTGGCAACAGTATGAGAATAATCAGCTCACTCAATTGAATTATACCTACCCTTGAGGCATCCCAGATGGTGCTAGTGGTAAAGAACCTGCCAATACAGGAAACAAGCAATGAGGATTCAATTCCTGGGTCAGGAAGATCCCTGGAGGAGGGCATGGCAACCCACTCCAGTATTCTTGCCTGGAGAATTCCTTTGACAGAAGAGCCTGGGGGCTACAGTTCATAGAGTCACAGAGTCAGACACGACTGAAGTGACTTAGGATAGGGCACCTGGAGGCATTCATTTTTTATCTAAATTTTTGGAAAGAGTATGATGGAAGCAATACAGATAATAAGTAGAACGTAAACTTGCCCAACTTTTAAAAAGGACAGCAGAAGAGCTTTCTTGCCTAGGAATAAGCAGTCACAGTTCCTTCAGGATCATTGTTCAATGTAAAAATTAAATAGGAGCCAACATTAAGAGGACAAAAAGTGAAATTTGTTGAATACTTAATCAGAAGTAGAGCCTAATGCTTGGCATAATGGCTACCTTTGCAAGTCACCTTCAAGAAAGCACCTATGTGCTAGATATAAAGCCACTCTTCTACCAGCCTGGAGCTCAAGTAGTAGGTTAGTGGAAGCCCAGCGTTTTGGTGATCCCATCACTTCATGGCAAATAGATGGGTAAACAATGGAAAAAGTGTCAGACTTTATTTTCTTGGGCTCCAAAATCACTGCAGATGGTGACTTTAGCCATGAAATTAAAAGCCGTTTGCTCCTTGGAAGAAAACCTCTGACCAACCTAGACAGTGTATTGAAAAGCAGAGACATTACTTTGCCAACAAAGGTCCATCTAGTCAAAGCTATGGTTTCTCCAGTAGTGATGTATGGATGTGAGAGTTGGACCATAAAGACAGCTGAGCACCAAAGAATCATGCTTTTGAACTGTGGTGTTGGAGAAGAATCTTGCGAGTCCCTTGGACTGCAAGAAGGTCCAGCCAGCCCATCCTAAAAGAGATCAGTCCTGTGTGTTCACTGGAAGGGCTGATGCTGAAGCTGAAACTCCCAATACTTCGACCACCTGATGTGAAGAACTGATTTGAAAAGACCCTGATGCTGGGAAAGATTGAAGGCAGGAGGAGAAGAGGGTGACAGAGCATGAGATGGTTGGATGAATAGGAGTTTGAGTAAGCTCTGGGAGTTGGTGTTGGACAGGGAAGCCTGGCGTGCTGCAATACATGGGGTCACAGAGTCAGACATGACTGAACAACTGAACTGAACTGAACAGTACACTGCATATCTGTTTGTACTTGGCACCCTGTCTGTGCTTTTCCCAGTGCCTTAATAAGGAACCCTGAAAACCTGGCCATCTAACTCTACTCCACCCTTCACCCTGCTCAGTACCCAAGAAATTGACTTCTATGCATTATAGTAACCGGAATTCCTTTTCCTTGGTAGAGTATTGCAAATGGGCAAAGCCATTAGGAGAAGACTGGGTGGAAAGGGAAAGAGGCCAAGGAGTTTATGCTTTTGCCTCTTCTCATGCAGTGATTTGGAAATGGCTGTATTTCTCCAGATTACAGCTCCTGATGTAGCCCAAAAGTAGATCTCATAGGTTCAGCAACTGCTTTTTCCTTACATTTTCTTATCAGTAGAAACATGGTGCTTTTGCTTAACCCAGGCTGCTTCACCAACTCTTGTAGTGTCCTTTACCCTTGCCTGCACTCTTTGTTCACTCCATTCCCGTTTCCTGGTGCAATCCTGTATACTATAGTCATTTGTACCACAACTAGCTCTAGGAAGCAGAGCCTGAGTGTAGGGGAAATGATGTTTGTGGCAAGAGGTGATTTCACCTTTGTTCATATCATTCCTAATGGTGTTGCAGGGTGTTGGAGAACAATGGGTTAAGAAGGTTCAGTCACTGGCGTTCAGTCACTGTGGTCACGGTGGGGATTACAGAGGTTGTGAGAGCTAGTCGTTTGGGATTTTTATTTCTTGGCTATGCCACATGGCACGTGAGATATTAGTTCCCTGACCAGGGATCAAACCTGTACCCTCTGCAGTGGAAGCACAGAGTCTAAACCACTGGAGCGCCAGGGAAGTCCTGGGCTAGTCTTTTTGAATGTCCAGGAGATAGGCACAGGGTAAAGGATAAATTGAAAGCAAGTGTGAAACTTCAGAAAATTTAACTGTGGCAGCTTTAGAGGAATATCTTGTCCTTCGCAGTTGACAGAAGGAATCCTTCCTCTTTGAGGGAAACAGTCTTACTCCCAAGAAAATAAAGCTTTCAGTGACTTCACCTAAGAAAATTCTCTCAGAGGATATCAGGGTCTACATCTGCCATCCACCTTTACACTCTGGAAAACAATAAAATGCCAGCATATCCCAAATGAGTAGAAGGTTGAGCCCAAGAAAAGGCACCTGTACAAGATATTACCACTTTGCATTGGTAGGAGTCTGCGAAATAAGTATGGAAGTGGATTCTAAGGGTTCACACCAGGAGTGTGACATAGGATAGGCCAGGGTTATTGATACTGGTGTACTCACATGGGAAGTGTGATTTAATGTATTGGCTTGAAAAGCTGGGAATGATAGCAGTATAGACACAGTAGCTGCCTACAGTCAGCTCGGTGGAAATGTCACAACGTTTGGAAGGGTCCAGAGTCTTAGGGAAATGGGAATGTGAGCTTGCTCATTACCAAAAACTTGGTTGCTTGCAAGAAGACAAATGTATTCTCTCACACTTCTGGAGGCCAGAAGTCTAAAATCTGGGCTGAGATTAAGGTGTCAGCAGGACTATACTCTCTCCGGTGGCTCTAGGGCTCCAGGGGAGATCAGTTCCTTGCCTCTTAGCTTCTGGGGGCTGCCAACATCCCTCAGCTGGTGTTCACATCACTCAAGTCATTGTCTTCAAGGACACATTGCCTCTTCTTTAGCACGTGTCAAATCTACCTCTGCCTCTATCTTACAAGGATGGTTGTGACTGAATTTACAGCCCACTCAAATAATCTAGGACTCAAATTCCTTAAACTAAGTCATATTTATGGGGGTTTTTTTTGCCATATAAATTAAATTCACAAGTTCCAGGGATTAGGGATTGCTATTTTGGGGACAGTTATTCAATCAATATACTATTATATAGTGAATGGTTTAATTATCATACATCTATACCATGGGATACCAACTCAGCAATAAAAAGTAATAAACTAAAAAAAAAAAAAAATGAACTATTGATACACATTACAATATGGGTAAATGACCAGAAAATTGCACTGAGTGAAAAAAAACAGTTATGAAAGTATACATAGTATATATATTTACATTTATATATATATATATATACACACACAAGCTGGAATCAAGATTTCCAGGAGAAATATCAGTAACCTCAGATATGCAGATGATACCACCCTTATGGCAGAAAGTGAAGAGGAACTAAAAAGCCTCTTGATGAAAGTGAAAGAGAAGAGTGAAAAAGTTGGCTTAAAGCCCAACATTCAGAAAACTAAGATCATGGCATCTGGTCCCATCACTTCATGGGAAATAAATGGGGAAACAGTGTCAGACTTTATTTGGTGGGGGGCCTCCAAAATCAGTGCAGATGGTGATTGCAGCCATGAAATTAAAAGATGCTTACTCCTTGGAAGGAAAGTTATGACCAACCTAGATAGCATATTCAAAAGCAGATATATTACTTTGTCAACAAAGGTCTGTCTAGTGAAGCCTATAGTTTTTCCAGTGGTCATGTATGGATGTGAAAGTTGGACTGTGAAGAAAGCTGAGCGCTGAAGAATTGATGTTTTTGAACTGTGGTGTTGGAGAAGACTCTTGAGAGTCCCTTGGACTGCAAGGAGATCCAACCAGTCCATTCTAAAGGAGATCAGTCCTGGGTGTTCTTTGGAAGGACTGATGCTAAAGCTGAAACTCCAATACTTTGGCCACCTCATGCGAAGAGTTGACTCACTGGAAAAGACTCTGATGCTGGGAGGGATTGGGGGCAGGAGGAGAAGGGGACGACAGAGGATGAGCTCTCTGGATAGTATCACCAACTCGATGGACTTGAGTTTGAGTGAACTCCGGGAGTTGGTGATGGACAGGGAGGCCTGGCGTGCTGTGGTTCATGAGGTCGCAAAGAGTCAGACACGACTGAGTGACTGAACTGAACTGATATACACACATATATATAAAGGATTTATATAACATCCTTTAAATGATGAAATTCTAGAAATAGCAGATTAGTGACTGCCAGGGTATAAAGAGGTGCTGGGGACAGGAAGGAGGAAGGTATGGCTGCAGTAAGACACAAGGGATCCTTGTTGAGATGTTAATGTTATGTAGCTTGATTGTATCAATATCAAAATTCTGATTGTAATATTATTCTATGGGCTTCCCTGGTGGCTCAGAATTAAAGCATCTGCCTGCAATGTGGGAGACCTGGGTTCAATCCCTGGGTCAGGAAGATCCCCTGGAGAAGGAAATGGCAACCCACTCTAGTATTCTTGCCTGGAGAATCCCATGGATGGAGGAGCCTGGTGGGCTACAGTCCACGGGTCGCAAAGAGTCAGACACGACTGAGCAGTTTTGTATGCATAGTAAACAGGATATCTCTAGTATTTTACAGCTACATATGAATTTCCAATAATGTCAAAATAAAGTGCATAATTTAAAAATATCCTACTCAACAACTAAAAAACAAGCCAATCAAAAATTGGGAAGAAAATCTAAACAGACATTTCTCCAAAGAAGACATCTGGATGGCCAATAGGCTATAAAAAGATGCTCAATATAGCTAATTATTAGAGAAATGCAAATCAAAATTACAGTATATCACTTCACACCAGTCAGAATGGTCATCATTAAAAAGTTTACAGATAACAGGAGAAACAAAATGGCAGAGGCGTAGGTGACATGGAGTACATCTCTCCACTGATGCATCAGGAATGCACCTTCAGACACAGAAGCTTTTGCAGGACACCAGCTGAGAGCAGGCAGGAATCCTTGACCACTGGAAAGGAATGTATAGACCCTTGCAAAATTTGGCAGAACAAATGAAGGAGGAGAAAAACCACAGAGTGAGCAGGACTGATCCTATACCTGGTAGATGGGGGAAATGAAACTGCAATTGTTTGGGACACAGGAGAAGCATTTGAGACTGTTCAAGAGTGCAGCAGTGATCTGCGATTGGCTGAATGGAATGAGAACAATACAGACAGTCTTGCCACATCTGTACGTACCCTGGAAAAGGATGCAACTCTCCTGGAATGCGCAGCGGCTGGGAGCTGAAGCCCTAGGAATTGAAGAGCAACCCCAGGACAAAGTCTGCTGTTGACTGTAGGAAGACTGCCCAAGGGGATATTAGAGAGGTAATCACCATGAGAAATGCCTTTGGGCAATGCTGCTGAGTTACACACAGAGGGTGGGGCCATCACCATCACCTTTCTGCCCACATGCCAGCACCAGCAGCTGACCAAAACAGAAAGACCTCAGACAGGGTGGTCCCTGACACACCAAGAAATGGAAAAGAATCTAAGCCGAGGGGGAGGGAGGGTTAAGTGCCTAATGAAGGACCCCAGCCACAGGGCCACTTAAGTGCCTCACATGCGAAGCAATAGAAAAGGACCACAGCTGGGGGGGGGGGTGGGCATCTTAACTGCCTGAATGCCTCAAGCAACAGAGAAGGACCAGCCAGGGAGGTTCCTTGAATGCCAGCTGTCAGTTCAGTTCAGTCCCTCACTCATGTCCGACTCTTTGCGACCCCATGAACCACAGCACTCCAGGCCTCCCTGTCCATCACCAACTCCCAGAGTCCACCCAAACCCATGTCCATTGAGTCGGTGATGCCATCCAACCATCTCATCCTCTTTCATCCCCTTCTCTTCCTGCCCTGAGTCTCAGACTCAACATCAGGGTCTTTTCCAGTCAGTTAGTTCTCCACATCAGGTAGCCAAAAGTATTGGAGTTTCAGCTTCAACATCAGTCCTGCCAATGAACACCCAGGACTGATCTCCTTTAGGATGGACTGGTTGGATCTCCTTGCAGTCCAAGGGACTCTCATGAGTCTTCTCCAACACCAGAGTTCAAAAGCAGCAATTCTCCGGTGCTCAGTTTTCTTTATAATCCAACTCTCAAATCCATACCTGACCACTGGAAAAACCATAGCCTTGACTAGACGGAACTTTGTTGACAAAGTAATTTCTCTGCTTTTTAATATGCTGTCTAGGTTGGTCAGAGCTTTACTTCCAAGGAGTAAGCGTTTTTTAATTTCATGGCTGCAATCACCATCTGCAGTGATTTTGGAGCCCAGAAAAATAAAGTCAGCCACTGTTTCCACTGTTTCCCCATCTATTTGACATGAAGTGATGGGACCGGATGCCATGATCTATGTTTTCTGAATGTTGAGCGTTAAGCCAACTTTTTCACTCTCCTCTTTCATTTTCATCAAGAAGCCCTTTAGTTCTTCTTCACTTTCTGCCATAAGGGTGGTGTCATCTGCATATCTGAGGTTACTGGTATTTCTCCTGGCAATCTTGATTCTAGTTTGTGCTTCCTCCAGCCCAGTGTTTCTCATGATGTACTTTGTATATAAGTTAAATGAGCAAGGTGACAATGTACAGCCTTGATGTACTTCTATTCCTATTATGAACCAGTCTGTTGTTCCATGTCCAGTTCTAACTGTTGCTTCCTGACCTGCATACAGGTTTCTCAAGAGGCAGATCAGGTGGTCTGGTATGCCCATTTCTTGAAGAATTTTCCACAATTTCTTGTGATCCACACAGTCAAAGGCTTTGGCATAGTCAATAAAGCAGAAGTAGATGTTTTTCTGGAACTCTCTTGCTTTTTCAATGATCCAGTGGATGTTGGCAATTTGATCTCTGGTTCCTCTGTCTTTTCTAAATCCAGCCTGAACATCTGGGAGTTCATGGTTCATGTATTGCTGAAGCCTGGCTTGGAGAATTTTAAACATTACTTTACTAGTGTGTGAGATGAGTGCAATTGTGTGGTAGTTTGAGCATTCTTTGGCATTGCCTTTCTTTGGGATTGGAATGAAAACTGACCTTTTCCAGTCCTGTGGCCAATGCTGAGTTTTCCAAATTTGCTGGCATATTGAGTGCAGCACTTTCACAGCATCATCTTTTAGGATTTGAAATAGCTCAGCTGGAATTCCATCACCTCCAATAACTTTGTTCGTAGTGATGCTTCCTCAGGCCCACTTGATTTCACATTCCAGGATGTCTGGCTCTAGGTGAGTGATCCCACCATCGTGATTATCTGGGTAGTGAAGATCTTTTTTGTACAGTTTTCTGTGTATTTTTTCCACCTCTTCTTAATATCTTCTGCTTCTGTTAGGTCCTTACCATTTTTGTCCTTTATTGAGCCCATTTTTGCATGAAATGTTCCCTTGGTATCTCTAATTTTCCTGAAGAGATCTCTAGTGTTCCCATTCTATTATTTTCCTCTATTTCTTTGCATTGATTGCTGAGGAAGGCTTTCTTCTCTCTTCTTGCTATTCTTTGGAACTCTGCATTCAAATGGGTATATCTTTCCATTTCTCCTTTGCTTTTCACTTCTCTTCTTTTCACAGCTGTTTGTAAGGCCTCCTCAGACAACCATTTTGCTTTTTTGCATTTCTTTTTCTTGGGGATGGTCTTGATCTCTGTCTCCTGTACAATGTCACGAACCTCCATCCATAGTTCCTCATGCACTCTGTCTGTCAGATCTAGGCCCTTAAATCTATTTCTCACTTCCACTGTATAGTCCTAAGGGATTTGACTCAGGTCATACCTGAATGGTCTGGTGGTTTTCTCCACTTTCTTCAATTTAAGTCTGAATTTGGCAATAAGGAGTTCATGATCTGAGCAAGTCAGCTCCCAGTCTTGATTTTGTTGACTGTATAGAGCTTCTCCATCTTTGGCTGCAAAGAATATAATCAATCTGATTTCAGTGTTGACCATCTGGTGATGTCCATGTGTAGAGTCTTCTCTTGTGTTGTTGGAAGAGGGTGTTTGCTATGACTAGTGCATTTTCTTGACAAAACTCTATTAGTCTTTGTCCTGCTTCATTCCACATTCCAAGGCCAAATTTGCCTGTTACTCCAGGTGTTTCTTGACTTCCTACTTTTGCATTCAAGTCCCTTATAATGAAAAGGACATCTTTTTTGAGTGTTAGTTCTAGAAGTTCTTGTAAGTCTTCATAGAACTGTTCAACTTCAGCTTCTTCAGCGTTTCTGGTTGGGGCATAGACGTGGATTATTGTGATATTGAATGGTTTGCCTTGGAAACAAACAGAGATCATTCTGTTCTTTTTGAGATTGCATCCAAATACTGCATTTCAGACTCTTTTGTAGACTATGATGGCCACTCCATTTCTTCTGAGGGATTCCTGCCCACAGTAATAGATATAATGGTCATCTGAGTTAAATTCACCCATTCCAGTCCATCTAGGAGTTCGCTGATTCCTAGAATGTCGATGTTCACTCTTGTCATCTCCTATTTGACCACTTCCAATTTGCCTTGATTCATGGACCTAATATTCCGGGTTCTTATGCAATATTGCTCTTTACAGCATTGAACCTTGCTTCTATCCCCAGTCCCATCCACAACTGGGTGTTATTGAAGCACGGCAGCTACGACAGCAAAGAAGCGCAGCTGAGAGGAGCTGCCCCACGTCCAAGGTAAGAAGCAGCGGCTGCGCTTTACTGGAGCAGCTGTGAAGAGATACCCTACATCCAAGGTAAGACAAAGCCAAGTAAGATGGTAGGCACTGAGAGAAGACTTCAGAGGGCAGACAGACTGAAACCACAATCACAGACAACTAGCCAATCTGATCACATGGACCACAGCCTTGTCTAACTCAGTGAAACTAAGACATGCCGTGTGGGGCCACACAAGACAGATGGGTCATGGTGGAGAGGTCTGGCAGAATGTGGTTCACTGGAGAAGGGAATGGAAAACCACTTCAGTATTTTTGCCTTGAGAACCCCATGAACAGAATGAATAGTATGCCAGCTGTCAGAGGCTAGAAAAAGACTCTTAATAGTACCATAGCTGAGGCAGCTGAGGCAGCTGGCATCCAGCACACTTGGTACCACCAGGGTCCCTGCAGTCCAACATCTGCACCACCTCCACACTCAGTCCTCACTGGGCAAGTCCTCCAGGGCAGCCTCAGGTGTAAACTCCTGTGGATAATCCACATGCAGAATAGAGATTGAGAGGGTAACAGGCAGGAATCTAGGGTTCTCCAAATGGGGGATATAGGCAGCAAGTGTCAGAGATTTTTTTATCTCTCTCTTAAATGGCAGGAGGTGTTATAGCCAAATGCTCCAGGAAACAAACCCACTCAGAAGGACAGTGTGGATACTGGAGTGCAGTTTATTACACAGGCGGGTCCGAGGCAGAGTTTCCTCTTTAGCCAGGGACCCCGACCAACTTTTGTGAACCCCTTACATACCTTAAGTGTACTGCTCAGGCCCACATCCCCAAATTCCTTAAGCTTAGCCTGGAAAATGTTAAAGGGAGATACAATCAGGTTACAGCCATGATTCATAATCAGAAAGGTCAGCTGGTTATACTTTGTAACCTACACCAATAGGTGCTATAAAGATTATGAAGGTGAATGACTACACAGGGGATTATTACATTCTTTCTGGCAAAGGGAAATCTTGGTATGGGATCTGGTGTCTATCAGGCTGGGAGGTCTGTTCTGTCATAGGTATGTGATCTCCATGGCCTCCAGGCACATAGTCCAAAGTTCACTGGGAATGTAAGATGGATTTTCCTTCCTTTTCAAAATGAAGTCAGTTCAGCCTGTTCCTTTCCTCCTTCAGAGGAAATAAACTACAAGTGTTAGATTTTTTCCCCTTCTCTATAGAAATTTAAAAAGAGGTTTCTTTTAAAATTATGTGTTGCCATGACAACACCCAGTTCCACCTGAACTTAACTTTTCTCAAACCTTGAGCTAACCAATGTGTTTTTCTTATGGAAATGTTTGTCTTAAGCTATGTTAATGAGCTATGTATTTATCCTAGACCCTGTCTTCAAGTTGCTTCTGCCTAAGACTCAAAACCAACTTGACAAACCAGTATGTTTTACTCATACAAACGTTCCCTTAAGTTATGTTAATAAGACAGTATTTGCTTGGAAACCTGCCTTTCTTCAAGATTCATGTCAGTCATTTTATGGCCTGGGACACCACTCACCTTGTGCCACTGTTATCTCGAAATGCATGTTGTGGGTGAGGGGCCTGGTGCCATCCTCTGAGTTTTGAGACATTTCCTTTCTCCAATTAGCAGCATGCTAGTAGCTATATAAGGCTTCTCGGTAAGATGGTAAAGCATCTGCCTACAATGCACGAGACCCAGCATCTGGCTAAAGACTAGCAGGGAAGCACTCTTTCTGTCCATTTCTGATGTCTATGTCAGAAGCTTTCTCTATCTCCTTTATACTTTATAAAACTTTATTACACAAAAGCTCTGAGCAATCAAGTCTCATCACTAGCCCCAGATTAAATTCTTCTACTCTGGAGGCCAAGAATCCCAGCATCTTTCACAGCTCAGCAACAACCTTTCAAGATAAAAACACAATTAAAATGCAGGGGCAGTGGGGCTAAGGAGGAGGAGCAAATACCTTCCCACCAATTGTACAAGCTGCAGATTAAATCCACACACTAGGCAGACTCTGTGTCTATGAAAGAACAATGAGAGTTCCCACAAAAGGAAACGCACGAACTCTGGCAACTGTGGACATTGAAGGCAAGAACACCCAATGGTAGGACAAGATTAGAGTCTGAGCTGTTCCCACAGTAGGTCCAGAGACCACGCCAGTACTGGAGGGATCCCTAAGGAGATGCAGGTGGTCTGTGACAGTGAAGGAAAGGACACTGATAGCTGAGATCTGAGAAAAATATTTATCATTCTTTTATTTTGATTTGTTCTATTATTGGTTCTGGATTCTTTTTCTTTTTCCCCTATTGCTGTGGTTGTTGATTTGATTATTCCTATTAACTCTACTTAGTCTTTTGAGAACTTCTTTTTAATCACACTTTCTATTTCTTTCATATGCTTGTGAGAGAGTTAATTCTTAGGTAGGTTGATAAGGAGTCCAGGGCCCTCAAGGAGAAAGGGGTCTAGGGCTCTCAAGGAGGAGAAAAGGACAAACATTTTTTTCTACATTACTTTGTCTTAGTCACATAAGATGTTTATTCTTAAACTCTGAGTTGTTATGACAACAATTTTTAAGACTAACTTTCCTTCAGCTCAGAGCTAATGATTACACAACAAAACAACTCATCTTGCTCAAGGATATGTTTTTCCTTAAGCTCTGTACTAATGATTTTATAAGAACAATGTATCTTGAGGATATGATTGTCCTTCTTAAAAGAACATTCTGACTAATCTTAGATGATCTTGTTATCTTAAGATGTATGTTGTACCAGTGGGTCTGGTAAGACATTTCTATTGCTAGTTCTAATCTTGTTAATTTAATATGTATGTTGTGGGAGTTCAGTTCAGTTCAGTACAGTCAATCAGTTGTGTCCGACTCTGCAACACCATGAACTACACAATGCCAGGTTTCCCTGTCCATCACCAACTCCTGGAACTTGTTCAAACTCATGTCCATTGAGTCAGTGATGCCATCCAACCATCTCATCCTCTGTTGTCTCCTCTTCCTGCCTTCAATCTTTCCCAGCTTCAGGGTCTTTTTCAGTGAATCAGTTCTTCACATCAGGTGGCCAAAGTATTGAAGTTTCAGCTTCAGCATCAGTTCTTCCAGTGAATATTCAGGACTGATTTCCTTTAGAATGGACTGGTTGGATCCCCTTGCAGTCCAAGGGACTTTCAAGAGTCTTCTCCAACAATACAGTTCCAGACCATCAATTCTTTGGTACTCAGCTTTCTTTATCATCCAACTCTCACATCCAGACATAACTGGTGGAAAAACCATAGCTTTGACTAGACAGACTTTTGTTGGCAAAGTAATGTCTCTGCTTTTCAATATACTGTCTAGGTTCGTCACAGCTTTTCTTCCAAGGAGCAAGTGGCTGCAGTCACCATCTGCAGTGATTTTGGAATGCAAAAAAATTAAGTATCTCACTGTTTCCATTGTTTCCCCATCTATTTTCCATGAACTGATGGGACCAGATGCCACGATCTTAGTTTTCTGTATGTTGAGTTTTAAGCCAACTTTTTCACTCTCCTCTTTTGCTTTCATCAAGAGGCTCTTTAGTTCCTCTTCACTTTCTTCCGTAAGGGTGGTGTCATCTGTGTACTGGCGTCATTGATATTTCTCCCGGCAATCTTGATTCCCACTTGTACTTCATCCAGCCTGGCATTTTGCATGATATACTTTGCATATAAGTTAAATAAGCAAGGTGACAATATACAGCCTTGACGTACTCCTTTCCTGATTTGGAACCAGTCTGTTGTTCTATGCATCATGTGGGTGTCGTCCCCTGGTCTCCATTGGCCGGTGGCATCCCTGGGTGGAGCAATGCCCTCAGTCCCTGAACAGGGGAAGCTTGGTGCAGCAGGTTGTGCGTGTTAGGGCCATGGGGGCCACCGGTATGCAGTGGGAGAGTGTTCTCCCAGGTTGGCTGTAGCTCTGGGTATAGGCACCAGTGGGCACAACCAGTTCTAATTGTTGCTTCTTGATCTGCGTAGAAGGCAGGTAAGGTGGTCTGGTATTCCCATCTCTTTCAGAATTTTCCATGGTTTTTTATGATCCATGCAGTCAAAGGCTTTGGCGTAGTCAATAAAGGAGAAGTGGATGTTTTTCTGCAACTCTCTAGCTTTTTCTATGATCCAGTAGATGTTGGCAATTTGATCTCTGGTTCCTCTGCCTTTTCTAAATCCAGCTTGAATATCAGGAAGTTCACTGTTTATGTACTGTTGAAGCCTAACTTGGAAAATTTTGAGCTTTACTTTGCTAGTGTGTGAGATGAATGCAATTGTGCATAGTTTGAACAGTCTTTGACATTGCCTTTCTTAAGGATTGGAATGAAAACTGACCTTTTCCAGTCCTGTGGCCACTGCCGAGTTTTCCAAATTTGCTGGCATATTTAGTGAAGCACTTTCACAGCATCATCTTTTAGGATTTGAAATAGCTCAACTGGAATTTCATCACATCCACTAGCTTTACTTGTAGTGATGCTTCCTGAGACCCACTTGACTTTGCCTTCCAGGATGTCTGGCTCTAGGTGAGTGATCACACCATTGTGGTTATCTGGGTTGTGAAGATTTTTTTGTACTGTTCTTCTGTGTATTCTTGCCACCTTTTTAAAACATCTTCTGCTTCTGTAGGTTCTTTATTATGAACATCTTTGCATGAAATTTTCCCTTTGTATCTCTAATTTTCCTGAAGAAATCTCTCATCTTTCCCATTCTATTGTTTTACTCTATTTCTTTGCATTGATCACTGAGGAAGGCTTTCTTATCTCTCCTTGCTATTCTTTGAAACTCTGTATTCAGATGAGTATATCTTTCCTTTTCTCCTTTGCCTTTCACTTCTCTTCTTTTCTCAGCTGTTTGAAAGGCCTCCTCAGACAGCCATTTTGCCTTTTTGCATTTCTTTTTCTTGGGGATGATCTTGATCACTGCCTCCTGTACAATGTCATGAACCTCCGTCCATAGTTCATCAGGCACTCTGTCAGATCTAATCCCTTGAATCTATGTGCCACTTCTACTGTTGGAGTGGGTATGTTAAAAAGATATAAGGCCTTGACCATACTAGCATGCGGGACAGTCTCCATCTACGTTCTGATGTCTATGGGAGAAGCTTTCTCTATCCTCTTTGACTATAATAAAATTTCTGAGTTTTATCGCACAAAAGCTCTGAGTGATTAAGCCTGGTGCCCAATCCCCAAACTGAATCTTCTTCAGAGATCACAAATCCAACATCATTCACCATAAGATGTCACTTCTACCACTACACTGGCCTTTTGTAGTTCTCTGGGGATATTTTTTCTTTTCTTAAATTAAAAAATATATATATATTTTTTGGTTTGTTATTTTCATTACTGTTCTTTTCCTGCTGTATTTTTTTAATATATATAAATCTTTTAAATGTAATTCTATTTAACTTTGCTTTTCTACTTTTCCTTTCTTTCATTCTCTATCTTTCTTTTTTCCACCATGTTTGTTAGTTTTGTGGGTGTTTGGTTTTTTTTTTTTGCTTTATTCCCCAGTTGGCACTCTGCTTGGTTTTGTTTTCCAGTTTGTGTTTTAGTTAGTTTTTTTTTTTTTTTCCTCAATATCATTTTTAGTATTCTTTCCTTGCCAGATCACTCTCTTGTACTTTTTCTTTGTACTATTTTGGTTTTGTTTGTGTGTATGTATGTGAGTGTATGTGAATTCCATTATTTTTTGTTATTTTTCTGATTTTGTATTTACCATTTGCCTGGGGTTCATCTTTATTTCTTGTTTTCGTATGTTTATTTTAACTCCCTTTAATGACATAACAAATGACTTGTAGAATCACAGTTCCCCAGCTAGCGATCAGCCCTGAGTCTTTGGATTGGGTCCTGGACCCAAGACCCTAGACTGACAGAGAACTCCTAACCCTCAGTTCAGTTCAGTTCAGTTCAGTTCAGTTCAGTTGCTCAGTCGTGTCCGACTCTTTGCGACCCCATGAATCACAGCGCGCCAGGCCTCCCTGTCCATCACCAACTCCTGGAGTTCACTCAGACTCACATCCATCGAGTCTGATGCCATCCAGCCATCTCATCCTCCGTCATCCCCTTCTCCTCCTGCCCCCAATCCCTCCCAGCATCAAAGTCTTTTCCAGTGAGTCAACTCTTCACATGAGATGGCCAAAGTACTGGAGTTTCAGCTTTAGCATCATTCCCTCCAAAGAAATCCCAGGGCTGATCTCCATCAAAATGGACTGGTTGGATCTCCTTGCAGTCCAAGGGACTCTCAAGAGTCTTCTCCAACACCACAGTTAAAAAGCATCAATTCTTCAGTGCTCAGCTTTCTTCACAGTCCAACTCTCATATCCATACATGACCACAGGAAAAACCATAGCCTTGACTAGATGGACCTTTATTAATCAGTGAGAACTCCCGTGAAGGCCTCCACAAGTTTACAAGACCCAGCATCACCCAACTGCTGGGAGCAGACAGTGTAAGATGCCTCACAAAAAAGAGAAGCAAGACAAAAACACAAACCTGATCATTAGCCCGCAGGGTTCCCATGGACAGCTCAAAACATACTATGTCACTCAGCCCTGCTTATCTGAGGGGAAAAAAAAAATTCACCTTTTCCTACCAGAATGCAGGCACAAGTCCCTCTCAATACAAATCCTACACAAACCACTGAACCAACCTAACCCACCAAGGTCAGAAACCAAAATGAAGAAGGAATATGACCCTAAAGCCTAGGAAAAGGAGACCTCAAGAACTGTAAGTTAGAAAAAAAATGAAAGGACAGAAAAATATTATGCAAATTAAGGTACAAATTAGAAACTCACAAGGCCAAATAAATGAAGAGGAAATAGGCTAACTACCAAAAAGCAGAGTAATGTTAGAAAAGATCATCCAAAACTTTGAAAATAGAATGGAGAAAATGAAAGAATAAATTAACACATTTAACAAGGACCTAGAAGAAATAAAGAATAAACAAACAGAAATGAATGACACAATTAAAAATAAAAATACTTTAGAAAGTAAAAATTTTAAATACTTAAAAGTATTTTTAAGTATTAAAAATTAATACTTAATTTTAGAATTAAGTATTGAAATTACTTAATTTTGAAATTAAAAGTACTTTAGAATGAATTGATAGCAGAATGACTGAGGCAGGTGAAGGATTTAGTGAGCTGGAAGATACAATGGTGGAAATAACTACTGAAGAGCAGAAAAAGGGAAAAAAATGAAAAGAATTGAGGATAGCCTCAGAGACCTGTGAAACAATATTAAATGCACTAACATTCAAATTGTAGGGGTTCCAGAAGAAGAAGAAGAGAAAAAGAAAAGGTCTGAGAATATTTCTGAAGCGATATAGTCAAAAAATTCTCCAGCATGGGGTAGGAAATAGTCAATTGAGTCCAAGAAGCGCAGAGAGACCCATACAGGGCAAACCCAAGAAGAAACGTGCTGAGACACATAATAATCATACTAACAAAGACTAAACACCCAAAAAAAGAATATTAAAAGCAGCAAAGGAAAAGCAATAAGTAACATACTAAGGAAACCCCAAAAGATTAACAGCTAATCTTTCAGCAGAAATTCTTCAGGCCAGAAGGGAATGGCAGGATATATTTAAATTACTGAAAGGGAAAAATCTACAACCAATATTACTCTACCTGGCAAGGATCTCATTCAAAATTTATAGAGAAATCAAAAGGTGTACACACAAGCAAAAGTTAAGAGAATTTAGCGTCACCGAACTAGCTTTACAACAAATGTTAAAGTGACTTCTATAGGCAGGAAACACAAGAGAAGGAAAAGACTGACAAAAACCCAAAAGCAATTAAGAAAATGCCATGGACTGTGCCCTCACAGGGCACCTGGGAGCCCAAGTGACTTAGACTCCCCTGTGGTATATCAACTGTGAGAGCTCCCCACACACACCAGTAGCATTTGTTTGCAGTGTCCCTCCCTCTCCACAGTACAACTGAGCAAGTGAGCCTGAATAAGTGACCACTTTCACCTCGTCATGTCAGGGTGGAAATCAAACACTGAAAAGAGACGTGCAAGCAGAGGAGGCCAACCTAAGCAAAAAAATAAAAATAAAAAAGAAGGAGGAATCGCCCCAGAGGTGGCAGGTGCAACAGATTAAAATCCTGCAGTTAAGCTGAGACTGTGCATCTGAGGGGCACCTGTAGACTTTGAGAACAAGTACAAGCCAGAACAATGGACTGACTCTACACTAACAAGAGCTCCAGAGACATTCCTAGATATATTGGAAGAATTTCTGAGTAGGCAACTCGACTGGAGAAGGAAAATGGAGGAATCACATGAACATCCACCTCACTACTACCATATATATCCCCATGCCTCATTAAAAAATTTCAAAAAATTATTTTTAATTTTTAAAAATGTTATTTTCTTTCGTTTTTTATTCTATTTTTCCTCCCTTTTTTCTCCTTTCCTCCCCTTCTCATTTTCTTTTTTCCTTCAAACTGTTATAATATGGTTCTTTATTACTCCTTTAACTTTTTTTTAATACCCTATTTTTACCTTTCTAAAAATAAAAGAAAAAAACTTATTTTTTGAATAAGTTCCATATTTTTAAATTTGTGTGCTCTATTTTGTCTTTTTTAACATTGTAATTTTGAGAGACTAATTTTTTCTAGGTTTTTAATTTTTGTTTTTTGATCTGTTGTTATTAATTTTGTATCTTTAAGAGGCTAATTTTTAGTACCCATTTTTACTTAGGGATTTGATTACTGGCTTGATTGCTCTCTTCATTTTTGACTCTCTCTTCTCTCCTCTTGGTCATCTCTTTCTCCTTCCTTCCTCTTCTATTCTCTATATAACTTTGTGAATCTCTTTGGGTATTCCTGGCTGTGAAGAGTTGTTTCATTATTGACCTAGGGGATCTATATTCTGTGCTGTGTGGATGGAGATGTCTTGTTGCTATTGTAAGAGGCTGTGACCAAAACCCAGAGCCAGGGGACTCAACTTCAGGATTTTGGATCATCATAGAGCTCCTGACCACAGGACACATTAATAGACGATAGTCCACCCAAGTCTCCATAGTTACACTGAAGCCAAGCTCCACCCAAGAGCCAGCAATTTCCAGTGTCTTTGTTAGCAGACCCCAACTGGCAGGTTCACATCCACCATGTTTCCTGCAGTGTCCCAGAACTGAACATACACATTTGGAACAAAACTTTCCATGAAAGAAGTGGTGTGAACTGGTTGTTCTCTGTGTGGTGAGTGGCCTTATGAACCTAGGTGTTGTAGGAGATGAGCTCTTAGTGTTCAGCTCCAAGCACAGTGTTTCCTTAATAAAAGTTACCTGCTTGTGCAAAGAATTGACTGTTGTGAAGGGAAAATCGGCACACAAAGCATCTTCATAGGTGGGTTTGCAAATGAAACATTGTAGCTTTCACAGGGTGAGCACACTGTTTTTGTCAACAGTCCCCAGTTGGCAAGTTGACAACCAGCATATTTCTCTGCAGTGTCCCAGAAATGAAAATACACACTTGGAACAAACTGAACTTTCTACAAGGAAGTGGTATGATGGGCTTGTTCTGCGTGTGTTGACTGGCATACCCATGCAATACACTGTGAGCATAGGTGTTCTAGGAGATGAGCTCCTAGTAAGGAGATCGCAGCACAGTGTTTCCGTCAGAAGTGTCACTTGCTTGTGCCAACAATTAACTGGTGAGGAGAGAACCAGTACCCAAAGTGTTTTTCTAGGTGGGTTTGAGGGTGAAACATTCTAGCTATCAGAGGGTGAGAACACTGTTTTTGTAAGCAGACCCAATTGGCTGGTTCACACACAGGATATTTCCCTGCAGTGTCTCAGAACTGAAAATACACACTTGAGACAAACTGAACATTTCCATGAAGGAAGTGGTGGGAACTGGTTGTTCTCTGTGTTGAGTGGCATATCCATGCAATGTAATGTGAACCTAGCTGTTCAAAGAGATGAGCTCCTATTATCCATGCAGTGTTTCCTTAGAAAAGCCACTTGCTTGTGTCAAAAATGGAGTGTAATGAAGAGAGGATCAGCACCCAAAATGTTTTCCAGGGTGGGTCTGAGAGTAAAACTTCCTACCATTCAAAGGGGAGAAAACTGTTTTAGCCCTCTGGCCAAAAATGGCCAGTTCAAAACTAGTGTTTTCCTAAATGGGTCCTAGGTGAATGTGACAATGAAAAATACTACCTTTAAAGGGTGAGCATACTCTTTTTGCCATAAGTCCCCAATTAACAGGATCACAACCGGCATATTTCCTTGCAGTGTTCAGCCCTGAAACTACACACTTGGGACAAACTGAACCTTTCCATGAAGGACAGAAGCTTAGAACAAAGCGTTCCATGAAGGACAGAAGCTTTCCATGAAGGAAGTGGTGCAAACTGGTTGTTTTCTGTGTAGTACTGCCATAACCATACAATGCATTTTGAACCTTGGTTTCTCTAGGTCATGAGATAACAGTAAGGAGATCCAAGCACAGTGTTTCTTCAGAAAAGTCATGAGCTGCTGCCAAAATTGATGGCAATGAAGAGAGAATCAGCACCCAAAATGTTTTCCAAACACCCAAAGTGCTTTCCTAGGTGGGTTTGAGAAAGACAGATTCTTGCTTTCATAGGATGAGAACAGGATTTCCTAGGACACCCCAAATCCCAGGTTCATATGCAGCATGTTTCCTTGCAGTGTCTCAGTACTGAAATTACACACTTGAGTCAATAACCTTTTGACACAGCAAGTGGGGTGAACTGGTTGTTCTCTGTTGAGCTGCAAAACCATACAAGGCATCATGAGACTCAGTGTTCTAGGAGATGAGCTCTTAGGAAGGGGATCCAAGCACAGTGATTCTTCAGAAAAGCCACTTGCTGGTGACAAAAATTGACTGTAGTCAAGATAGAATCAGCACCCAAACTGTTTTCCTATATGGATTGGAGAGTGGAACAGCCTAGCTTTCATAGGGTGAGAGCAGTGTTCTTGCCAGCAGAACTCAGACGGCAGGTTCATACTTCCGTGCAGTGTCCCGACCTTAAAAATACAGACTTGGGACAAACTGGACATTTCCACAAGGAAGCAGTTGAACTGACTGTTCCCTGTGTGTGCCTGACATAAAAATAAACACATTATAAAAGTTGGTGTTCTATGAGATGAGCTCCTAGGATGGAAATCCAGGCACATTGTGTTCTTTAATAGTGTCACTTCCTTGCACCAATTGACTGTAGTGAAGAGAAAGTCAGCACCCAAGCTGTTTTCCTAGGTGGCTTTGAGAATGAAACATCCTAGGCTTTCAAAAGGTGAGAAAAGTGTTTTTGCCCGCTGAATGTAAATGGCCAATTCACACCCAGCATATATCTCTGCTGTGTCTCAGCACTAGAAATGCACAGTTGGGACAAATCAAAACTTTGCATTTAAAAAACTGTGTGAACTGTTCTCTATGTGGAAAGTGGCAAACCTATATGACACAGTATGAATCTAGGTGTTGTATAAGCAGAGCTCTTAGTAAAGCGAGTTAGGCAGATTTTCCTTCAGAAAAGTAACTTGCTTGCACTAAAAATTGACACTAGTGAAGTGGGAATCAAACTGTTTTTGTAAGTGGCTTCAGAGTGAAACATTCTGGGTTTTACAAAGTGAGCACAGGAGTCCACAACTGGCAAATTCACACCCAGCATATTTCCTTGCAGTGTACCAAAATTGAAAGAACTCACTCTGAACAAACTGAAGCTTTCCACGAAGGAAGTGGTGTCAACTGGTTGATTTCTGTGTTGTGAGTGGCCTAGCCCTAGAACACATTATCAATCTATGAGCAGAGCTCCTAGTAAGGAGATCCATGCACAATGTTTCTTTAGAAAAGTCTCAAGCTGGTGACAAAAATTGACGATAGTGAAGAGAGAATCAGCATCCAAAGTGTTTTCCCAAACACCCAAATTGTTTTTCCAGGTGGGTTTGAGAATGACACATTCTTTCTTTCACAGGATGAGAGCTGAGTTTGTGCTAGCAGACCCCAATTGCCAGGTTCACACCCAATATGTTTCCTTGGAGTGTCTCAACACTGAAAATACACACTTGAGTTAAACAACTTTTTGGCGATGGAACTAGAGTGAAGTGGTTTTTCTAAGCATGTTGAATTGCATAACCAAACAAGGCATTATGACCCGAGGTGTTCTATGAGATGAGCTCCTACTAAGGTGATCCATGCATGGTGTTTCTTCAGAATAGTTTCTTGATAGTGACAAAATTGACTGGAGTGATGGGAGAATCAGCACCCAACGTATTTTCTTCGGTGGGTTTTGAGAATGTCAGATTTGAGAAGTGATTTTGATAGCAGACCCCAGTTGGCAGGTTCACATTGAGAGTAATTCCCTGCAATATCCCAGAACTGAAAATATACACTTGGGTCAAACCAAAACATTCCACGAAGGAAGTGGTGTGAACTGGTTGTTAGCTGTGTGTGGAGTGGCATAACCATACAAGGCATTATGAGCCCAGGTGTTCTAGGAGATGAACTCTTAGGAAGGAGATCCAAGGACAGTGTTTCATTCAGAAAACTCAATTGCTTGATCCAAGAACTGACTGTAGTGAACAGAGAATAGGCACCAAAGACTCTTCCCAGCTTGGTTTGAAAGTGAAACATTTTCGCATTCATGGGTTGAACACACTGTTTTGGTATCTGTCCCCAATTGGCAAATTCATCCTCAGCACATTTCCTTGCAGGGTCCCAGAATTGAGATTACGCACTAGGAAACTAACAGAACCTTTCCACGAAGGAAGTGGTGTGATCTCCTTGTTCTCTGTGTGGTGACTGCCATAACCATACAATGCATCTTGATACCAGGTTGTTCTAGGAGATAACACCCCAGTCAGGAGATCCAAGCAGAGTGTTTCTTCAGAAAAGCCACTACCTGGTGATAAAAGAATGACTGGAGTGAGGACAGAATCAGCACCCAAAGTGTTTTCCTATTTTCCTAGGTGGCTTTCTAACTTTCATGGGGTGAGAGCAATGTTTTTGCCAGCAGAACTCAAATGGCAGGTTCACACCTGTGCTATTTCCCTGCAGTGTCCCAGCCTTGAAATTACACGCTTGGGACAAACTGAACCTTTCCATGAAGAAAGTGGTTGAACTGGCTGTTCTCTGTGTGCTGTGGCAGAAAAATCAATGCATTATGAATGTTGGTGTTCTATGAAATGAGCGCTAAGATGGAGATCCAAGCACCTTGTTTCCTTTAGTAGTGTCACTTCCTTGCATCAACTGACTGTAGTGAAGAGAAAGTCAGCACCCAAGGTGTTTTCCTAGCTGGCTTTGAGAGTGAAACATTCTAGCTTTCAAAGGGTGAGAAAAATGTTTTTGCCCACTGAATGTAAACAGCTGATACATACCCAGCATTAGAAATGCACAGTTTCCTAGCACTAGAAATGCACAGTTGGGACAAACCAAACCTTTGCATGTAGAATGATGTGTGCACTGTTCTCTGGGGGTGAGTGGCAAACCCATACGACACAGTGTGAACCTAGGCATTCTATAAGCAGAGCTCTTAGGAAGGAGACTCAGGCGCACGTTTTCCTTCAGAAAAGTAACTTGCTTGCCTTAAAAATGGATGGTAGTGAAGTGAAAATCAGAACCAAAAGTGGTTTTGTAGGTGGCTCCAGAGTGAAACATCCTAGGATTTAAAGGGTGAGCAAACTGTTTGGCCAGCAGTCCACAACTGGCAAGTTCACACCCAGCATATTAAAACCTGACACTGTACCAGAGTTGGAAGTATTTACTCGGAACTGAAACATTTCCGTGAAGGAAGTGGTCTGAACTGGTTGATCTCTTATTGTGAGTGGCCTACACCTAGAACGTATTATGAACCTAGGGGTTCTATGGGCAGAGCTCCAGATAAGGAGATCCAAGCACAGTGTTATTTCAGAAAAGTCATAAGTAAGCTACCAACATTGACGGTAGCGAAGAGAGAATCAGCACCCAAACTAGTTTTTGCTAGTTTCACTGTTTTCTCAAACACTGAAAGTATTTTCCTAGGTGGGTTTGCGAATGACATATTCTTGCTTTCACAGGACGAGAGCAGAGTTTTTGCTGCTGCTGCTGCTAAGTCACTTCAGTCGTGTCCGACTCTGTACGACCCCATAGATGGCAGCACACCAAGGTCCACTGTCCCTGGGATTCTCCAGACAAGAACACTGGAGTGGGTTGCCATTTCCTTCTCCAATGCATGAAAGTGAAAAGTGAAAGTGAAGTTGCTCAGTTGTATCCGACCCTCAGCGACCCCATGGACTGCAGCCTTCCAGGCTCCTCCGCCCATGGGGTTTTCCAGGCAAGAGTACTGGAGCGGGGTGCCATTGCCTTCTCCGAGCAGAGCACAATTGCCAGTTTCACACTCAGCATATTTCCCTGCAGTGTCTTTGCACTGAAAATACTCACTTGAGTCAAACAACCTCTTGACAATGAAAGTGGAGTGACCTGGTTGTTCTCTGTGGGTGGAGCTGCATAACCATACAAGGAATTATGAACCTAGTCGTTATAGAAGATGAGCTCTTAGGAAGGAGATCTGAGCACCGTGTTTCAGTCAGAAAATTCACTTGCTTGCACCAGGAATTGACTGTAGTGAAGAAAGAATCAGAACTCTAAATGCTTTCCCAGGTGGGTTTGAGAGTGAAACAGTCTAGATTTCACAGGGTGAGAGCAATGCTTTTGTCTCCAGAACTCAAATGGCAGGTTCACACCCATCATACCTCCCTGCTGTGTCCCAGCCCTGAAAATACACAGTTAGCACTAACTGAAGCTTTCCATAATGGTTGAACTTATTTCTCTCTGTGTGCTGCATGGTATAAACATAAACGCATTAAGAATGTTGGTGTTCTATGATTGAGCTCCCAGTGTGGATATCCAAGAGCATTGTTTCTTTCAGTAGTGTCACTTCCTTGCACTTATGGACTGTACTGAAGTCAATTACCCAAAGAAAACAAGCACTCAAGCTGTTTTCCTAGGAGGGTTTGAGAGTGAAACACTCTGGCTTTCAAAGGGGGAGAAAACGGTTTTTGCCCGCTGACTGTAAATGGCTGAGTCAGACCCCGCATGTTCCTCTGCAGTCTCACAGCACTAGAAATATACATTTGGTACAGACTGAACCTTTGCATTTAGAAAGCTATGTGAAATGTTCTTTATGTAGTGAGTGGCAAACCCATATGACAGAGCAGGAACCTACGTATTTTATAAGAAGAGCTGGTAGTAAGGAGAGTCAGGTAGATTTTTCTTTCAAAAAGTTACTAACAATTGACATTAATGAAATGAGAATCAAAGTGTTTTTCTAAGTGGCTTCATAGTGAAACATTCTAGGATTTACAGGGTAAGTACACTGTTTATGCTTAGGCTTCTACAACTGGCACGTTCACACTGGCATATTTCCTTGCAGTGTCCCAAACCTGAAACTACTCGCCCGGAACAAACTGAACCTTTCCACAAAGGAAGTGGTGCGAACTAGCTGATCTCTGTGTCATGCGTGGCATAGCCCTAGAATATTCCATGAACCCTGGTGTTCCATGGGAAGAGGTCCTAGTAAGGAGATCCATACAGAGTGTTTCTTCAGAAAAGTCAAGAGCTAACGAGCAAAACTGATGGTAGTGAAAGTGTTTATTCAAACACTGAAAGCTTTTTCTCAGGTGGATTTGAGAATGACACGTTCTTGCTTTCACAGGATGAGAGCAGTTTCGGCTAGTAGACCCCAATTGTCATGTCCACACACATCATGTTTCCTTACAGTCTTTCAGCACTGAAAATACACACTTGAGTCAAACAACCTTTTGATGAGGGAAATGGGGTGAACTGGTTTTTCTCTGTGTGTGAAGTTGCGTAACCAAACAAGCCATTATGAACCTAGGTGTTCTATGAGACGAGCTCTGGTAAGGTGTTTTGTCAGAATAGTCTCTTGAGAGTGACAAAAAATTGACCAGAGTGAAGGGAGAATCAGCACGCGAAGTGTTTTCCTCGGTGGGTTTTTAAAATGTTACATTCGAGTTTTCACTGTATTCAAGCAGTGTTTTTGCTAGCAGACTCCAATTGACAGGTTCACACCAAGAATAAATCCAAGCAATGTCCCAGCACTGAAAACAGACACTTGTGTCAAACCCAACCATTCCATGAAGGAAGTGGTGTGAACTGGTTCTTCACTGGGTATTTAGTGGCATAACCATACAAGATGTTCTATAAGCAGAGTTTGTAGTAAGGAGACACAGGCAGTTTTTCCTTCAGCAACTTAACTTGCTAGCACTAAAAATTGACAGTAGTGAAGTGAAAATCAGCACCCAAAGTGTTTTTGTAAGTGGCTTCAGGGTGAAACCTTCTAGAATTTATAGAGTGAACACACTATTTTGCCAGCAGTCCACAACTGGTAAGTATACACCCAGCCTATTTCCTGAAAGTGTCCCAGAGTTGGAAGTACTCACTCTGAACAAACTGAACCTTTCCAAGAGGGAAGTGGTGTGAAGTGGTTGATCTCCGTGTCGTGATTCGCATACGCCTACAAAGCATTATGAACCTAGGTGTTCTACAGGCAGACCTCCTAGTAAGGAGATCCAAGTACAGTGTTTCTTCAGAAAAGGCATGCATTGGCCAGAAAAGTTGACGGTTGTGAAGAGAGAATCAGCACCCAAAGTGTTCTTCTCAAACACCCGAATTGTTTTCCTCAGTGGGTTTGAGAATGACACATCTTGCTTTCACAGGATGAGAGCACAGTTTTTGCTAGCAAACCCCAACTGCCAGGTTCACATCCAGCATGTTTCTTTGCAGTGTCTCAGCACTGAGAATACACACTTGAGTCAAACAACCTTTTGATATGGAAGTGGGGTGTACTGGCTGATATCTATGTGATGAGTTTCCTAACCATACTAGGCATTATGAACCTGGGTCTTCTATGAGAAGACCCTATATTAAAGCAATCAAAGCATGGTATTTCTTCATAGGAGTCACTTGATAGCAACGAAAAATTGACTTGAATGAAGGTAGAATCAGTACCCAAAGTGTTTTCATCAGTGGGTTTTGAGAATGCCACATGAGCTTTTCACAGAATTCGATCAGTGTTTTTGCTAGCAGACCCCATTTGGCAGGTTCACACTGAGAATAAATACCTGCAATGTCCCATCACAGAAAATATACACTTGGGTCAAACCAAAACTTTCCCACAATGAACTGGTGTGAACTGGTTTTTCACTGGATGTTTAGTGGCATAACCTTTATACAAGTGTTCTATAAGCAGAGCTTATAGTAAGGAGATGCAGGCACAGTTTTTCCTTCAACAAAGTAACTTGCATGCATTAAAAATTGATGATAGTGAAGTGAAAATCAGCACCCAAGGTATTTTTGTAAGTGGACTCAGGGTGAAACCTTCTATTATTTGTAGGGTGAACACACTGTTTTGCCAGCAGTCCACGACTGGCAAGTTTATACCTAGAATATTTCCTGAAAGTGTCCCAGAGTTGAAAGGACTCATTCAGAGCAAATTGAACATTTCCACGAAGGAAGTGGTATCAACTGATTGTTCTCTGTGCAGTGACAGCCTTAACCATATATTACACTTTGAATCTAGTTTGTTCTTGGTGATGAGAATTCAGTAAGGAGATCCAAGCACAGTGTTTCTTCAGAAAAGCAACTTGCAGGTGATAAAAATTGACTGGAGATGAAATCAGCACCCAAAGCGTTTTCCTAGGTGGTTTTGACAACACAGTCAAGCATTCACAGGGTGAGAGCAGTGTTTTGGCCAGCAGAACTCAAATGGCAGATTCACACCCATCATACTGACCAACAATGTCTCAGCCTTGAAAATACAAACTTTGGACAAACTGAAACTTTCTACAAAAGCAGCAGTCCAACTGATGTTCTCTGTGTTGGGCATGGCAGAAAAATAAACGCATTATGAATGTCAGAGTTCTAGGAGATGAATTCCTACTATGGAGATCGAAGCACCTTGTGTCCCTTAGTAGTGTCACCTCCTTGCATTAACTGCCTGTAGGGAAGAGAAAGTCTGCACCCACGTTCCTTCCCCAGGGGGGTTTGAGAGTGAAACAGTATTAGCTTGCAAAGTGTGAGAAAACGGCGTTTGCCTGCTGAACCTAAATGGCTGAGGCACACCCCGCATACTCCTCTGCTGTCTTGCAGCACTGGAAATGAACAGTTAGTACAAACAGAACCTTTGCATTTAGAAAATTATGTGAACTCTTCTCTATGTGGTAAGTGGCCAACCCATACAACACAGTAGGAGCCTAGGTGTTCAATAAGCAGAGCTGGTAGTAAGGCCAGTCAGGCAAATTTTACTTTAGAAATACTACTTGCTTGCACTAAACATTGATGGTTGTGAACTGAGAATCAAAGTGTTTTTGTAAGAGGCTTCAGAGTGAAACGTTCTTGCATTTACAGGGTAAGCACACTGTTTATGCCAGCAGTCCATAAATGGCAAGTTCACAAAACCAGCGTATTTCCTGGCACTGTCCCAAACTTGAAACTATTCACTTGGAACACACTGAACCTTTCCACAAAGACAGTGGTGTGCACTGGTTCATCTTCGTATTGTGAGTGGCATAACCCTACAGTAGGTTATGAACCTAGGTGTTCTGCGGGTAGAGCTCCTAGCAAGGAGATGAAAGCACAGCATTTCTTCAGAAAAGTCATGGCCAGGTGACCAATATTTATGGTAGTGAGGGATCATCACTACCACCCAAAGTGTTTTCTCAAACATCCAAAGTGTTTCCCTAGGTGGGTTTAAGAATGACACATTCTTGCTTTTACAGGATGAGAGCAGACTTCTTGCTAGCAGAGCCCAATGCCAGTTTGACACCCAGCATGTTTCCTTGTAGTGTCTCAGCACTGAAAATATACACTTGAGTCAAACAACCTTGGATGATGGAAGTGGAGTGACCTGGTTGTTCTCTGTGTGTTGAGTTGAAATAACCATACAAGGAATTATGAACTTAGGAGTTCTAGCAGATGAGCTCTTGGGAAGGAGATCCAAGCACCGTGCTTCAGCCAGAAAATTCACGTGCTGTGTCAGGAACTGATAGTAGTGAAGAAAGAGTGTTTCATACTAGGAATTCTTCAGCACCCAGAGTGTTCTCCCAGGTGGGGTTGAGAGTGAAACAGTCTAGCCGGCCAGGCTCCTCTGTCCATGGGATTCTCCAGGCAAGAATACTGGAGTGGGTAGACACTCCCTTCTCCAGGGGATCTTCCTGACCTAGGGAATCAAACCAGGGTCTCCTGCACTGAGGCAGATGCTTTGCCAGCTGAGCTACCAGGGGAGCCCTTTCTCCTAATAATAGTAAATTTTTATATACTCAAACACCACTGTAAATTGACTACATAAAAATAATCTTAAAGAAAGTGGAAAAGAAAGAAAACTGAATTTTTGTTATGATTATTTCATAAACTAACTGGTGAGTCCGAGATAGTGACACTCATATGTGAAAAGCAGTAATGTTTCAACAAAGTTTTCTGTAAACAGTTCAAAGAAAATAAACTCAATGTGCACCAAAGGATATCTTCTTTAATCAACTCTACAAAGATCAAAGGTGGTAGAATCACAAAGACATGCTTGAAACTTATCTCCATCTCTCACTAACTGCATGACAATTTACTTAACCTCCATAAGCCCACTTCCCCGTATATACAATGGCATCCTATCTCTGAGAGTTACTGTGAGGCTCACATGAAGCAATGTATGTGAGTCCTCCAGTATAGCCTGCACCCAGTCAAAGTCGTTATTATCACAGCAGCTCAGTGTAGCACGACAGGATATAGAGAAACTTTCATAAAGAAGACCATTTGAGGTTATTCTACTGTGCATTACATTAAAAACAATTAGGTAAGGCTGATAAACAGATGTAAATTTTTTTTATACATTATGACTTTAATACATTTTATCTTGGGATTCATTTTTAAAGCAAAAGTCATCTCTGTTTGCTTGCAACCTCGAGTTTCCTGGGTGAAATCTGAGATTGGCCCCCACACAGGCAGGATGAGAGACTGAAGAAAGCAGCAGACCACTCCAGCTTGATAGGTGGCAAGTTTAATAATTATGTAAGGGAGCTTATATAGGAAGCTTGTCCAGGGTGACTGCATGATGAGCTGAACTCCCCTCCTGTCCTCCAGAATCTTAAAAATTTGTATAGAGGCCTTAATTGGGTTCAGTCATGTATTGAGTTCAAGAAAGTTTCAACACATCTTGCTCTCCCAAGGTCACATCCTTGAAAGGGTTCCCATAGTGGAAACAGTAGGAAGAACATACATTCCAAGGACAAGGGAGGGAGTGAGGAAGCCTCCACTGCCTTGGTTGGTCCACATGCTCTCAATGACCTTTGCTGAAAGGTCTCCAACAATCGCCAAAATAAATTACACCATGTTATTTTTCTTTTTAATAACTAAGGGTTCTAGAATGGCAATGATATTACAAGATTATCTTCTGTTTCTGCAGTTGTTGACACTTGGAAGATGCCAACTCTCTCTCCATTTCCTTCTTCTCTACAGAAGTGGTTGGCTTCTCTTACCCCATTTCTTCTAAGACCTTTTCTAAAGAAAAGACTGTGCATCAATTTCATTGTTTTTTTATCCAGCAGTGCAATAAAAATTTACATTTATAATTGTACAACCTATTAAAAATCAGGATTTGTTTATTATTTCCCTTGATACCAGAAGTTAGACTTTTTCTAAATTTTCTAGAATTTCTCATCTGACTTAAGGCATAAATTTCCTAGAGTCAAGAGACGTCCCTGGTGATCCAGTGTTTAAGACTGTGGTTCCTTCCACTGCTGGGTCTGTGGGTTTGATCCTTGGTCAGGGAGCTGAGATTCTACATGCTGGGCAGTGAGGCTCTCCCCAAAGAAAGAAAAAAAAGGATAAAAAAGAAAAAGAAAGTAAAGGGTAGAAAAAAAAAAAAGAGTAAAAAAAAAAAAAGTTCCCTAGAGACTAAATCTGTGAACAGGAGTGTTTTTCTGATGTATGAAACTCAGTATTGAAGAGTTCTTTTTCTAACTGTATATTTTAGCCCAATTTTTGAATATGTTTGAATGATCTCAACAAAATATCAAAGATTTTAAGCAGAATCAACAATTGTATAATTTTTGACTGTTCATTCACTGATGAATATTTGGAATGCCTAGCAAAATCTAAGAAAAACATGACTTTAACTAAAACTTACTTGAATTATAATAAAACAACTCTGTGGCTAGCCAAATTCGGAAATCTCCTGCCTTAAGCACTTCTGATGACATACAGCAGGAAACACTTGGCAATGTCTGGAGACAGTTTTGGTGGTCACAACTGGCAGGGTGGGAGGTACATCTAGAGAATAGAGGCCAGGAATGCTGATAAACATCAACTAATACACAGGATGCCCCTGTGTATTATTTGAATACACAGGATACGAATACAAAGAATTATTTGGCCCCAATGTCAACAGAGTGAAGAACCATGACACATGATTATCTTTCTATATGGCCTCCAAAACCTCATTGTTCAAGGTGCAGACTTAGATCAAAAGCATGGATGAAATGATCCATCTTAATACCCTTTTCTTCCTTTTGATTCTTCTTGAAAGCCATGCATATCTTCAAATAAGAAATATGCAAAGAACAGAGAAGCAAATCTGAACTCTAGTGCTTTTTCTAGTATATGTCAGTGAAGGACTATTTCTTGCTCCTAGATTTGGTCCCTTCAATCAGGATACATCTTCTTCATGAGTTATTATGTTTGGGTTTAGAAAAATCTGAGAGACACCTGATTTTTTAATAAAGGCAGGATCACATTCTCATGTTTTCATTGCTAAAAATTGCCTTAAGACAGCTGTGTCTGAAAAAAGAATTCCAATGACCACTCAGGAGTCAGTGCTCATGGACAAACATTAATTCTCCAGTGATGTCCTCCTAACTTCCAAGCACTGTCTAGCAGAGACAAAATGCTGAACATGTTATAATAGAAACGGAAGCAAGAAAACAAATTAGGTAGTAGTTTGCTTTTAGATTTCATAAGCCATTTCTTTCATTAAACACAAGTTTCTGGCCTACAAATTTCTGCTTTTCTGAGATCCACTGGCAGATGGGGCTATGCCATTCAATTCATGGTGAGGACTATTAGATGTTCCTGAGGCTTGATTGAATAATTAAACTGATAAACCAAATATGAGTGCTTTAATTCCATTTGCTCAGCATTAATAAGACCCATCATGAAAAGGAAAATGGCATCAATATAGAACCACTCATTTGGTAAGTACCAAAAAGTTCCACATATAGAATGAGCAGTAAAGTATTCTGAGTTTCAAGGCTCTGGGTCCACAATGAAAACGGATTTTCTCTTAGAATCTCATTTCCTTCAAGTCCTTGTAATTAGCTGTAATTAGCTAGGTAATACGGAGTTGACCCTTAAACACAAGGACTGGGGAGCTGACGCTCTGGATAACCAAAAATTGAATTAGCTGCTGAAATTCTTTCGCCTTTTCTTATTCCTTGAAGTTTTTGTTCTGTTGGAGACCTTGACACCTGGCAAGGGCCTTTGAAGACGGGAAGGCATTTTGTTTGGATTTTTTATTTTTTCTTCTGTGTGTGTGTGTGTGTGTGTGTGCGTGTGCGCACGCTCAGTCATGTCCAACTCTTTGTGACCCCATGTAAGGCATTTTGTTTGGATTTTTTATTTTTTTTTCTGTGTGTGTGTGTGTGTCTGTGTCTGTGTGTGCACGCTCAGTCATGTTCAACTCTTTGCGACCCCATGGAAGCCTACCAGGCAAGGGTACTGGAGTGGGTTGCTATTTCCTTCTCCAGGGTGTTTGGATTCTTGAAACTCTTTGTTGCATATCCTACTAAAGTCATGAGAAAGAACTATAGGAATATCAAAGGAGAACTTTGGGATCTTCAAGGATCCAAATACCTAAAATAGGGCATTCCTGCTTGAAATGTTGAGGAAAGGAAATACCTTATCTATATTACATCTCATTTATTCCTCACAAAACTGTAACAAGGTAGATAGTATCTGCATATTACATGTGAAAAAACAGGTCATTTGCCAAAAGGCAGTCATGGTTTGGACACAGATTTATCTGGCTCAAAACTTCCTGCTCCTCCTCTTAGCCTTCTGCTTTGCCTCCAGGGAAAGTTTCAAGCATCTTGACCTGTGCTGACCAAAGTAGCCACTAGTCAAATGGGGCTCATCTGAATTAAGATGTGCCATAAAATATACTAGAAGCAATGACAGATATTTTCTTGGGCAGAGGATGAGATGATTAGATAGCCTCACTGACTCAGTGGACACAAATTTAGGTACTCAGGGAGATAGTGGAGGACAGAGGAGCCTGGAATGCTGCAGTCCATGGGCTCATGAAAAGTCAGACATGACTTACTGAGTGAACAAAAACATAAAATACACATTGCATTTTGAAGATGTAATATAAAAAAGTAAAATAGCTCAATAATTTAAAAATATTTGTATCATATTGGAATGAGTGCTTTGGATGTGGATTATTAAAATTAATTTCACCCATTTGTGTTTTAATACAGCCACTAGAAAAAAAACTTAAAATTACCTATGTGGCTCACAATGTTTTATGTAGCAGCAATGATTTTAATAATTTCCACTTAGGTTCCCAGACTGAAATTATAGGATTCCCAAGGGAAATTTTTAGGAATTTAAAACATCAATATGCTACACTCAATCCTTCTTACTGTCTTCTGAACTTAATAAACATGGATCTTTAATTCCCTCTAGAGAAAGCACTCTGTCTTACACAAGTTGAATGGTCATCTTATGAACCTACAGGACTGGAGCATCCCATGGTAACTAATGAAGTAAGCCATTATCAATGATTTTGTGATCATGTTCGGTACCTCCCTGAGTCAAAGCAGTGCTGTAAATTCCATGAGTCATTTCAGGTAGGGTGAAGATGGCACATGTTTTCATCAGGAATGGAGAACTGATACAATTTCCTTTTGGAATGGGACATAGGTCTTAGACCAATTTTTACTTCTCTGAGCCTTTTTTTTTTTTTTGCCCTGCTCTGGGACTCTTTTGATCATGATCTTCTAGCATAGTGGTAAATGCAATAATAGATGCCAATGAATAGAAACAAATGGATGCTTTCACATCCATAGTATAAAAATGCTAAATCCTTTCACTATTGTAAGCTGTGAGCCAGAACAAATGTTTGGGCCCTGGAGAAGCACATTTAAGATTTATAAAAGCAAAGTCAACTAATTTCATTGTGGGTCACTGTCCCTTGAACAATGACAGTTACCTCTTCCTCAAGTACATAGTTAGTTAAGCCTTGTTATGCAAAACAGATTTTATTTTTTTAAAAAGTTCTTGAGATAAACTCTGTGAGACTAGTGAGAATTTTGTTTGCAAATGATTTAGTCTTCTTAAAGGCAACTGGTAAACACAGGTAATATGGAGTTGACCCTTAAACACAAAGATTGGGGTGCTGACCCTCTGCATAACCGAAAATTGAACTTTCTCATCAGAACTGTATCTGTGGTTCTGCATCCACAGATTTAACCAACTGCACAGGTTGTGTGCACGTAGGCATGTGTGCTCAACTGTGCCCAACTCTTTGCCACCCCATGCACGATAATCCACCAGGCTCCTCTGTCCATGGAATTTTCCAGGTAAGAACACTGGAGTGGGTTGGCATTTCCTTCTTCAGCACGTGTTGTGTAGTACTGCTTATAAACAGACCTGCACAATACAAATGTGTATTCAAAGGTCCACCGAGTAGTGAAAAGCATGATTAGTGCACATCTTCTGTGGACTGAGGAGTCAGAAAATACTAAGGAGAGTATCAAATCACTTTGTTGGGACTTCTTGGCGGTCCACTGGTTAAGACTGTGCACTTCCAATGTGAGGGATGTGGGCTGGATCCCTGATTGGGGAACCAAGGCCCACAGGCCATGAAGCGCGGCCAAAAAGAAAAAAAATCACTTGTTATATACCTGAAATATATAATATTTTATGTCAAGTATACTTCAATTAAAAAAGAAAAAAATAATAAAAAATGAAATTAAAAAACCACCAAGGAAGGTATAAAGGAAGCAAATAATACAAGTCCCACCCTCAGGGATGGAAGAGATTTCTCTAATATGTAGAAATTTGCTCCCTAGGACTGGTTGAGTGATTGAAGACTGAAAAAAAGGGAGAAGTCACATTTCATTTTCTTAGAAATAAAGCAGATCCTTTGGAGTCATAGTCATAGGGAAAGCTTATATATATAACATCAAGAATGCAACTCATTCCCAAGTAAGAAAGGTGCCATAGGCTCTGTGACTTTCAGGTAATCAAGTAGCCTCATTTAACAGTCTAATGGGGTAGTTGGGGTCTTATTCTACTGTCATTTCTATCAGCTATACCTTGTCATTTGGTATCACTACATTAGGTCAGATTAAACAGAAATCAACCTCTCACTTTCTGCCAAAACCCTTATATCAAAGGTATTGATAGCCCGAAACAGAGTTATGTCCTAGCCAGAGATCACAAAATAACGAAAGCTCTCCTAAGTCTTAAAAACACTGTCATAATGATTCAGTTCATGTCATTTTTAACTTTCCTGAGATGATCCAATCTTGTTTAACCTAAAAACTGCCACGTATATTTGATTAAATAACGTTGTTACTTAGTTTAAGGTAACTGGGTCACATGGACAGGGTCAAAAGAGACAAATACTTTGGTGGACATTTAAAAAATATAACCATAGAGGGAATTCCCTGGTGGTCTAGCGGTTAGGACTCTGAGCTTTCACTGCCAAGGATGCAGGATCAATCCCTGGTTTGGGAACTAAGATCATGCAAGCCTCACAGCACAGCCAAAGAGAAAAAAAGAAAATAAAAAACTATATGTGTGTGTGTGTGTGTGTATATATATATATATGTATGTATGTTTATATATATGTATGTATGTTTATATACACACATAAACACACATATACATATATATAACCGGAGAAAAAGCCCATTAGTTCAGCTCCTTGTCCCCAGTGTGTCGGTTCTGGTGCTGAGAAATTGAGAGATAAGTCTTTTGTTTTAGTCACAGAAGGGCAAAGGAACAAGAAGCTGTGCTGGAGAGATGGACAGAGTCAAAGCTAAACAAATGTATGCCAGATAGATAAGATACACACAGGTATAAGAATTATTCACGCTTTTTCTTGGTTGTTTAAAACCTTTTTTATTTTTTTTTTTAGAATATTTATACTTACGCTTTTGTTGTTATCTACAACGTGGCTTTTAAAAAATGCCTGAGCCACTTTGTCGTTCTTGCCCCAGTATAATCATCTTAGAATTCCTTTTCCCTTGTCACTTTGACTTTGTGTGGCTTCTATAAAATGAGGATCCTGGAAAAGAACCCTTCCTGTGACCCTGGGAGATGAGGTGAGCAGGTCCCGGCTCAGCAGGACCTGACAGGTAAAACTAGCTGGATGGCAAATAGGCTATGATCACCTGGACCAAGGTATAGTTGTGCGCATGTCTTAAGGGTCGTGCTGACTCACCAGGAGAATAAGGATTATGTAGGTTGACCAGGGTGGGTGAGGTAGGAGGGTCCACAGGATTGTGTGGATTGCGGAAGGAGAGGCAGTATATAATATTTGTAGATTAAACATCTATGGTTCTATTAATAAAAAACAAAGACCTAGGTTTCTCAATTTTTTTAAAACTTATTAAGATTCAAGTCACTAATATGTTCATTCTTACGGTTTACAGTGAAAGTAAATGGCTATGGTGATGCAGAGATGACAGCTGAACTGCACCGGTATATTTAAGATTTTTAAATAAAATTCTGAGTTACTTGACCTTATAAAAATACATGTTGATATACTAAATACTCCACAAAGTTCTAGGATGGGGGATATTGTAAATGTAAAAATACATTTCTCTTGGATCAGCACCAAAAATATCGTTAGTTTTCTGTACAACCTCTGACAAGTTTTTCAATATAGACAAGTTAAAATGATTTGGTAAAAATCACAAACGCCATGGAAATCATTAAAGATAAATCCAAGCAACTTTCAAATACATTTGACATCAAGGTCCGGCAATTCACTTGGAGGGATAGTATCGTGAGTACCGCTGAATTACTGTCCTAAGACTTTTGATGTCAACTTTGTACAATGGGGATATTTCACATCTCACACAAAGCAGGCACTCGGACTTAGAAACTTAAGAAAATTATTAGAACCGTTATTAAGACTGAGGTGAACAATTTGTGCAACCTTCCACAATTTCAAAGAGGTAGTGATAGATACCAGTCCTCCTGGCGATGTCAAATGCTGTTTCCTCCAGGCTGTTCTTCAGACCTGGCTTGATGTAGCGGTTCATCAGGAGGAGCTCCAGGGTGTCTTTGCTGTCTCTATTCCCAGCGGCAAGGTGTAGGGGAGTCAGGAGGCCTTTCGTTTGGGCGTTGATATCTGCATCATGCTGCAGTAAGAAAGAAGCCACTCTGGCATTATTCCACTTACAGGCACTGTGCAGGGGTGTCCAGCCATCTACTGTCACTGCATGAACATCCGCCCCGTGTGCAATCAGCTCCCGGACCACGTCTAAGTGCCCATTGTAGGCTGCTCGGTGGAGCGGTGTGTACTTGTCTTCATCTCGAGTGTTCACATGGGTAGCCCTTTCTGAAAGCAGTCTCTGCACTGTGGTCAGCTGAGAATAAAACAGGAGATCTTTCACAAACCCAACATGAAACAAAACAGTAAACAACATGAAACGGTCTAGCAGTGTTAGATTTAATTAAGTTAAATGAAAACTTCCTTCTTAGTAGATGACTGTAAAATAAATGTAAGATTTCTTTGGGGAAGAGGACAACTGATTTAACAATGAACAAGTCAGTGTTAATTATAAATTCTTTTGGGTTTTTTCTTCCCTCATAAACTTGATTTTATGAACGTGATTCTCTGAAAACCAATCCATATGTTTACTCCTGGTCCAATCAAGGCTTACTGCACTAAAGCTACAGTTAGATGAACAATACAGGCTAGAATCATGTTTGATATGTTATGTTTCCTCTGCAAAGAAAACATAATAATGGAACATTATGTTCTGATCTTTCAGTAGTAGGATTATCACACCAATATGCATGGTGTATAAAACTTTAAAACATAAACTTTTATCAGTAGAAAACAATGCTAGCAAGGAAATCCAGAGATTAAGAAGCTCAATTCCTTCTAACTAAAATAACCTCAGACAACTGTTTTCATGAAGTTATATTTTTTCAGTTTGGTCTGAGGACAAAGCGAGCTTCAGGGACAGGTCCTTTGGCTTCCAATCTAGTAGTTTTTCTACTAAATTAAGGTTTCTTTTTTAACTGTTCTCTTCCTTTTTTTTTTTTTTTACCCGATTTTTTTCAGCAGCCCAAAGAAGCAATTTGCTTGGATCTTTTTCCATTTTTTTTTCTTGCAGTTGATACCACTCTTCAGTTTTTTCATCTTGCTCTTCATCGTCATCAGAATTCCCTATCCAGAGACTTTGGGTACCAGTGGGAATAAGGTGTCCATGTGTTTCCAACAGTTCAAGTTGGTTGAAGTGTTCAGAAAAGTCCAAGGAGTTCTCTGGGTCTGGTTTTTCATCATTTACTTTCTCTTTTTCCATTTTTACTACTATTTTAAATATAAATCATTTCAAACACCAGGATATAAATAATCTCTCCAGAGATGATTATGTCTGCTTTATTTTATTCATCAAGATCTGAAAACACAAACACAAAAATTAGGAGCAAACCAGTAATTGAGGCTTTATTAGTAGCATAAATAAGTCTTACCAACATATACAAATATAGTCTGTCTAAACTTTTTGGTGTTTATTAATACTCTTTACATTCATCAAATATTGGAGCTGACAGATTTCAGTTACTTTTATTTTTAATGGCCTAATAGTCATTTTTTATTGTTTTCTTCTAAGTCAGTAGTTATGACTCTGACTTATTTTGAATCTATTGGTTTAGATACTATGCTGTATTATACTAACAGCTGATTAATGCTTGAAGTTTTTAAATTATAACTAATACAATAAAAATGAGAACATTAGCCATTTTTATAAATGAGACACATAGAGGCTATAGAAAAGAAACAAAAATTTGTATTTCCTAAAAACTACTTCCAAGAATCAGAGATTCTTAGACATGGAATAGTCCCCAGAGGACACATGTCCCAATCTCTCATCAATGCAGATATCTTTACCATGACATCTATAATAATCATCTTCTTTCTACTTGAACAATTTCTGGCTTAGGAAAATTCACGGCTTTAAAAAGCAGTACTATTCACTGACAAGACAACTATTGTTCTTAGTTGGGTTCTTGTTGTGAAACAGGATTTTGGCTGTTATTCACTCCTTCATTCAAAAAGATGAAATAAACACCTGGCATGTGCCAGTCTCTTGGTGTTACATGCTTGTTCTTACTGGCTCAATCATGTCCAACTCTTTGTGACCCCCTGAACTGTAGCCTGGAAGGCTCTTTTGTTTAAGGGATTTCCCAGGCTAGAAATTCCTGGAGTGGGTTGCCATTTTCTTCTCCAGGGGATCTTTCCGATGCAGGGATCAAACCCATTTCTCTTTTGTCTCCTACACTGACAGGCAGGTTCTTTACCACTGCACCACTTTGGAAGCCCACCAGACTCTTGGTACTGGGATTCAATAATGTAAAAGATCCATGTCTTAACCTCATGAAGTTTACCATTTAGTCAGGAAGACTGGCAAAAAAGCATTAAGTACTATAGATAAGACTGTAACCAGATACAATGAATATACAGGAGGACCATAATTAACCCAGTCTTATGGGATTACCAAGGGCCTCCCTGGTAGCTCAGTGGTAAAGAATTTGTCTACCAATGCAGGAGACATGGGTTCAACCCCTGGGTTGGGAAGATGCCCTGGAGAAGGAAATGGCAACACATTCCAGTATTCTTGCCTGGAGAATCCCATGGACAGAGAAGTCTGGTGGGCTGTTCATGGGTTCGCAGAGTTGAATGCAATTTAGTGACTAAACTACTACCACCAAGGGATTACAGAAGGCTCCCTGAAGTAAATGACATTTATTCTGCTAGGTTGTCATAATAATTTATAAACAATATCAGCTTAAACAGTTATGCAGGGGGGCAGTCCCAAGACGGAGGAGGAACAGGATAGGAAGAGCACCTTCTCCTCTACAAATTCATCAAAAGATCATGTGAGCACTGAAAGACTGCCACAAAACAACTGCTGAACGCTGGTGGAGGATACCAGGCACCTAGATAGACAGCCCATTCTCTTCAAAAGGAGGTAGGAAAAAATATAAAAGACAAAAAGAGAGACAAAAGAGTTAGGGACGGAGACTGTCCTGGGGAGGGAGTCATGAAGGAGAAGTTTCCAAACACCAGGAAACCCCCTCACCAGTGGGTCTATGGGGAGTTTTAGAATCTCAGAGGGCAAGATAACCAGGAGGAAAAAATAAACCAAAACACACAGAATAGGTGCCTAACCACAACTCCCGGCAGAGAAGTAGCCCAGATGCTCACATCAGCCACCGGAGGCTGGAGAGGAAGGCACGGGCTGCATGCTTAAGGTAAGGACCGGGCCTGAATGCCCTGAGGACAATCTGAAGGAGCTAATGTGAGACAGCACCCCAAACTGTGGGATACCCAGAGAGAGAGAGAGAGAGAGAGAACTTTCCTGCCAAATGCTCTAACTTAATGCACAGCCTGGCCTGCTCACAGAGCAAAGGATTGAGTGATCACCAAAGGAGAACTAGCCAGCTGCATACAGTCCCCTCCCCGCCAGAGGCAGAGAAGCAGGTGGGCAACAGCCAGAGCCAGAAGGCACCGGGCTGCTCCGATCTCGGCCTCAGAGATCGGCATCTTCCACCAAACTGTGAGCAGGGCCCCAGTTGCTAACCACGTCTTCCTGGGATCCTGGATGGTTGACATCTGCCAGGAGGGTCATAGCCTGAGATCAGCTTCCCAGAGGAGACACATGGCACACCTGAGAGGTGATTAAGATGCATGGCCCACCTGGGACAGTGTGCTCCTCAAGCACTCGGTCGCCTGAGCTGCTCAGACCTGGGAA
Source organism: Oryx dammah (assembly GCF_014754425.2). Taxonomy (NCBI): domain Eukaryota; kingdom Metazoa; phylum Chordata; class Mammalia; order Artiodactyla; family Bovidae; genus Oryx; species Oryx dammah. The sequence continues at coordinate 1,305,992 of NW_024070201.1, read as the reverse complement.
GGGAACAAAACGCATGCCCACCAGAGTCTGTGCCCTTGTGGAGTGCCCGAGAACCTGAACCCGAGTGGATTAGACCTGGAAAGTGCATGAAACCCAGGGCCTGCTTTGGACAGTGCCCTGCAGAGCACCCTGCAGCCTGAGCAGTGTAGAACCAGAAAGCACAAGCCGTGAGCTTGGGCAAACCCAGTGTGGTCCATACACTGCAAACATTCCCCACACATGCCAGTGATGTTTGTTTGCAGGGTTCCTCCCTCCCCAAAACACAACTGAACAAGTGAGTGTAAATAAGTGACCACCTTTGCCCCCTTGTGTCAGGGCAGAAATTAGACACTGAAGAGACTTTCAAACAGAGGAAGCCAAAATAAACAAAGAATAGGGACTGGCTCTGGAAGTGACAGGTCCAACAGATTAAAACCCTGTAGTTAACATTGACTAAGCATTAGAGGGGGCCTATAGACCTTGAGACAGAGAAGGCAATGGCAACCCACTCCAGTACTCTTGCCTGACAAATCCCATGGACAGAGGAGCCTGGTGGGCTGCAGTCCATGGGGTCGTTAGGAGTCAGACACGACTGAGCGACTTCACTTTCACTTTTCACTTTCATGCACTTTAGAAGGAAATGGCAACCTACTCCAGTGTTCTTGCCTGGAGAATTCCAGGGATGGGAGAGCCTGGTGGGCTGCCATCTATGGGGTCGCACAGAGTCGGACATGACTGAAGTGACTTAGCAGCAGCAGCAGCAGCAGCACAGACCTTGAGAACAAGTACAAGCTGGAACAAGGAACTATGGGAAACTGAACTCACCCCACACTGCCCACAACAGCTCCAGAGAAATTCCTGAATATATTTTATATGATCACTTTTTAATTTTTTTTTAAATTTAAGTTCTTTACTACTTTAATTTTCACTTTTATAACCTACTATTACCTTGCAAAAAACAAGATCCTATTTTAAAAACAAATTTCATATATATATTTTTTATAATTTTTGTGATTCATTTTGTTTTGTATTTTTAATATTGTATTTTTGAGGGTCTAACCTCTACTCTATATTTTTAATCTTTGTTTCTTGGTATTTTTTTAAATCAACTTTGTACCTTTAAGAATCTAATCTTCAGTATCCATGTTCACTGAGGGTTGTGATTGCTGGCTTGATTGCTCTCTCCCGTTTTGACTCCCCCTCTTCTCGTTCTGGTCACTTCTATCTCCTTCCTCCTCTTCTCCATGGAACTCCATGAACCTCTCTGAGTGTTCCAGACTGTGGAGAGCACTTAGGGATTTGATTACTGGCTAGACAGCTCTCTCCTCTTTTGACTCCCCGTCTTCTCCTCCTGGTCACCTCTATCTCCCTTTTCCCTCTTCTCTTCTCTAAGTAACTCTGTGTACCTCTCTGGGTGTCCCTCACTGTGGAGAATCTTTTCACCATTACCCTTAATGTTTTATCATCAGTGCTGTATGGATGGAGAAGTCTTGAGGCTACTATAAGAATAAGACTGAAAGCCAGAGGCAGGAGGCTTAACTCCAAAACATGAGAACATCAGAAAACTCCTGATTCCAGGGACCATTAACAGACAAGAGCTCATCAAAAGCTTCCATACCTACACTGAAACTAAGCACCACCCAAGAGTCAAGTTCCAGAGCAAGACATACCATGCTAATTCTCCAACAATGCAGGAACATAGCCCTGGGCATTAAAAGACAGACTGCCCAAAGTCACACCAAACCCACAGACACCCCAAAACTCACTACTGTACACTTCATTGCACTCCAGATAGAAGACATCCAGCTTCACCCACCAGAACACACACACAAGCTCTCCTAACCAGAAAACCTTGACAAGCCACTAGTACAACCCCACCGACAGAGGAGGATCCACAATAAAGAGGAACCACAAACTTCCAGCCTACAAAAAGGACACCCCAAACACAGCAATCTAAACAAAATGAAAAGTCAGATAAATATTTAGCAGGTAAAGGAACATGATAAACATCCACTAAACCAAACAAAAAATGAGGAGATAGGGAGTCTATCTGAAAAAGAATTCAGAATAATGTCAGTCAAGATGCTCCAAAATCTTGAAAACAAAATTTTGAAAAAAAAAAAAAAAAGATTAGAGACAAGGATTAGGAAGATGTAAGAAATGTTCAACAAGGACCTAGAAGAAATAAAGAAGAGTCAGTCAATAATGAATAATGCAATAACTGAGACCAAAAGCACTCTGGAGGGAACCAATAGTAAAATAACTGAGGCAGAAGACAGGATAAGTGGAAGGTGGAAGGTGGAAGATAGAATGGTGGAAATAAATGAAGCACAGAAGAAAAAAGAAAACAGAATTAAAGAAATGAGGACCATATCAGAGGCCTCTGGGACAATGTTAAACACCCCAACATTTGAATCATATGAGTTCCAGAAGACGACAAAAAGAAAGGGCATGAGAAAATACTTGAGAAGATAACAGCTGAAAATGTCCCTAAAATGGGGAAGGAAATATTTACTCAAGTCCAAGAAACCCGGAGAGTCCCAAACAGGATAAACCCAAGGTGAAACACCCCAAGACACATATTAATCAAACTAACAAAGATCAAATACAAAGAACAAATATTAAAAGCAGCAAGGGAAAAACAACAAATAACACACAATGGGATCCCAATAAGGATAACAACTGATCTTTCAACAGAAACTCTTCAGGCTAGAAGGGAATGGCAGGACATACTTAAAGTGATGAAAGAGAAAAACCTACAGCCCAGATATCTATACCCAGCAAGGATCTCATTCAAACATGAAGGGGAAATCAAAAGCTTTACAGACAAGCAAAAACTGAGAGAATTCAGTACCACCAAACCCACTCTTCAATAAATGCTAAGGATATTCTCTAGACAGGAAACACAGAAAAGGTGTATAAACTCAAACCCAAAACAACAAAGTAAATGGCAACAGGATCATAAATTACCTTAAATGTAAATGGGTTGAATGCCCCAACCAATAGATGAACACTGGCTGAATGGATACAAAAATAAGACCCCTATATACGCTATCTAAGAGACCCACCTCAAAACAAGGGACACATACAGACTGAAAGTGAGAGGCTGGAAAAAGATATTTCACGTAAATGGAGACCAAAATAGAGCAGGAGCAGCAACCTCATATCAGATAAAAAAGTCTTTGAAATAAAAGCCATGAAAAGAGACAAAGAAGGACACTACATAATGATCAAAGGATCAATGCAAGAAGAAGATACAAAAATTAAAAATATATATGCACGCAACATAGGAGTAACTCAATACATAAGGCAAATGCTAACAGGTATGAAGGGTAACTTAACAGTAACACAACAATAGTGGAAGGCTTTAATACCCCACTCACACGTATGATCAACCAAAAGAAAATTAGCAAGGAAACACAAACTTTAAATAATACAATGGAGCAGTTAGCTCTAATTAATTTAACACAGATGACAATTATATCTACTACTGTGGGCAGGAATTCCTCAGAAGAAATGGAGTAGCCATCATGGTCAACAAAAAGGTCCGAAATGCAGTTCTTGGATGCAATCTCAAAAACTACAGAATGATCTCTGTTCGTCTCCAAGGCAAACCATTCAATAACACAGTTATCCAAGTCTATGCCCCAACCAGTAACGCTGAAGAAGCTGAAGTTGAACGGATCTATGAAGACCTACAAGACCTTTCAGAACTAACACCCAAAAAAGATGTCCTTTTCATTATAGGGGACTGGAATGCAAGAGTAGGAAGTCAAGAAACACCTGGAGTAATAGGCAAATTTGGCCTTGGAATGCGGAATGAAGCAGGGCAAAGACTAATAGAGTTTTGCCAAGAAAATGAACTGGTCATAGCAAACACCATTTTGCAACAACACAAGAGAAGACTCAACACATGGACATCACCAGATGGTCAACACCGAAATCAGATTGATTATATTCTTTGCAGCCAAAGATGGAGAAGCTGTATACAGTCAACAAAAACAAGACCAGGAGCTGACTGTGGCTCAGATCATGAATTTCTTATTACCAAATTCAGACTCAAATTGAAGAAAGTAGGGAAAACCGTTAGACCATTCAGGTATGACCTAAATCAAATCCCTTATGATTATACAGTGAAAGTGAGAAATAAATTTAAGGGCCTAGATCTGATAGAGTGCCTGATGAACTATGGAATGAGGTTCGTGACATTGTACAGGAGACAGAGATCAAGATCATCCCCATGGAAAAGAAATGCAAAAAAGCAAAATGGCTGTCTGGGGAGGCCTTACAAATAGCTGTGAAAAGAAGAGAGGAGAAAAGCAAAGGAGAAAAGGAAAGATATAAGCATCTGAATGCAGAGTTCCAAAGAATAGCGAGAAGAGATAAGAAAGCCTTCTTCAGCGATCAATGCAAAGAAATAGAGGAAAACAACAGAATGGGACAGACTAGAGATCTCTTCAAGAAAATTAGAGATACCAAGGGAACATTTCATGCAAAGATGGGCTCGATAAAGGACAGAAATGGTCTGGACCTAACAGAAGCAGAAGATATTAAGAAGAGGTGGCAAGAATACACAGAAGAACTGTACAAAAAAGATCTTAATGACCCAGATAACCATGATGGTGTGACCACTAATCTAGAGCCAGACATCCTGGAATGTGAAGTCAAGTGGGCCTTAGAAAGCATCACTACCTACAAAGCTACTGGAGGTGATGGAATTCTGGTGGAGCTCTTTCAAATCCTGAAAGATGATGCTGTGAAAGTGCTGCACTCAATATGCCAGCAAATTTGGAAAACTCAGCAGTGGCCACAGGACTGGAAAAGGTCAGTTTTCATTCCAATCCCAAAGAAAGGCAATGCCAAAGAATGCTCAAACTACCGTACAATTGCACTCATGTCACATGCTAGTAAAGTAATGCTCAAAATTCTCCAAGCCAGGCTTCAGCAATACGTGAACCGTGAACTTCCTGATGTTCAAGCTGGTTTTAGAAAAGGCAGAGGAACCAGAGATCAAATTGCCAACATCCACTGGATCATTGAAAAAGCAAGAGAGTTCCAGAAAAGCATCTATTTCTGCTTTATTGACTATGCCAAAGCCTTTGACTGTGTGGGTCACAATAAACGGTGGAAAATTCTGAAAGAGATGGGCATACCAGACCACCTGACCTGCCTCTTGAGAAATCTATATGCAGGTCAGGAAGCAACAGTTAGAACTGGACATGGAACAACAGACTGGTTCCAAATAGGAAAAGGAGTACGTCAAGGCTGTATATTGTCACCCTGCTTATTTAACTCATATGCAGAGTACATCATGAGAAACGCAGGGCTGGAAGAAACACAAGCTGGAATCAAGATTGCCAGGAGAAATATCAATAACCTCAGATATGCAGAGGACACCACCCTTATGGCAGAAAGTGAAGAGGAACTAAAAAGCCTCTTGATGAAAGTGAAAGAGGAGAGTGACAAAGTTGGCTTAAAGCTCAACAATCAGAAAACAAAGATCATGGCATCCGGTCCCATCACTTCATGGCAAATAGATGGGGAAACAGTGGAAACAGCGTCAGACTTTATTTTTGGGGGCTCCAAAATCACTGCAGATGGTGACTTCAGCCATGAATTTAAAAGACGCTTACTCCTTGGAATAAAAGTTATGACCAATCTAGATAGTATATTCAAAAGCAGAGACATTACTTTCCGACTAAAGTCCATCTAGTCAAGGCTATGGTTTTTCCTGTGGTCATGTATGGGTGTGAAATTTGGACTGTGAAGAAGGCTGAGCGCCGAAGAATTGATGCTTTTGAACTGTGGTGTTGGTGAAGACTCTTGAGAGTCCCTTGGACTGCAAGGAGATCCAACCAGTCCATTCTGAATTAAATCAGCCCTGGGATTTCTTTGGAAGGAATGATGCTAAAGCTGAGGCTCCAGTACTTTGGCCACCTCATGCGAAGTGTTGACTCATTGGAAAAGACTCTGATGGTGGGAGGGATTGGGGGCAGGAGGAGAAGGGGACGACAGAGGATGAGATGGCTGGATGGCATCACTGACTCGATGGATGTGAGTCTGAGTGAACTCCGGGAGTTGGTGATGGACAGGGAGGCCTGGTGTGCTGCAATTCATGGGGTCGCAAAGAGTCGGACACGACTGAGTGACTGAACTGAACTGATAGCAAAAATCCCACTGCAGTACTCTTGTCTGGCAAATCCCATGGATGGAGGGGCCTGGTAGGCTGCAGTCCATGGGTCGCTAGGAGTTGGACACAACTGAGCGACTTCACTTTCACTTTTCACTTTCATGCACTGGAGAAGGAAATGGCAACCCACTCCAGTGTTCTTGCCTGGAGAATCCCAGGGACGGGGGAGTCTGGTGGGCTGCCGTTTATGGGGTCGCGCAGAGTCAGACATGACTGAAGCAACTTAGCAGCAGTAGCATAGCAAAAATCAGCAAAAAGAAAAGCTGGTTCTTTGAGAAGATAAATAAAATAGACAAACCATTATCCAGACTCATCAAGTAAAAAAGGGAGAAGAATCAAATCAACAAAATTAGAACTGAAAATGGAGAAATCACAACAGATAACACAGAAATACAAAGGATCATAAGAGACTACTATCAGTAACTATATGACAATGAATAGGACAACTTGAAAGAAATGGATGAATTCTTAGAAAAGTATTACCTTCAAGAATTGAACCAGGAAGAAATAGAAAATCTTAACAGATACATCACAAGCACCGAAATGGAAGTGAAGTGAAGTCGCTCAGTCATGTTCGACTCTTTGCGACCCCGTGGACTGTAACCTACCAGGCTTCTCCGTCCATGGGATTTTCTAGGCAAAAATACTGGAGTGGCTTGCCATTTCCTTTTCCAGGGGATCTTCCCAAACCGGGGATTGAACATGGCTCTCCCACCTTGCAGACAAACGCTTTTTAACGTCTGAGCCACCAGGGAAGTAAAAAATCTTTCAACAAACAAAAGCACAGGTAAATTGTACCAAGAATTTAGAGAAAAGCTAACACCTATCCTATTCAAACTCTTCCAGAAAATTGCAGAGGAAGGTAATCTCCCAAATATTCTATGAGGCCACCATCACCCTAATACCAAAACCAAAAAAGATGACACAAAAAATAGAAAACTATAGGCCAATATCACTGATAAACATAGATGCAAAATGTTCACTGCAGCACTGTTTACAATAGCCAGGTCAGGGAAGCAACCTAGATGTCCATTGGCAGATGAATGGATAAGAAAGTTGTGGTACATATACATAACGGAATATTACTCAGCTATTGAAAAGAATGCATTTGAATCAGTTCTAATGAGGTGGATGAAACTGGAGCCTATTATACAGAGTGAAGTAAGACAGAAAGAAAAAACACCAATACAGTATATTAATGCATATATATGGAATTTAGAAAAATGGTAACAATGACCCCATATGCGAGACAGCAAAAGAGACACAGATGTAAAGAACAGACTTTTGGACTCTGTGGGAGAAGGCGAGGGTGGGATGATTTGAGAGAATAGCATTAAAACATGTATATTACCATATATGAAACAGAAGCCCAGTCCAAGTTTGAGGCATGAAACAGGGCACTGAAAGCTGGTGCACTGGGACAACCCAAAGGCATGGGGTGGGGAGGGTGGTGGGACAGGGGTTTGGGATTGGGGAACACATGTACATCTGTGGTGATTCATGTCAATGTATGGCAAAAACCACCACAATATTGTAAAGTAATTAGCCTCCAATTAAAATAAATTCATTAATTATAAAAAAGTTGTACAGCATATCAAAATTTAACCACTTGAAGAAAATGAGTATAATAGATATTTAAAAAATATTTCTCAGCTTCCTAATTATATTTGTTGAAATCTTTTTAGTCATTTAAGACTCTTCCCAGAAGTTGCCTCTCTTAAGTCTTTCTTGAGCCTGCATATTAGATCTCTAGTTTCTCCTGTTTCTTGGTGATACATACTGTCTTATCATTAATTTTATTCTTGTTTTAGCCTCTAAAAAGATTGTTAGCTTAAGGATAGGGACTATATTTAACTTACATTTATGTCCGACTTATATACACAAGCATTAAAAACATTTGCATAATTAACATGATTAAAGTGCCATCACTTGATTTTGCTTGGATTGGATTCTGAGAAATCTTAAGAGTTACTCTTAACTCCTAAGATATGGATTTCTTTATAGCTAATTTTCACGAGTTTTAATTGAATGAATCCTAATGCCTCAATGCAAAGAAATATAAGAAAACAATAGAATGGGAAAGACGAGAAATTTCTTCAAGAAAATTAGAGATAGCAAGGGAACATTTCATGCAAGGTCAGTTCAGTCACTCAGACATGTCCGACTCTGCAACCCCAGGAATCCCAGCACGCCAGGCCTCTCTGTCCATCACCAACTCCCGGAGTCTACCCAAAACCATGTCCATCAAGTCGGTGATGCCATCCAACCATCTCATTCTCTGTCGTCCCCTTCTCCTCCTGTCCTCAATCTTTCTCAGCATCAGGGTCTTTGCAAATGAGTCAGTTCTTTGCATCAGGTCGCCAAAATATTGGATTTTCAGCTTCAACATCAGTCCTTCCAATGAACACCCAGGACTGATCTCCTTTAGGATGGACTGGTTGGATCTCCTTGCAGTCCAAGGGACTCTCAAGAGTCTTCTCCAACACCACACTTCAGAAGCATCAACTCTTTGGTGCTCAGCTTTCTTTATAGTCCAACTCTCACATCCATACATGACCAGTGGAAAAAGATGCAAAGATGGGCTCAATAAAGGACAGAAATGGTAGGGACCTAACAGAAGCAGAAGATATTAAGAAGAGGTGGCTGTACAAAAAAGATCTTAGTGACCCAGATAATACAATGGTGTGATCACTCACCGAGAGCCAAATATCCAAGAATGTGAAGTCAAGCGGGCCTTAGGAACATCACTATGAACCAAGCTACTGGAGGTGATGGAATTCCAGTTGAGCTATTTCAAATGCTAAAGGATGATGCTGTGAAAGTGCTGCACTCTATATATCAACAAATTTGGAAAACTCAGCAGCGATCACAGGACTGGAAAAGGTTAGTTTTCATTGCAATCCCAAAGAAAGGCAAGGCCAAAGAATGCTCAAACTACTGCACAATTGCACTCATCTCACATGCTAGTAAAGTAATGCTTAAAATTCTCCAAGCCAGGCTTCAGCAATACCTGAACCGTGAACTCCCAGATGTTCAAGCTGGTTTTAGAAAAGGCAGAGGAATCAGAGATCAAATTGCCAACATCCACTGATCACTGAAAAAGCAAGAGAGTTCCAGAAAAACGTCTATTTCTGCTATATTGACTATGCCAAAGCCTTTGACTGTTTGGATCACAATAAACAGTGGAAAATTCTGAAAGAGATGGGAATACCAGACCACCTGACCTGCCTCTTGAGAAACCTGTATGCAGGTTCAGGAAGCAACAGTTCGAACTGGACATGGAACAACAGACTGGTTCCAAACAGGAAAAGAGTAAGTCAAGGCTGTATATTGTCACCCTGCTTATTTAACTTATATGCAGAGTACACCATGAGAAATGCAGGGCTGGAAGAAGCACAAGCTGGAATCAAGATTGCCGGGAGAAATATCACTAACCTCAGATATACAGATGACACCACCCTTATGGCAGAAAGTGAAGAGGAACTAAAAAGCCTCTTGATGAATGTGAAAGAAGAGTGACAAAGCTGGCTTAAAGCTCAACAGTCAGAAAACTAAGATCATGGCATCTGGTCCCATCACTTCATGGCAAATAGGGAAACAGTGGAAACCGTGGCTATTTTTGGGAGCTCCAAAATCACTGCATATGGTGATTGCAGCCATGAAATTAAAAGATGCTTACTCCTTGGAAGGAAAGTTATGACCAACCTAGACAGCATATTACAAAGCAGAGACATTACTTTGCCAACAAAGGTCCGTCTAGTCAAGGTTATGGTTTTTTCCAGTAGTCATGTACGGATGTGAGAGTTGGGACTATAAGGAATGCTGACTGCCAAAGAATTGATGCTTTTGAAATGTGGTGTTGGAGAAGACTCTTGAGAGTCCCTTGGACTGCAAGGAGATCCAACCAGTCCATCCTAAAGGAGATCAGTCCTGGGTATTCACTGGAAGGACTGATGTTGAAGCTGAAACTCCAATCCTTTGGCCACCTGATGCAAGAAGCTGACTTATTTGAAAAGACCCTGATGCTGAGAAAGATTGAGGGCAAGAGGAGAAGGGAATGACAGAGGATGAGATGTTTAGATGGCATTACCGACTCAATGGACATATGAGTTTTGGTAAACTCCGGGAGTTGGTGATGGACAGGGAGGCCTGGCATGCCGCAGTTCATTTGGTCGCAGAGTCGGACACGACTGAGCCACTGAACTGAACTCAATGCATCACTATATTTTAATAATAGTGCCAAGAGCATTAAAGTCCAGTTTAAATCTATCATTCATGACCAATACCTTCTCTGGACCTGTTACTTTGCACAATGCAGTGTTAGTCACTGAGTCATGGCCAACTCTTTGTGACCCCATTGACTGTAGCCCACAAGACACATTTGTCCGTGGAATTCTCCAGGCAAGAATACTGAAATGGGTTGCCTTTCCCTTCTCCAGAGGATCTTTCCCATGCAGGGATACTATCTGAGTCTCCTGCACTGCAGGCAGATTCTTTACCGTGAGTCACCAGGGAAGACCCTATGCACAAAAAAGGATTGCAGTAAAGAATTTTCTAAGATAGTTCTGTTTTTCAGATCAATCAGGAGACTCTATCAGAAAGGTTTTTATATTCTAATATTTTCACTTTTTTCTCAACCTATTCTCTGAAGCTTACAATGCAATATACCTCTATTCATTAAACACTTAATAAATACCAGTAAATAATGTAAAGTTCACATATTAATTACAGCATCCATAGTAACATTATTGGCGCTTCCCCTGGTGGCTCAGCAGTAAAGAATACACCTGCAATGCAGGAGACTCAGGAGAGGTGGGCTTGATCCCTAGGTCAGGATCTCCTGGCAGAGGGCATGGCAAATCCACTCCAGTATTCTTGCCTAGAGAATATCACGCAAGATACAGTTACAAAAGTCGAAAAGGACTTAAGCTACTGAGAGTGTAGGTACAGCACAGCAACATTATAGCACAGATCTTGTGCCCCTCCTCTCCTTTTTATAGAAACTCTTTTTAAAGTTTGAATTTACTGTTCCAGGCAAAATAAATTACATACAGAAATTTCTTAATTAATTTAAAAAGTCAAACTGTGGTGCATCTCCCTGATTCAAGATTTAAACAGTCGATCAAGATTTCTACTTGATGATATTGCAACAGGAGGAACTAGGTTATGTTTTTTAAAGATCACATTCCACAAACTATATCAACTCTTAAACAGCTCAGCGACAGGTGGAGCCATAAGCCCCATTAGACAGGCGAAGGCGCTGAAGTTTATAAAGATTAAAACAATTTTCAATGGAACTAAAGGCCCAGATTTTCTAATTCAAAAGTTTCACATTATTATTTTTTTAATGCACTGTCAGCACAAAGCAATACAGATGTGCTTAACCTGGGGTCCACGGAGACAATGAGACGCAGGGAAAGGCTTGTAAACTAGAGGCCGAATGTTCACTCTCTGAGGAGGGCAGTGAGAGAGAAGGCCACCAGTCCCGACCTCGGCACTGGCCGGTCACTTCACAGGCCCAGGAGGCGCGTCTGCGGCCTTCCAAACCACTAAGCCCGAAGAAACTGCTCCAGCCCTACCGAGGACCTACTTCGCAGCTGGATTTGCAGAGCTCACCAGGGGTCCACAGGGGCCCGCCCCTTTCGGTTCAGGCGCTCAAAGGTGGCGCCAAGCGACCAGGAAGTGTGACCCCAGACGAGAAAGGGCTACCCACCTGAGTCGGAAAATCGCCGCCGGGAACCTCGCTTCCGGGTTCTGTGTCGTCGGCTACTCAGGATTGGCTCTTGTACGAGGGCGGGGCCTCGCTGCAACTTTTCTTGCAACCTCGCGGCACTCGACAGCCAATGAGAGGGGGTGAGGCGCTTTCGTCATCAATGAGGTATCGCGAGAGAAGGAGAAGCTGTGACTCTCCCGCCTAATTCAGGTTTACCAACAAGCGGGTTCTGAGACGCCATCCCGGGCGGTGCTGTTGCTCTTCTTGTCGCGATTGTCCCTCCTTCTTCCCGGGTAAAAGCCAGCCTCGGGTCCTCAGGGTGGGGCTGTGGAGAGTCCAGGTGTGGGATAATTTGCGAGTTGCTTCCTCTGTCTGTGGCGTAGCGGGCGGAAGCCCAGAGAGGACTGACTGGGGGAAGAATGGGCCGAGTAGGCTCGGGAGGAGCTTGGAGGTTCCGCGAGTTCTGTGGTGCGGGCGCGCTGAGGTTTGGGATCCTCACCGAACCGGCGATCTTGGCGTGGGAGGGGTCGTTCCACGGTGGCAGCCTCTCCTCCTCAAAAGTGAAAGTGAAAGTAAACTCGCTCAGTAGTGTCCGACTCTGCGACCCCGTATGCTGCATCCCACTAGGCTCCTCCTGCTATTTTCCTTCAACGACGTGTTTTGTTTATTGAAACGTGGACCCCTTATCCTTTCAAAAGTAGCCCGTGTCTTTAAAATAATTCTGTTTAAGCAGGAAATACAGGATCTCCTTAGGCTCCAGAGTAGCCCTTGCATGCAACTTAAACATTTCTGTTCAGTTATTTGTGTGCTAAACCGGAAGTATTGTGTGAGTCTTTTGCCCATTCATTTAACAAACATTAGCTTCCCACAGCGCACGCAAAAGGAGCTAGGAGAGTTTAATTATAGTGGTAAAAAAGGAGTGGCACTGGAGACACGCTATTTTTTTGTTGTTGTTAACATTAAAAATAAAAATATAGTAGGTGCTTAAGTGAAAATGAGACTCTTCTAAAATTGCCAGTCTGCATTTTAAAAATATGTTTTAAATAAAATTTTGTTTTAGAATTTGGAATCGAGTGAGTTTTCTGACCTATTTGAGCACCGGACCCAAGGGTACTTGGAGAGGGAACTGGTCTCGGAGGAGGTGGACTGACCATAGAAATGAGTCCTGCGGATGCCCTGTAAGCGCCTTTCTTTCGAAATATTTGTTGGTTTGGGTTTCTATCAAATAGCCTATCGACTATGATCACCGTAAAAGAAAACTTGTTTAGTAAATAAAGAGCTTGCATGAACACAAGTGTTGGTCGTTACAAAAAGTATTTGGAATGGTTAACAATTCATACTGTATGTTTATTAATTAAAGATAATATGCAGCTGTAGATTGGGATTTTGCAGTAGATTGGCATATTGCTGTATAAATTTATGTCCTTAGGTTTTTGTCTTAAACTATTGAAGCTATAAATATTCTTGAACTAAGTCTTTCTAGCTAATGCAAGTCTTTTAGAGCACACTTTTAGAGGGATAAATTGCCCTAGTACTGAATAAATTGCAAATGAATCTGACTAAAATGAAAATAAAAGAACTAGGAAAAGAAATGTGGGAAAAGCTTCCAACTTGGAGTCTTTCATCCTGGTTTTAATTTCTTGATTAGTATTGTTAGACCCTGAGCAAGTTAGCAAGCCTTTAAACTTCACCTCAATTTCTTCATTTGTATCATCAAGTTAAAATGACTCTCAGATAAATTGTCATATTTAAATGAAAAAACTCAAGTGAAAATACTTTAGAAATTGCTGTGGAAGTCTGGATAGTAATGTGATTTGAAAGTATTCTGATTTAATCTGTATGTATATAGCCTCAGAACTGTGCATATCATTTTGAAGTTTCTGAAGAGACATCTTTTCTGGAGAATTCTGTGTATAAAGATTTGAAGTTTAGAGATATATAAAAGTTGGTTTTTAAGTTTGTATGTTTTAGTGAAAACAGCCTGAATTTTAATCCTGGCTTTTAGTACCATTTCTGCCATTCTGTTTCATGATAAAGGTATTTAGCCTTCTGGTTTTTCAGAAACAATAATACTTAACCTCTTTACATGAGAGAGTTGAGATGAGATCAGAGATACCAAAGTATTTTAAAGACAGTTAAAAAGTCACATTACGTTTAAGAGAGTGTTAATAACTATCATATTGCTGCTTCACATGACAGTATTGAATCTTTGGGGTACTACCAGATTTAAATGGCATTGTAAACTTGGCCAAATTGGTTAGTGGGAAGCTAACTTTGTATGGAGAGTAGTCAAGCAGGGACCTGGATGTAAGTTACCAGCTTATTAGAATAGAAATCTACTTATAAAATAAGAGGAGTGCTTTTTAAATTAACTAGTTAATTCTAATTTTCCTGGAAAAGTACAAAATAGATAAATAGCAAATTTAGATACTGGGATCAAATTCTCTTAGATTTTTGCTGTGGAACAGAGTAGGAAAATAAACTTTCAAATCCAGGTTACATGAGTGTATAAAACTGCTTGTAACACGGTTATATGTTGAAGCAGTTACAGAGCCTTTTAAAAAGTGTGTATATATTCTACATTGTATTAGTGGTAGGAAGATTGTGATGTTAATAAACTAGTGAATGCTTCAAATTTTCAGATCTTGTTTAGAGCTGGAAAAATGATTTTATTTCATAATTGCTATTTATGGATTTAATTTCGATTTTTTTTTTTTAGATTTAGTTTAGTTTAGATGTTCAGTTTGCTTGAACATTCTTTCAATGAATTATATTGAAGTGTTTCTTCTTTTTAAATACAGCGATGATGAAAACACATTTAAAATCTTGGTTGCAACGGATATTCATCTGGGATTTATGGAAAAAGATGCTGTGAGAGGAAATGATACATTTGTAACACTTGATGAAATTTTAAGACTTGCCCAGGAAAATGATGTGAGTTTGGTTTGCATTTTTGCAGTTTCTACCAAGTTCCTGTACTTACTGTTTTTCCTTTTAGAGTTTTGTTTTATATATTCTTGTGCTCAAATTGCCTGCTAAAATATAAGTATGCTAAAAATCCAAATCAGATTTCGTGTGCGTTATTCCTTGAATTCAAGTAGGAGTGACTTTCGTAAATAGTCTGTAAAATTTTATGGAAATTGATGAAGTGTTTACTGAGTGCAGCATGTTTCTATTTGAACTGTAAAGATGACTGTCTAGTTTCTGCTTTCAAAGAACATACAGCAGGCAAATCAGTATGTAAGATAAGATAAAATGTCTAAATGCTCAGATGAAAGGCCATATGTGATAAGAGCCATAAGAAAATTATAAATAGCATTTCCTGGGAGATTAGAGGTAGAAGAGATCACATTTAGAATAGGACAGTGAGATGAGATAAATTAAGTGGCATTTAACTTGGGCTTGGAACAGATATAGCAGCTGTGTTGGCTCACTGATGGGTCTTGTTTGAGAAAGAGGGCTGAAAAACTAGAAATGTGGTTTGAGCTTCAGTGAGAGCTTCAAATGCCAGATTGAGGAGTTTGTACCCAATTACTAGAAAGTCTAGAAGGAAGTCAAAATAAGTTTGAGGCTTTTTTAAAGTGGTGGCTTGCAATGGAAAAAAGGAAGTGAATACAAGAACTATTACAAAAATAGGCTTTGCATACTTTGATTGGGAGATGCAGATGAGGGAGAAGGGATGACAGTATCTCTGAAGTGTGTTAAGTTTGGATAATGGTGGTACCGGGAGTAGAAGTAGGTTTTAAATAAGGCAGATTTCTTTCTTATTTTCACACTTCCTTATTACATACTTCATTATATGGGAAGGTGATGAATTTTGATTTAGGCCATTTGAGTTGGAGGTTCCAATAGGATATTCAAGGAACCCTTCCGGCAGACAGATAAAATGTCCATCTAGAGCCCAGAAGACAACTGGGGAATAAACATAAATTCGAGTGACTTGCAAACTATTATCTTCAACTTTTCCTCAGAGTTCTGTTCAGTTTTTCTGCAAGTCCTTTAGTTCATATTTCTAAATATTTATGAGTGGAACCTCCCCACTATTTTCTGCCTTTGTGTCTATAAACTTAATTTAAAACTTCTATCTTATTTTGCCGAACTACATTAGTTCACCTTAGTGAAGTCGCTCAGTCGTGCAGACGCTTTACCATCTGAGCCACCAGGGAAGTCACATTAGTAGGTCACCTTAGGGTTTTTTTTTTTTTTCTTTTTTACAGCATAGCAGACAGAGTGAACTTATAAAATCATAAATCAGATCGTGGCACTCTGGTGCTTCAAAATCTAAGTGGCCTTCCATTAAATCTAGAGTAAAAATTAAACTACAAAGTTCAATATGATCTGGCCCCTACTAGAAGACTTCATTTCCTTTGACTCCTGGTGCTTGGCTTGTGCTCCATCTACACCAGAGTGTGTGTTCTACTCTGGGACCTCTGTGTGTCTGGTTCTCTTCCTGCTCCGAGCATCTTGATTTAGTCAGGGTTTACTTCTCAATTCAAGTTTTATCTTTTTGGAGAGGTCTTCCCTGATAACTCCAAACAGTCTTACCACATTACTCATTCATTTTTTCATAGCACCATCTGAAATAATTTATTGGATTGTCTACTTGTTTATTTTCTTCTCCACTGGAAGATAAATTACATGAGAATGAAGATTCTTTTCTGTTTGCTCATGTGTATCCTAGTACGGTGAAAGGATCTGCCAAGCGGGAGGCACTCTCATAAATGTGTTCATGAATGAGGGAATGTCTAGTATTGTCTTCTTTTACCCTGAAGGCAGAGAAATTAACAGTCAAAGGAGGTTTGCTTCCTGCTAGAGAATCCTGTGTCCTTTTCTATGCTTAGGTGGTAAAGAACTATGTCTTTTCCTGAGCGCAAGCTTTTTTTTTTCCTTCACTGTGTCATTTCCTTTCCTTCTGCTTCCTCTCCCTGCACTCTTTAATCCTAACTGTCCTCTTCTGCCCACAGCCCCAAGCTGGTACCTCCAAATGCATGTTATATTTACTTTCCCCCATCTTTTGTGTCCACTTCTTACTGAAGTCTAAATTCTTCCTGATTATTAAGTCCTCTATATTGTGGGCAATGGCACCCCACTCCAGTACTCTTGCCTGGAAAATCCCATGGACGGAGGAGCCTGGTAGGCTGCAGTCCATGGAGTCGATAAGAGTTGGACACAACTGAGCGACTTCACTTTCACTTTCATGCATTGAGGAAGGAAATGGCAACCCCCTCCAGGATTCTTGCCTGGAGAATCCCAGGGACGGGGGAGCCTGGTGGGCTGCCGTCTATGGGGCCGCACAGAGTTGGACACGACTGAAGCAACTTAGCAGCAGCAGTAGCAGCAGCCTTCTAACCAGCCTTATCTCTACTTTTTAGTTCTATCAGCCTAATCTACTCTCTAGTTCTTCAGAGTCTTTTTTTTTTTAACTTTTAATTTTGGAACAATATCAGTTTTAAGAGACATTGCAAGAATAGTACAGATAACTTCTTACCCTTCACTGAGATTTTCCCACACTGAGTGTGTGTGTGTGTATGTGTGTGTGTGTGAATATGTATTTGTGTCTTAATCGCTCAGTTGGATCCAACTATTTTGACCCCATGGACTGTAGTCCCAGGCTTCTCTATCCATGGGGTTCTCCAGGCAAGAATACTGGAGTGGGCTGCCATTCCCTTCTCCAGGGCATCTTCCTGACCCAGGGATCAAACCAGGGTCTCCTGCATTGCAGGGAGAAACTTTACCATCTGAGCCACCAGGGATGCCCTTCCTATACTTTTACATTTAATTTATCCTCTTTCTCTCCATACATACACACATAGACAGACACACTTTTTCTGAACCATTTGAGAGTAAATTGCATGTGTAACCAGAGTGCACTTGTCAAAACCAGGGAAACTGATGTTTCTCCAGTACTGTCATGCAATTCTAAGATGCTGCCAGTTTTCCCCACAACAAATGTCATTGCAGTTTGGGGGCAGGTCAGTGCTGTTAGATCCCAGCCCAGGATTACATTTCACGTTTAGTTGTCATGTCTCTTTAGTCTCTTATAATCTGGGACATTTCCTCAGTCTGCCTTGTCTTTCATGACTCTGGCTTTTTTTTTTTTTTTTTTTTTAACAAAGTTGTGATAGTTTAGATCAATAGTGAAGGGACTCAATGTATCCCCTCTGCCCCAGAGTCCTCTGGTGGCTCAGATGGTAAAGAATTTGCCTGCAGTGCAGGAAACCTGGGTTCTATCCCTGGGTCAGAAAGATCCCCTGGAGAAGGAAATGGCAACCCACTCCAGTATTCTTGTCTGAGAAATCCCATGGACAGAGGAGCCTGGCAGGCTACAGTCCACGGGGTCACAAAGAGTCAGACACTGAGCACCACGTGCTCTCCCCAAACTCCCCTCCTGTCTAGGCTGCCATATAACTTTGAGCAGAGTTCCCTATTCTATGTGGTAGGTCCTTGTTGGTTATCCATTTTAAATATAACAGGGTGTCCATGCCATCTCAAACTCTCTTAACTGTCCTTTCCCCCTATCCTTAACCCCTGGCAACCATACGTTTGTTCTCCAAGCATGACCTTGACATTTTTGAAGGGTCATAGGTAATTATTTTTGCAGAGTATTCCTCGATTGGATATGTCTGACACTTCCTCATGAGTAGATTCATGTAGGGCAGGAATACCTCAGAAGCAAGTTGTGTTCTCAGTGATCACTAGAGTCAGAAACCAGTTTTTAAAGATATTAAAACATTTTTTTTGCTCTTGATAACATAAAACATACCACCCTAACCATTTTTAAGGATTCGGTTGAGTAGTATTAAGCACATTTGTATCTTGGAGTAACCAACCTCCAAAATTCTTTTAAACAACTCTTTCCCTTCCCCTCCCTTATAAAAATGTTTACTTAAGTTGTCTTTTCTATGGCTTTGATTGTGATCTTTTTTTTCCTTTGCTCAAATCATGTTTAGTTTTGAAGACCTAGCTTAAATTTTAATTGTAGTCTCGCTGACTAGTGTAGGGGCCAGAAATCTTTTCCTTCTTCCCTTCTAGGTTCTCTGACTTGTCTGATAATTAAGTTAACATAAGACAGATAAGGGCTTCCCAGGTGGCACTAGTGATAAAGAACTCACCTGCCAATGCAGGAGACATGAGATGTGGGAAGCTCCCCTGGAGAAGGGCACAGCAACCCATTCCAGTGTTCTTACCAGGAGAATCCCATGGACACAGGAGCCTGGTGGGCTATGATCCATAGGGTAGCAAAGAGTCGAAAACGACTGAAACAATTTAGCATGCATGCAAGACAGATTAATAGACTAAAAAATTGCATATGTGCATTGTTATTTAGTCACTCAAGTAGTGTCCAATTCTTTGTGACCCCACAGACTATAGCCCGCCAGGCTCATCTGTCCATGGTATTTCCCATGCAGGAGCCCCACAAAAATATGAGACACCCAGCAGTGAGGTAATGGAGGCTTATCTGCCATCCTGATCTAAGGAGAAGGGGAAAGGGAGTCTGGGGCTTTAAAGGGGAGGAAGACAGTGCATAGGAAGATGGGAAGAGCAGATGATTGTTAAACAAGTGTATGCTGTGCCATGCCCTGTGATGAGTCTTTCTGATACCAGAGATTATCTCTGGTAATAGCTCTTCTCCTGGTACATACCTCTGTCTAAATTCAGAGTCTGACTTATGTTTAGATGCATAGCAGTTTTTCTCTCCCACTGGATTTTAAATAGAATAGGGGTCATATTTTATTCATCATACTCAGTATGAGGTATGGTACATTGTATTCAGTGAGAGCAGGGACGAGATCTGTTTTGTAGATTGCTATTTCCTGAGCTGTCACTGCCTATAGGAAGTCTAAATAATTGTTGAATGAATCAAGTGAGTAATTTGGATTGAATCAGCTCTTCCTTGCATGTTGTCGTTTAGTTACAAAGTTGTCTCTGACTCTTTGTGACCCCATAGACTGTAGTGCACAAGGCTCCTCTGTCCATGGGATTTCCCAAGCAAGAATACTGGAGTGGGTTGCCAATTCCTTCTCCAGCGGATCTTCCTGACCCAGGTATCAAAGCTGGGTCTCCTGCTTGGCAGACAGATTCTTTACCACTGAACCATTCAGTTCAGTTCAGTTCAGTCGCTCAGTTGTGTCCGACTCTTTGCGACCCCATGAATTGCAGCACACCACGCCTCCCTGTCCATCACCAACTCCCTGAGTTCACTCAGACTCACGCCCATTGAGTCAGTGATGCCATCCAACCATCTCATCCTCTGTCGTACCCTTCTCCTCCTGCCCCCAATCCCTCCCAGCATCAGAGTCTTTTCCAATGAGTCAACTCTTCGCATGAGGCGGCCCAAGTACTGGAGTTTCAGCTTTAGCGTCATTCCTTCCAAAGAAATCCCAGGGCTGATCTCCTTCAGAATGGACTGGTTGGATCTCCTTGCTGTCCAAGGGACTCTCAAGAGTCTTCTCCAACACCATAGTTCAAAAGCATCAATTCTTTGGCACTCAGCCTTCTTTACAGTCCAACTCTCACATCCATACATGACCACAGGAAAAACCATAGCCTTGACTAGGCGGACCTTAGTTGGCAAAGTAATATCTCTGCTTTTGAATATGCTATCTAGATTGGTCATAACTTTTCTTCCAGGGAGTAAGCCTCTTTTAATTTCATGGCTGCAGTCACCATCTGCAGTGATTTTGGAGCTCCCCAAAATAAAGTCTGACACTGTTTCCACTGTTTCCCCATCTATTTCTCATGAAGTGATGGGACCAGATGCCATGATCTTCATTTTCTGAATGTTGAGCTTTAAGCCAACTTTTTCGCTCTCCTCTTTTACTGTCATCAAGAGGCTTTTTAGTTCCTCTTCACTTTCTGCCATAAGGGTGGTGTCATCTGCATATCTGAGGTTATTGATATTTCTCCTGGCAATCTTGATTCCAGCTTGTGTTTCTTCCAGTCCAGCATTTCTCGTGATGTACTCTAGATTTTATTAAAGTACAAAGTTTATGTTTGATTTGCATAACTTTAAAAAAAGAAATCACTTCTGGTAGCATGAGTTAGAGACTTGGTATAGTAATTTGAAGATGGCTTTTTGAAGGTGGCCTGGGAACCTAAGTGGGAGTCAGATTAGTAACCAGATTGGAAGGGCCTTTAAATGAATAAAATATGAAAGTTTAAATCTCCACATGTAATGGTATCTTTTATAAAAATTTTTTCTCTCTTTGGTCTATAGTTTTAAAAATTTTACCTGTAAAACATACTAATTTTCACACTATTTTTTGTTGATTAGGTGGATTTTATTTTGTTAGGTGGTGATCTTTTTCATGAAAATAAACCCTCAAGAAAAACATTACATACCTGCCTCGAGTTACTAAGAAAATATTGTATGGGGGATCGTGCTGTACAGTTTGAAATTCTCAGCGACCAGTCAGTTAACTTTGGTTTTAGTAAGTAAGTATATTTAAATGCTTCAGTGAATGTTTCCTTGTGTCTGTGATATGTAACATTTCCTATGTAGGATGCATGAATACATAAACAGTTAGTCATCTTCTCTTCAGTATAAGCTATTTCCTTGGCAGTTGTAGTTCTTTGAATTTTCTGTACATTATTGTATTAATTTGTATTTCCCTAATTAATAGATTGAGTAACTTCTCAGATTTTTATTGTACTTTTGGGATCTCTGTTCATATCCTTTGTCCATTTAAAAAATTTGGATTTTTTTTTTTTTTTTTTGCTTTTCATGTTGAATTTGCAGGAGCTATTTATATATTCTACATATCAAGCCTTTGTTACGCATATATATATATTTTTTCCCAATCAATAATTGTCTTTGACTGTTCACAGGACCTTTTGATGACAGAAATACTTAATTTTGATGTTCATAGTAAAATATATGACATATCTGAGCAACTTCACTTTCACTTTTCACTTTCATGCATTGGAGAAGGAAATGGCAACCCACTCCAGTATTCTTGTCTGGAGAATCCCACGGACAGGGGAGCCTGGTAGGCTGCCGTCTATGGGGTTGCAGAGTTGGACGTGGCTGAAGCGACGCAGCAGCAGCAGTCAAATATGTTGTTCTTTAAGATTTGTGCTTTTGGGACTTATTGACAATATATACCTAGAAGCCCAGGTCATAAAGGTATGTCGTTTTCCTTATACATTGAGCAGGTACCACACTGCTTTCAGTTAAAATGATCTCAGCGTTGTCTTCTGCCTGTGCCAGTGTCTGGGTCTTTTCCTGAAAGACACTGACAGTCTTGAAGTGTACTGGTCAGATATTTTGTAGAATGTCTCTCAATTTGGATTTTCTCATGATTAGACTAGGGTTATTGGTTTGGGGGAAAGAATATTCCTTATAGGTGAATTGCCCTTCTCATAGCTTGTTAGTAATATATGTCATCAATATGACCTGAGCTGGTGACATTAACCCTGATCACTTGGTTAAGATAGTGTCTTACAGGTTTCTCCACTATCAACTTAATATTTTTCTCTTTCCATTCACTATTTTGTAGAAGTGAATCTCCAAGTCCAGCCCACATTCAAAGAGAGGGAGTGACGTTTTGCTTCTTGGAGAGAGAAAAGAGTGTCAAAGAATTTATGGGCATGTTAAAGCTACCACTTACTAAAATCAGTAAACTTTTAGGAGAGGCTCTACAACTATTTTCTTTCTCTTTAATGTTTGTCCAGTAATTTTAGCATTTGCCAGTGGTTCTTGCCTGCAGCTATTGTAACTATAGTGTCCGCATGGTGATTTCCTGTTTCCCACATTCTTTCTGCCATTTATTAATTGGAATTGTTCCATAAAGATTTGTCCCTTGTCCCCCATTTGTTTTATTTATTTATTCAGTTGTCTATATTAGTAGGAACTTATTAAATCATTTATATCAATATGAACCCATTTTTTTCCTTTGAATTGTAATTTAACATTATTTTGATAATCTGTTTTGTTGCTCAAATAAATTGTTCCAGCTTTACCATTGGACACTCTTTCAGACGGGCTCTTGTGTCCTGTCAACATACGCTAATCTTTTTTTCCCATCTTTCCTACTTTTTGGCATTGGAAGATGCTCCAGGCTAATTCTGTATTTTCCCAAGCTTTATATATATGTAAAAATGTGTGCATATGTATATGTGTGTGTGTGTATATATGTATACACGCACACACACATATATATATATAAAGTAACCCATGAAAACAGACATCAGTTCAGTTGCTCAGTCATGTCTCTGACTCTTTGCGATCCCATGGACTGCAGCACGCCAGGCCTCCCTGTCCATTACCAGCTCCTGCAGCCTACTCAAACTCATGTCCATCATGTTAGTGATGCCATCCAACCATCTCATCCTCTGTCGTCCCATTCTCCTCCTGCCTTCAATCTTTTCGAGCATCGGTCTTTTCCAATGAGTCAGTTCTTCCCATTAGGTGGCCAAAGTATTGGAGTTTCATCTTTAGCGTCAGTCCTTCCAATGAATACTCAGGACTGATTTCCTTTAGGATAGACTGGTTGGATCTCCTTGCAGTCCAACGGACTCTCAAGAGTCTTCTACAACATCATAGTTCCAAAGCATCAATTCTTTGGCACTCAGCTTTCTTTATGGTCCAATTCTCAAATCCATACATGACTACTGGAAAAGCCATAGCTTTGACTAGATGGATCTTTGTTGGAAAAGTAATGTCTCTGCTTTTTAATATACTGTCTAGGGTGGTCATAACTTTTCTTCCAAGGAGCAAGTGTCTTTTAAATTCATGGCTATAGTCACCATCTGGAGTGATTTTGGAGCCCCCCAAAATGAATTCTGTCACTGTTTCCACTGTTTACCCCTCTATTAGTTTTCTGAGTGTTAAGTTTTAAGCCAGCTTTTTCACTTTCATCAAGAGGCTCTTTAGTTCATCTTTGCTTTCTGCCATAAGTGTGGTGTCATCTGCATATCTGAGGTTAGTGATATTTCTCCCAGCAATCTTGATTCCAGCTTATGCTTTATCCAGTCCAGCATTTCTCATGATATACTCTGCCTAGAATTTAAATAAGCAGGGTGACAATATACAGCCTTGATGAAGTTCTTTCCCGATTTGGAACCACTCTGTTGTTCCATGTCTGGTTCTAACTGTTGCTTCTTGACCTTCATACAGATTTCTCAGGAGACAGGATAGGTGGTCTGGTATTCCCAACTTTATGAATTTTCCACAATTTGTTGTGATCCACACACTCAAAGGCTTTGATGTAGTCAATAAAGCAGAGTATATGCTTATCTGGAACTCTCTTGCTTTTTCGATGATCTAAAAGATGTTGGCAATTTGATCTCTAGTTCCTCTACCTTTTCTAAACCCAGCTTGAACATCTGGAAGTTCACGGTTCACGTACTGCTAAAGCCAGCTTGGAGAATTTTGAGCATTACTTTACTAGCGTGTGAGATGAATGCAGTTGTGTGGTAGTTTAAGCATTCTTTGGCATTGCTTTTCTTTGGGATTGGAATGAAAACTGACCTTTTCCAGTCCTATGGCCGTATTGAGTGCAGTACTTTCACAGCATCATCTTTTAGGATTTGAAATAGCTCAACTGGAATTCCATCACCTCCTCTAGCTTTGTTTGTAGTGATGCTTCCTAAGGCCCACTTGACTTCATATTCTAGGATGTCTGGCTCTAGGTGAGTGTCACACCACTGTGATTATTTGAAGATCATTTTTGTATAGTTCTTCTGTGTATTCTTGCCACCTCTTCTTAATATCTTTTGTTTCTGTTAGGTCCACACCATTTCTGTCCTTTATTGAGCCCATTTTTGCATGAAATGTTCCCTGGTATCTCTGCTTTTCCTGAAGAGATCTCTAGTCTTTCCCATTCTGTTGTTTTTCCTCTATTTGTTTGCACTGATTACTGAGGAAGGCTTTCTTATCTTTCCTTGCTATTCTTTGGAAGTCTGCATTCAAATGGGTATATCTTTCCTTTTTTCCTTTGCCTTTCGCTTCTCTGCTTTTCACAGCTATTTCTATTCTTATTTCTTACCTATTTGTGTATAAATATATTTTAAAAAGGAGTTTATATTGGGAGGTAAATTTTTGGAGATTTTTGTATGTAAGAAGATGAGTACTTTTAACTTTGGATTGATAATTTGGCTGGGTTTAGAATTGGATTTCGAAAGATTCTTACATATGTCCTTGTTTTAAAAAATTCTAATCACTTGTTAAAGAGATTGTGTTTTCTCCATTGTATATTCTTGCCTCCTTTATCAAAGATAAGGTGTCCATAGGTGCGTGGATTTATCTCTGGGCTTTCTATTTTGTTCCAGTGATCTATATTTCTGTCTTTGTGCCAGTACCATACTGTCTTGATGACTGTAGCTTTGTAGTATAGCTTGAAGTCAGGCAGGTTGATTCCTCCAGTTCCATTCTTTCTCAAGTTTGCTTTGGCTATTTGAGGTTGTTTGTATTTCCATACAAATTATGAAATTATTTGTTCTAGTTCTTTGAAAAATACCATTGGTATCTTGATAGGGATTGCACTGAATCTATAGATTGCTTTGGATACTATACTCATTTTCACTATATTGATTGCTCCAATCCATGAACATGGTATATTTTTCCATCTATTTTAGTGCTGTTTGATTTCTTTCATCCCACACCAGTATTCTTACCTGAGAAATCCCATGACAGAGGAGCCTGGTGGGCTACATTCCATGAGGTTGCAAGAGAGTTGGACATGACTTATCAGCTAAACAACAGTAGCATATGTTTTCAAACCTTCTTTCCCGTTCTCTTTCTGAAAATTATATCTTACCCACTTTTTAGTATCCCCTATAACTTTATTTCTTTGTACTACATTTTGGATAATTTTCTGTTCCAGTTTACTAGTTCATGTAGAAAAATAGAACAAAAAAAAATAGAGAAACTCTGAAAAAGAGGACTACTAAGTAGTGTTTAGCTCAGTTCAGTCTCTATCAAAATTCCAGTGGTAGCTTTCACAGAAATAGAACAAAGAACAGGTACAGGAAAAGGTGCTCAGCATCACTAATCATTGGGGAAACGCATATGAAAACCACAATGAGATATCACCCCATACCTGTTAGGATGTCTGTCATCAAAAAAATAACGGAGAACAAGTATTGGGGAGAATGTGGAGAGAAGAAAACCCTTGCACACTATTTGGAATGCCAGTTTATACAGCCCATGGAAAACACTGGAGGTTCCCCCTCAAAGACAGAACCACCGTGTGATCCAGTAGTTCTCCCTCTGGGTATATATCCAGAGGGAATGAAAACAATATCTTAAAGAGATAGTCTGCACCCCCATGTTCACTGCAGCATTATTCACAGTAGTCAGGATAAGGCAGTGGTGGCAACAGTGTACTTGTCCATCAGTGGAAGAATGGATAAACATGTAATCTGTATATGTGTGTGTATATGTAAAACATACATGTTACTCAACTGTAAGAAGAGACATCCTTTCATGTGAGACAATATGCATGGACCTTGAATGCTTTATGCTAAGTAAACTAAGTCAGAGAAAAAGACAAATAATGTGTGATATCACTTATACAGTATAGGGAATCTGAACTCATATAAATGGAGACTGGAATGGTGGTTACCAGGGCTGGGTGTTGGGGAGCTGAGTGGAGATGCTGGTCAAAAAGTATAATTTTTATTAAGAAATGATTACATTCGTAGGATCTAATGTATAGCATAGTATTAGTTATAGTTAATAAAGTTTCTAAGACAGTAGATCTTAAATGTTCTCACTAGGAAAAGGAGATGGTAACTGTGTGACATGCCGGCAGCTGTTGAAGGGAGTGTGTGTTAAGCTTACAGTGGTAGGTAAGTTACAGTGGTTATCATTTTGCAGTATATGAATATAACAAACCAACGTATTTGTATACCTTAAAGTAACACAATGTTGCACATCAGTTATATCACAATATAGCTGGAAAAAAGTATATTATAATGCTGCTGCTACTGCTAAGTCACTTCAGCCATGTCCAACTTTGTGCGACCCCATAGACGGCAGCCCACCAGGCTCCCCCATCCCTGGGATTCCCCAGGCAAGAACACTGGAATATGTTGCCATTTCCTTCTCCAATGCATGAAAGTGAAAAGTGAAAGTGAAGTTGCTCAGTTGTATCTGACCCTCAGCAACCCCATGGACTGCAGCCTACCAGGCTTCTCCGTCCATGGGATTTTCCGGGCAAGAGTACTGGAGTGGGGTGCCATTGCCTTCTTTACAATAATAAAAAATGTGATATGACTCATGTATTGATAGGCAGATAATTGGAGGAGTATAGAAGTTCCAGGAATAGCCTCAATATATGTGGGAATTTAGTATTTGATAAAGGTGGTGTCACATATCTCCAGGAAAATATAGCTTATTCAGTAAAAGAACTAGAGGAAACTGTTAGGCATTTTAAAAAATCTGGATGTGGAAAAGACTTTTCTAAGTATTGCACAAATCCAGAATCCATAAAAGATTGATATTTTTGTCTTTGTAAATTTCTGCATGGCAAGAGCTGCCCATGGAAGTCGGAAGTCCAGGTTCAACCAGAAAGAACATTTTTAATTCAAGGCAAATTAAGGTCTAATTTTCCCAATAGATAAATAATTTTTTCAAGTCAGTTAAAAGAAATTCATGAGTTAATAAAAAAAAAGTTAGGTAAAGAATATGGACATCATTCACTGAAAAGGAAATAAAGTGACATTTAAACATATTAAAAGAATATAAAAGATACAAGATGAAGTACACTGAGATATTTTTTTCCTATAGGATTTATATACATCAGTAATTCTCAGTTCTGGGTGTGTATTATCTTTACCTCAGAATCTTAAAAAATACTGATGCCCAGTCTCTAGGTCAGTTAATCTCCCTGATTGTGTCATTGGTGGATCTTCAAAGATCCCTAGAGAATTTTGTTGTGCAGCTAGGGTTTAGAATCAACTGGTATAAGATTCAAGAAGTTTAATCATATATTGTACTAGTGGAGTAAGGGGAAATGGTCTCATGCCTTGCCATTGTATTATATGTAAGTTATACCACCTCAACCAGGGGAAATTGGCAGTAATCAAATTTACAAATGTAGGTGTACTTTTTGACCTGACAGTGTCCTCCTAGATAATTTCCTGTACTCTCACAAGGGCACCTTTGTACAGAATTAGTCAACCATTTGTGAAACAAAAGACTGGAAATGGCCTAAATGTCCATTGATAGATATCTACTTGAACACATTGTAATAATCCATACAGTGTCTGGCTAAAAAAAGCCACAAGGAAGCTCTTTATATACTGATATGGAATCATTTACAAAGTATGTTAAGTGATAAAGGCAGGGTCCAGAGGTCTATATTGTGCTGCCATTTGTGGAAGAACGAATATGTATTTATTTGCTTTACAGGTATAAGATATTTTTGCACAGATAAAGTAGAAATTGCTAGTGTCATCTCCTCTGAGAAGTGCAGCTTGGTGACTATGGCCAGGAGTAGTGTGAAAGTTTGTCATACAAGTAGTGAGTGATTGAGCTGGAATTTTTAATCAAGGTCTTTTGTATTCCAGAGTAGATGTATTTCTTCCCCTTCTGCTTCTACAATACAAATACAGACCTAACACAAAGACTTCGAAATTTTGAAAGCCTATTAGCTTACTATTCAGATAATCAAATCGTTCATACAATTCACAAGCATCATATACTGTAAGGTTTTCTTTTCAAGTGCAGTACTTTGAGATCTTCTCAAACTTGAATTATTGCCTATGATTGATTTTTTTTTTTTTTAAACTTCAAACTAGTAGTCATCTGCCAGCTTAGATAATCCAATTTGCTTGTAACAGTATTAAGTTTTTGGAGGAAGAGAATGGAGGAAAGAGCTTTTGTCTCTTACAGAAATTTTTTCTTTCTTTTTTTAAGGTTTCCATGGGTGAACTACCAAGATGGCAATCTCAACATTTCAATTCCGGTGTTTAGTATTCACGGCAATCATGATGATCCCACAGGGGTAATTATTGTGTTCTTAAAGTTTGTTGAAATTTTAGAAATTTTCTGTTTAATTTGTCTACGGGGAAGCATTCTTCCACTTCTTCCCTGCAACTTTTAGTCAGATTGACTCAGAGATTCAAATTGACTTTTTATCATTCATATAGGCTTTTATACTGCTTTTTAGATACTTTAAAAAATCTGAGATAATAATTGATGTATGAGATATGCTTTTATTTCTTGAGTGCCAAAGTTAGCAATAAGTAACCAGTAGAAGGAATAACATTTAGGAATAAATAAATGTTGGGAATAACCTAACATTTGTATAATGCTTTACAGATTACCGGGTGCTTTTATCTCAAAAATCTCACTGAAAATAATTGTTTCATGAACAGTTTTAAATCTAACTTAGATCATCTTATTTTGTTTGATAAGGAAGTACAGACCATCTTCAGCTTATGATGGTTCGACCTAAGATTTTTCAACTTTACAGTGGTGCAAAACTGACATGCATTCAGTTGAAATCGAATTACGAGTTTTGATCTTTTTTTGGGCTAATGATTTGTGGGAAGATACTCTTCTTGTGATGCTGAGTAAAGACAGCAAGGCCCAGGAGAGTGAAAAATTTGGCTTAAAGCTCAACATTGAGAAAACGAAGATCATGGCATCCGGTCCCATCACTTCATGGCAAATAAATGGGGAAACAGTGGAAACAGTGTCAGACTTTATTTTTTTGAGCTCCAAAATCACTGCAGATGGTGATTGCAGCCATTAAATTAAAAGACGCTTACTCCTTGGAAGAAGAATTATGAGTAACCTAGATAGCATATTCAAAAGCAGAGACATTACTTTGCCGACTAAGGTCCGTCTAGTCAAGGCTATGGTTTTTCCAGTGGTCATGTATGGATGTGAGAGTTGGACTGTGAAGAAGGCTGAGCGCCGAAGAATTGATGCTTTTGAAGTGTGGTGTTGGAGAAGACTCTTGAGAGTCCCTTGGACTGCAAGGAGATCCAACCAGTCCATTCTGAAGGAGATCAGCCCTGGGATTTCTTTGGAAGGAATGATGCTAAAGCTGAAACTCTAGTACTTTGGCTACCTCATGCGAAGAGTTGACTCATTGGAAAAGACTCTGGGAGGGATTGGGGGCAGGAGGAGAAGGGGACGACAGAGGATGAGATGGTTGGATGGCATCACTGACTCGATGGACGAGAGTCTTGAGTGAACTCCGGGAGTTGGTGATGGACAGGGAGGCCTGGTGTGCTGTGATTCATGGGGTCGCAAAGAGTTGGACACAACTGAGCAACTGAACTGAACTGAAAGTAATCTCAAAATATCATTTTATTTTTTCTGGTCATTAATGTATTATAAATCACTATTCAGCTGGTCTTGTTTTCCTCACATCTTGAGAGGTCTGCTTAATACGACAAATAACTGATTCCATAGCTGGTTTTATTTTTCAGCGGAGAAGACATGATAAATTTTGATGAAACGTTAACTTTGCATTTAGCATGTGATTCTGTTCACAGTGATAGAAAAAAGGATAGCACATACTTTACTATTGTAATCTTGTTTTGACAAGGCATTATCTTCATCTAGGTTTTTATAACTGCTATACAGAATATACTTTTAATAAGTAATAACATGATATGCAGATTATTTATTTTTAGATATACAGTAATATTCTTTGAAAATATTTTGCATAGGCAGATGCACTCTGTGCCCTGGATATTTTAAGTTGTGCTGGATTTATCAATCACTTTGGACGTTCATTGTCTGTGGAGAAGATAGACATTAGTCCAGTTTTGCTTCAGAAAGGAAGCACAAAAATTGCTCTATATGGCTTAGGTAAGATGGCTTTATATTACTATTTATGTTGATAAATGTTTAATTGTTTAAGCAACTAGGAAATCAAATTCTGGAGTTCACTTTGTTGTTTGGAAAGAAGTGAGGCAAATCTAATTATTCCTTATGGGTGACTTTAAATAATGTTACAACATTTTGGTGAACATTTTTCATTATTTTATAAGCACCAATATGGTAAAGAATCTGCCTGCAGTGCAGGAGACCCAGGTTCAATCCCTGAGTCAGGAAGATCCCCTGGAAAAGGGAATGGCTACCCACTCCAGTATTCTTGTCTGGAGAATTCCACGGACAGAGGAGCCAGGCAGGCTACGGTCCATCAGGTTTTCAAGAGTCAGACATGAAGGACCGACTGACATTTCATTTCAATAGTCCTTGAGATTTGTTTTTAATAGCAGTTTTGATGAAAAAATATTTTTCCCTTAGTAGCTATTGTTTATTTTTTCTTTCTTTTTTTTCTTTTAGACTCAGACAAGAATCCTGAACATCAGAACCGTAGAGTAATTTAGAAAAACTGCATTTTTATATTTTGGAAGTCTTTGAAAGGTTTTAAGTTTCACTGTCCAATACAGTAATCATGTGGATATCAGGCACTAGAAAAGTGGTTAGTCTAAATTGAGTCATGCTATAAGTATAAAATACATATTAGATTTTAAAGACAGAAAAAAATGTAAAATACCTTACTCAGATGTTGGGTTACATAAAATATATTAAAATTAATTTTACCAATTTCTTTTACTTATTTTAATGTGGCTACTAGAAAATTTAAAATTACATATTTGGCCCATTTTGGTGGCTCACATGATATTTTTATTAGTGCTAGTTTAAAACTGTCATCTACAATGCTCAGAAAATTTTCTTTATCAACTTCTGAAATTCATTTAGTTTCCAGTAGGTAAAAGCTTGTTCGCTAGGCTTTATTACATGTGAATGGAAGACTATTTTTGTTTGTTGTTCTTCAGTGGCTAAGTTGTGTCTGACTCTTGTGACCTCATTGAGTTCGTCCTTCACTATCTCCTGGAGTTTGCTCAGATTCATGTCCATTGAGTAGGTGATGTTATCTAGCCATCTCATCCTCTGCTGCTCCTTTCTTTTGCCTTCAATGTTTCCCAGCATCAGGGTCTTTTCCAATGAGTTGGCTCTGCATCAGGTGGCCAAAGTATTGGAGTTTCAGCTTCAGCATCAGTCCTTCCAATTGATATTCAGGGTTAATTTCCTTTAGGATTGACTGGTTTGATCTCCTTACAGTCCAAGGGACTCTTCAAGAGTCTTCTCCAGCACCACAGTTTGAAACCATCAATTCTTTTGCACTCAGCCTTCTTTATGGTCCAGCTCTTACATCCATACATGACTACTGGGAAAACCATTTTCAGCATGCATTCAGAGTGTATTTTTTGTGTCTTCATTTGGTTAAGTTCAGTTTGATATCTGTTATATGAATACAATAATTTTATTGTTTTTGATGTGTATCGTTTAGTCGTTAAATTGTGCCCGACTCTTTGCGACTCCATGAACTGTAGCCCACCAGGCTCTTGCATCCGTGGAATTTTCCAGGCAAGAACACTGGAGTGGGTTGCCATTTCCTAAGTATTATAAAATTTATACTTCATGTTAAACCAGTTTTAAAGTACTCCAGGGGAAATTGAGAAAAAACTCATGCTGTAACTAACCTCAACATAGTTTTCATTATTTTTTGAGTGATTTTAGTATAATAGAAGCCTTAGTACCCATTTCTCTTTGTATGTGTTTTTAAAGAATAATTAAGAATAATTATGTATATGTTTTTAAAGAATAATTAAGATGGATGGTTTATTTAAATACTTTGTGTAGGAAGTGTAGAGTCTTTGCCCAGGTTACATAATTTTGCCAACAAATAGAAAAGCATCATGGCAATCTCTATTTCAGAGATACAGAAGATGAGATCAAAATATTATGTCTGATTTTTGCAAGTGATAGAGCAGGAAGTAAAATACACTTAAAAAAAAACACTCCTGATATTTTAATCACTGTAACATTAGGGATCATATCTGAAGAAAATGATTGATCCTTACACTTTGAAACCAGGGACAAACCCCATTATGCCTTAGTCACTGCCAGAAGCAAACTGCTTCCGTCATCCCTTTCCGCAAGCTCTTATCTCATCCTGTTCTATTTTCCTTAACTGGACTCAGTCTCTACCCTCCAGCGCTACTCTCACCCCAGCTCTGTATATGCTGCTGTTGCTAAGTCGCTTTAGTTGTGTCCGACTCTGGGCGACCCCATAGACAGCAGCCCACCAGGCTCCTCCATCCACAGGACTCTCCAGGCGAGAATACTGGAGTGGGGTGTCATATTCTAGAGCCCTTTTTAGTTAGCAGACTCCTCATATCATCAGTTCCTGAATGCTCTCTGTGCTGTGTCACTCTCAGTGACACTGGCCTACGAGGCTCCTGTGTTTCTGCAGTTTTCTCCTGGCCTCTCACAGGCTCTAGGGTGGAAGGGCTGGAGGGCAAGTCCCTGCTCTCCTTGCTTCCCGCTGCCACCTGCTGTCCTTCCTTTTCAGATACCCTTGAAGCTAACTGCCAACCAGTAAACTGCCCTTTCCATTACCTCAGTTTTCTTACCTGCTTACCTTCCAGTTTTGTCAGTGTTCTCAGTGCTTCTGCAGCTAAGTAGATCAACCTTCTAATGCCCTGGATTTTCATGTCTTGCCTTTTTTGTCCCAGTCATACGTTCCACCATCATTTCAATTGCCAGCACTAGGAGTTCTCTCTAGAAGCTAGACCTCTTCTAGCTCTTAATACTTCTGCAGCATTGACTTTTCTTCCTTAATCACTCTGTGAAGTAGTAACCTTGTCCTCCCACTGATAATTGCCTTCTTAGCATCCTGACTTGCCTTTTATAGCATTTAAAGTTATAATTTGCATGTTTATTTTCATTGACCTATACTAGACTAAGATTATCCTTTGGGGAATTAGGAAGAGTTATTTAAAAATCATTAAATTATTTAAAAGCACACTTTTTATTTAAAAGCATAATATATATAAAACTATTATTTTTAAGTACATTTTAAAATCTCATCCCTTTTAATGTCATTTCCTGTGTATTTTACAATGTATATGTTAGATCAAGAGTACACATAGAAAAAATAGAGTAGAAAACAATATTATTAAAAATTTTAATAAGACTATGAGCATAGAAAACAGATTTTTATTCTACATTTTCTAGATTTTGAAGGTATGTATGCTTGACATGGAAAACATACTTTGAATGCAACTAACTGCTCAGCAGATTTCCCTGGTGGCTCAGCAGTGAAGACTTCCCCTGCCAATACTGGACACTTGTAGGAGACTTGAGTTCAATCCCTGGGTCGGGAAGACCCCCTTGGAGGAGGAAATGGCAACCCACTCCAGTCAGTACTTGCCTGGGAAATCTCACGAACAGAGGAGCCTGATGGGCTACAGTCCATGGGGTCACAAAGAGTCTGACACGACTGAGCGACTAAACAAAAACAACTGCTCAGCAGCTGTCAGGCATGAACTTGGAACGTTTTCATTTGTGAATAATGATATCAGATTTCAGATATCTCTCTGATAGGAAAATGAGATACTCAGAGAAGCACGTAATTTAGAAGCAAAACTTAAAATAATGTAATGTCTATTTCAGGATCCATTCCAGATGAAAGGCTCTATCGAATGTTTGTCAACAAAAAAGTAACAATGTTGAGACCCAAAGAAGATGAGAACTCTTGGTTTAACTTATTTGTGATTCATCAGAACAGGTAAAAGTTTTGTCTCTGAAAATTCTTGAGTCAAATATTGAGGCTCCCCAAATCTCTGTTTCTAAGCTTACCTATATTTTAGTAAAGGGCTCCTTATTCCTTGAAAGCTGTCAGTGCGGGATCAGGCAAACTTAGATAGGCATTGTATGACTGCATCTTGAAATCATTTTCAATATATATTCATACTTATTAATACAAATGAGTATTTCTAGCATATGGGTAAGAAATACCAAAAACCATAAAATGAATGCTCCTAAATTCAGAAGGAAGTGGAACATGAGCAATACATTACCCCATGCCCTTTTCTGACCCTATCTTTTTCTACATACTTTATAGGGAAGCACTATCTTCACTTTTTATTTAATCTGTCCATAGCTTGCTTTATTGTTCAATTACACACTTATTCATGAGTCATCTTTATTTGGTTTTGGTATAACTGGAACCATGCTTTATATTTTGCAGTTGGCTTATTTTTGTTCAACAGTATGTTACTTCAGAATGAAAGTGTCAGTCATTAGTCGTGTCTGACTCTTGTGACCACATGGACTGTAGCCTGCCAGGTTCTGCTGTCCATGGGATTCTCCAGGCAAGAATACTGGAACGGGTAGCCATTCCCTTCACCAGGGAATCTTCCCAACCCAGGGATCAAACCCAGGTCTCCTGCACTGCAGGTGGATTCTTTACCACTGAGCCACCAGGGAAGCCGTATGTCACTATGATTCATTTTGCTGCTTAACAGCATAGCTCTTTTTCACTCATGTATACATTTCAACTTTTTCGCCTGTTTGATGAGTGTTTTGTTATTTCCGGATTTTTTTTTTTTTTAATCTTTTTGTTAGGAACATTCTTTTCTTTTTCTTTTTGGTATATGTGCTGCTGAAGTGAGCACAGGAATATTCTTATACGTTACTCCTGGTACATATATACAGGTGTTTTTCCAGAATATTAAATATAGGTAGATCAGCGTTTTTTTGTTGGTAGTTTTAAGAAATTTAATCTGGTGGCAGGGTATAAGGTTGATTGAAAGGAGATAGAGATTTGAAGAAACAAGATTTATTATGTGACAATTATAGTAAAAAAGTGTGAGCTGGTACCAGTGGTGGCAGTGAAATGACATATAAGGAACAAAGTTGAAAAGTTACTGAAAAAGAATCTGAAGGGATTTGGAGCCTGATTATATAATTGCTTCTTATTATTAAATAGTATTATTTATTGAAGAGATATTTATTGACTGTAGAATACTCTGGTACTTGTCCATCACCACAACTCAGTGAAAGAAAGGTTTTAGGCTGCAGTGTTATGTTGCCTTATGCCTCTTGAATAAACATGGTGAGTTTCAAAGGAGAAACAGGACAGGGTTTTGATATGTTGGTTTCTCTGTAACAGGGAGTTTGTTCCTTCTCTTGCTGAAAGCTTCCCAGTTCTGCTACACTTTCTGCTTTCCCCAAGTAGGAATAAGTCAGAAGGAATGGCCGTAAGCCATTCCATACCAGAATGAGAGGTGGAGTGGCAGCATTGGTAAGAGGAATGGATAATATAATGTTGGTATGGCTGGTTGCTGTTAAGGGTGATGTTAATAATCTTGATCATTTGATTAAGGTGGTGTAGACCAGGTTTCTCCACTGGAAAGGTCACATCTTCTACTTTATAATAATAAATATATTGGGAAAAATACATTGAGACTATGTGAATATCCTGTTTCTCCTTAGACTTTGACCTGCAGGCTTTAGCATCCACTGGTGTATCTTGATGGGGAAACAGTGTCAGACTTTATTTTTCTGGGCTCCAAAATCACTGCAGATGGTGATTGCAGCCATTAAATTAAAAGACGCTTACTCCTTGGAAGAAGAGTTATGACCAACCTAGATAGCATATTCAAAAGCAAAGACATTACTTTGTCAACAAAGGTCTATCTAGTCAAGGCTATGGTTTTCCCAGTGGTCATGTATGGATGTGAGAGTTGGACTGTGAAGAAGGCTGAGTGCCGAAGAATTAATGCTTTTGAACTGTGATGTTGGAGAAGACTCTTGAGAGTCCCTAGGACTGCAAGGAGATCCAACCAGTCCATCCTAAAGGAGATCAATCCTGGGTGTTCATTGGAAGGACTGATGTTGAAGCTGAAACTCCAATACTTTGGCCACCTGATATGAAGAGCTGACTCATTGGAAAAGACCCTGATGCTGGGAAAGATTGAGGGCAAGAGGAGAAGGGGACAACAGAGGATGAGATGGTTGGATGGCATCACCGACTCAATGGACATGGGTTTGGGTGGACTCCGGGAGTTGGTGATGGACAGGGAGGCCTGGTGTGCTGTGGTTCATGGGGTTGCAAAGAGATGGACACGACTGAGTGACTGAACTGAACTGAAGGTGCCTCTTGTTTCCAGTAATTAATGCTGTGGTGGTGTTTGTAACTTTTTAAATTTCCCTTATTCTTTCTATAATTATTGACTGAAAGTCTTCTGTTAGGAAAATTTGTCATTCTCGTTTATTTACTTATTCATTCCATTCATTTATTTGTGTTACTTTAGACTCAAATATTTATTTTATTTTTTGAGGTACAATCCAGTATTAGCAGTTTTTGTTGTTGCTTACTTTGTTTCAACTCTGACCATTGAGAGCATTTTCATATCGGCTTCTGTGCTCTTTCAGCAAACCCTCTTCCTTTTTGTTTTTTGAGCTATGTCATTAACCTTCCAGTCCTACAAGATGCTCCAGGCTCCACTTGTATTTTTCTCCCAAGCCCAGGAATCAACTACTTCGCCAAGGAGCCCTAATTGCTTTCATCGGAGAGTCGTATTTAGAAACCCAGATATGGCCACTAAGTGTGCTTAGTGCTACTGCCGGTCTCCATAGCCCTCATGACTAGAGTTAAAGGAATATATGTATATTTACTAATTCATGCATACATATTTGTATGTATATATGTGTTTGAGCAAACTCCCGGATATGGTGAAGGACAGGGAAGCCTGGCATGCTGCCGTCCATGGGGTCGCAGAGTCAGACATGACTGAGCAACTGAACAACAAATATGTGCGTTAAAAAAAAAAAAACCCTAGTGCAAGTTCATACTGATTCGAATCCAGCCCTACAGGGTTCATTTTTGTCTTCTCCCTTATTTGAGAGTTCTTTTTCTAATAGAAACCTGGATTGTATCATCTTTATGTTTACTTACTTTTTTAATCTTAATTCACATATAAAGTAATTTTAAAATTGAGAAAATTTGCCAGCCAGGATTCAGTGTTTGTATATTATTTTAGTCCATAGCCTTAAACTATATCTAGTAAAAAACACCACTTTCTAAAGTTACTTAGGTCAGTTCCTTTTCCCCTATCCCTTCATTGTCGTTATAATAGGTTTTTATTGTGATGCTGTTAGGGTCATTTTTCACCATCAACATTCTTACATACTTATTGTTTTCAGGGTAAGTATGTTTTCAGGGCCTTGTTAAAAAAAACAAACTGATTTTCTCATACAGAGCAAGAATTTTTGGGCCTTTTACATTTTACTTTATTTCCTATTTGTTTCTATATGTTGATCAGTTTTCTTTTTCTTGCAGCGAAAGAAGGTAAACCCTAAACAGATTTTGTCATGCAAAACATTTCCACAAGGATGCTCTAATAGGCTTCTATGTCATAAGTCAGAGTCAACCCACCAGCGTAATTCTCCCTTTTCCTGTGCTCCAGGAAGGCACACATACATCATGTTTATTTGAGTTATTCTGCTCTCTTCAGTCATTGTGATAGCATTATACATTTTTTTACATAAAAGTGTTTTTTTACATAAACATTCCTAATACCTGAGCTTTTTTGATTTCACCTCCTGCTCTTCCGTGCATTCATTCTGCTCAGCTACACTGGTCCCCTTGCTGCTCTTGAACTCACTGGAAACATTCCCATGTCAGTGCCTTTGCCATCAATTTCCTCCCTCTGCCTAGGTCTCAGGCATTCCTGGTCCCTCATCTCCATGCTCTGCTACTTGTCTGCTGTCAGAGAGGCTTTTCTGGACCACCCTGTGTATAGTAGCCTCCCTTTTGCATGTAACTTTTCCCTTTATTTTTCTATGTAGCCCCTATCACTACCTGATAAAACTTTATATAAAAAACATAGATATATATATGTATATGTGTATGTGTATGCATATACATGAGCATATTGTGTTATTGCTAGTTTCCCCCATTTGAGCAAGGACTTTGTTCATGTCTTCAGGATCTAGAAGAGACCTGGGAAACCTGACACATATAGACACTCAGTAAGTGTTTGCTGAGTGAATGAATGTCGGCTGGCCTCAGTTGAATGCTGGTTGAAGTCGTTGAACACTTGTACTTAAATTCTCAGTGATATAAATCAATATTGTGGAAAATTTTTTTCTTCTCTTTGGGTTTTCAAATATCTTTTAATAATAGCAGCTAAACTAGGTATAAAATAAGGGTTTGGAAATCACATCCATACAATATTTTATTTAATATTGAAAACTCTTATCTCTTATATAAGACTTGACATTCTCATTGTTTTAATCAGTAAAAGAATTATGTTAAAAGTGATGGGACATATAAGCTTAGGTTAAACTCACTGTCATCTTCTGTTTTTTGTTTGGTGTACACTCAGACCAGTTTATAGGTTTTTACTCTTTCTAGACTCATGCTTTTCTGGCTTTCCCATAGGGAGAGTTATTCCTCTTTACCTTTTGTGACCTGCCTCTGTGTGGAATTGACTGCTTTCTCTTTTGAGGCTTTTACTTGTCTGTGTCCTGCAAGCTTGTAAACCCTTTGAGATTAGGAATTAGATATTATCTTTGTATTCCCAACCCCTTGAATTCTTTCTGGCTTACAGAAGGGATAATAAATCTTTAGTGACTGGAGAAAGACTTATTATGAAGTTGTTTTATATCTCTGGACATTTATAATACTTGTTTTTAAAAATCTTGGCATAGGAGTAAACACGGAAGTACCAACTTCATTCCAGAGCAGTTTTTGGATGACTTCATCGATCTTGTTATCTGGGGCCATGAACATGAGTGTAAAATAGCTCCAACCAAAAATGAACAGCAGCTCTTCTACGTGTCACAGCCTGGAAGTTCAGTGGTCACTTCTCTTTCCCCAGGAGAAGCTGTAAAGAAGTGAGTAATGATTATATTTTCCAAATCAATTCTTAAAAATATTTTCTATAATTATCTGATCATCTCATAGGCCAAAAGTACTGATGGTGCTGTTACTTATATGATAAATTTATTTATAAAGACTGATCATTCCATATACTATTATGATTTTTCTAGATTTTAAGCTGTTTTCAGCAGGAGTGAAATACCCCAGTGGTATTAATGATTTTGCTGTTCATTAGGCCAATTCAAGGCTAACATTTTTTATTAATTAAATTTTAAGTTAGAATGCTATAGGAAAGTTGATGGATGAGTAGATTTTATTCTGGGGAAGAAGAATGTTTACATTTTTTCCTGTGATATAACATTAAGATCAAATTACTAAAAGTCTTCCTTGGTGGTCCAGTGGTTAAAAATCTGCCTTGCAATGTGCGAGACACAGGTTCGATCCGTGATCAGGGAACTAAGATCCCACATGGCACGAAGCAACTAAACCCAGGCGCCACAACTACTAAGCGTTGCATGCCACAACTAGAAAGTCCACAGCCAAATAAATAAATATTAAAAAAAAAATCAAATTACTAAACATTTTTTAAGGAGGGGAGGTTGTAAGGATTTTGTAGACATTAACAAATATGATCGTTTTGATGTGCACATCTTCCTGAGGAAGTTTACAATGTGACTAGGTTTTCATTTCCCTCCTCATTTCAGACACATTGGTTTGCTGCGTATTAAAGGAAGGAAGATGAATATGGAGAAAATTTCTCTCCGAACAGTGAGGCAGTTTTTCATGGATGATGTTGTTCTGGCTGATCATCCAGACATTTTTAACCCAGATAATCCTAAAGTAACACAAGTCATACAGAACTTCTGCTTGGAGAAGGTAATTCTTCTAGATAAAGGTCAATGAAATCTATTTTAGTTGAGAGGTTATTTACATTGAATTAAATACTTCAGTAGACTAGAAGGAAAACATTACATTTGCTATATTCTCATGAAACCTTTAAGGAACCACTGTTCAGTAAATGAGTTTAGGTGTATTAAAGGTTTTTTTTTAAGTCTTTGGGATGGAAGAATGCTACATATAGAGGAAACTTTAAGCCCCCCTCCCAGATCCTTTCCTCCTTCTCAGAGATATATGTATAATCGCTTTTCTCTTTTTATCCTGATTTGATAATTTGTTCATTTTATTAATGAAAACAGTAACTTTGATTGGGGAATCGCAGGATTCTATGGTAGATGAGGAGAACCTTAGCCTAGTAATCTCCCTCACACATCCTCTCACCCTGAAATCTACCTCCAGATAAAATCTTGAAATGTGTCTGCTAGGGCTTCCCTGGTCGCTCAGCTGGTAAAAGATTCTCCTGCAATGCAGGAGATCCTGGTTCAGTCCTGGGTTGGGAAGATCCCCTGGAGAAGGGATAGGCTACCCACTCCAGTATTCTTGGGTTTCCCTGGTGGCTTAGATGGTAAAGAGTCTGCTTACAATGCAACAGACCTCGGTTTGATCCCTGGGTTGGGAAGATCCCCTGGGGGTGGGCATGGCAACCCACTCCAGTATTCTTGCCTGGAGAATGCCATGGACTGAGGAATCTGGTGGGCTACAGTCCCTGGGGTCGCAATGAGTCAGACATGATTGAGTGATTAAACAGCACAGGGACCATGTCACTTCAGTGTAAGTCGCATACCTCCTCCCATACAGATCACCATCCCTAAACCTCTGCAGAATTTCTTAAGCCACTTTGAAGTTGGATGAATGCATTTGATAATATGGAACTTGACATCTTAATATAGTAAGTCTCCTACGCATGAACCTTCAAGTTGCAAACTTTGAAAGATGCGGACATGCGTTTCCTGTCCCATCACTTAAATTAGTTCACATGTCTGGTGTACATTGTCACATGCATGCATCCTCTGCAAATGGCTGTACTCTGGTGTACTGCGCTGTACAGAGGGCTTCCCTGGTGGCTCAGCAGTAAAGCGTCTGCCTGCAGTGCAGGAGATATGGGTTTGATCACTGGGTTGGGAAGGTCCCCTGGAGAAGGAACTGGCAAGCCACTCCAGTATTCTTGCCTGGAGACTCCCAGGCAAGAGGAGCATGGTGGGTTATAGTCCATGGGGTCGCAAGAATCTGACACGACTTAGTGACTAAACCACCACAACCACTGTACAGTATCTTTATTTCAAGCTGAAGAATGTCTGGAAGGAAGAGTAAAAGCAGCAGTGATGTAGCTGGTACTGTTTTACTTTTCAAAGTGCCACATTTAAAATTAAAAATGTTTTCTTTATTTTTTGTGTTTGTTTTTATGTATTTTTATATGAAAAGTATTATAAACCTATTTGTGCATGTGTGCCAAGTTGCTTCAGTTGTGTCTGACTCTTTGCAACCCTTTGGACTGTAACCCACCAAGCTCCTCTGTCCATGGGATTCTCTATGCAAGAATACTGGAGTGGGTTGCCATGCGGTCCTCCAGGGAATCTTCCTGACCCAGGGATCAAACTTGCATCTCTATGTCTCCTGCATTGGCAGACGAGTTCTTTACCACTAGCACCAGCTGGGAAACCTGTTACAGTATAGGATTATGTATCCGATTGTGTTAGTTGAGTACCTAGGATAACTGTTGGACTTACGGACAAATTAGACTTACAGATTTGCTGTTGGAACAGAAGTTGTTCATATGTAACATTAATTGCTAACACTTACTCAGTTCTTACTCTGTGTATGCTCTTCTGCTTTGCACTTTATTCTCATAAAAAGCATGATGATAATGGTAATTGTCACTACTGTTCATTGCTTGTATATTCCGGACACTGTTGACAGCATTTTGCATTTAACCCACTTAGCAATGCTATAGGACGGTAGAGTCTACCATCCACATTTTATAGAAAGAGGAGCTGAACCTTAAAGTGAGGCAAATGTGATAACCACTAAACTGCAGAAACGCCCACTGGAGCTGAACCTTAAAGTAACTCACCCAATGTCACAACTTTACTAGCTTCATGTAACTCACATAACTAAAGGTTTAGGTTTGCTGGCTTCAAGATGACTAGATTCAGAAACTCAAAGTAAGATAGCAGGCCCTTCTGTCTCTGTTTCCATGTTTAGTCCTGTGCCACCCAGTCCTGTGGTTTTTATCTTAAGCTTCTCATGCGGTGGCCCACAGACTTACATTGCCTTTACAGCTGAAAGAATCATTTTTTCCCCAGTGGTTCCAGATAAACCCCTTAAACATTGAGTTTCCCTGGATTGAGGTCATGTGCTTATCCCTGAACCTGATCTCTCAGGCGAGGGAGATGGAGCATGAGTGAGTGGGTTGTCCCTGCCTACTCAGGGAGCGCAGGGTCTCTCAGTCTTGGCACAGCTGACAGTTTAGACTGGGAAATGTTTTGTTGTGGGAGCTTGTTCTGTGCATGGTGGGATTTTTACAAGTTCTCTCTGACCTCTACCACCAGATGCCAGCCAGAAGTACCTCTTCCCCCTAGTCATGACAATATCTTTATTTTGAGGTTGAAGAAATGCTTGAAAATGCAGAACGGGAACGTCTGGGAAATTCTCAGCAGCCAGAGAAGCCTCTTATACGACTGCGAGTAAGTCCTATTTAGATGAATTTAGCTTTATTGATTTTCAAAGGAGAGTTTTGTACAGTTTACATGAAATTTTTTTTTTTTTGGTAAAGTAGCAAAGAGAGTACATATAGTAAAAAGAGCTGTCATCATTGGTGAAGAAAATAATAAAGCAGCCAGTATTTGATTTAATTGTAGTTTCATTCCTTTCTATAAACTTTTTATTTTATATTGAGGTATAGCTGATTAAAAATGTTGTGACAGTTTCGAGTGGACAGTGAAGGGACTCAGCCATACATATATGTGGTCTCCCCCGTATCCCCCGCATCCAGGCTGCCACACAACATTGGTAAAGTTCCATGTACTCTGTATATAGTAGGTCCTTGTTGACTATCCATTTTAGTTCGTTCTGATAGGTTTGACGTTTTTGTTTTCTTGCTTCCTTCATTTCTAAATAGTGTTGTATTGACTAGGTTGGCCGAGCTCTCGGACTTCATTGCCTGCGGCTCCCCACTCTCCCCTCCTTCCAGGCACTTGGACTTCTTGCAGTGCCTCAGACATATCAGACCTGCTCACTTCCTCCAGGTCTGTTCATGTCACCCAAGTAGTCACCTCAGTGGACCCCAGCCTGGTTAAGATTGTAACCCCCAGGCCCTCTCTCCAGCACTGCTGATTTCACTTACCCTTCTCTACGTCTTCTTTTTTCCCCACAACACATCCACCTGAACTACGACATTCAATTTATTTGTTTATTTATTTTGGTTATTATTTATCCTCAGCTACCACACTATCTGCTCTATGGAAGCATGGAACTTTGTGAAGCTTGTTAACTAATGTAGCCAAAGATCCCAGAACAGTCCCTGGCAATTGCACGTGCTTAATAAATACGTGGCAAGAACTGACATTTCAGAGTTAGAAAATTCTAAGAAATCAAAGTGTTTCCTGTGACTCTAAACCTGCTTATCTTTTGCATCATGATATTCACAAATAACAACAGACTTCTTTTTTTTTCCACCCCGTGCCTTTCTCTTCTAGCTCCTCCCTTTTCTGATTTTCTTCCCCCCAAAATAATACATTGTCTATATTGCTCATATAACAGTCTCTTCCTCAGTCCACTATAATCAAGGCTGTGACACCACCATCT
This sequence comes from Oryx dammah, assembly GCF_014754425.2. NCBI lineage: Eukaryota > Metazoa > Chordata > Mammalia > Artiodactyla > Bovidae > Oryx > Oryx dammah. The sequence goes on along the minus strand of NW_024070201.1, from coordinate 1,261,756 downwards.
CAGGTGGAAAATGCAACCTTCAATTGTCAAATCCAGTAGATTTTTTTTCATCTTAGTTAGTGAGTCACTCTTCAGCATTCTCTTCTACAAGTTTTCTTTGTCCCTTCCTATATTTTACTTAGTTCTGTGTCCAGTCTAGGCATATGATCACCTATAGAATGATGGTTCCCAAATTTTGACCTACCCCTGAGACCTCCTTGTTGGAGTACAAGAGTCCTTCTCAAGCCTTGTGCCCAAGGGATATGGCCCTCAAACTGCAGCAGCACTGGCATCACCTGGGCAATTCTTAAAAATACAGAATCTCAGGCTCCGTATTAAACCCACTGGACTGCATTTTAACAGGATCCCCCAAAGATTTATATGCACGTGACAATTTGAGAAGCCCTGGGCCGTACGGGATGAAGGTAAAGAGGACAGTCTAGAGTCAGACTGGTTTGATTCCGGCTCTGTCAGTAGCTATGTGACCTTGAGCCACTGGGTCTGTTGTCCCTGGGTATGTGCTTCCTAGATCTGAGTGAATTCTCTCCATCTCGTTGTTATTGCTGTAGCTGAGCCCGGATGCTCTCTTAGCTGGCCTGCAGCTGCACCTTCCTACCTGACTGCTCCAGTTTCCTCCTGGCCTCTCCAGACTAATGCCAACACTGTCTTTCTAAAATATCATATTGCATGCTTTCCCTGCTGAAAACGACTTAATGACATCCCAACTCTAACAGGAATGAGCCTAAACTCTCATGTTGCATTCCAGACTTGACATGATCTGATCTAAACCCACCTCGTTGCTTCTACCTTGTTTCCTGGCAGCACCTCCTGGACTCCAGTTTCTGACTGAAAGTTGCTGTTTCCTAGGCCTGCTGCTGCTGCTAAGTCGCTTCAGTCTAGTGGAGTTTATTTCACTCTTTAGCATATTTGCTCACACTGATCCTGCTGCATGAGATGTACTTCTCTTCTTCTGAAGTAATCCCCTTTAATACTCACTTAAGCTTCCCTCTTCAATAGAAACTTTTCTTGACATCCCTTCAGAATCGCTACTTCTTCCTTTGTGTCCTCAATCGCCTCTGTACATATTTCTTACAGCACTATTCAGATTCTGCTTGCAGCTACTTCTTTACATGGTTTGTCTTCCTAGCCAGCTTCTTAGTTTCTTTCCAACCAGGATGCTGTTTTATATCTAGCCCTTGGCAGAGTACTTAGACATTGTGGACACTTCAGTGAATAATTTTATAACGTTTAGAAAAAGAAAATTACAAATAAAACTAGCCTGGAGTTCAGTTGTTAAAAATGTGTTTTGGGGAGACTCCCTAGCTAGAGCATTTGGCATTTTCTGGTTTAGAACATGGCAGCTGTAGAGATGATTTATCTGGGTAATAGAAACTTAGCTGCTTTAAGAGAACCACACAGATCTCTCTATCAGGGCAGAAGCACCATGTCTCTCATCTATGTCTGCCTGATACTGTTAAAACTAATCAGACTTAAATTGGAAATTGGCGTTCCTTTCCCAAACACATTACTAACTCATTAATGATAAAAAGAAGAAACATCTTCCTGTAGGTAGTAGTCCAAAATGTATTGGCTAGATGACCCTCACTGATTCACTAATTCAGTGAACAGATATTTATTGAGTTACTGAGTGCCTTCTTTTCGTATATGAGAGTGGGGCGGGGGGACAGTGATGATAAAATAGACAAGGCTTATAGGAGATGGAGGTGTGAGAAGAGATACAATAAACAAATAGCAAATATGTAACAGCATCTTAGCTAGTGCTAAGTGTGACAGAGAGTATAAGTGGGGTGGAGGTTAGGCGTAGTCTGGAGAGGCTGGTAATGTGATACAGTGCTGGTTCCCAGAGCGTTCTTTGAGAACAGCTGGGTTAGGAAAATGATTTTATCTGTTAGGAAGAGATGTGGTGTTTTTCTTTGTAAGGGGCTTGGTGCCATAAGAGACGTCTTTAGAAAAAGCCTGCCTTGAGAACCATTATTACTTCTAAATAGAAATCGTGAGCCCTCTTGTACCTGCAGTTTCGTATCTGCAGATATGGAGGGCTGATTGAACTGTGCCATTTTATACAAGGGACTTCAGCATCTGCAGACTTTGGTGTTCCCGGCCAGGGGTCCTGGAATCAATCCCCCTGAAATACCAAGAGATGACTGTCCCGTGTTTTGAAGGTGATCATTTCTCAAAGCTCACAGACTTGCATCTTTTCCTCCATGGATTTTGCCAGTGTTTATTTTTGTCTGATGTGAAAGCTTATCCTTACGTGATAAACCAATTAATAAATACATCTAGTGCCAGCATTCTATTTGGATATCTGTTTTAAAAGTTTAAGAAAACTTGTTTAGAAATTTCGCATCCTTTTCAGATGATATTCCTGGTTCCTAGACTGTTAGTTTTTACCATGGAGAGGTACAGTGATTCTGACGTTCTGGGAATTCTTGCTGTACCTTGATTCCATCAAACAATGTTTTGAAGAAGCATAAACCTTTAAATCTTTATTTTTTCATAGAATAAATTGTGTAACATCATGATGATCTTTAAAATGAATTGTAGAACATTAACATACAGTACTAACTTAAAAGTCTTATCCATAAATACTGAAATTGGTGCTCTGTTGTTTGCTAGCCTTTGTAACTTGTTCTTTATTTCCAGGTGGACTATAGTGGAGGCTTTGAACCGTTCAGTGTTCTTCGCTTTAGCCAGAAATTTGTGGATCGGGTAGCTAATCCAAAAGATGTTATCCATTTTTTCAGGCACAGAGAACAAAAGGAAAACACAGGTAAGCTGGTTATCTTTTTTTTTTTAAAGATATTTTTAGCACCTTTCTTTTTAAGGTATATTTTTGGCTATACACGGTCTTTGTTTCTTTGCAGGTTTTTCCTCTAGTTTTGGCGAGTGGGGGCAACTCTGTAGTTGGGGTATGGGAACTTCTCATTGCTGTGGCTTCTCTGTTGCAGAGCTCAGGGCTCTAGGGCACTTGCATTTCAGTAGTTTTGGCAAGTAGGCTCAGTAGTTGCAGTTTCCGGGCTCTAGAACACAGGCTCAATTGTTGTGGTGCACGAGCTTAGTTACTCTAAGGAATGTGGGATCTTCCCGGATCAGAGATTAAACCCATGTCTTCTGCATTGGTAGGCAGGTTCTTTACCACTGAGCCACCTGTGGTAAATTTGATCCCAGGTCAGGAAGATTTCCCTGGAGAAGGAAATGGTAACCCAATACAGTATTCTTGCCTGGAAAATCCCAAGGACAGAGGAGCATGGCAGAGGAGTCCATGGGCTCACAAAGAGTCAGACACAACTTAGTGACTAAACACACACATGCATGCAGGCAAAAATCAGATAGCAATCGCTTGTAAACCTGCGGGTATCAGTGAAGAAATGATGGCTTTCATAGTTTTTTTTTAAACATGCTACTGATTAACAACACATACTTTATAGATTTAGTGTTTACATACCTATTATTACTATATATTCTAAATGTTTAGAGAATATACTCAAATTTTACAGCTAAAACAGCGTATATGATTTAAGATTCCAGTCCTAAGAGATGTCCCAGAATATTAAAAAGATACATACTTAAAGGCTAATTAAGTTTTGTGAAAACTAATTGCCTTTATTTTAGCATTTATCAAAAACAGGTCACCTGACTGAAATAGTGCTTCTTCATAATAAATATTGATCCTTTTTAAATACAGTGGCTCTTCTCCTTAGAACTATTGAGTCAGAATTAATATGTCCCTTGTTTACATATACACTGCATTGGTTTTTATTAACCCTGATTTAATGAGCTTCTGTTTTCATAGTTAAATTGTGATCAAAATGGTGTGTACTGTTAATTCAGCCTGAAATAGTCATTTGGATATTTAAATAGAGCTCATAGAATACTGTTTTAGGGGAAAACAATCCATATCAGAGAATGGTTTTTATGCTGTTAACTTTAGCTAGTTATTGATGATGATTTACTCTAATCATTCATTCTTATCAATTCCTTGGAGTTTTATTGGTATAGCATTTGTGAGAATATGGAGTTTAGAACTGGTTTCTTATTTATTTGTGTTTCATCCATAGTCAGTTTTGTTCTGATGATCCCTTTTTTGCTTAAACATTAATTGCCGAATGGAAACAATGACCCTTTCATGTATCGTATTGAAAGCATGAAATTGTTGTTTTGGCCAGCTCTGCTACTTCAACTACATGTGTGAAATCGTGCAAATTGCTTAATCTGTCTGATGTTTAGTTTTCTTGTCATCAAAATTAGGATAATAGCTATACCTGCCTCATAGGACTGTTGTAAGGATTGGAAGATATACTGTATGTAAATTGTCTTAACATAGTGTCTGGCATAGTAAAATGTAGTAATCATATTTATGAAGTAATATTGATTCTCCCATCTTGAAATTCCAAAAGGATTTCTGTTTACTTGTCCTCACTGCTTTGCAAGAGGCATGCTGAACTTTGTGCCTCTTTATCCTGTAAGCCATGGCAAAAACTTTTCCCTCTGCGTAAGATATTTTTTTATTTCACTTTTTTTGCTTATTGAGTCTTAACTCATTCTGCAAGTCTTGAGTCAAATGATAATAGCGTTTGCTATCTGCACATTATTTTCAGTCTTCTTGGGGAAGAAATAAGTTCATTTCTTCTTGGTGTGTCATATTTTTTTTTCTCAGCTCTGTTGTAGCACTTACCACCTTTTATTGTAATCATTAGCTTTTGTGGGTTGTCTCCTGTCATGTTGTTATTGTATTTTCCACACCATGTCGCACACCTGCTGGACAGTTAATATTCATTTTCCCTGACAGAAGTTATGAACAGAGCATATTACTAGACCTTATGTTTTTTGACTTCTTACCCAGTACTCTTTTTATTCTGTACCTACTGTTTTTTGAGACAACCATCCTGCATAAGAATGTAGTAAATCTGCTTTACTATACATGCTTCCCATTTGTCTCTCAGAATATTAAACAGATATGTACTTATGGGCTCAGATTTAATTTATAATTTTTGCTGTTTCATCAAGGATATTATTTAGTGAAACTGGCTGTTTGCTTTGTCTTGTTTTGAACTGTGAATACGAGGTGATGATTATTAGTAGAGCTCAGAACCACTGCCTTCACTCATCCTAAGGCACTGGCAGTTTTACCCAGGGCTGCTTTTGTATCATCAATGTAAGTGGCAATACTGTGGAAAACGTAAATAATGTCTTCGTGTTACTATTGAGCCCCCTGAAGCAGTATGGGGGACTCCCAGAGATCTGTGGACCACTCTTCAGGATGGAGCCGAGAGACATGTTACTTGGAGATCAGGAAAAGAAGTAGAGACTTGGGGGGGAAAACTCTTGAAACTAGCAAAAATGCCATATTTTTGTCTCAAAATTTACTATGTTGAGCAAGCTGACAGTTGATAAAGTTTGGGCATACCTCCTCTACTGACAGGAATGTGCATTGAATTTGGCTACTTTAACATTAAGGTGTCTGTGTGTGCTTAGTTGTGTCTATGGACTGTAGTCTGCCACAGATTACAGTCTATCCGTGGGATTTTTCCAGGCAAGAATAGGGAGTGGGTTGCCATTTCCTTCTCCAGGGGATCTTCCTGATCCAGGGATTTGACCCATGTCTCCTGAAGTGGTAGGTGGATTCCTTACCACTGAGCCACCAGGAAGGCCTCAACATTAAAATAGAAACTGTTATTTTTTCTCCTCATGGATGTGTTTTTTCTAGGAGAAGAGATCAACTTTGGCAAATTCATCTCAAAACCCTCAGAAGGAGCAACACTAAGGGTTGAAGACCTTGTAAAACAGTATTTTCAAACTGCAGAGAAGGTAATTTCTTAATTACAGTTCTTCATTTGAATTAGTGGTGATCTTATAATAATAGATTTCAATTTAGGATATGTATAATTGACAGTTTAAACAAAATGAATCCTCAGAATGTTTTCATGAAGTAAGTAGGGTGATAATCAGTTACACTCATTTATAGTTATTATATATCAAGAAAAATAACTGCTTAATTAATGTTAGATATTAACACCGCAATTATTGTGTATTATTGTTGTTATCTTTCTTTTTACCTCTGCTACATAAGTTTGAATCCGGGATTTAATTTTTTTGCATCAGAATGTAATTTCAGAATTGCTTTATTATATAGCCACAGGATGGTGATGCTACTCTTATTATCATAAGTATATGCCATTTTGAGATCCTCTGGTTATGTTATCTTCCTGTTGCTGCTGAAATAAATTTAGTGGTTTAAAACAATGAAAACTTAGTGGTTTAAAACAATGTAAATTTATTATTTTAACAATCTTGTAGGTCAGAAATTCACTCTTCTCCGTGGACTAAAATTGAGGTATTAGCAGGGCTGTGTTCCTTTTTGGAAGCTGTGGAGTAGAATTCATTTTCTCAACTTCTCCAGCTTCTAACTGTTCCTACCTTACTTGGCTCAAGGCCCCTTCTTCCATCTTCAAAGAAAGCAACATTGTTTCTGCCTTGCTGTCTTTCCCCAGATACATCTCTCTGACTCCTTTCTGTGTCCCACTTCTGCTATGAAGGATGCTTGTGATTATACTGAGCCCACCCATATAGTCCCTGCTCATCTCTGTTTTGTATCCAGCTGATTAGCAATCTTAATTCCAGTTGTAACTTTCATTCTCCTTTGCCATGTAACATATTCATGGGTCCCAGAGATTAGGATGTGGACATCTTTAGGGGGGCCACTATTCTGCCTTGGAGAAGGAAATGGCAGCCCACTCCGGTATTCTTTCCTGGGAAATCCCATGGACAGAGGAGTCTGATGGGCTACAGTCCATGGGGTCACAAAGAGTCAGACACAACTGAATGACTAAACAGCAAACAGTTCTGCCTTCCACGCTGGTCAACCTAATCTGATCATCAATCAGCTCCCATTTCTGCACTCCGTCCCACTCAGGCCTCTCTGTTTTCATAGGCCCTGAACTCTACTCCTGTTTCTTGTTTATACTTTGCTTTTGTTGGCCCGTAATATTTCTAGGCTTAATTACTGTCCTTTGTTTTCTTTTGCTTTGCTTCATTTTTCCTCCAGTAACTAGATAACTTTTTTGTCTTTTTCCTTGATTCTGTATTTTTCCTTACTCATATAGAATTGTTTTGTAGGGAAAATACTGTTTTCTGCATCAGAAAATACTATTTTCTGTCTCTTACAGAACGTACAGCTCTCACTTCTAACAGAAAGGGGAATGGGTGAAGCAGTACAAGAATTTGTGGACAAGGAAGAAAAAGATGCCATAGAGGAACTAGTGAAATATCAGTTGGAAAAAACACAGCGATTTCTTAAAGAACGTCATATTGATGCACTAGAAGATAAAATCGATGAAGAGGTGAATAATGTGGGGTGAAAAATCTAATATTTAGATAGTCTCTCCTTAAGAGTTGCTCTGCATTTCTTTCTGGGAAATCACTACTTCTGTGATTTGTTCAGTTTCCTCATCTATAAAATTGAGATCACAAAATGAGGATTAAATTATAAAATGTCTAATAAGTGTCTAGAATACAGTCTCAAAAATGATTGATACCTAGTGAATGTTAAGTGCTTTTAAATGAACCTCATAGGGCAAAAATGTCTACTTCAATTTTTTAGTAAGTTTTGATTGAGATTTTGAATTTCACTTAGAAAATGCAGTTCCTGTAAGCATAAAAGCAGAGGAAAAACTCTTTAGATTTGACTACATGAAAATTTTGAATGTTTGCATGTCAGATTGTCAAAAAAACAAAATTTTTTGACATAGTACTGACATGGAAAACATACTTGTATGTGGGCAGAATAAGAGGTTAATATTCTTAATATAATGTTAAAAGGTTCTTATGAATCTTAAGATTACTAAACATTTCAATAAAATAATGAACAGAGGACCTGAATAGGTGGTTCACAAAAGAAATACAAATGGCTAATAAGCATATGAAAATGGTATTTAACCTATGATAATCAGAGAAACTCAAATTAATTTTTTATTTGTCAAAGTAGCAACAATTTGTTAAAGATATTTAGTACCCTGCTGGTAGAGTATTGAGTTTGAACAGCTGTACTGTAAAGCATTTTGGCAGTGTATGTCAGGAGGCTTAAGATTTGCCCTTTAATTCAGCCCTAGGAAATTTCCTTAAGACAATAATGAGATAGAGATTTGAATGAGATGTAATTTATCTCAGTGTTACCTGCAGGGGAGAAATCAGAAATGTTTTGGTAAAATAAATGTTGGCACATAGATACTATAGAATACTATGTGTATGTGCTAAGTTACTTCAGTAGTGTCCGACTCTTTGCAACCCTGTGGACTAGGACTCTCCAGGCTCCTCTGTCCATGGGATACTCAGGCAAGAATAGTGGAGTGGGTGTTACCATGCTCACCTCCAGGCGATCTTCCCTATCCAGGAATTGAGCCCATGTCTCTTGAGTCTCCTGCATTGGCAGGTGGGTGCTTTACCACTGGTGCCACCTGGGAAGCCCATAGAATACTATGCAGCTATTAAAAATTATATTTTAAGAACATGGAAAAGTATTTTCAGTGTTAAGTGGGAAAAGAATTCCAAAGAAGTAAAACTATACACAGTGTGATCCCAGTTATTTTTATTTTCTGTGTGAGTATATCTATGTGTGTATGTGAAAAAGTGGAAGAAAATATTCCAGATGTTATCAGTGGTTATTTCAAGTAGGGTTATAAGGGATCATTTCCTGTGTTTTCCAAATTCCCTCTAAGCAGAAGAACAAAGTATTATTTTTAAAACTCATTCCACTTGACTTTTATTTTTGTGCTTTTAATTATTTAACATAATTCTTTTAAAGCCTAATGATGTCAGCTACTATACAACCAGGAATATTAAATGCCAGGTACTTTTACAGGGAAGGCAGATAATTCACACTTTAAAACCCCTTACTCTGTGATTCTGGATGTGTTAGGTTGATAAATTTTTAGCATGGGTAGATTTCTCAGTTAAGTGTCATAAATATAATATGACTGTCCCCCACTAAATGTAAAACGCAAAGCTATAGAACTCCCAGGAGATAATGTAGGAGAACCTAGATGACCTTGTGTATGGTAATGACTTTTAGATTCAGCAGCAAAAGCGTGACTCATTAAAGAAGTAGTTGAAAATCTAGACTGCATTAGAATTTAAAACTTTTCCTCTACAAAAGACTAAAAAGAATGAGGAGACAAGCCACAGACTGGGAGAAAATAGTTGCAAAAGAAACATCTGATGAGGGATTATTATCTAAAATATGCAAAAATCTCTTAAAATTCAACAATAAGAAAATATTAAAAATCCAATTAAAAAATGGACCAGAGACCTAGACAGACCAAGATAGACCATTGGCAAGTGAGCATATGAAAAGATGCTCCACATCTCATGTCATTAGGGAAATGAAGCTACTACACACTTATCGGAATGGCCTAACTCCTGAACACCAACAGCACCAAATGCTGGTGAGGACATAGTGCAACAGGGACTCTTAGGTTGCTAGTGGGAAGGCAGAATGATAGACAGTCGGGCAGTTTCTTATAAAAGTAAACACACTCTTCCCGTGCTCTTCAGCAATCATGCTCCTTGGTATTTACCCAACAGAGGTGAAGACTTATGTCCAAACAAAACCCTGCACATGGTATTTATAGCAGTTTTATTCATAACTGCCAAAATTTGGAAGCAACCAAGATGTACTTCAGTAGGGAAATGAATAAGTGAACTGTGAAACATCTAGATAAGGAAGTGTTATTCTGTACTAAAATGAAATGACCTATCAAGCATTTAAAAGACATGGAGGAACCTTAAATGCATATTACCAAGTGAATGAAGCCAATCTGAAAAAGTAACTTGATGTACTGAACATGACTTCTTACTGTGTAACATTCTGGAAAAGGTAAAACTATGGACTTGGTAAAAAGATGTGGTTGGGTGAGGGTGGGGTGAGAGGATGAATAGATAGATTCACAGAGGTTTTTTAGAACAGAGAAACTATACTGTATCAGACTAAAGTGGTGGATTATACATGTATACATATACATTTGTCCAGCCTCATAGAATGCACAGCACCAAGAGTGAGCTTTAAGGTAAATTCTGGAGTTTGGGTGATACAGAGTATGGAGTGTGGAGTGTCAGCTGAATAGTTCTGGTGGGGGATGTTGATATTAACAGGGGAGGCTGTGCATGTGTGGGATAGGGTGTATGGGAAATCTAGGTAACTTCCTTTTAATTTTGTTGTGAACCCAAGCTACTCTAAACAAATAAACTGAAACAAGTCCCCCTCCTCATACTCTACCCTCTAAAAGGACCATCTACACCTGGAGTGACAGCATGACTTTTGACAGAGAGAGAGAGAGTGTGTGTGTGTGTCTGTGTGTCTGTGTGTGTATAGCATGGGGGCTAAGCGTATGGACTGCAGACTGGATGACCTTACTTGCTATGGAACTGTCAGTGGGCTATTTTAATATCTCTGCCTCATCCATGAAATAGGGATAATAGGACTACCATCAAAGTTGTTGTGAGGATTAAAAGAATACATGTAAGTCCTAAGTATACTGGCACATAATGCCTGCTCTGTATTTTTTCCTTGATTCTCATTTCTCATCTGTGAATGACTCAGTGATTTTGGTATATCATATGCCACCTGGAGTACTATTCATGCTATGCCATCTTTTAAAAAACAGTTATTTTCCCTATATTTTTCCCCTTTTACTGAATCATACCATATATGGTGCTATTTAACAAAACTCTGGTGCCTAGATCTTATTTCCCTTTAGCTCTTACTCTGCTTTGTTCATTTTTCACAGAAGAATTTTTTTCTATATTTTCATGCCCAGAATCTTTGCCTTCATTTTTCTCTTAAACCTATTCATTCTAGGGTTTTGACCCCATCTTTCTAGTGAATTTATTCTGGTCAAAGTACCAGTGACCTCCAGTGCTAAATTTACTGTCCATTCTCCATCTTAAATCTCACTTGACCACTTGTTAATGCCTTTTTTCCATTGGCTTTTAGGGCTCCACACTCTTGTGGTTGTCTTCCCACCTCATTATCTGTGTCTTCTCAGTCTCAGTCTCTATTGGTTCCTCTCACCTCTCTAACCCTCTTACGTTGGAGTCTCCAGAATTCAGTCCTTTGACCCCTTCTTTATCTACACATTCCTTTTGTATTCTCATCCAACTTCCTGGCTTTAAATACCAACATTAGTTTGGTGATGACTTTTCAAAAGTCTAGCCCAGAACTCTTATGTCAGCTCAAGTCTTCTGTAGTCAAGAGCCTGCTGAATGTTCCCACTCAGGTATTCAGGAGACCTTCTCAGCTTCCAGCATTCCCAATCTGAGACACTGATCCTTAGCCCCTAGTCTACCTGTAAGGTTCTAGTGGAAGCACCATTCTTCCATTTGCTCAGGCGATCAACCTTGAAGTCATCCTTGATTCCTCTCTTCTTGTCACCTGTATCCTGCCTGGAAATCCTTTAGCTCTACCTTCAGAATCTATACTGTTTGTGACAGAATGTGAATGTTTCTCACCACCTCCATCACTATCAGTGGTCTAAGGCATGGCTGTTTCTCACCTTAATTGCTCCTGTTGCCTCCAAACTGGTCTCCCTGTTCTGCCCGTGTTTCTTGTCCTCTACCGTTCTATCCTCAGTTCCGCTGTTGGTGGTCCTAAAGTAATTCAGATGAAGTCACTCCTGCTGGAGAAGAAAAACCCCTTAGCAGTTGTTCCCAAGGCTTTACTGGATCTGGTTTCTGTAACTTCTTCAGCCACTTGTCTGCTCAAGCCCAGCATCCTCCTTGCTGTTTTAAACATACAGTGTTTCTGCCCCAGTGCCTTTGCATGTATTCTTTTGATTGGAATGATTTCCCCCAGGTACTTGCGAACTTCATTCCCTACTTTTTAAAATCCTTGCCACTTTATCACTTTTTTGCCTTCTCAGTGAGACCTTTGATGATCACCTGTAGCCTCTCCTTGGCACTCCCTGTCCCTCTTCCTGCATTATTTCTCTGGGAGCACGTAACACCTTTTGCAAAAATTTCACAGGTTCACATACTTAAAAGGACTCCTAAGACTCCACTGAGCATACTCAAGGTTTTTATTTAAAGGCAGCTGGTATAGTTTGGCAAGAGGGAGGAGTATAGGCAGGCATTAGGGGTCTGGGAAATGCCAGGCATCCACTCCTCCTCTCCTTATATGCACACCGTGCACCCAGGACTGGATGCATAGCAAGATACGTGCAGAAGTTGACAGGGTTTTTTTTATGCCCCTCTGTTCACATAAGCCATGCTAACTGCACATCCAGGTAGGAAACCATCAGTAAATTGACACTGGGAATGCCAGAGGCTCCTCAGAGGTAAGGACAGAGTTTTCCCAGTCTGCTGCTAAGTCACTTCAGTCGTGCCCTACTCTGTGCGACCCCATAGACGGCAGCCCACCAGGCTCCCCCATCCCTGGGATTCTCCAGGCAAGAACACTGGAGTGGGTTGCCATTTCCTTCTCCAGTGCATGAAAGTGAAGTCACTCAGTCATGTCAGACTCTTCGAGATCCCATGGACTGCAGCATATCAAGCTCCTCCATCCATGGGATTTTCCAGGCAAGAGTACTGGAGTGGGGTGCCATAGCTGATTCCAACTACACTTCATCCCATACACCTTCTAAAATACAATATAGCTTATTTTGTTTCTGATTTTCTAACACAGACACACGCACACGGTGATTATAAGCTCCTTAAGGGCACACTTTCTGACTCTTGTTCATTGTTGTATTCTCCACTCCTACAGTAGTACCTGGTACTTAGTGGCTTGTAAATATGTACCGAGTAAATTATTAAATAAATGGAGCATGTCTCCAGCTGCATAACTAAATTGTAAGAGCTTTGTGAGCAGCAACTGGTAACAAAGGAAGCTCTGTATCCTTCGTGGCACCAGGACCAGGGTTTGCAATCATTAAACTTTCAGTGGTTGACTGTTAACAAAATAGATCTTCAAGGGCCCACCCATTTGGGACACTATTTTAGAGAGCCTCTTGGATGACTTACAGCCAGGAGCCTAAGGATAATTTGTGTAGTGTAATAACTCAAACCTGTTAAAAGAGAGGTTTTTGTTACTAGCTATTTTACTGAAGTATAACACCCATAGGACATTGCAGGTTCTTCCTCTGTAGTCTGACTGGCTGTTTTTCAATGACAGGGGCCATTTTGGCAGCAGGTAATATAATTTTGTTTATGGCCAATTTTTCTTAGAGTACATTTCTGAATTTTTAATGTAAGTCACTGGAGGAGACAATGGCAGTCCACTCCAGTTCTCTTGCCTGGAAAATCCCATGGATGGAGGAGCCTGGTAGGCTGCAGCCCGTGGAGTCGGACACGACTGAGCGACTTCACTTTCACTTTTCACTTTCATGCATTGGAGAAGGAAATGGCAACCCACTCCAGTGTTCTTGCCTGGAGAATCCCAGGGATGGGGGAGCCTGGTGGGCTGCTGTCTATGGGGTCACATAGAGTTGGACACGACTGAAGCGACTTAGCAGCAGCACTGGAAAATATGACTTCTTTAATCTTTTGTGAAACAAAACTTTACTTGAATTTCCAAGTTTTATGTTGAAATGAAAAGCATCTGTTAAGCAGTTTTGTATTTACATAACAGACATGTTTGTAACATATTTGTAAATTTTTCTGTTACAATCCAGGTACGTCGTTTCAGAGAAAGCCGACAAAAGAATACGAATGAAGAAGATGATGAAGTTCGAGAGGTAATTTTGCTGTTAATTCCTTTGCATATGTGTCAGCTTGTTAAATCAGAATAACTAGTAGGTTTACTTAGTCAGGCAGACTTCCCTGGTGGCTCAGATGGTAAAGCGTCTGTCTACAATGCGGGTAGACCTAGGTTCGATCCCTGGGTCGGGAAGTTCCCTGGAGAAGGAACAGGCAACCCACTCTAGTACTCTTGCCTAGAAGATCCCATGGACGGAGAAGCCTGGTGTCCATGGGGTCGAAAAGAGTTGGACACGACTGAGCGACTTGACTTTAGTTAGTCTACAGGATCTTGGTTTGGTGGGTGGGAATGAGTAGGGGTTGCTGATGACAGCTGCCTTTGACTTATTCCAGTTCAACCTACAAATATTCTGGTTGCTGATATTCTCTTTTTAACCTTCTGCTATTGTTGAAAACGTAACTAATTGTTGATACGTGTATGGAGTGGGAGGGCAGGGGGCAGGAATAATAGTTTGAAGAGTTCTTATTAGTCAAAATAATTCCCAACTGCTATTAGAGCATCTTATCAATATAAGGTAAAACCTTACCCCAGCTGATATTGTTTGCAGCAAAAAAGAAGAAATTTAGTGTTTTGGTTAGCAGTGTCATTAAAGGTAAATACACAGTGTCCACTGGTCTTTCTAAACTTGAAATTTGCTTGATTGCCCTCATCACTGTCTTTTCCATCTCTTTGTAGATTAGGAATTTGAGGTTAGCAGCTGTTAACTTAAACTTTGGGCCTCTGTCTGGTACTTGGTGAATTCATGATTGAAATTCAAATTGAAATATATTTTCCTATTTTTTAATTGCTGTAAGTGTTGGATGATTGCTGTCTAGTACTTAAAAATTATTTTATCAATTATTTATTTTGGACTTTTGATTGCTTTCCTTCAGCATTTTCTATAGTACCTGTTATGGGTAGCCATTGTGTTTTCTATTAGGGATATAAACTTGAAAAAGATGGCCTGGGTCCCCCAGAGAGTCTCAGTTTAGTATGTGAGACAGAGATATGCAGAAAAATTTAATCCTTATGACCAGAAGTTTCATCCTCACTGAATTCATACAACTGTCCCATTAGTCCATTTTCGTTCCCTAAATATTTCAGAACTGTAGCTGACAGGTGTACTCTTGCCTGGAGAATCCCAGGGATGGGCGAGCCTGGTGGCTGCCATCTATGGGGTCACACAGAGTCAGACACAACTGAAGCGACTTAGCAGAAGCAGCAGTAGCTGACAGGTGGTGAATTGGAAAGAGCTGGAATTGCTCACAAGGACCACAGCCTTGTCTAACTCAATGAAACTATAAGCCACTCTGTATAGGGCCACTCAAGATAGGTGGGTTATGGTGGAGAGTTCTGACAAAATGTGGTCCACTGGGGAAAGGCATGGCAAACCACTTCAGCATTCTTCCCTTGAGAATCCCATGAAAAGTATGAAAGGCACAAAGATCTGACACTGAAAGATGTACTCCCCAGGTCCGCAGGTGCCCAATATGTTATTGGAAAAGAGTGGAGAAGTAATTCCAAAAAGAATGAAGAGACTGAGTCAAAGCAAAAATAACACCCAGTTGTGGAGGTGACTGGTGATGGAAGTAAACTCTGATGCTGTAAAGAAGAATATTGCATGGGAACCTGGAATGTTAGGTCCATGAATCAAGGTAAACTAGAAGTGGTCAAACAAGAGATGACAAGAGTGAACATCAACATTTTAGGAATCAGTGCTCTAAAATGGACTGGAATGGGTGAATTTAATTCAGGTGACCATTATATCTACTACTGTGGGCAAGAATCTGTTAGAAGAAATGGAGTATCCCTCATAGTCCATAAGAGTCTGAAACGAAGTAGTTGGGTGCAGTCTCAAAAATGACAGAATGATATCTGTTCGTTTCCAAGCTAAGCCATTCAGTAACACAGTAATCCAAGTCTATGCCCTGATCAGTAATGCTGAAGAAGCTGAAGTTGACTGGTTCTATGAAAATATACAAGACCTGTAATATATAACACCCAAAAAAGATGTCCTTTTCATTTTAAGGGACTGGAATGCAAAAGTAGGAAGTCAAGAGATACCTGGAGAAACAGGCAAGTTTAGCCTTGGAGTACAGAATGAAGCAGGTCAAAGGCTAACAGAGTTTGGCCACAAGAACTCACTTGTCATAGCAAACACCCACTTCCAACAACATAGGAGATGTCTCTACACATGGACTTCACCAGATGGTCAATACCAAAATCGGATTGATTATATTCTTTGCAGCCAAAGATGTAGAAGCTCTATACAGTCAGCAAAAACAAGACCAGGATCTGATTGTGGCTCAGATTATGAATTCCTTATTGCCAAATTCAGACTTAAATTGAAAAAAGTACTAGACCATTGAGGTATGACCTAAATTAAATCCCTTAGGATTATACAGTGTAAATGACAAAGATTCAAGGGATTAGATCTGATAGACAGAGTGCCTGAAGAACTATGGATGGTTCGTGACATTGTACAGGAGGCAGTGATCAAGACCATCCCCAAGAAAAAGAAATGCAAAAAGGCAAAATGGCTGTCTGAGGAGGCCTTACAAATAGCTGAGAAAAGAAGAGAAGCCAAAAGCCAAGGAGAAAAGGAAAGATATACCCATTTGAGTGCAGAGTTCCAAAGAATAGCAAGGCAAGATAAGAAAGCCTTCCTCAGTGATCACTGCAGAGAAAGAGAGGAAAACAATAGAATGGGAAAGACTAGAGATCGCTTCAGGAAAAGAGAGATACCAAGGGAACATTTTGTGCAAAGATGGGCACAATTAAGGACAGAAATGGTATGGCCTAACAGAAGCAGAAGATACTAAGAAAAGGTGGCAAGAATACACAGAAGCACTGTATAAAAAATATCTTCATGACCGAGACAACCACGATGGTGTGATCACTCACCAAGAGCCAGACATCCTGGAATGTGAAGTCAAGTGGGCCTTAGGAAGCATCACTATGAACAAAGCTAGTGGAGGTGATGGAATTCCAGCTGAGCTAATTTAAATCCTAAAAGTTGATGCTGTGAAAGTGCTGCACTCAATATGCCAGCAAATTTGGAAAACTCAGCATTGGCCACAGGACTGGAAAAGGTCAGTTTTCATTCTAATCCCAGAGAAAGGAAATGCCAGAGAATGTTATAACTACTGCACAGTTGCACTCCTCTGACACACTTCAAAGTAGTGCTCAAAATTCTCCAAGCTGGACTTCAACATTATGTGAACCGTGAACTTTGAGATGTTCAAGCTGGATTTAGGAAAGGCAGAGGAACCAAAGATCAAATTGCCAACATCCGCTGGATCATCGAAAAAGCAAGAGAGTTCCAGAAAAACATCTACTTTTGCTTTATTGACGACGCCAAAACCTTTGACTGTTTGGATCACAACAAAGTGTGGAAAATTTTTAAAGAGATGGGAATACCAGACCACCTTACCTGACTCCTGAGAAATCTGTATGCTGGACATGGAACAACAGACTAGTTCTAAATCGGGAAAGGAGTACATCAAGGCTGTATATTGTCACCTGCTTATTTAACTTATATGCAGAGTACATCATGAGAAATGCTAGACTGGATGAAACACAAGCTGGAATCAAGATTCCCGGGAGAAATTCCCAGGAGAAATATCACTAACCTCAGATATGCAGATGATACCACCCTTATGGCAGAAAGTGAAGAACTAAAGAGCCTCTTGATGAAAGTGAAAGAGGAGAGTAAAAAAGTTGGCTTAAAACTCAATATCCAGAAAACTAAGATCATGGCATCTGGTTCCATCACTTCATCGCAGATAGATGGAGAAACAATAGAAACAGTGACAGACTTTATTTTTGTGGGGCTCCAGAATCACTGCAGATGGTGACTGCAGCCATGAAATTAAAAGATGCTTGGTCATTAAAAGCTATGACCAACCTAGACAGCATATTAAAAAGCAGACATTACTTTGCCAAGAAAGATCTGTCTCGTCAAAGCTATGGTTTTTCCACTAGTCGTGTATGGACGTGAGAGTTGGAATATAAAGAAAACTGAGCACTGAAGAATTGATGCTTTTGAACTGTGGTGTTGGAGAAGACTCTTGAGAGACAGTCCTGTGGACTGCAAGAAGATTCAACCAGTCTATTTCAAAGGAACTCAGTCCTGAATATTGATTGGAAGGACTGATGCAAAAGGTGAAACTCCAATATTTGGCCACCTGATGTGAAGAACTGGTTCATTTGAAGAGACCCTGATGCTGGGAAAAATTGAAGGTGGAAGAAGAAGGGGACAACAGAGGATGAGATAGTTGGATGGCATCACTGACTCAGTCGACATGAATTTGAGTAAACTCTGGGAGTTGGTGATGGACAGTAAAGTCTGGTGTGCTGTAATCCATGGGGTCACAAAGAGTTGGACACGACTGAGTGACACCAAACTGAACTGAACTGATACTATTTAGAACTTGACTAATGAAGTTCGAGCCTTTCCCAAGGTGTAATTCACAGCTTTGTAGAATTATTTAGCTCAGAACATGAATCCCAGTATCATACTTAAATTACTTAGACAAACAAAAGCATTAGTTTTTCCTTTAGAGATAAAAAACATGCTTTAATGTCTTGTTCACATAGAAAAACTCTCAAGTATTTTCTTTAATTGTAGGTTCCTATTTAAATAAAAAGCCAAATATCAGTAGTAAATATTTAGGCTTTGCTGGCCATCTGTGGTATATGTCACTTTTTTTTTTTTTAACAGGCCTTTAAAAATGTAGAAACTATTCTTAGTCTGATCCAAAGTTCATAGTTGGACTGGCCTCTGATATCTTTCTTATGTTCTATCTGAATTTGATTCAGGGTCCATATCTTTTTTTAAGCTGTAATACCAAGTGCTATTAATGGAGTGAAGAGGCAGCCAGTAGGATGAGAGAAAATATTTGCAAATCATATATCTGATAAAGGATTAATAACCAGAATATATAAAGAGCTCTAAAATTCAACGAAACAACCTGTTTTAAAAATGGACAGAAGGCTTGCCTAGATATTTCTTTAAAGAAGAGATACATTTAACCACTAAGCACAGAAAAGATGCTCAATATCACTAAACACTAGGGAATTGTGATCAAAACCATTAGATACACTTTGTATCCCTTTGAATGGCTGTTCTCCAAGAAATTAGAAGGTAACAAATAATGGCAAGAAAATGGAGAAATGGGAACCCCTGTGCATTGCTGCTGCTGCTAAGTCGCTTCAGTCGTGTCTGACTCTGTGTGACCCCAGAGTCCCTGGGATTCTCCAGGCAAGAACACTGGAGTAGGTTGCTATTTCCTTCTCCAATGCGTGAATAGTGAAAGAAGTCGCTTAGTCGTGTCCGACTCTTAGCAACCCCATGGCCTGCAGCCCACCAGGCTCCTCTGTCCATTGGATTTTCCAGGCAAGAGTACTGGAGTGGGTTGCTCGTGCATTGCTAGTGGGAAGATAAAAGCTACTGTGGAAAACAGTATGATGATTCCTCAGAAGGTTAAACATGGAATTGCTATATGAGCTTTACAAATCTAAGTGGTGAAAAATTATTTCTTACTGTTGTTTTTAATTCATACTTTTTTTATTACTAGTAAGTCTGAACAGTTTTTATAAGTACATTATATGAAACATTTTGTCATGTTCTTTACATAGAGTATTGTTTTTTTTTTGCCTAGGTCATTGGCCTTTCTCTAATTGATTTATAAGAGCACTCAGGTGAAAGCAAGTGTTTGTGTAGCAGAGTTAGGGGTTTTTGTCATGTAAAAGAGGTCTCCTCTTATTCCTGAGGGTTTTTTGTTTGTTTAAGTCTGGAATAGGTAATGAATCAAAAGCTTTTTTGCATCTGTGAAGATACGCTTGTGGGGTTCTTCCTCCTGTGTTCTGTTAATATGGTGAATTATATTATTTTCTATTCTATTATTGACACATCCTTAGTACCAGTTTAGGAACCCCCTGGTAATGGGTGTACTGGTCTTTCAATGTGCCCTTGGATTCCTTTTGTTTGCTTTGATATTCATGAGTAAGATACTGTAATTTTTCTTCTGTGCATGCAGTCTTTTGTCAGTTTTCCGTACCATGTTATGCTGGCTTTATAAAAAGAAATTGGCCAGCTTTCTTTCTTAATGCTATCGAAATAGCCATGGAATCATCTGTTCTTTGAAGATTTGGTAGAGTTTACCTGTGAAACTCTATGGTTGTGGTCGTTTTCTGGAGTGTAGATCTTTTAATAATTTTCTCAAAATGTTGTTTGTTAATTAGTCTGTTGAGACTGTCTTGGTTTAGTTGAGGTCATTTATTTTCCAAATTACTTAGAATTGAGCAGAGTGCTTTGTCATAATTCTTTTCATTTTCCTTAGATCTTTTTTCCCCCTCCATTCTCATTTCTTCGCTTTAATTTAACAATTCATTTTAAAGTAGTTTCATCTGTTCTGATATTCAGTATTTTTATTATAATTTTCTAGATATTCTGTACTTTTTGTTTTATTTTGCAATTTGAAGTCAGGGTATTTTAATTTTTAATTTTATTGCACTGTGATGAGAAAGTATGATATTCTTTTTTGCTATTTAGAATTGATCTCTTTCTTAGCATCCCATTGTATATCAGTTGAACCATTTCATGGGGTCTTGAAAAGAAGTATATTATTTATTTTCAGAGTAGTGTTCAACATGTATCAGTTACATCTACCTTAGTATGTAATTTAGGTCTTTAGTACATTTTTTAATGTACTGTTATTTATGGTAGTTTCATTCTATAAAGTCAGTACAAACACTGGGTGAGTTTACTGCTTCAAGAAGATATACAAGAATAGGCTCTTGCCAGCCACTGGTTACAAAATCTTTGCTAACTGATTAATGCAGTACCTTTTCCGTGTGTGTTTCTGTTTGAGGACACCTTATTTAGTATATGTCATTGATTCGTTAACATTGAGCTTGTGGCCAATAGCCCTGTAACTCATGCCTGAATGACACTTATCTGACAAGTGTATTTCCTCCACAAGGCATGTCTTAGCTTCCTGCACTTAGGAACAGTAAACAATACTTCAGCAGTACAACAGGGGCCATTTTAAAAGTAAAATCACCATCTAAAAGCACAAAATTGTGAACAACATGGCATTACATGTGTTCCCGAAAGGACACTCATTTACAAGTATGAGAGCTGAAACCCGAAGGCTGAGTGTCACATTGTTTGACATCATCTGGGAATGTGTGTTTCGGGCAATTAAAAATTTTCACCACTCTGCACATGCCCATAAATGACCACAAAAACATCAGGAGTATTGTTTGGGGCTTACAAAAACATTTTGGCAAGTAGGTGAATTTGCATATATGGGATGTGAAAATTATGAGGATTGGCCATACTTTATCTGGGACAAGAAAGATGAATTGAAATCTTTACAGTTTTTTTGTTATGTTTTTTGTTGTATTCCCTGAAGTTTTTTCTTTTTGAGTTGTAATGCCATGTTGAGCACTTGTAGTGAGTTAGCTGTTCCACTCCAGCAAGTGCCTCATCGTGAAGCTTGGTTCCCTCCCACCACCACTTCACTCCTGCTTCTGCCCTGCCTGCTTTGTTCTCATCTCCTCAGTTAGCCCTGTCTGTCCATAGCTGCCTGTTTTCAGAACTTGTCATTCTAAGCAAGAGAGACTGTTGTCATGGTCTCTTGGGAGGGATAGATCAATTTTGGATCTCTCTACACTGTCTGAAACTCTTCAACCTTCTCCCTTAGCCAAGCCAGATATTCACTCTCCTCCCCATTAACTCTTTCCTCCTAGGCTTTGTGTTTTGTGGGTAGAGCATTTTTCTAATTTAATTGAAAACATTAAAAAAAATTTTTGTTTTTTCTTGTTACATTTTGATAGATTTAAAGGAAGAGATCAGAGCAGCATTTCTCTTTTTGTTTTTAATCAGGAAATCTATAGTCACTTCAGAGTTATTCAGGATAGTTCATTAAGTCTCAAACTGGTTTTTTTTAGACAGTTTCTTTCTAAATTAAAATTTATTAAATTAAAATCTTGATCCTAAAGGTTTTTATCCTTTTCCAGGCTTTCAGTTGTTTTGTTCTACTTAACTTTTTTTATATATATTTGTAAGAAATTATTGCTTTTGTCTTTCTGATTATAAAAGTCATATGTTAGAAAATGTATATTGTAGCAAATTTGTAATATTCATTAATAATGAAAAAAAGAAAAGCACCCTAAAATGTCATCACTCAGAGATAGAAGTTATTTTTCGTGAGGTTTTTTCTTGTTATTATTTATCAATAGCCCATTGTATAGAGAAGTTCAAATGATGACAGTCTCTTACAAATGGTGGTGTTGAATTAGGTATGTATGCACGTGTACTAAGTCAGTTCCATCATGTCCAACTCTTTGCAACTCTATGGACTGTAACCCACCAGGTACCTCTGTCCCTGGGATTTTCTCCTCTTGTTTTCCTGACAAGAGGAGGTTGTCAGGCCCTCCTCCAGAGGATCGTCCCAACCCAGGGATTGAACTCATCTCTTATGTCTCCTGCATTGGCAGGCAGGTTCTTTACCACTGGCACCACCTGGGAAGCCTGTTGAATTAGGGTTGATTGCTAACTCCTGCCAGAATTGCCATTCCTCCCAGTTCTGAAACTTCTGATTTTGTGAAATTTTATTCTCCTTAGTATACCTTTTAAAAGGTCTCCTTTAATAGGTAGTATTGCAAATCGATCTGGCAAATCACAGGCACTGAATTTGATTGCTGGTGGAGAAGGCTTCTCTTGTATTGCATTTTTTAGTGTGACTGAGGAAAAGGGGGCGGCAGAGGATGAGATGGTTGGATGGCATCACTGATTCAATCAACCTGAGTTTGAGTGAACTCCGGGAGATAGTGAAGGACAGAGAAGCCTGGCACGTTGCAGCCCATGGGGTTGCAAAGAGTCAGACACAACTGAGTGATTGAACAACAACAACAACAGTATAATTATTGAAAAATAATAGTTTAGACAGTTTGGCAATATGAGATGTTCACCAGAGTGACCAGATTAATGAGTTGGGAGGATGCTGCATTGTCCAGTAACGTGCTTTCCTCTTATCATCCCTGTCAGGCCATGAGTAGGGCCAGAGCCCTCAGATCTCAGTCAGAGGATGCTGCTTCCGCCTTGACTCCTGAAGACCTTATGAGTATAGATTTGGCAGAACAGATGGCTGATGACTCTGACGATAGCATCATAGTGGCAGCCAACAAAGGAAGAGGCCGAGGAAGAGGCCAAAGAGGAGGAAGAGGGCAGAATTCAGTGTCGAGAAGGGGGTCACAGAGAGGAAGAGGTTAGCCCCGAGTACTGTCTTCCCTACACATTCACACGTAGCAGTTGTGCAGGAAATTCAGAATTGTGTTCCCATTGGCAGAATTGAGTTACACAGTCCTTCAAAAACTTGTCTTTATAATGTGCTGAGACAGGCTTTAATGTAGTTCTGACATACACATTTCACTTAAATATTGAATAGCCACATGACATAAAGTTTTTAATATATATATTTTTTTTTATATAATAAAAGAGTTTAATAGCTACTCTCTTAGTTTTTAAAAGAATTTCACTATGTTTGGGGATTTTCCTGAAGATCCCGTGGTTAGGACTTGAGCTTTCACTGCTAAGGGTGTGGGTTCAATCCCTAGTCAGGGAATTAAGATCCCTCAAGTCTCACTGCACAGCCCAAAGAAAAAAAAGAAAAAAATTTCAGTTTTTCTTACATATTGGGTATATTTAATCAATACATTTACTCTCACATATACAAAGTAATAGTGAATGAAACACTTAAGGAAAATGATTAGCTAAGGCCCACTGATAGTAGGAATAAAACTCCAGATCTTAAAAATTATTTTTGTTAGTGTCATAAGATACAAATGCCCACATTATCATAAAATGGCTTTATAAAATTTGTTTACAAAGAAAAACTGCCCTCAGTTTGATTTCTTAATGTTAGTTAACATTAATTATCATCATTGTGTTTAATGTGACACTTTTGTCATTGAGTAGTCCAAATAATAAAGGCTTTCACCCAGTCACTTCCTAATGAAGTATAAAAATCCCTAGGAATATTTAAAAATTATTTTTATTAAATATTTACCTATAGGAATTTTAAACTGGTTAAAATGGGTAGTACTTTAGTTAAAAATCTCCAAGCAGAAAAGTCTCCATATTCTATTGATGATTATTTTATTATCCTTGCATTTATAAATATTTTCCTTATATTTTAAATGGAACAATATGAACCAGATGTGGCCTAAGTATAGTCTTAGAAAATTGACTAATCAAACTCTAGATGTTTCGTCTTATGTATATATATTTTTGGCATTTTACACATAAACTGTTTTGAGATAACTTTTTTAAGATTTCATTTTTATTTTTTTAAGGAAAACTTTAGCTACTGATAGACTGTATATTAACTGCTCAATATTCTAACTGCAGGCACTAGTCTGGAGATTTCTACTCAAGGCAGAGGTTCAAAGGCCACTACATCAACGTCTAGAAATATGTCTATTATAGATGGTGAGTATAGACTACAAGTGATCATCTTGCAGTTATTTACAAATTCCAATGCAAGAAGACCCAGGAAACCCCATGAATAAGTCTTACTGGTTTGTGTTGTCGTCACTGGGGAGTCAAAAGAGTTATTGGAATCACAGGATAAATCATATTAATTTAAAAGACCTTTGCCATTCAGGGGGGCTGTTGAAGAAGGTGAGCTCTAACATGTTATTTTTTATGATATCTGATATTAGATCTGATGATTTCCCTTTAATAGAGGGATCACTGAGACATAGAAAAGGCAGTTGGTCAGTGTATCAACAGTGATTAAGAGACAAGGAACTGCTTCTTAACATACTGTTAACTTGCTTTTCTCACGCTGCTTTTGTCCATCTCTACTGTTAATATAGTCATGTGAGCTGCTTTCAAGGGAAACTACAGTCAGAATTCTATGCATTGATTTTGTATATGTGTTGTGTCTGAAAGCTAGCCTCAGACTAAGGGAACCAATTTTTTATAAACTGTTTAGATAATAATGTATAAAAATTTAATAAACTATTTTTAATATTATAGTTTATGAGATCAGCAGAAATTATAAGTCAGATTTGTGAAAATATATGTTAAAATAGGTGATTTTTTTTCTCCTTTCAATTGAGAGTATATATGTATTGTATTTATATTATCTTATTATTAGAGATTAATTTTTGACAGATTGGAGAGTTGGGATAAATCTACAAGATGAAATTTATAAAGGGTAAATACATGCTGTATATATGTCCAAGAGGATGGCTACACAGAGAGAGTTCTGAGAAGTATGTGATACTAGGAGGAAACCAAGTAAGAAAGACTTAGGTCACTAAGGTTGTGCAAAGGTTGATCTAACTGTTTCAGTCTGATGGTGCCTGAAATGCTGTTGCTAAAACATGAAAGACACCAGGATTCTTGCTCTTCGGAGGAGAGAAATTCAATCTGGGGCCAGTGACGAGGCTCAATCACTCAGAGATTTTGTGTGATAAAGTTTTATTAAAGTATAAAAGAGATAGAGAAGGCTTATGGACATAGACATCAGAAGTGGGAGGAAAGAGTGTCTCCCTGCTAGCCTTTAGCTGGATGTTATATAACTACTAGCAAGGTGCTAGTTGGAGAAAGGAAATATCTCAAAACTCAGAGACCAGCACCAGGCCCCTCACCCACAGCGTGCATTTTGACATATGTTGGCACAAGGTGAGTCATCCTGGGCCATAAAGCCATTGACATGAATCTTGAAGAAAGGCAGGTTTCCAAGCAAATACAGAGTTTCATTAACATAGATTAGGAGAACAATTATTTGAGTAAAACATACTGGTTCGTTGAGCCATTATCAGTTCTGAGTCTCTTAAGGGAACTGATTTGAAGAAAGACATAGTTCATTAACATAGCTTAAGAAAAGTATTTCCATAAGAAAAACATATTGGTTAGCTCAAGGTTTGAGAAAAGTTAAGTTCAGGTGGAACCAAGTGTCGTCATGGCAACACAGAATTTTAAAAGAAACCTTTTAATTTTGTATAGAGAAGGAAAAAAATCTGATACTTGTAGTTTGATTCCTCCTGCCGCTTAAGAGAGATAAAATCCTCTGACACTTGCAGCCTATTTCCTCCGTTTGGAGACCCCTAGCCTTCCTGTCTGTTACCCTCTCAGTGCCTAAAGCAGTATTTATAGAAGCAGTGCTTCTCTACAGCAAGGATGTTCTCTCTCTGAGCTGATTGGATGTATCATGTCAAGAATACTGTGCTCATCTTTGGAACCATATTTCAAGAAGGATATCAGCTTTATATGATCATTCAGAAGAGAAACCATATAATATAAAAAAATCTCTTAGAAGGAACTTAGGATAGCTAACCTGGGAAAAATTGAAATCTTTACATTAATGAAGTTCTTTCATGTCAAAGATCGAATAGATGTGATTTGCACAGTCCTAAAGACAGTGGTTTTAAATCTGTTTTAAGTTATAGATTCTGCAAGCTACATATCCTGTCTTTAAATAAGTACTCATGCAATTATATTCCATTTCAAAGGGTTCAAGGATCCCCTAGAAGCCCATCCATGGGCTCTAGGTTAAGAACTGCTCCCCATTGATGACAGATGGGAAAAGCTAATCACGCACAGATTTAAGTTTCAGTTCAGTTCAGTCGCTCAGTCGTGTCCGACTCTTTGCGACCCCATGAATCACAGCACCCCAGGCCTCCCTGTCTATCACCAACTCCCGGAGTTCACTCAGACTCACGTCCATCGAGTCAGTGATGCCATCCAGCCATCTCATCCTCGGTCGTCCCTTTCTCCTCCTGCCCCCAATCCCTCCCAGCATCGGAGTCTTTTCCAATGAGTCAACTCTTCGCATGAGGTGGCCAAAGTACTGGAGTTTCAGCTTTAGCATCATTCCTTCCAAAGAAATCCCAGGGCTGATCTCCTTCAGAATGGACTGGTTGGATGTCCTTGCAGTCCAAGGGACTCTCAAGAGTCTTCTCCAACATCACACTTCAAAAGCATCAATTCTTCAGCACTCAGCCTTCTTCACAGTTCAACTCTCACATCCATACATGATCACAGGAAAAACCATAGCCTTGACTAGACGGACCTTAGTCAGCAAAGTAATGTCTCTGCTTGAGACTGGAAGACTTAAGAACAATTTCACGTACTTCCTCTTTTATAGACGAGGGAATTGAACTAAATATTTTGCCTTAGGTTGATAAAACCACTGATAGTACTAATTTATGAGACAATTGCTAATTGTCTGCAATATAATTACTAATATTTATGAGACAATTACTGGATGCCTGTCAACAGCTCAGTGGAAAGTGAAAGTGTTAGTTGGTCAGTCATGTCTGACTGTTTGCTACCCCATGGCCT
The DNA here is from genome assembly GCF_014754425.2 of Oryx dammah. Taxonomy (NCBI): domain Eukaryota; kingdom Metazoa; phylum Chordata; class Mammalia; order Artiodactyla; family Bovidae; genus Oryx; species Oryx dammah. Next base: position 1,234,664 of record NW_024070201.1, on the reverse strand, counting down.
ATTTATATAGCTCGCCAGATTCTTCTGTCCATGAGATTTCCCCGGCAAGAATACTGGAGTGGGTAGCCATTTCTCCAGGGGATCTTTCTGACTTAGTGATCAAACCCGGGTCTCCTGCTTTGCAGGCAGACTCTTTAGCATCTGCTCAGTAGGGTCGGTACTTATATTTTCTCTGTTTTACAGAAAAGAGAACCGAGGCTTATAGGCAGTTTATCTAAGGTCTCACAGCTGGTAAATTCTGGAGCTTGAATTGATCCCTCACATTCTCTGGCCTTCAGGACAAGTAGTTAAGCAGTATACTAGTTTCCAGAGCAAGATAAAATTAGAGCTTGAGCTAATTGGTTGATTGAGCTAATTGGTTCTCAGTCTTTGCATTATACAGAATAGCCTGTTAATCAACCCAAACATGGAGTAAGCCACCTCAGAAGGAAATAACCTGTGAGTCCATCAGAGGAAGTTTTTCAGTATTTTTTGGATGACGGATGACTTTGGAGAAAAGATAAAGACATCAGATCTATTAAATGATTCTTAAAGAACCTTTTTATCAGAAGTTCTGCTGCTATGTTTTTATTCAAGAATTATTCAATATTTTCATAGAGCCAGCTGAAATCCATTTGACTTCATAAGTATATTGTTTCTGTTGCCATTTAGAAAATGGCATCTACAAAGATACTGAGACCTTCTTTGCAGGTCTAAAATAAAAGCAGAGAAGGGGAAAGGAAGTGGAAAAAAAAAGCGCTATAAAGAATCTGGGCTGTGTTCAACATATGAAAAGTTCTGTGACTTTAGATAAGTCACTCACTCTCCTAGTCTGTTCACATGTAAATTGGGACTAATCTTGCCAAATTGGATTATTCTGAAGATTAAAAGCAAAAAACCTTGGAATTCGCTGGCGATCCACTGATTAGGACTCTCCTGAGGGCCCAGGTTCAATCCACGGTTGGGGAAGTAAGATCCTGCAAGCCAGATGATAGGGTGCCCCCCCCTCCCCAAAGGCTGGCACATAGTAGGCTTTTGTGAAATGTTAATGTTAAAAAAGAGAGAGCTATTATTGAAAAAAAAACGGAGTTAGGAAAAGAACAAGAATAAAATATGAACACTTCCTTGTTAAGCCACCAAAATTTGGTTAATGTGCAACACAGAGGCATGGACATTGTAAATTACCTGCCTTTGCCTGAGCCCAAACTGAGTTTTTTTATCATGGCTTCGTTCAGTTTTTTGTTTGTTGGCTCGTTTTTTAAATTAATTTTTTACTTTTGGCTGCACTGGGGCTTCATTGCCATGCACCGGCTTTTTCAGTTGCAGTGAGCAGACTTCTTGAGGTGGCTTTTCTTGTTGCAGAGCACAGGCTCTAGGGCCTGTAGGCTCAGTAATTGTGGTGCATGGGTTTAGTTGCTCCATGGCATGTGGGATCTTCCTGGATCAGGGATGAAACCCGCATCCCCTGCATTGGCAGGCGAATTCTTAACTACTGGACCATCAAAAAAGTCCAGGCTTTATTGTTTTATGTGAAGATTTCCCTGACACCAGTGGACAGAATTAATCACTCAAACTGAGTCTTCATGTTTCTACTGGTCTTGTTAAGAAATCAGCTGTTAGTTTATCTTGTTGCTTTTCTTTTAAAGTAGTACATTTTTCCTCCAGCTAGCTGTCTTTGGTGGTCCCCACTTTCACTATGATGAATCTAGACGTTCAATTCTTTTTTTATCCTGCTTAGAATTTATTCAGCTTCATGAAACTGTAAATTGGTGTGTTTTATCACTTCTAGTAATCCTTTGCCATTATCCCTTCAGATACTACCTCTGTTCTGTTCTTATTCTTCTAAGATTTCAATTAAGTAAATATAACCTATTCACTCTGTCCTCCCACTGAGGAGTAGTACTAACTTCCCAGAGTAATTAAAAGTGTTAACTGAACTATGCATAGCCATTACTGAGCATAGCACTTGATAAGAATCCAATCAGTGATTGCTGTTATTATTAATAGTATTAGTGGCAGTGTTTACAATAAACTTATGAAAATGGATCTTCCATAAATTAGTCTAAATTTGTCTTTTGTTCAGTTGATTTGGCTCAGTGGTTTTACATTTAACTGGTTACATCCAACATTGGGCCTTTTTTTGAAAAATAAAACTGACTTATTAATACAGTCTGTGACATAATAACCATGGAGTACTAGCTATAGTTGCTGTAACTTTGGAACAAAAGCAACTTTAAAACTATAGTTTCTGTGTTTGTATTCTGAATGGAGGAATGAAGAAATAAAGGTTCAATTCTATTATAACAAAGTACATGGAATGTAGAGGTTTGTTACTGCATTGGAGTTTTATTGGGACATGTATTATTAGATATTACGTTTATAGCCAGCAGCAGTTGTGAATAAGAGTTGACAGCCCACATTTTTTCCACAGAAGTTTGTCTGCAAAGGGTAGTGACTAAGTAAATAAAAGAGCCTCTGTCTTTGCATTTAATTTACCATGGCTACCATTGGTGCTACTCCATCTACTGTTGCTAGTGACATCATTTGAATACCTACTCCTATAGTCACTTGCCAAAACAATTAGATTAACTACCTCTTTTTATCCTTTTGACAATTTTCAGCATGAAGTATTATTAACACTGTTTTATAGGTGGGGAAACTGAGACTTGAAGAAGCCAAGGAACTTGGCCACAGTCACCCAGCTAGAGAGTCCACCTAGGTCTAACTCTAAAACCAGAGCTTTTAGCCCCTAGTACAGTATGCATTGCCTTCCTAATAGAACCCAGTGCTTAATTTTCTGATAACGTTCATTTATCACACAAACATTTATTGCGGATAGAAAGAAAGGAAGGTTCTTGTTTCTTCTTCAAGGAGCTGAGAGTTTGACAAGTCCGTTAGTGAATAATAATTGAGCAGAAATATTTTTTTGGAAGAGTCGCAGTCACTAGCTCTTTGATTCAGTTGCCCTGTCCAGCCTTTGAGTAGAGTAGGATGTGAGGCCAGTAATAGAGTAGGTGGGTAAGGACTCTGCTTCTGTCTTTCTTCTCCCCTCTTAGCTAGACATGCCAAGATTAGGGGTGGAAAAAAGGAGTAAATGGTAGCTTAGGGCTAGGTGGAAAGATTCCTGAGTTTTCTTACTAGGAGAATTTTGGACTTTGTGGGGTTGTTTGAGCATTTGACTTCTTTAAATCCTCTGTCTTTTTATCTCCTCTTGCCCTGTTGTTTGGCTTTGGGGTTATCTTGGGGGAGACCTTTTTTTTATGTTAGGAAACTGGTAAGGCTTAGGAGAAACTTAAACCTCTGATGGGCTGTTTACATTTTATTCTAGGTTTTTACTATTCTGCTCTTAATTCCAGTATGTGTGGGGTTGGGGGGTGATTCCCCATATCACCATGCAGTTCTCAGATACCTGCTGGATATCCTTCAAGTCAACTCAGTTCTGACACTGACTACCCAGAGAGAGCATCAGATTCCACAGGGGAGACACCCAGCTCCACAAGACCTCCTGCTTCTCTTCAGATGCCAGTCACATGCTGCAATATGGTTGTTCTCATACTTCTGACCAATTGGCCATAAATCAGAGGTTCCCATGACTCCTTCCTTGATTCAATTTACTTGCTAGAGTGACTCACAGAACACAGGAAACTAGTTTACTTTCTGGATTACTGGCTTATTACCAAAGATATTAAAGATATGAATCAATAGCCAGTTGAAGAGATACTTAGGGCAAGGTCCAGAACAAAGGAGCTTCTGTCTGTATCAAGTTTGCGGTCTACGCATGGTGGCATGTGGAAACATCCTGATTCATTCCCTGGAAGCTCTCTGAAACCCCTCCTTTGGGGTTTTTATCTAGGCCCCATTACATAGGCATTATTGATGACATTATTGGCTGTTGGTGATTGATTCAACCTCCAGCTTCTCTACCCTCCCCAGAAATCAGGTTGGAGACTGAAAGTTCCAACCTTCTCTTCCTAGTTGGTTCCCTGGTACCCAGCCTCCCTCAGTTGTGGTCCCAAAGTTGCCTTGTTAACATAGTAAAAAACACCTTGATGGCTCTCATCATTTCAGGAAATCAGCGTTTTAGGGGCTCCCTGGGCTTCCTGGTGGCTCAGATAGTAAAGAATCCGCCTGCAATGCAGGAGACCCAGTTTCGATTCCTGGGTTGGGAACATCCCCTGGAGAAGGGAATGGCAACCCACTTCAGTATTCTTGCCTGGAGAATTCCATGGAGAGAGGAACCTGGCAGGCTACAGTCCATGAGGTTGCAAAGAGTCACACACAACTGAGTGACTAACACTAACTGACTCGCTAGGGGCTCTCTGCCAGAAATGTGGATGAAGACCAAATTATATTTCTTATTGTAAAATAATAATATCATAGTCTTGGGAAGAATAAACTTCATGATTCTAACCGGGTTTACAAAGGTGAAAATGTAAGGATTTATAGGAAAGTTATTGTGAAACAATGGATACACTGTTTTCTAGAATTCCCTCTGGACAATTACTTAGATAACTGAATATTTTTAACACCGTAGAGTAGAGTAAGGAACCTCTTACTGGAACAAATGGCTCCTAACACAGTAGAGCCACAAGGAAAGAGATTGCCAACTGTAAGAGAAGACCTGAGGAGGTTACTTTTCACTTATTTGGATTTTAATCTATTTGGTGATCAGATTTTATCCTTCAGGTATTTTGCTATAAAATACTTTTTACTATAGGTGTCTTTATGAACACTGCTTATTACTTTATTTGAGTAAATCAGAAAAATCATTTGAGACTGACAATTAGACATATAATTCCATCTACCTTCAGATTTTAAGAAATGTAAATGGTTTTATAATTAGTCATCATGAGCTTTTACAGATAAAACTTAGGAAATATTCAGCTAAAGAAGCATGGAGATTTTTCTAAACTATTTTAAGAAAAACGTAATGGATGTATCATCTTTTTCATTGTAGCCTTTAAATCTACAAGACAGCAGCCCTCCCGAAATGTTGCTACTAAAAATTATACCGAGGTAAGGAAAAAAAGGTTCATAGTTGTGGGCTACTTTATATTTTGTACATTGTGATTGTCAATTCTTTGCTCTACAGAGTAAATAAAAGAAGAAAAAAATGTAAAATTTTAAAACTGTTGAGAACTTTACTGATTATATAGGCTGAGGGCTTCTAGGAGTTTTTATTTTGTTTTCTCTCTTTAAAAAAAAACAACAACAAAAGAGTGAATTACCTTGATTGTACATCCATAAATATGTGTCCCCTTATGTTTTAAGAGTAATAATGTTGAACCAGAAGGGTCTGTTTGTGGAAAACCATTACAGAAGATGGGCATTCAGTGCACAGAGAGGTCTTGTTTCTTGTTGGCGTCCTTTTGTTACTTACATACTCTGGCTGTGTCTTAATGGCTGAAGCTAGACTCAAGACAGATTATAAGCTCTGAGTTTATGGACCTCTGTGTGACTCTAGATTTAACATGAAACTTATGCTGTTCCTTTGGATTCCAAGGAGAGTCCAAAATTGGCTTGAGTCTCCTCTTCCCTCATTTTCAAAACCCATGTGTCTCACTTTTCAAGCACCATTCCTGGCTTCTGCCTCCGAGTGGCGACTGTGGTCCACACCTGCACACCACCACCGCCGCCCCCCCCCCCCCCCCCCCCCCCCCCCCCCGCCAGATATAATAATCAAAAATGCCTCCAGACATGCCAGACGTTTCTGGAATGGGAGTAGGGGTTAAAAATCACACCTAGCTGAGAGTCACTGCCCTGTATCATACTGCCCTAGCAACGTTAAATTCATCCCTTCCTGGTCTCTTCGAGCTCATGATGTAGCTGACCTTCTCTTCCAGAAAGCTTCTCTGTCCTGCTCCTACTATTGTTCTTTTATCTCTCTTAATTTCATCTTTTTTTTTTTTTTTTTTAACCTCTTCCTATTATACAACTATCTCTGAGTGTACTGGTCCTTTTATCCTGACCTCCATTTCATTATTCCATCAGCTGTTGCCCTCTATTGCTTCAAATATGAAAACAAACAAAATTTTCACCATGTCCACAAGGAAGCTTCCCTTCTAGATTTTTCTTTTATAATGGAAGAATATGAGTTCAAAAAGAGTTAAGTCATGGCAAACTAACTTTTTCTTTCATATATATTTTTTTAATTGGGGATACATAGTGGTGATTTAGGGGAATGCTGAAGGCGTTAGATTCCCTCAAGGTACATAAGACAATCTTCTGATAGTTTCATGGACAAAAATATTGTCTGGGCTCATAGCTGATTAGACAGCTTCATTTAATGGTTTTTTACTAATAGTTCAATGTTAACCTGTTGAGGAAGTGGATTGTAAGTGCTATTTTTTTCACTGTTTTGTCTTTGACTTTATCAGTTAGATGAAGACATAGCAAATGTGTGTATTAAGTGTCAAGATAACAGAAAGGGCTTCCCTGGTGGCTCAGAGGTTAAAGCATCTGCCTGCAATGCAGGAGACCTGGGTTCGATCCCTGGGTTGGGAAGATCCCTTGGAGAAGGAAATGGCAACCTACTCCAGTATTCTTGCCTGGAGAATCCCATGGACAGAGGAGCGTGGTGGGCTATAGTCCATGGGGGTCTCAAAGAGTCGGACACGACTGAGCAACTTCACTTTCACTTTCACTTTAACAGAAATATAGGATAGGTAGTATTTTGGATTATAGAATCAACAATCATAAATATCTTTAGTGAGGCTTAAAGGCAACAAGTGGTATTTAACAGGGATAAATGGAACAGAAAAACAGATATCCAGTACTTCCCACACAGTCTTATATACCTCATTTTTAATTAGAGATGAAACAACAATGATCTTTCATTTCAAACCCAAGAGAATCACAGGGCACTGTCTGCATGTGACCCTATGTGAGTCTTTCACTAGTCTAGGTACATGTTCCTGTAGGTACCCAGGCTGCCATGGTACAGGATAGAAGTGAGCTCATACATAGAAAACCATACATAAAATGAAGAGGTCTTAGGGAGGAGGTCAGGCAGAGCTTTAGGTTTTATGGGTGCTGCTCACATGGTTTCTGCCTCCTTTTTTGTAAATTTTTATTAAAAATGTATTTTTAGACTATTTAATGCATTTTTATTCAAATTTTCCATCCCCACAAAGACTATTTGCTGTTTCTCCCTCTTAGGTGATTGAGGTGGATGAGTCAGATACCGAAGAAAACATTTTCCTGACTACTTTCAAAACTGATCAAAGGTAGGTATAGTCACTTCCTGCAAAAAGAAACATCTGAAAAAATTAAAAATTATCCGGAATTCTCCTTATACATTTTTCTAAGTCATGGAAATCTAACAGATTCATTTTCAACAAGTCACGTCTTTGTTGTTGCTATTTAGTCACTAAGTCATGTCTGACTCTTTGTGACCCCATGGACTAAGCTCCTCTGTCCATGGAACTCTCCAGACAAGAATGCTGGAGTAGGGTTGCCATGCCCTCCTCCAGGGGATCTTCTCGACCTAGGGATGAAACCATCATCTCCTGCATTGCAGGCAGATTCTTCACCACTGTGCCACCTGGGAAGCAGTCATGTATATACAGAAGTGAAAAATAGACCAGGGGCTAGTTCATAGTCAATGCATCATTATTACAGGTATTTTCAGTGACAGTTTGAATAACTTGTCATTCATTTCCTTTTACCTTTGTTATGCAATGATTTTCTTAGAGTACTGTGTTCTTTCCAATTAACAGAAAATAGCTTTATATGTTGTTAATATTCAGTTTCAGCTTTTAGCACTTCCTGTATGTCAGACAACCATTCTAAGTCTTTGCATATGAATTAGCTTGTTTGCTGCTTACAGTCACTCCAGGAGGTAAATGTATTTATAACTCTGTTTTCCTCCCTTTTCCCTTTGAAGAAAGTGAAGCGTGGTAGTTTAAATAACTTACCTTAGGTCACCAGCCAGTCACGGACCAGGCATTCTGCTCCAGGACTCACCTCTGCCATTGCTGCTTCTTTAATTTTATTGAAGTATTAGTTGATTTACAGTATTATGTTATTTTCTGCTGTACAGCAGAGTAGTTACACATATATATACATTCTTTTTCACATTCTTTCCCATTATGGTTTATCCCAGGATATTGAATATTGTTGCCTGTGCTATACAGAAAGACCATGTTGTTTGTCCATTTTATATATAATAGTTTGCATCTGTTAATTCCAGATTCCCAGTCTATCCCATTCCCACCCTTCTCCCCCTTGGCTAGCACAGTCTGTTCTCTGTGTCTTTAACTCTGTTTTTGTTTTGTAGATAGTTCATTTGAGTTGTATTTTAGATTCCACATATAAGTGATATATGATATTTGTCTTCCTCGTTCAGACTTTGCTTATTATGATAATCTCTAGGTTCATCCTCTGCTGTTGCCTCTTAACATAATAGATTAAACTCTCAGACCTCTGTGCATGTAATAAGAGTCATTTAAATGACAAGAGACAATTTATAAACTAACATTTTGGCAAGAAATCTGAAATCAGCCTTGGCAGATTTGTGTTCCTAATGACAGCAACTGGGTGACACGATTTAGGTTGTTTGGTGGAAATTATTTAGTAATAACATGGTTGATATATTTATTTCAGTCATAATTGAACGTATTAAGCTCTACCACTTATTGAGTATGGGCCTTGTACAAGTTTCTTCTGTGCCTCAGTGTCCTTATTTGTAAAATGAAGACAAGAATATTCATCTCCAGGGGTTATTATGAGGCTTAGAAATGAGTTAATGTTAGTGACGTGCTAAGTACAGTACTGATAGCTTATGGTGAATGGTGCAGGATTTGTGGTCTCTAAAGGAGAAGATTTAACTCTGGGACCAAAGATGCAGTCTCAGTCACTCAGAGCTTTGTGTAGCTGAGATTTTATTAAAGTGAAAGTGATAGAAAAGTATTCTAGCAAAAGGCACAGGAAGGGGGTAGAAGAGTATCTGCCTTGCTAGTTTAAGCAGAGCATTAAATATATTTAAGCACTAAATATATTTATATAAAAGCATTATATACTTTTCAACTGGCTGTTGAGAATAGATAAAAAGAATGCCTCAAGGCTGTGAAAGTTTTGTCAGACCTCTTTTCCCACAGCATACATCTTGAGCTTAAAAAATATATGTCCTTGAGTTTTATAAGGCCTACGTGGCTAAGGCAAAAGAATATGAAAAAGATAGACTGTTCACTTCCTTAAAGGGGCCTTGGACTTCCTGTCAACCTGCCTAAGTTAACTTTCTCAGTACGTGGCACAAAGTAACACCTCTATAAGGAAGAACAGGCTAGGGAAATAGAATGAGAATAATAGGAAGAATGGTAGGCAGTGAAAGCACTGATACTCTGGTGGTTAACTTGAAAAAGGAAAGAATTTTCAGCTGTAAAACTCCCTTCTGCTGGATAGGCACTGGTGGTCTATCCACTTTTCCTTGGAAAAATTGCAGCAAACTCTACTTTGTTGTGGGCTTCCATGGTGGTTCAGACAGTAAAGAATCTGCCTGCAATGTGGGGAACCTGGGTTTGATTCCTGTGTCTGGAAGATTACTTGGAGAAGGGAATGGCAACCCACTCCAGTATTCTTGCCCAGAGAAGTCCGTGGACAAAGGAGCTTGGCAGGCTACAGTCCATGAGGTCGCAAAGAATCAGACACAACTGAGTGACTAACTCTACCTTGTTGTACTGGGAATAAGAAGACCCTTCCAGATTTGATAGAGCTGGTGGTACCCACCCTCATCTTAAAGCCACAAGCAAGAGAAGACCTGGTCCCATCAGGCCAGGGGAAGAGGAGAGATTGAGGGAATCCTGTTAAACCTTGCAGTGAGGGGAACTGACGTTTCGGGGGCACCTTTTATGTGCCAAGGCCAATTTAACATGTTACCTTATGCTTGTGACAGTGCTACAATTGGCATAATTGGCCGAACATCTCTAGACAGGAATTCTGACCTGTGGCTCCAAAATATATCTGTGCAAAAATGAAGACGACTTAGAGTGCCTGCACACAATTTAATACACCCTCTCTGCCTTAAAGCTCATCAAATTTTTTTTTTGGTCATTTAGGACAAAAGCCATTTATTCGTTTGGCCTAGCAGTCAAAGCAATATAACCATTCTTTCCTTCCAGCACTGATTTCTAAGGATAGGGGACCTCTTATAGACTAGATCTGTCAGTCTGTGGGGTCCTCTGGTGTAGAATTAGGGGCCCCTGCTATGGTCACATGAGCCAGCGTCTGGTGTAGATGTCTGGGCACCACTGGTTATTTGTCTGTGGAGACAGCAGCAGGCAGAGTCAGGTCTCAGTGGGTGCTTCTTTCTTAACTTTCCACTTTCACCAGCCCCCGCATCCACAATGCCTTGCCTGCCATGGTGGGCTTCGGCTTTATGCTCTTGATGCTCTGTCTTTGTGTCACAGATGGAAACCAGTCAACAATGACCAGTTCCAGCTTAGGTCAAATACAGAGAGGTAGGGGTGTCCCAGTTGGATGGGTTGATAAATTCCTTGATCTGCTGTTTCTGAAGCTGTGTTGCCTTCAAGTTTGCTCGTCATATCCTCCTTTACCTTTGTGCCTGAGAACCTGTGGGTTTTTCTGTTTCCTTCTGACATAAGACCTCTTGTTTCAAACAGTTTGTCCAGACAAGACCTTCAGTTCTTTTGCTGTAGTAACATTCCAAAGCATGGTAATAAATCGTTGGCTAGGAATTCACAAACGCTGCTTTCATTTGTGACAGGAGCCGGCCACCTTTTTCGTAAAGGGTTAGGTAGTAAATATTTTGGGAGAAGGCAATGGCACCCCACTCCAGTACTCTTGCCTGGAAAATCCCATGGATGGAGGAGCCTGGTGGGCTGCAGTCCATGGGGTCGCACAGAGTCAGACACGACTGAGCGACTTCACTTTCACTTTTCACTTTCATGCATTGGAGAAGGAAATGGCAACCCACTCCAGTGTTCTTGCCTGGAGAATCCCAGGGACGGGGGAGCCTGGTGGGCTGCCGTCTATGGGGTTGCACAGAGTCAGACACGACTGAAGCAACTTAGCAGCAGCAGCAGCAGTAAATGTTTTAGGCTTTGTGGGCCAGGAGACAATATTGGGGATACTGTGTAGGTACTTAAACAACCGTTTAAATGTACCCATTTCAAAAGCTGAAGACCATTCTTAGCTCAGATCTGTGGGCAACAGGTAGGCTGGATTTGGCTTGCTAACCAAGATTGCTGGCCCCTGTTCTAAGATTACTTAAAATTTTTGTGAGTAGAAAGACAGGAATATGAATTCCATTACTACAAGTTAAGCTTCATAAAAGCAGATTCCTGATTATCTTGGTTATCGATACTTCCCAGGGCCTATCATTTGGTACTTGGCAAGGATCAAGTACTAAATAAATATTTGCTATTCAATTTGGACAGAACATGAATGATATTAACTGAGGCAACCCCAGGAAGCAGTGAGGCTTTTCCAAGATCCTTTTATCCTTTTATGGAAATATAGCTGATAGTTGAATTAAAATATTTCAATGTTGCCATAATTTTGAGGAGGATAGTGGTAGATACGTGTTAATATATGCTAAGAACTATGATAATACAAGCAAACATCTGTGAAATGCTTCATACAAGCGAACATCTGTGAAATGCTTCATACGTCAGGCACTGATTGAAGTGTTTAGGTATATTAACACATTTAATCTTTTTTTAAGTGGCTATTGCTTTTTATTTTTATTTTTGTAATTAATTTTTATTGGAGTATAATTACATTGCTGTGCTAAGTTCTACTGTAGAGCAGAATGAATCAGCCATACATATACATATATTCCCTCACTTTGGGATTTTCTTCCCATTCAGGTCACTGCAGTGCAGTAAGTGGAGTTCCCTGTGCTACATAGTATGTTCTCACTAGTTATCTATTTTACAGATAGTGTCAATAGTATATGGGTTCCCTGGTGGCTCAACGGGAAAGAATCCACCTGCCAATGCAGGAGACGCAGGTTTGATCTCTGGGTTGGGAAGATCCCCTGGAGAAGGAAACGGCAACGCACTCCAGTATTCTTGCCTGGAAAATCCCATGGACAGAGGAGCCTGGCGGGCTTCATTCCATGGGGTCACAGAGAGTCAGACACGACTTGGTGACTAATCAGCAACAACAACATAAAGAGTACATATACGTCAGCGCAGTCTCTCAGTTCCTCCCACTCTTCCCCCTCCCCCTTGGTGTTTGTATGTTTGTTCTCTGCATCTGTCTCCATTCTTGCTTTGCAGATAGGTTCATCTCTCCCATTTTTCTATATTCCACATGCGTGCATTAATACAAGATAATTGTTTTTCTTTCTCTGACTTACTTCACCCTGTATGACAGTTCTCTAGGTCCATCCACATCTCTACAAATGACCCAGTTTCATTCCTTTTTATGGCTAACACATTTAATCCCTAAAAAAAGTATTATTATCCTCGTTTCATATCTGAGGAGATTGCGGCACAGAGGCTGAGTACCTTGCTGGAAACCATGTAACTCATAAAGGGCAGAACTGGAATTCAGACCTTGACCTCAGAGTGCTTTTCCTCACACATCTCTGAGCTTTTACTGCCTCTAATGCAGCTTGAAGAGAATGTACTAGCTGTTTTTATTTATGGCTGCTACTAAAATGAAAAGTTTGGCAAGAAAGGCTCCTGTGATGAATTTTTGGTTCATCTTCTCTGTTTTTCTCCTATTTTGCCTCAGAGGCTCGAGCACTTCATCATCAAGCAAACCCATGTCCCAGAGCCAGATCGCCAAAGGGGTCGACTTTGAATCAGATGAGGTAATAAAGCACTATGTTAAATCTTAAATAATTTAAGTGTTTATAAAATCTGAATAGGAACTGCTAAGCTAGTTGCTGAAAATTATTTCTGAATATAGTTTCATTGATCACCTTCCTTGGAACCATAGTTAATGTGGAATCAGTGAGCAGCCTCTGTTGAGGACCTATCAGTGGAAATGCCTCAGACGTGAAAGGCCTGAAATTTAACATTTAATATTCACTCAGCTCTTATTTAACCTGCCCAGTTAACAGTAGGATCAGAATAGTTTTTTTAAGCTTTTGTTGTTTATGTTTGGAGAAATAGCGGTGATAATATCATAGAAGTTTTTAATGTTACTTTTTAATAGAATGTTTATTAAATCCTCATTATATGCTCTACACATTTCCTATGTAAGGATGCATGGTGGTAGTTTCCAACTGTGGTAGAAACATGAACATAAAACTTAACCATCTCAACCAGTTTTACGTGTACAATTATCAATAGTTCACTAATGTTAAGTGTATTCACATTGTTGTGCAACAGCCTCCAGAACCTGTGCATCTTCCAGAACCAAAAATCTATACCCAATGAACGACGTCTTTCCATTTCCCCTCTCCTCAGCCCCTGGCAACCACTCTAGTGTCCTTATGATTTTGACTGCTCTGATACTTCAGATCAGTGGGATTATACAGTATTCGTCTTTTTCCGCCTGGGTTATTTCACTGAGCACAGTGTTCGCCAGGTTTATCCCCATTGTAGCATGTGAATAACTCCTATGATTTTGAGCTTCACCTGCTGCTGTCACGTTCCCTGTGTCCCAGATGTGGTTTTGAAACAGCTTGAAGAAAGACTCCCCAGAACTTGGGCTACAGAGAAAAATGGCAACATGAACTCATACAGTCTGTCTATTAAATACTAACATGTTGTTTCCAGGAGAGAAGTGAGCAATTGTTTATGCCCCAGAGCATCTAGATATACATATGGTTATATGTTACTTAAAAAACTTTGTATACTTCAAGTTAACTGCAAAGGAGAACTATTAGCAAATTCTCTACTGTAATTTGGATTTAACTCATTTATAAATCAGTTCTGCCTTTTATGGTAGCAGAAAATGAATCAATAAGTGAGAGCAAATTTGTATTTCTGAAGACAACCGTATATCACTAGAGATAGCTAACTTGGTGAACATTTGAATGTGTTAACATTGCCAACAGAGCCTAACACCAAAGAGTTATTCCTTTTTAGTAATATCTTAAAAGAAACATAAACCAAAACTTTACAGTTTTGCTTTCTCTTATGAATATATAGTTATAAAATATATAATCATTGATTTATGTTATCTGCATTAGATCATGTGTTTGGGGCTTATTTTAGGTTTGTTACTTTTCATTCTCTCTAAATTCTTAGCAAACATCTGATATTCTTGCCTATTTATACTGCACATGTAATAAACAACCCAGGAACATAGGAACTCATTGAAACTGAAATAGCCCGTCTGCTTTTTCCAAAAAAATATTTGAAAGATTGCTTGCTAGATTGTTTCTTGCATCATTCTGAGAGTAGTAGATCTATTTCTGGCATTATATGGGTGGTGGGAATAAAAATTACAGTTATTTCTAAATTGGATCATGTGGCTTCATTAATTTTTTGGCTTCAGTTTCTGGAATATCAGATATACCAGTTATAAAATGTAAATTGAAAAAAAAAACCTGTTTAAAAACCTAATAGAAATGACTTGAATAATATTTATTTTTTGGCTTTCCCGTACCTTATTGCTTTTTGTAGGATGAATAACTGAGAAAATATATTGATATATATTATGGGTGTATATATACACACTCATATAGAGCAGGATAAATTTTTATTTTTAATGCTTGCTAAAAATTCAGTTGAGCTTATTTATTTTAACAGTGAAAAGGCTACTAAGGAAGAGAGAAACAGAAAAAAACCTGACAGTTTTTATTTATGAAGGAAATAGAAACACGAAAGCTTATCCAATGTGAGAGGAGAAGATGGCTCTTACTGGCATTGTTTGCCCGTAAGCATTTCTGTTTTATCTCAGTGAAGCATGGAACAGTCACTAATTTTACATTTGGATGTCGTTTTAGGACGATGATGATCCTTTTATGAACCTTAGTTGTTTAAGAAGAAACAGAAGATAATATATTTAATGGCTGTTTGAAGTTTTTAAGATTCGGGAAAAATGGAAACATTGCAGACTAAGAGTTTATCAGTTGAAGATTTTTTGAGTATTGCTGTTAACTGAAGAATTTGAATCTCTGCTTATACAGAGATGGAGAAACTAATGTATAAAAATTTATGTTTTTTAATATTTCCTGACCATGACTCCACTGTCTGAGAAACTTCCCATATCAAGGGCATATGGAGTAGCATTGATTCTCCTTATTTTTTAATCTGGTGTTAATGTTACCTGTATTATAAATGCTCTATAAAACTTAGAAGGTTATCTGACATACAGTAGTTTATTATACTGAGTGAGAGCTTTGTGTAAATATCATTCTTGAATAAGGACTAAAATAAATCTACCATTGTACATTTCTGCTTTATAATCAAATACTGTGTCAGTATTTTAAGGTGATGACATTTAGCCAGAGTTGAGGAAAAGAGCTTTACCCCTTTTTATAATTTTAGTAATTTCTAGACATCCTGGATTTCCTGCACGTAAAACAGTTTATATGAAACAGTGCCTGCGCTCACTGTTTGCTACTCAATATGTGTTCTTTTTCAATATATGTTCTTTTTCTAATGCTTCTGAAGGTATCAGCCAGAGACTTTGAATGATTACATATATCCTGTACTTTGAACAACTCGATAAAAGTTGATGTAAAAAAATAAAGTCTGCCAGAATTATCATTTCTTATTCCAGTTGTAGCAGAGATTCTAAAAGGTTGTGCTTCCATTGAAAGGTAGTCATTTCCTGCATTATTTTCCATTATTAAGGTTTCTCTCTCTCCCTTATCTAAGAGGAAAGGGTTAAAGTAGTTTAACCATATTTTCTTAGAAATATTGAATCTTAAAAAAAAAAAAAAAAAAATATTTAAAATTTTTTTTTTTTTTTTTTTTTTTTTTTTTAGATAGACTGGCCAATTGACTCTTATGGTTATATTAGATTAACAATGCAGTATCACTTCTGTGGAATATCAGTGCCAAGATTCTTCACTATTAATATTTTATCGTAACATTGGGCATGGGCAATTCCAAAATCTTACAAAAGCAGCTTCTGTTACTTTTTCTTACTTGTAGGTAAGAAAGGAGAAAATGGCTCTAACTCCTTAGGGGGACCGAAGAATTTGACCTCTTCAGATTTAAGTTCAGTAATCCCATTTTCCTTTTTAAGACTGTTAAAAGACCCCGTGAGAGTGTTCTTTTCATCTTACAGTGCAGCTATTTATTCAAAACTCCTGAAGGAAGTTACAGGTCTTGGTGGTACAACAGCCTGACATTTCTTCATAGGTAGAAACAAACACTAGATGGAGCAATAGTCCTGATCTTTGGTATATTCAAACCTAGAATGTGTCAAACTCCAAAAGACAGCATTAGCTTAGTGGCTGGCCTCTATATCATAGCCCTTTGAAGGGCCCTAGTCAAGAATTGCAGTGTAGCCCTGGTTTCTTTAAAAATATTTTCTGTACTTCATTTGAGTATAGAATTATTTTAGTAGGCAGCATCAAGGCCTCAGCAGAAGGCCTTGTCCTGTGAAATATTCTCCAGCACATTTACTCCCATCTTTAATATTCGCAGTATTTGAATTAAGCAAAGATGAGATGCTTTCCACGGTGGGATGGAAGTTGGTTTGGGAGGCAGTCTCTAGGAAGACTCAGCCAATGACTCTTCTCACCTGCCAATCGGATGTGTTCAGATGGGAGCAATAGTAAGGGACATGGTCACTAATGCAAGCTGACAGATTCCTGAGAAAAAGAGTAAGGACTTCCTTTCTGCAAACTGCTCTATGGTATGAAAGAGGTACTAAATGGGATGCATTTAGCTCCTGTGAAAAGTAACTCTGGCAGTGAGAGAAGGTGAATTCTCCCCAGCTAATTCAGGTCATTTTGTGAATAGCATGTCACTTCCTGGAAATAGATTGGTTGGCTCAAAAGTTTGTTGTGGTTTTTCCATGAAATGTTACAAAAAACCCAAATGAACTTTGGGGCTAACCCTATAGTAAGTATGGAGAAGGAAATGGCACCCCACTCCAGTATTCTTGCCTGAAGAATCCTGTGGACGGAGGAGCCTGGTGGGCTGCTGTCCATGGGGTCACACAGAGTCGGACACGACTGAAGCGACTTAGCTGCAGCTGCAGCAGCTATAGTAATTAAAGTAGGAAAGAAAGACATTTTTGATGAATATTGCTGCATAGTTAAATATGCCACATATCCTTTATATTGTATATTGATGCAGTAAAATCTAGGGCTTTTTGAATGATTTTTCGAGTTAAGATAGATGTGTAGAGGTGATGACTGCAGAACCCCTGCAGTTTCCTCAGAGGCTGAGAGAAAGCCTCAGTGAAAACATTCTGAGGGGAAAACTTCTTTCATCATTTACCAAAGAATATCTTTTTCTGGCGTTCAGTATCAAAAATATAATAGTACATTTATAATTCTAGGAAATAAAACTGGTACTTAGGAAATTCAGGCATTCAGACTTTCAATTCAGGTACATATTGGATATGGTTTCCATAAATGTTTAAAATTATGAAATACAGTAACAGAAAAGTCATGTAGTTTAACAAATAATGATAAAATGAGCCTCATGGCACTCTGTACAGGTCAGAAAATAGAATTTCACCAGTGCCTGAGGAGCACTGGTTTCCTCTCTGGGAAACCCCATCTTGACTCCTGCCATTGAGAAGTTCATTCTTTGTCCACAAGGTGGTGCTTCCAAATTTAAAATTTACTCAGTGTAGTTTTGCAGTAATTTTGGAACCTATGCAATAATAATACTTAACCTATGCAGTTAAAACCAAAATTAGCTTTCTAATTTTATGTAAATTGCTTGGCATATTTCACCTGTGTTACTAAGGAAATTGTCAGTTCGATAAATTTTACATATAAAGGTTCAAGAAGAAAATGTTTTATGTTTTAATAAAGAGAGAAAAGTCTTTATTAGAAAAATGGAATTAAAAAGTTTCCCATTGTAAAATTTTTCTCTTGAAATATACTGTATTTAAAAATAACTTTCCCCCAGTGTAATCTGTTGTCCTTTTTTGTATTCCTTATACATTTCTCACAGTGTTTTATGGCTTTTTAAAGCTAATTCTTTTTTTTTTTTTAAGCTCATTTGTTATAGAATAAAGATTTGGTTTTTTTGAGTCTAAAGAGCTTCCATATTCTTGAATGAAAAATGTCTACAGTTCATCATTTGCTTATCTTATTCCCTTTTAATATTTCTGAACTTAATGTTTAATAACTAGGTCTCAAAATACTAGCAGTTTAGATCAATCTCTATGAAGTCAGTTCATATAGCTTTCCTTTGCCAAACACATTTGTATATCTGTTCTGTGACTAATAGCTAAATCTGATTTTAGCTATTTAAATCATAAAGGCAATGCATATTCTTCAAAATTCAGACATTGAAATCTTTATCAAAACATGTATTTCCCCATAATCTTCTCCTCAGACAACCTCTCAACAGTTTAGGTATGAATTTCTCTAATTGCTTTTGAGATTACTACTAACAAAAATGGTTGAATCAAATTGTTTAGTCAAATATTTCAGTCTGTGTCGAGGTATATGTTCACCTTGGTACTTATTTTGACATCTTGAGTTTTCCGTGTCTTGTTTATCAAGCTCTTTTAATTAAGCCACCATTGTCTGTTTTTTTGAGAGAGAATTGCAGTGCTTTCCAGTGTGTAATTTAAATGTTATCACTCTAATAATTTGGGTCAAATAAAAGAATATTTAATCTGTGTGCCTTGATGTTGTAAGTGGTAAAGCAAGACTCAGAGGGCTCTTGACCAGTGATTGCACACAATAGTTGATTTGTTATGTTTAAAATCAGTATTTTCTCAGCTGTAAGCTTATAAAACTAACTTCGATCTACTTATGATTGCATTTGAACTGATTGTGGGATGTCTCTGGACTTTGAGCATATGTTGCTAGAGGTGAAAAGGCATTGCCTAGTTGAATGAGAGGCACAGTTGCATATCTGATGGTCTTTTGTTTTGTCTGTAGGTCTTGATAGTCTAGAAATAGCATTGTGAAATGACATCTAACCATCTGTCATAGACATACGAGAAAGCACCCAGCAGCTGATCATCCCAGTCTTGATTTCTGAGCTTTTCAGTAGTGCTTTGAAACCAGATTACATTTCTTAAACTTTTAATTTTGAAATAATATCAAATTTGGAAAATGTGCAGAGATAATAGAGAACTTTTTACCTTTTACTAATATTCACCAATTTTTAACTTTTCATCATTAAAAAAACTGTTCTCTATGTGTATATGTTCCATGCCATTTCCTTCTCCAGGGGATCTTCCCGACCCAGGGATCAAACCCAGGTCTCCCACATTGCAGGCAGAGGTTTTAACCTTTGAGCCACCAGGAAGCCCATCCATACATATATTCATATACAAACATGAACATGTACACTTATGTGTAATTTTTTTTCAGTCTTTGGAGAGTAGGTTGCAAGGGGAAATGCTTCTTTACCCCTTGATACTTCAGTGTATATTCTTGTGCCTTTAAATCTTATTCTCTTCCCTCCCACATCCGTCTCTTTGCTCTATTGTAAGTAAACAGTTTCATTCTTTATCTTTTCTGTATTTCTTTTTGCTAAAAATGAATGTTTGTATTTTAATTTCTCCATTTTTCTTATGCAAAAAGTTGTATGCTATATATACTCTCCCTGCCCCCCACCAAACAGTATATCCTGAAAATTACACCAAACAATTTATATAGATTTTTCTGTTTTTTCATAGCTGCATAGTACTCCCTTGAGTTTAAATACAATGGTTTATTCTATCATTTTCCTGTATTTGGGTATTTAAGTAGCTCCAGTATTTACAATTATATAAACATTTCTGCAGTGTTAACATTTTCATATTTATGGATGTGTATTTTCAGAGTAAATTCCTGGAAGGTGGAATTGCTGGGTAAAACAGTAAATGTTTGTGTAGTTTTGCTAAATACTGCCAAATTCCCTCCATAGAGGTTACTCTGTTTTGTATTTCTGCTGAAGATATGTGAGACAGCCTATTTCTCCATAGCCTCACCATTAGAATTTATTGTCAAGCTTTTGGTTTTTTGCCAATCTAGTGGATGAGCATCTCCATGTAGTTTTAGTTTGTATTTCTGTTATGAATGAAATTGAACCTGTAAATAGATATTTCAGGGCCATTTTTGGTATATTGCTTGTTCATGTATTTAACCCCTTTTCCTAAGATCTTTAGTTCTTCCACCCCCACCAATTAATAAAAATACTTTTATGTTAAGGATATTGGCCCTTTGTCTATAATGCATTACTTTCTTTTTGTGCTCTTATAGTTTAATTTGTCCACATTTAGACCTCTGATCCACTTAGAGTTTACTCTTGTGTAAAGTTGTGAAGAATAGATTTAATTTTCTCTTTTACAAATGACTATCTAGTTGTCTGTCCATCATTTATTAAAGCTGCCTCTTTGCCCTAGTGATGTGCTAGGTTTCCATATGTTGTGTTGTCTATTTCTCAACTTTGTTCCATTCCATTGGTGCTCTTCATGCACCAATAGCATGAAGTTTAAATATGAAGGCTGTATAGTATGTTTTAATGTGTAGTATTAAAGACTAAAGATCTCTTCAAGAAAACTAGAGATACCGAAGGAACATTTCATGGAAAGATGGGCACAGTAAATTGGACAGAAATCATATGGACTAATAGAAGCAGAAAATATTAAGAAGAGGTGGCAAGAATAGAACTATACAAAAAAGATGACCAAGATAACCATGATGTTGTGATCGATCACTCAGCTGGAGCCAGACATCCTGGAGTGAGGAGTTAAGTGGGCCTTAGGAAGCATCACTATAAACAAAGCTAGTGGAGGTGATGAAATTCCAGCTGAGCTATTTCAAATCCTAAAAGATGATGCTGTTGAAGTGCTGCACTCAATATGCCAGCAAATTTGGAAAACAGCAGTGGCCACAGGAGTGGAAAAGGTCAGTTTTCATTCCAATCCCAAAGAAAGGCAATGCCAAAGACTATTCAAACTACCACACAATTGCATTCATCTCACATGCTAGCAAAGTAATGCTCAAAATTCTCCAGGTCAGGCTTTAATAGTATGTGAACTGTGAACTTCCTGATACTCAAGCTGGATTTAGAAAACGCAGAGGAATCAGAGATCAAATTGCCAACATCTGTGGATCATTGAAAAAGCAAGAGAATTCCAGGAAAACATTTACTTTTGCTTTATTGATTATGCCAAAGCCTTTGACTGTGTAGATCACAACAAAGCGTGGAAAATTCTTCAAGAGATGGGAATACCAGACCACCACCTTACCTGCCTCCTGAGAAATCTGTATGCAGGTCAAGAAGCAAGAGTTAGAACCAAACATGGAACAACAGACTTGTTCCAAAGTGGGAAGGGAGTACATCAAGGTTGTATATTGTCACTCTGCTTATTTAACTTATATGCAGAGTACATCACATGAAATGCTGGACTGGATGAAGAACAAGCTGGAATCAAGATTGCTGGGAGAAACATCAGTAACCTCAAATATGCAGATGACACTACCCTTATGACAGAAAGTGAAGAGAAACTAAAGAGTCTCTTGATGAAGGTGAAAGAGGAGAGTGAAAACCTGGCTTAAAACTCAGTATTCAAAAAACTAAGATCATGACATTCAGTCCCATCACTTCATGGCAATAGATTGGGAAACAATGGAAACAGTGACAGACTTGTTTTCTTGGGCTCCAGAATGACCGCAGCCATGAAATTAAAAGATGCTTGCTTCTTGGAAGAAAAACTATGACCTATCCAGACAGCATATTAAAAAATAGAGACATTACTTTTCCCACAAAGGTCCATATCGTCAAAGCTATGGTTTTTCCAGTAGTCGTGTATGGATGTGAGAGTTGGACTGTGAAGAAAGCTGAGTGCCGATGAATTGATGTTTTTGAACTGTGGTGTTGGAGAAGACTCTTAAAAGTCCCTTGGACTGCAAGGAGATCCAACCAGTGCATCCTAAAGGAGATCAGTCCTGGATGTTCATTGGAAAGACTGATGTTGAAGCTGAAACTCCAATTCTTTGGCCATCTCATGCGAAGAGCTGACTCACTGGAAAAGACCCTGATGCTGGGAAAGATTGAGGGCAGGAGGAGAAGGGGATGACAGAGGATGAAATGGTTGGATGGCATCACTGACTCTGGACACAAGTTTGAGCAGGCTCCCGGAGTTGCTGATGGACAGGAGGCCTGGCGTGCTGCAGTCCATGGGATTGCAGAGAGTCAGACACAACTGAGTGACTGAACTGAACTGAGCTGAATGCAGTAGGGCTCATTACCCCTCATAGCTTTTCATTTTCAGTGTTTTCCTAGGTATTCTTTTGTGTTTGTTTTTCCAAATTAAGTATCAGTTTTGTGGCTTCAACAGCAACGAAAACTGTTTTGGTGGGTTTTTTTTTAGGCTTTCATTAAGTTTATAAATTTATAAATTAGGAAGAACTGATCTTTTAAGGATATCCTATCTAAGAACAAAGAATGTCTAACATTTATTCAAGTTTATTTTATGCATCTTAAAAATGTTTGAAATGTTCTTCATAGAGGTTTTGAACACTAAAAGTTTAATCATCAGTATTATTTCATCTTGTCATGCTGCTATTGTGATTATCGTTTTTCTCCTCCATTATATCTTATAATGGTATTATTTTTATATATGAAATCTTTGTTTTTGTATAATAATTTTATATCCTGCTAACTTGATGAATCCTATCACTTAAATTTGTTTTATCTTTGATACATTTGCCTTTTCCAGGTGTAATTTTTTTTATGTGATCTACCAATGAAGATATTTTTACATCTTGTTTCAATTCTTATGCCTTTAATGTTTTTTGTCTTATCTAAGTGCACTGGCCTCCAGTGTAAATATATCAAAAAACTGGCAAAGTGCAGACAAGGAACATAAAATTTTAGCTTTTTCTCCGAATTTTATAAATTTAGCACATGATAACTTCATTCAAATGGACTCATACAGTGTGTACCATTTTTTGTGTATAACTTTTTTTTCACAATGTGATATCTGAACTATAACCATGTTGCAGCATGGTCCATGTCCTTATAAAATATTTGGTTTTTCACCCTTTCTCATTTTAGTCATTCTGATGGATATGTAGTACTGTCTTCTGCGTTTATTTTCATTTGTCTGATAACTAATGATGTTAAAAAAAAACATGCATATTGTTTTTCACAATTTTGATGTCTTTTGTAATATGTGTATTCAAATATTTTGCCCATTTTTGAGTGAGTAGTCTGCTTTTTTTTTAAACTGATTTCTGAGATGTATGTTTTATATAATTTCTTTATTGTGTATATATATTGAAAATTCTCTCCAATGGGTTACTCTTTCATTCTGTAAACGATGTTTTGTTGAACAGAAGTTCATTTCAACAAAGTTCAGTTTATTAGTGAAACAGTTTCATGTCCTGTTTCTCTATCCTAAGATCTTAGAATCTGGAGGTTCTTCTGTGTTATCTATCAAAAGCTTATCTAATTTGTCTTTTACATGTAACTCTACAGTCCAGCTGGGCATTTATTTTTATGTGTGGTCTAAGATATGAATCATTTCATTCTACTCTACATGGAGATGCCCTTGCCCCAACAACATTTGTTGAAATCACTTGTCATTTTCCCCTGCAGTGCAGAGCTCTCTTAGTCATTAATTAACAGACCACATATACATATGTGGATTTATTTCTGACCTTTTTATTCGGTTCCATTACTCAGTTTCAAATTCATTACTATACTTTTATAATGAGCTTTTCATCTACTAGAATGTGCCTTCCATCTTTGTTATTTCCCCAAAAGTATCTTGGTAATTCTTGGCTCCATAAATTTTCAAGAAAATTTTATAATCATATATACTGCTTGTGAGTTAATGAAAGTTTTTGGCAAAAATTAAAATATAGTTGATACACAGTGTTAACTTCTCCTGTACAGTAAAGTGATTCAGTTTTTTATATATATATATATGTATATATACACATTCTTAAGAATTATATTCTAATATATATGTGTATATTCTAATATATATATTATATATATGTATATATATTCAAATATATATATGTGTGTGTATGTATATATGTGTGTGTATATATATATACATATATATACATATATATGTATATATACATATTCTTTTCTCTTTATTCTTTTCCATTATGGTTTATCTCAGGACATTGAATATAGTTCCCTGTGCTATATGGTTGGTTATAATTCTTAACTGTTATTAATTGTAGTTGATTTAATTCAAACCTTAATCTTATTCCCAGACTTGACATTTCCTTTGATAGTCAAAGAAACCAATTTGGGTTGCTCAGTTCAGTTCAGTTCAGTCACTCAGTTATGTCCGACTCTTTGCAACCCCGTGAATCACAGCACGCCAGGCCTCCCTGTCCATCACCAACTCCTGGAGTTCACTCAGACTCAGAGCCATCGAGTCAGTGATGCGATCCAGCCATCTCATCCTCTGTAGTCCCCTTTTCCTCCTGCCCCCAATCCCTCCCAGCATTAGAGTCTTTTCCAATGAGTCAACTCTTTGCATGAGGTGGCCAAAGTACTGGAGTTTCATCATTACCTCCAAAGAAATTCCAGGGCTGCTAAAAGCTAGCTAATGTTTGTGGCATTAAGAAAATATCCTATTCTTGCTGTTATGTTTCTGTTTCTTACCTGAAACGTTACCAACCTTGTTTACCTGGCCTAATGTTCCTTTGCCCATTGGTGACCTAGCCTGTCAGGAGAGAGTAGTAATGATTCCCATGCCCCTACCTCACCCACCTTCCTTTCTTCCAATCTGTAAGCCAGGTGGATTACCCTCCTCTCCCGAGACCCTTCGTACATTTACAAAACAGCCAGTCCAGGCTTTCTGGCAGTTCTGACCCTCACTATCAAACCCCCTCTGTCTCTCCAGCCACTGGTTTCCTTCCATCTTCATGTCCACTCCCTACATGACATCCCCTTGTATTCTGCAGGAGTCCCTTCTCCCCAGTGGTCGCACCAGGGAATGAGGAGAGGTGGACGATGAAGGAGAGTGATGTTCACTGAGTTGTGCTTCCCTGCCAGGCCCAACTGTGTATGAAAGTGTTAGTTGCTCAGTTGTGTCCAACTCTTTAACCCCATGGATTGTAACCTCCCGGGCTTCTTGGTCCATGGAATTCTCCAGGCAAGAATACTTGAGTAGGTAGCCATTCCTTTCTCCAGGGGATCTTCCCAACCCAGGGATCAAACCTCAGTCTCCTAAACTGCAGGCAAACTGTATCGTCTGAGCCACCAGGCTTCCAAGTGTGTATATGCGCTCTCATTATTCTCATAACACTAAAGAGTAGGCATTATTAACCTTTTTAAAGAGCATAAGATCATAACAAACTGGAAAATCCTTAAAGAGATGAAAATACCAGACCACCTTACCTGGATCCAGGTCAAGAAGCAACAGTTAGAACTGGACATGGAACAACAGACTGGCTCAAAATCAGGAAAGGAGTACATCAAGGATGTATATTGTCACCCTGCTTATTTAATGTATATGTAGAGTACATCATGTGAAATGCTGGGATGGATGAATCAAACAAGCTAGAATCAAGATTGCCAGGAGAAATATAAACAATCTCAGATATGCAGATGATACCACCGTAATGGCAAAAAGCCAAGAGGAACTAAAGAGTTCTGATAAAGTTGAAAGAGGAGAGTGAAAAAGCTGACAAAATTCAGCATTCAAAAACAGATAATGACACCCAGTCCCGTCATTTCAATGGCAAATAGATGGGGAAACAATGGAAACTGACAGTGATTTTATTTTCTTGAGCTCCAAAATCACTGCAGACATTGACTGCAGCCATGAAATTGAAAGACACTTACTCCTTGGAAGAAAAACTATGAAAAACCTAAACAGCATATTAAAAAGCAGAGACATCACTTTCAGAGGTCTGAATAGTCAAAACTATGATTTTTCCAGTAGTCATGTATGGATGTGAGAGTTAGAGTATAAGGAAAACTGAGCAATGAAGAATTAATGTTTTTGAACTGTAGTGTTGGAGAAGACTCTTGAGAGTCCCTTGGACAGCAAGGAAATCAAACCTGTCAATCCTAAAGGAAATCAGTCCTGAATATTCTTTGAAAGGACTGATGCTAAAGCTGAACCTCCAATCCTTTGGCCA
Source organism: Oryx dammah (assembly GCF_014754425.2). NCBI lineage: Eukaryota > Metazoa > Chordata > Mammalia > Artiodactyla > Bovidae > Oryx > Oryx dammah. The sequence continues at coordinate 1,208,560 of NW_024070201.1, read as the reverse complement.
CCTGATGTGAAGATCTGACTCATTGGAAAAGATCCTGATGCTGGGAAAAGGCAGGAGGAGAAGGGGACAACAGGAAGGCATCATCGAGTCAATGCACATGAGTTTGAGCAAACTGGAAGATGGTGATGGACAGGGAAGACTTGACTGCTGCAATCCATGGGTGTCACACATGGAGTCAGGCATGATTTAGCAACTGAACAACAACAAGATCACACAGCTAATAAATGTAAAGCTGAGATTTAAATCTGAATCCATATCTTGTTCTTTCTGCATGACCACACTGCCTCCCATGAAACTGAGGCATGTCCTGACTTAACAACCTAAAACAGTAGTCTCAAATCCTGGTGCATCTTTGAACAGAGATTATATAAAAAAGGACAAAGTGCAAAGGAAACTGTGAGCTGGATCTCATGTTGATGACTGGCCCAGACAGAGTAAACACCCAGCGGAGAGCTTTCCCTTGGAGAGAGACTTTTCAAATGGTTACAAGGATTCATATTAAACAATAAGCAGTAAATATGGGTGACTCATTGACCAAGTTCTTGTGAAAATTGAAAAGTAAATGGTGTCCAGTCGGTCCAGATAAAATCTATAATAGATAATAGACTAGATAATAGATAATCGAATGGGTGATCACTGGGATTCTCAGGATTAATTAAGCTAGGTTTAATGTGTCCAGCAACTAAAATTATTTAATAATTTCCTATGGAAATTTTTCTATTTTTTGGTTTTCTCCCAAAATCACATTATTTTTTCTGATTATAAAAAAATTGGAAGTATATAATTAATATAATAAATATATATGTATTTGTGAATATAGTTGCTTTGTTTCTTTAAGATAAATTCTTAGATGTGAACTTTTTGAATATAAAGTATAGTTACATTTTAAAGACTTGGTAAAAGCTAACAAATTCCCTTGTTCAGTGGCCAGAGGACATGAATTTTAAAGTGATAGACAGGATATGCAAATAGCTAATAAGCCCAGGACGTTACTAGTAATTAAATTAACCTTAAGGGACATGCATTTTTTTATTCATTTAATACACACACATATGTGTGTGTGTATATATATATTTATATTTATATTTGGCTTCAGGACATGTTTAATTACTCCAGTTACAGATAGATAGCACTGAGGCTACTGCCCTAGCCTTGAGGATTCAGTGGAACACAGACGTTTTTTCAAATATATTTTTGAATTTTTACAATGTTTGTTGGTTTCTGCCATACAACAACACATATCAGCCATAATTATGTAATACATCCCCTCCCTCCTTAGCCTCCCTCCCCTCCCCCAATCTCGTTGCTCCAGGTCATCACAGAGCACCAGGCTGGCTCCCTGTGCTACACAGCAACTTCTCACCAGCGGTCCATCTTCCACCTAATAGAGTATATATGTCAGTGCTGCTTTCTCCATTCGTCTCACTCTCTCCCTCCCCGACTGTGTCCACAAGTCCATTCTCTTCATCTTCATCTCCATTCCTTCCCCGTAAATAGGTTCATCAGTATCACTTTTCTAGATTTCATATATATGTGTTAGTATTTGTTTTTCTCTTTCTGCCTTTCTTCTCTATATAACAGGCTCTAGATTCATCTACCTCACCAGAACTGACTCAAATTCATTCTTTTTTATGGTGAGTAATATTCCTTTGTATATATGTACCACATCTTCTTCATCCATACATCTGTTGATGGACATCTAGGCTGCTTCCATGTCCTGGCTACCATGCTGCTATGAATACTGAGGGTACATGTATCTTTTTCTGTCATGGCTTCCTCGGGATGTATGCCAGTAGTGGGAATGCTGGGTCATAATGGTAGAGTTATGCCTATTTTTAAAGGATTCTCCATACTGTTTTCCATAATGGCTATATCAATTTACATTCCTACCAACACTGTAGGAGGGCTGCCTTTTTTCCACATCCTCTCCAGCATTTATTGTTTTGTATATTTTTTGATGATGACCATTCTGACTGGTGTGAGACGATACCTCATTCTAGTTTTGATTTGCATGTCTCTAATGATGAGTGATGTTGAACACTTCATGCATTTATTTATTGGCCATCTGTATGTCTTCTTTGGAGAAATGTCTATTTAGGGTCTTCTGCCCATTTTTTGATTAGGCTGTTTTTTTTCCTAATACTGAGCTGTATGAACTGCTTATATATTCTGGAGATTAATCCTTTGTCAGTTGTTTCATTTGCAGTTATTATCTCTCTTCTGAGCATTGTGTTTTAATCTTATAGTTTCCTCTGCTGTGCAAAAGCTTTGAAGTTTAATTATATCCCATTTTTTTGTTTTTATTTCTATTACTCTAGGAGGTGGGTCACAGAGGATCTTGCTGTGATGTATGTCAAAGAATGTACTGCCTATGTTTTCCTCTAAGAGCTTTATAGTTTTTGACCTTCCATTTAAGTCTTTAATCCATTTTGAGTTTATTTTTATGTATGATGTTAGGAAGGGGATATTGACTTTTCATTAAGAAAATAGACCAAGTATTGCTAATACAGAGTCACTGCATTTTTCAGGCAAGTCAATTAGATAAGCTCCTCCTTGAAAAAAAGATAAGTAGTTCTCAGAAAAAAGAGGAGCCATCATTTCTCTGAACCACCCATGAGCGTTCCAAAGACAAGGTAGAGAGATAGATTCTAGAATGAATGGTAGGCAGGAGCTAGGCCTTCACATAGGTGGTGATGTTCAGCAGAGATGCCACAGGAGCCCCAGGCCTCCCTGGTCCTAGGAGATTGCTCTGGACCAGAGGTCTGTGAGAAAGGCCAAGCCACACCTCCGGTCCTCACAGACTGACCGGCCTGCATCCAGCTGGCCCTGTGCCCTGTTCCAGCTATACAGAGGATGCCTCCCTCTGGGATGCAGTACACAGGGGCACAGAGCAATTGGGGCTTCTTTTCCTCACACCAGCCTGTTCACCAGCATCAGGAAAAAAGCTGCACTCTCCCTACTAGCTGAAGCCACAGCGTCTAAGTCAGGGGTTGTATTACAGATGTTGGTGAGGTCAAAACTCCCATGAAGTGAATCTGGGGCCAGGTGGCATGCTTGAAACACTCTGGTGGGTCCCCACACTGTCCCCCAGAGCTGAGTGGCATCCTTGAGGGCGAGGACATAGGCTTACTGGCCATAAAGTCCCCCAGCCATTGAAAGAGAAAATGCCCTTCATGTTCTTGGTAAAACTTCTGGCAATATCCCTTTCTCTACAGAACTTCTCTCATTCATACAGTGAAGACCTTGCTGCTCTGAATCTGTGGATGAAGAGCCTCCAGGATCAGTGACAAGCAGCTGCAGGCTTGGTCAGGGCCAGAGTGAGCTGGAGGGGCTGAGGCTCCGCAAGACAAGGGTCACCTCCCTTCTGCTGTCAGACAGACTGACTGAAGACCCATCAGGGCTGTATTCCTCACCCTTCCTCATCTGAGCCCTCAGGCATTGGTTATTGAGTGCTAGCTCCTCACTGGACACTAAGTGAAGGCAAAACAAGAGCAATACAAGAAACCACCCACAATAGACATGACCTCATGGGACTTTTAGTCTAAAACAGGCATTTTTTGAACTGTTTGCCAGGACCACGCTAAGCACTTTATAAATATTATAACATCTAATCATGACAAAACTCTATGTATTATGTATTTTTATCTACTGAAAGGAAGCAGATGTTCAGAGACTGACTCACATATCGTGGGGCTACACAGGCTAAGGATTGATTCTCAGCCTTGACTGACTCCAAAGACCTCACCATTAGCTTCTGGGTGAAGAGGATTCTTTCAGAATGCATTTCAAACTATCAGTTCAATGACTGGTTGTTGGTTAGGGTGAAGGAAAATGGGGCTGTCCTGTTACTCATGGGAGTGAAAATGGATGAATGTTTTCAGCAAAGCAATCTGGCAAGATATCATAAGCAATCAAGAGCTTTCATCTTTACCCAGAATTCCATTTTTTAACATTCTATCCCAAGGACAGAATCAGAAATGTGATCAAAGATTTATGTGCAGACATGTGAGCATGTGTGCTAAGCCACTTCAGTAGTGTCTGACCTGCAACTCCATGGACTGTAGCCTGCCAGGCTCTTCTGTCTGTGAGGATTCTCCAGGCAAGAATCCTGGAGTGGGTTGCCATGTCCTCCTCCAGGGGATCTTGTAACCCAGGGGTCAAACCCCTGTCTCTTGACTCCTGTATTGGCAGGTGGGTTCTTTACCACTAGTACTACCTGGGAATCAACAGACATACCTCAGAAATATTGCGGATTCAGTTTCAGACCACTGAAATAAAATGAATATCATAATAAAGTGAGTCACATGAATTTTTTGGTTTCCCAGTGCATGTAAAAGTTATGTTTACACTATACTGTAGTCTATTAAGTGTGCAACTGAATTATGTCTTTAAAAAGTACATTCCTTAATTTAAAAATACTTTATTGCTAAAAAATGCTGTCATCTGAACCTTTAACAAGTTATTAATATTTTTTTTTGGTGGAGGGTCTTGCCTTGATGTTGGTGGCTGCTGACTGATCAGTGTGGTAGTTGCTCAAAGTTGGGGTAGTTGCTGTGGAAATTTCTTAAAATAAGACCACAGTGAAGTTTGCCCCATTGATTGACTCTTCCTTTCAGGAGCAGTTTTTCTATAGCATGCAGTGCTGTTTGACAGCATTTAACCCACATAGAACTTCTTTCAAAATTAGAGTCAGTCCTCTCAAACCCTGATGCTGCTTTATCAACTTAGCTGATTTAATATTCTAAATCCTTTGTTGTCATTTCAACAACCTTCACAACATCTTCACCAGAAGTAGATTCCAGCTCAAGAAACCACTTTCTTTGCTCACCCAAAGGAAGCAACTTTTCATCCATTAAATCTGTATCACAATATCGCAGGAATTCAGACACATCTTCAGGCTCCACTTTCAGTTGTCTTGCTATTTCCATCACATCTGTGGGTACAGCTGCCACCGAAGCCTTGAACCCCTCAAAGTTATCCGTGAAGGCTGGAGTGAACTTCTTCCAGACTCCTGTTCATGTTGATATTTTGGCCTCTTCCCATGAATCCTGAATGTTCTTAATGACATCTAGGATAGTGAGTTCATTCCAGAAGGTTTTTAATAGACTTTGCCCAGATCCATCAGAGGAATCACTATGACAGCTATAGCCTTATAAAGTGATGTTTCTTAAGTAATAAGACTTGATAGTCAAACCTGGAACCCCTGATGACTCAGACGGTTAAGAATCTACTGGCAATGTGGGAGACGAGTTCTATCCCTGGGTCAGGAAGATCCTCTGGAAAATGAAATGGCCTGGAGAATCCCATGGACAGAGGAGCCTGGTGGCCTACAGTCCATGGGGTCACAAGAAGTCGCTTCACTTTCAGTCAAAACTACTCCTTGATCCATGGGCTACAGAATGGACCTTGTGTTAGCAGGCATGAAAGTAACACTAATCTTATTGTATATCCTCATCAGAGCTCTTGGGTGACCAGGTGCCTTGTCAATGACCTGTCATATTCTGAAAGGACCTTTTCTTTTCTTTTGAGCAGCAGGATCTCAGCAGTGGACTTAAGACATTCAGTAAACTACGTTGTAAATAAATGTGTTATCATCCTAAACTTGTTCCATTTGTAGAGCACAAGCAAAGTAGATTTGGCATAATTATTAAGGGCCCTAGGAATGGTAAATGGGCATTCACTTCAAGTCACCATCTGCATTAGCCCCTGTCCTTTGAAGGTTTAAAGTCAGGCATTGACTTCTCCTCTCTAGCTATGAAATTCCTAGATGGCATCTTCTTCCAATATTAGGCTGTTTCATCTACATTGAAAATCTGTTATTTAATGGTACCACCTTAAATAACTATCTTAAGTAACTATTTTAGCTAGATCTTCCAGATAACTTGCTGCAGTTTCTACATCAGCACTTGTACTTTTATGTTATGGAGAGAGTTTCTTGCCTTAAACCTCATGAACCAGCCTCTGCTATGAGACTTTTCTTCTGCAGCTTCCTCACCTCTCTCAGCCTTCAGAGCACTGAAGAGAGTTAAACTTTGCTCTGGATTAGGCTTTGGCTTAAGAGAATGTGGCAGCTGGTTTGATCTTTTATCTAGACCACTAAAACTTTCTCCATGTCAGCAATAAGACTATTTCTCTTTCTTAACCATTTCTGTGTGTTCACTGGAATAGCACTTTTAATTTCCTTCAAGAACTTTTCCTTTGCATTTACAACTTGGCTAACCCTTTCGTGCAAGAGGCCTAGCTTTCGGCTTCCCTCACTAAGGTTAATTATTTCTAGCTTTTAAAAGAAATGTGTGACTTTTCCTGTCACTTGCACACTTAGAGGCTGTTGTAGGGTTATTAACTGGCCTAATTTCAGTATTTCTATGTCTCAGGAAATAGGGAGGCCCAAGGAGAGAGAGAGAGAGATGGGGAAGGGCTGGTTGGTGGAGCAGTCAGAACCCATGTTTATCAATAAGTTTTGCCATTTTGTGTGCATGGTAGCACCCCAAAACAATGACAATAGTAACATCAAAGATCACTGATCCCAGATCACTATAACAAATATAATAATGATGAAAAAGTTTGAAATGTGAGAGTTAGCAAAATATAACAGAGACACAAAACAAGCATATGCTGTTGGAAGGACAGTATTGATAGACTTGCCTGACACAGCATTGGCACAGAACTTCAATTTGTAACAAGAACATAGCATGTGCAAAGTGCAATAAATGAAGTGCCATAAAATTTGGTATGCTTGAACAGCTGACTGGATATTTGATTTAAAAATTGAGTATATATTATACTCTAACAATATGTATTATTATAAAAACAATAATATATGTAAATACATAGAGAGAATATATGGAATAATTTATTTAATACATAAAAGTAAATGACATCATAATAGAATATCTAGAATTTGCCTTAAAACAATCTGGACCAGAGGAAGGGAAATGGATTGGACCTGGCTAATGGATACATGTAAGTGTACTATATCATATTTCTATATAAAAAGGCTTAAAATATTTATGTAAAAGATTATTCCATCAAGCATTATTTATTGCAGTGAAAAATACACTGTAGTATGGTATTCCTTGAGGCAAAATATATGCAGCTATTAAAAGGGATGTTTTTGAGAAAAATATAGTAACATGGAAAATGCTCTCAGAATGATGTAATCCAGACACAAAACTGATAAAATTTCATTTCAATTATTTTAAAAATGTAAAGGAAACACCAAAATGTTAATAGAAAGATTGTGGTGATTTTCCCCCCTATATTTATATGTTTTTATATTATTTTATAAATACCATTTATACTCAGAAAAAAGAGAGTGATGTATGGAACCACACAGTCAATCTTTACATCTAACAGGTCCCTTACTATTGTCACTGTCAGCGATGGGTTATTGGTCTCATCAGCCAACTGAACCAATGTGACCTGGGTGGCAGGTTTTGGTTACATGTAAGGAGGTCGTTGGAAAGGAAATAAAACTCCTGGCTTTATAAGTTACACCCTGTACTTCTGCAGGACACAGCCAGTTGTGTTTGTGAGAGACAGTTCCTTTGTCAAGGAGTGATGATGAAATGAACAGCTCTGCTTTAGTTCTATGAATGTTTGGAGTTTTTTGTCTTTAAAAACACTCTATTGATGTTTTCATATATAGATTCATTAAGTATTTAGCAAGAGCCTGCTCTATGCTAGGTACCATGCTAGGCATGGTTTAAAAGATGAAGAGATATACCCTGAAGAAACCAAAATTGAAAAAGACACATGTACCCCAGTGTTCATTGCAGCACTATTTACAAGCTAGAACGTGGAAGCAGCCTAGATGTCCATCGACAGATGAATGGACAAAGAAGCTGTAGTACATATACACAATGGACTATTACTCAGCCATAAAAAGGAACCCATTTGAGTCAGTTCTAATGAGGTGAACGAACGTAAAGCCTATTATACAGAGTGAAGTAAGTCAGAAAGAGAAATATGAATGTTGTATACTGATGCATATATATGGAATCTAGAAAGACAGTACTGATGAATTTATTTTCAGGGCAGCAGTTGAGAAACAGACATAGAGAACAGACCTATGGACACAGAGGGGATGGGAGGAGGGCAAGGGTGTGATGTATGGAGAGAGTAACATGGGAACTTACAATATTATATGTAAAATAGACAGCCAATGGGAATTTGCTGTATGACTCAGGGAACTCAAACAGGGGCTCTGTGGCAACCTAGAAGGGTGGGATGGGGAGGGAGGTAGGAGGGGATTTTGGGAGGTAGGGGACATGAGTGTATGGCTGATTCTTGTTGATGTATGACAGAAAACCACAAAATTCTATAAAGCAATTATCCTTCAATTAAAAAAAAAAAAGATGAAAAGAGCAGAGTGCCTGCACCTAAGAAAGTTCAGTCTAATAGGACAGGCTGAGGTAAATAGTTGTTAAACTGGATAGAAAGGCTGAGGTAGGGCTTCCTAGAGGTGGTCTGGGGGTTGAGAACCTGCCGGCCAGCGTTGGGGCCACGGGTTCAGTCCCTGGTTGGGGCAGATCTCACAAGCAAGCACCTAAGTCCATGCACTACAACAACTGAGCCCATGAGCCACAACTACTGAGTCCACGTGCCTGGAGCCTGTGCTCCACAGTGAGAGAAGCCACTGAAATCAGAAGCCCGTGCACCACATGAAGGGTAGCCCCCGCTCCCTGCAACTAAAGAAAGCCTGTGTGTGGCAGCGAAGACCCAGCACAGCCAAAAATAAATAAGGAAAAGCTGAGGCAGAAGTAAGCTCAGGATGAACCATCAAACCCACGCTGAGGGTCCACATGCTCTTCCGAACTCACTTGCTGCTAAGATCTTTCACTTAGCAATTAATGTATAGAATAATGGTAGATTTCAGTTATAGAATAAATGGTAGGTTCTTTGTCATCTCACAATTTAGATTACATATTACTCTTCTGCCCTTAATGTCAGGCTTTTATGGTATCCTTAATGTAATTTTTAAAAAATAATCTGACTGATTGGCCAGGATTTGACCTTTACATTATGATCTAACATGTTTATTCCATTGCAAATAGTTTCTTCTTCAAAGATGTATGATCATCATATTTCAAACACCACAAACCTTCCTTGGTTCCCTCGACTGCAAGCTGAATTTTCAATTGTAATTACTAGAATTTGTCTTTATCATGGCATGAACTTTATAAAATAAAAGTCGATGTAAAATTAATATGAGAAAAGATTTTTTTTCTGGTGCTCAAAACCAATGGCTTCATTGGTAATTCAAAAAAAAAATTCTTATTAAAGCATTTTTCAAGAGTGTATCAATGATAGCTATTACTTATATCCTGTGAAAATAAGTTGCAGATCTGGTAACGCTTTCTAGAAATAACTTTACAAAATTTTTATTTGGTATTGTTATAAGAAAAAAAAAAAAAGCTAGTCATCATTCCTCCCTCTATAAAATGTAAATTAATCAAAAGGCTTAAATATCAGGCTTAATTATCCTCTTTCACTTTGTGAGGATCTGGTTTGAAACAAAACGCACAGCAGAAATAAAAGAGGAAAAAATAGCTCAAGAGCAATTAAGAGCATAGAATTAGAGCTGGTGCTAAGAAACATGACTCAACCTGTAGGATTACAGAAAATCTCCTTGTAACATCCGTTCCATGGCTCTACCAATAGAGGAACTGTATCTTTTTCTCTTTGCCTCCTCAGAGATTTACTGAAGAATTCCTAATTTAAGTGGTTAACCAGCAGTAGAACCAGAAAATAGAGTTATTTTCACAGAAGGTAGATTTTATATTGAGTTCAGAAGATACAGTTTATAAAATTTTAAATGATTAAAATGTAGCTATGTCTCTGAACCCTACTAGATAGAAAAAGGAGCATTCAGATAAATTAAGGCTTGCATCCTGGGTTGTCTGATTCCAAGTTCAAAATCTCTGCTACAGTCCTGCTCTTTTCCCCTATCTGGATCCTGCCCTAGGGTCTAGGAGGTAATAAGAATGAGATACACAGAAGAGCTGACAATCAGAAAGACAGATAAATTACAAATTGACAACCACAAGGTAAAGGAGACGTCAGAGAACAGACAGCATGGTATGGGAGCAGTTTTAAATGAGATTTGGGGACACAGACTCTGCTTGTTCTGAGACTGTGGCAGTCAAAGGGGTCGGTGAATCTGACAAGAGAGACAGCCCTTGAGCTGGATCTTAGAGAAGGAAGAGATGTTTTCCTGGCTGAGGGGTAGGAGAGAATGATTCCAGACAGAGAAATAGTATCTTCAAATACACAGCTTCATGAAATTGGTGGGCTGCGATAATACCCCAAAATTCTATCCATAGTGAGCCATGAAGAAGAAAAGGGGCAAGTTTAAGAAAATGAGGGAAGAGTAGGATATGTTTAGTTTAAAGCTGGTTGAACTTTAAAGGCGTGTGGGTATTCCAGGTGGAAATGTCCAACCAACAGTTGAATACATAACATTGATCTGGAGCTTTCAACAAAAGTGTCAGAGGAGGTATAATTTGGAAAGAATAGTGAGTGATGGTTCAGCCAGTAGAGATGGTTGAGGTCAATCTTGGATGTTTAATTCAAAAGGAGCAGATAATAGAGGATGGCACGCTGGATCACCAACACTAACTAGCAGCCCTGTGGTGGTTACAACAAATGCCACCATTTATCCACATCATGGGTTAAATAGGCTGATATGAGTTGGTCCAGTACCAACAACACCATTTATTTATTTTTTTTTTGGGGGGGGTAGGGTTTATTTATTTTTTTTGTGTGTGTTTTCCTTTCTTTTATTTTTTAAAATTAATTTATTTTAATTGGAGGCTAATTACTTTACAGTATTGTGGTGGTTTTGCCATACATTGACATGAATCAGACACGGGTATACATGTGTTCTGCATCCTGAACCCCCATCCCACCTCCCTCCCCATCCCATCCCTCTGGGTCATCCCAGTGCAACAGCCCAGAGCTCTCTGTCTCATGCATCAAACCTGGACTGGTGATCTATTTCACATATGATAATATACATGTTTCAATGCTATTCTCAAATCATCCCACCCTCGCCTTCTCCCACAGAGTCCAAAAGACTGTTCTATACATCTGTGTCTCTTTGCTGTCTCGCATACAGGGTTATCATTACCATCTTTCTAAATTCCATATATATGTGTTAGTATACTGTATTGGTGTTTTTCTTTCTGGCCTACTTCACTCTGTATAATAGGCTTCAGTTTCATCCACCTCGTTAGAACTGATTCAAATGTATTCTTTTTAATGGCTGAGTAATATTCCATTCTGTATATGTACCACAGGTTTCTTATCTGTTCATCTGCTGATGAACATCTAGGTTGCTTCCATGTCCTGGCTATTAGAAACAGTGCTGCGATGAATATTAGGGTACATGTGTCTCTTCCAATTCTGGTTTCCTCAATGTGTATGCCCAACAGTGGGATTGCTGGGTCATATGGCAGTTCTATTTTCAGTTTTTTGAGGAATCTCCACACTGTTCTCCATAGTGGCTGTACTAGTTTGCATTCCCACCAACAGTGTAAGAGGGTTCCCTTTTCTCCACACCCTCTCCAGCATTTATTGTTTGTAAACTTTTGGATAGTAGTCATTCTGACCGGTGTGAGATGGTACCTCATTGTGGTTTTGATTTGCATTTCTCTGATAATGAGTGATGTTTAGCATCTTTTCATATGTTTGTTAGCCATCTGTATGTCTTCTTTGGAGAAATATCTGTTTAGGTCTTTGGCCCACTTTTTGATTGGGTCGTTTATTTTTCTGGAATTGAGCTGCAGGAGTTGCTTGTATATTTTTGAGATTAGTTGTTTGTCAGTTGCTTCATTTGCTATTATTTTCTCCCATTCTGAAGGCTGTCTTTTCAACTTCATTATAGTTTCCTTAATTGTGCAGAAGGTTTTAAGTTTAATTAGGTCCCATTTGTTTATTTTTGCTTTTATTTCCATTATTCTGGGAGGTGGGACATAGAGGATGCTGCTGTGATTTATGTTGGAGAGTGTTTTGCCTATGTTTACCTCTAGGAGTTTTATAGTTTCTGGCCTTACATTTAGATCTTTAACACATTTTGAGTTTATTTTTGTGTATGGTGTTAGAAAGTATTCTAGTTTCATTCTTTTACAAGTAGTTGACCAGTTTTCCCAGCACCTCTTGTTAAAAAGATTGTCTTTTCTCCATTGTATATTCTTGCCTCCTCTGTCAAAGATAAGGTGTCGATAGGTGTATGGGTTTACCTATAGGCTTTCTATTTTCTTCCATTGATCTACATTCTGTCTTTGTGCCAGTACCATACTGTCTTGATGACTGTAGCTTTGCAGTATAGTCTGAAGTCAGGCAGGTTGATTCCTCCAGTTCCATTCTTCTTTCTCAAGATTGCTTTGGCTGTTTGAGGTTTTTTGTGGTTCCATACAAATTGTGAACTAAAATGGACTGGAATGGGTAAATTTCACTCAGATGACCATTATATCTACTACTGCAGACAGGAATCCCTTAGAAGAAATGGAGTAGCCATCATGGTCGGCAAAAGAGTCCGAAATGCAGTACTTGGGTGCAATCTCAAAAATGACAGTATGATCTCTGTTCGTTTCCAAGGCAAATTATTCAGTATCACAGTAATCCAAGTCTATGCCCCAACCAGTAACACTGAAGAAGCTGAAGGCTGAAGCTGGACGGTTCTATGAAGACCTACAAGACCTTTTAGAACTAGCACCCAAAAAAAGATGTCCTTTTCATTATAGGGGACTGGAATGCAAAAGTAGGAAGTCAAGAAACACCTGGAGTAACAGGCAAATTTGGCCTTGGAATACAGAATGAAGCAGGGCAAAGACTAACAGAGTTTTGTCAAGAAAATGCACTGCTCATAGCAAACACCCTCTTCCAACAACGCAAGATAAGACTACACATGGACATCACCAGATGGTCAACACCAAAATCAGATTGATTATATTCTTTGCAGCCAAAGATGGAGAAGCTCTATACAGTCAACAAAAACAAGACCAGGAGCTGACTGGCTCAGATCATGAACTCCTTATTACCAAATTCAGACTTAAATTGAAGAAAGTAGGGAAAACCACTAGATCATTCAGGTATGACCTAAATCAAATCGCTGATGATTATACAATGGAAGTGAGAAATAGATTTAAGGGACTAGATCTGAGAGAGTGCCTGATGAACTATGGACTGAGGTTCATGACATTGTACAGGAGACAGGGATCAAGACCATCCCCATGGATAAGAAATGCAAAAAAGCAAAATGGCTGTCTGGGGAGGCCTTACAAATAGCTGTGAAAAGAAGAGAGGTGAAAAGCAAAGGAGAAAAGGAAAGATATAAGCATCTGAATGCAGAGTTCCAAAGAATAGCAAGAAGAGAAAAGAAAGCCTTCCTCTGTGATCAATGCAAAGAAATAGAGGAAAACAACAGAATGGGAAGACTAGAGATCTCGTCAAGAAAATTAGAGATACCAAGGGAACATTTCATGCAAAGATGGGCTCGATAAAGGACAGAAATGGTAGGGACCTAACAGAAGCAGAAGATATTTAAAAAAGATGGCAAGAATACACAGAAGAACTGTACAAAAAAGATCTTCAGGACCAAGATAATCACAATGGTGTGATCACTCACCTAGAGCCAGACATCCTGGAATGTGAAGTCAAGTGGGCCTTAGAAAGAATCACTACGAACAAAGCTAGTGGAGGTGATGGAATTCCAGTGGAGCTTTTTTAAATCCTGAAAGATGATGCTGTGAAAGTGCTGCACTCAATATGCCAGCAAAAACTCAGCAGTGGCCACAGGACTGGAAAGGGTCAGTTTTCATTCCAATCCCAAAGAAAGGGAAGTCCAAAGAATGCTCAAACTACCGTACAATTGCACTCATCTTACATGCTAGTAAAGTAATGCTCAAAATTCTCCAAGCCAGGCTTCAGCAATACGTGAACCATGAACTTCCTGATGTTCAAGCTGGTTTTAGAAAAGGCAGAGGAACCAGAGATCAAATTGCCAACATCCACTGAATCATCGAAAAAGCAAGAGAGTTCCAGAAAATCATCTATTTCTGCTTTATTGACTGTGCCAAAGCCTTTGACTGTGTGGATCACAATAAATTGTGGAAAATTCTGAGAGAGATGGGCATACCAAACCACCTGACCTGCCTCTTGAGAAACCTATATGCAGGTAAAGAAGCAACAGTTATAACTGGACATGGAACAACAGACTGGTTCCAAATAGGAAAAGGAGTACGTCAAGGCTGTATATTGTCACCCTGATTATTTAACTTCTATACAGAGTACCTCATGAGAAACGCTGGACTGGAAGAAGCACAATCTGGATTCAAGATTGCTGGGAAAAATATCAATAACCTCAGATATGCAGATGACACCACTACCCTTATGGCAGAAAGTGAAGAGGAACTAAAAAGCCTCTTGATGAAAGTGAAAGAGGAGAGTGACAAAGTTGGCTTAACGCTCAACATTCAGAAAACTAAGATCATGGCATTTGCTCCCATCACTTCATGGGAAATAGATGGGGAAACAGTGGAAACCGTGGCTGACTTTCTTTTTGGGGGCTCCAAAATCACTGCAGATTGTGACTGCCGCCATGAAATTAAAAGACGCTTCTTATTCCTTAGAAGAGAAGATATGACCAACCTAGATAGCATATTCAAAAGCAGAGACATTACTTTGCCAACAAAGGTCCATCTAGTCAAGGCTATGGTTTTTGCAGTGGTCATGTATTGATGTGAGAGTTAGTGAAGAAAGCTGAGTGCCGAAGAATTGATGCTTTTGAACTGTGGTGTTGGAGAAGACTCTTGAGAGTCCCTTGGACTACAAGGAGATCCAACCAGTCCATTCAGAAAGAGATCAGCCCTGGAATTTCTTTGGAAGGAATGATGCTAAAGCTGAAACTCCAGTGCTTTGGCCACCTCATGCGAAGAGTTGACTCATCGAAAACGACTCTGATGGTGGGAGGGATTGAGGGCAGGAGGATAAGGGGACGACAGAGGATGAGATGGCTGGATGGCATCACTGACTCAATGGGCATGAGTCTGAGTGAACTCTGGGTGTTGGTGATGGACAGGGAGGCCTGGCGTGCTGCAATTCATGGGGTCACAAAGAGTTGGACGTGACTGAGCGACTGAACTGAACTGAACGAATTGTGAAAACATTTTTTTCTAATTCTGTGAAAAATACCGTCGGTAGCTTGATAGAGATTGCACTGAATCTATAGATTGCTTTGAGTAGTATACTCATTTCACTATATTGATTCTTCCAATCCATGAACATGGTATATTTCTCTATCTATTTGTGTCCTGTTTGGTTTCTTTCATCATTGTTTTATTGTTTTCTATATATAGATCTTTTGTTTCTTTAGGTAGATATATTCCTAAGTATTTTATTCTTTTCATTGCAATGGTGAATGGAATTGTTTCCTTAACTTCTCTTTCTGTTTTCTCATTGTTAGTGTTTCAGAGAAGGCAATGGCAGCCCACTCCATTACTCTTGCCTGGAAAATCCCATGGATAGAGGAGCCTGGTAGGCTGCAGTCCATGGGGTCACTAAGAGTCAGACACGATTGAAGTGACTTAGCACTTAGCAAGTGTATAGGAATGCAAGGGATTTCTCTGTGTTAATTTTATATCCTGCAAATTTACTATATTCATTGACTAGCTCTAGTAATTTTCTGGTGGAGTCTTTAGGGTTTTCTATGTAGAGGATCGTGTCATGTGCAAACAGTGAGAATTTTACTTCTTTTCCAATCTGGATTCCTTTTATTTCTTTTTCTGATCTGATTGCTGTGGCCAAAACTTCTAAAACTATGTTGAATAGTAGTGCCATGCCACCATTTATAAAAGCTCCTATGTAAACATGTAGAGTGAGATCAAACAACTTACAAAAAAGAAAAACAGAAAAAGAAAAACCTGGAGCCACAAACTGTAGGTTGCTTGTGTGTACTTCCTTTTGCTTATCCTAAATATACCATTTTACCCTATGGCTCCAGTGTATTAGAACTTGGAAGCCAATTCCTAGCATAAAATTTCCATTTTTATTACTTTTGAGATGATCTTCAGCCATGGTTTATTTTTCAGCCCTACTTTGTTTATTTGTAGTTTCAGTTAACATGACATTCAAATTTTGCCATGAAAACAGACAAATTCTGTGTGACTATCACATACTGGCAATGGTGCTAAGTGCTCTTTCTTTCCCTCTGCCACTGTAATTGTCACCAGCGAAGGACTGTGGGGGTTATGACTTTTGTAATCAAGTAGGGATTTTCAGGAAACAATATTGGTGTTAAGCGAACAATTACTTTTGGTGCCAGGAATCTTGGTGTGGTGCAGCTGTCAGAAACAACTTTCTAAGGATCTGTGTGATAAGTTATTCTTTGTCTAGTTTTTATTAAAATTTTTCTTTTTGGTTTCAAGTCCATTTGAAATAGTTAAACACTAAACTCTGCTCTCTGGTTTGTTCAACATGTATGACTATTATTAGAGATGAAAATATAATTACTATTTGGCACTGAAAGAGTTCAGAATGAATGTCCCTAAAATATGCTACTTACGCTTATTGATTAGTTTGAGCTGAAGTCAATTAAGGTACAAAAGACTCGGGAAGAATTGTTGCTGCTATTGTTGTTTTACTGCTGCTGCTGCTAAGTCACTTCAGTCGTGTCCAACTCTGTGTGACCCCATAGACGGCAGCCCACCCGGCTCCCCCATCCCTGGGATTCTCTAGGCAAGAATACTGGAGTGGGTTGCCATTTCCTTCTCCAATGCATGAAAGTGAAAATGAAAGTGAAGTCGCTCATTCGTGTCTGACTCTTAGCGACCCAATGGACTGCAGCCTACCATGCTCCTCTGTCCATGGGATTTTCCAGGCAAGAGTATTGGAGTGGGGTGCCATACCTCCCCCTTAACTGCCTAAAAGAATTCAGAGGGAGAGTCTGGTCCAGGAAGATAGCTATCACCGGAGGTAACTAAGAGCATATGGGCTGTTTGGAAAGCTGGAGGAAACCCAGCAGAGTCTCTTTGTTCAAGGTCCTTTCTCTCTCACTGTCTGTGAGGCACAGGAAGCATTGATTGACCAGCATTGGCTCTTGCTGTCTTGCTGTGAATTGTCTTCCTCCCCTTTTAAACTCCAGACCCCTATTGCCTTCTTCTTTTTTCAGAATATGGCATCTCAGCCTCAACTGCCTGACTTTCAGGGAGCCTCTCACTATCTTTTTTGGGGCTCCCATATGTATGTAATTAAATGTGATTCCCTCATGTTAATTTATTTTCATTTGTTTGTTGGTTCATGAGTGCTCAGTCGCGTCTGATTCTTTGCTACCCCATGGACTGTAGACTGCCAGGCTCTGCTGTCCATGGGATTCTCCAAGCAGGATTACAGGAGTGGGTTGCCATTTCCTCCTCCAGGGGATCTTCCCAACCCATGGATCGAACCTAGGTATCCTGCATTGCAGGCAGATTCTTTACCGTCTGAACCACCAGGGAAGCCCATTAATCTGTTTTATGTTAATTTAATTAATAGACCAGCCCAAAGAACCTAAATGGGTAGAAGAAACCTTTTTGTCCCCAACAGCATGTACTGACTGTACACAGTATCCTTGGTTCTATTCAGAAGGCACACAGGAAGGAGCTGCTTCTTTCTGGAAGCCCCGTGTCTTCTGAAGTCTCCTTCAGCTCAGTTCAGTCTTAGTCGTGTCTGACTCTTTGTGACCCCATGAACCACAGCATGCCAGGCCTCCCTGTCCATCACTAACTACCGGAACTTGCTCAAACTCATGTCCATTGAGTCAGTGATGCCATCCAACCATCTCATCCTCTGTCATCCCCTTCTCCTCCTGCCCTCAATCTTTCCCAGCATCAGGGTCTTTTCCAATGAGTCAATTCTTCCCACCAGGGGGCCGAAAGTATTGGAGTTTCAGTTTCAGCATCATTCCTTCCAATGAACACCCAGGACTGATCTCCTTTAGGATGGACTGGTTGGATCTCCTTGCAGTCCAGTGGACTCTCAAGAGTCTTTTCCAGCACCATAGTTCAAAAGCACAAATTCTTCAGTGCTCAGCCTTCTTTATAGTCCAACTCTCACATCCATACATGACCACTGGAAAAGCCATAGCCTTGACTAGATGGACCTTTGTTGGCAAAGTAATGTCTCTGCTTTTTAATATTCTGTCTAGGTTGGTCATAGCTTTCCTTCCAAGGAGTAACCACCTTTTAATTTCATGGCTGCAATCACCATCTGCAGTGATTTTGGAGCCCCCCAAAATAAAGTCAGTCACTATTTCCACTGTTTTCCCATCTATTTGCCATGAAGTGATGGGACCAGATGCCATGATCTTCATTTTCTGAATGTTGAGCTTTAAGCCAACTTTTTCACTCTCCTCTTTCACTTTTATGAAGGCTCTTTAGTTCTTCTTTGCTTTCTACCATAAAGGTCATCTGCATATCTGAGGTTATTGATATTTCTCCAAGCAATCTTGATTCCAGCTTGTGCTTCATACAGCCCAGCATTTCTCATGATGTACTCTGCATATAAATTAAATAAGCAAGGTAGTAATATACAGCCTTGACCACTGAAAAACCATAGCCTTGACTAGATGGACCTTTCTTGACAAAGTAATGTCTCTGCTTTTAAATATGCTGTCTGGGTTAGTCATAACTTTCCTTCCAAAGAGTAAGCATCTTTTAATTTCATGGCTGCAATCACCATCTACAGTGATTTTGGAGCCCCTCAAAATAAAGTCAGTCCTTTTCCTCTTTGGAAGTCTCCTTAGCTATAGACATAATAATGCTGCAGAGCCAACAAAGTGTCTGAGGAAGGCTTAATAGTTTAGTCTTAACATGGAACGAGTGGGAGATGTTCTTTCACTAAGCACTAGACTGCTCCATCAGTTCAGGGGAAGTCTAGGACAGTGGTGCTGGACTGGGAACTCAGGAGGCCCAATCCTGGCCAAGTAGAGAGCTGGAAACCTGGAGAAGATGAAGTGTTCTAGAATTTATACCTCCCCTTGGATATAGGGCTTCCCAGGTGGCTCAGCTGGTAAAAAATCTGCCTGCAATGTAGGAGACCTGGGTTCGATCACTGGCTTGGGAAGATCCCCTGGAGAAGGGAACAGCTACCCACTCCAGTATTCTGGTCTGGAGAATTCCATGGACAGTATGGTCCATGGGGTCGCAAAGAGTCGGACATAACTGAGCGACTTTCACTTTATTTGGATATTGGGGGCTTCCCTAGTGGCTCAGATGGTAAAGAATCTGCCTGCAATGCAGGAGATTTGATCCCTGGGTCAGGAAGATCCTCTGGAGAAGAAAATAGCAACCCACTCCACAGTATTCTTGCCTGGGAAATCCCATGGACAGAGGAGCCTGGTGTGCTACAGTCCATGGGGCTGCAAAGGGTCAGGCATGACTGAGCGACTAAAATTTTGGGTATTGTGAATACCCCTGACCCCTTCAGAGCACACTGGTCCAAATTCCAACTGCAGCCTGAGGGCCTTCCCTGGCTTCTGAGGCTTGGGAAGTAGAGGAGAATTATCACACCCTTGGGAGCAGCCTTCAACCCGTGGTTGAAAGAGGTGGTGTGTAGATACTCTGGCTCCCTTGCGGGGCTTGCACAGCTGCTGTGCATGCTTTGTATCAGCTTCCCCAGCAGGACTATGCCCAGTCGCCCACAATGGTAACTGGTCTTACAATACGCTCTTTATCGGCCACCTTCCTTTCCTTGTCTTGTTTTCCCACCTTTCCCTACTCCTGTTTGCTTCTACTTCCCCAGTAAACTTGCATTAAAAACTTTGTCTCAGGATTTACTCCTGTGGAAAGGTAAGGACTGAAATATGTCACCTCATCTTTCAGAGAGAGTTTCAGGCCCCCAGCACAAATGCCATCACACCCACAAGGCGGGCACGGCGATCAGGAAACCACCATGAAGGCATGAGTGCTCCAGACTAGTGTGCCATCCCGAGCACCAAGCAAAGTACTTAGATAACAGAACTCAGAAGGCACTGCCTATCTTGGGTTTCTTTCTCTGTGCTCAATGCTGACTAGCCTTCTTCTACCCACACCTCTTCCTCAACACTGAGATTAATTCAATTAACCAGGGTTCATTTTCTAAGCCACCATCACACTTGAGCCTTGCCTCCCTGTGATACTGGCAAGTCATCTTGAGATACTGGTAAGCATCCAGGCCACCTAGGCTCTTGGCTGCATGTTCACAGGCAGTCTCTTGTTTTTTGTTTTTTTTTTTCCTGATATTTAGATTCCTAAGTATCTATTATCTCATCAATATGGCACCCCTGTCGCTTCTCCTAGGATCAGTCACATACTCCCCTATTCCAACCACATGACTCCATGAGACTCACCAGGTCCATCAGCAGAATCAAAGGACATCTGCATATCACCTTCTGCTCCCAGACATAGTTGTTTACCAAGGGAATGTAAGGTGATGAAATGGAAATAAGAGTGGACCTCTTTGAACTTCTGATAAAATAATGGAGAAAGGTAGGCTAAAAGCTCTGGGAGGGGGCTAAGGTCCAGGAGGATTTTTTGTGTTTTTTGTACTTGACCAAGAATTTGGCAATCATCCTTGCTTCCCCCCTCCAGTCTCTGTCAACCCTGAGCCCCACCTTGCTGGCACCAGGATCCAGGTCTCCAGTCTGCTCCTAAATCACTTGAACAGCCTTCCCTCTCTATTTTCCAGTTGCCAGAGTGTTCTTTCTAAAATGCAAATCTGATCTTATCAGTCTCTACTTGTAGCCATTCTGTGAATTCCTGTTGCTTTCTGGAAATCATTCAGATCTTTATGAGGATTTCAAAACTGATGGGACCCTTTTTGTCTGGCCCTCTGCCTACCTCTCTAGTCCTCTCTCTCCACTCAACTCTTCAGAAAAAAAAAAAAAAAAAAAAGTGCCTGCTATTTCAGCAAACAAAGACTGTTGTCTGCCATCAAGCCATCAGCCACTAAGGAGCATTCAGAATGGAGAATAAGAAGATACTGGCCCTAGATAGTTAAGATGTGTGTCAAAGGAATGATTTCAATGAGCCCAGACTCTTGCATCTTCCTATACATAGAAGAGCACAAAACTCATTAACCTGAGATGTCTGTTTTCTTGATTAGCAATCATCTTTTGATATTTGACATCTTGCTTATTTGTTTTTATTTAAACAAAAACTCCTATGTATCCTGGGCTTCCCAAGTGGCTCAGTGGTAAACAATCCACCTGCAATGCAGGAGATTTAGGAGATGCAGTTTCAATCCCTAGGTTGGGAAGATTCCCTGGAGGAGGGCATGGCAACCCACTCCAGTAATCTTGTCTGGAGAATCCCATAGACAGAGGAGTCTGGAGGGCTACAGTCCGTGGTGTCGCAAGAGCCGGGCACGACTGAGCACTCACCACTACCACCACCTATATATCCTGGCCCTCCCTTTCCTCTTTGGAGCAGCTTCTCAGAGCCATCTGAGAGGCTGTATCCCAGGCTATAGTCTTCAATAAGGTCCCTGAATAAAGCATAACTGGCATTTTCTAAGTTGTATGTTTTCCTTCAGTCCACCTCTCTTTGCATAACACTCAAGAACTTCCTGCTCCTGCAGTTGAATGAGTCAGACTCACAGTCATCTCCGTGTCTCCATGTGTGCCACACAGAGACTCTCTCCTTATGGAATTCTCCATCATCTTCCCTCTGCCTCTCTGTGACCTAATGGCTCTTGCTGGTCCCTTGGGACTGAGTTGAAGTATCACTTTCTCTGAGAAGACTTCCCTGATTTCCTCTCACATAGATCAGGGCACCTCGTACTTTACTCTGGTGACACTTAATCAAACTATTTTCTAATTGCTTATTGACCTGTATCCCTGGAGCTCAAAGGGGTACAGAAGCTCATGTCCAAATTTCCTGGAAAATTTCCAAAATGAGAGGTGGCTAAGCTTTCCCTCAGTGAGAAAAGGGTACTTGGGTGGGAGGGGTCTGTTCTCCAGGGATTGGGTGAGACAAAGGATTTCTCTTGAAGGAAAGGGACATCTCAGAAGGGACCTGGGCTTGAGTCATTTGATGGAGACCTAAGGGCACTGCTCAGCAGGGCACCATTACAAAAATGTCTGCTTGGGCTTTGCCAATAGAACAAGTGAGGGGTCAGTTACAAGTAGTCAACCAATTACTGCATACAGAGCCCAGAGCAATGTGGCAGGGTAGCCCTATGGGACTGAAAACTCCACATACAGGAAAAGGAAAGCTTTCCACTAAGGCCAGAAAAGTGAAATAACTTGCTTAAGATTTCAGAGCTAGGACATGACAAAGCTAGGATTTGACTCTGATTCAACAGGGTTGTATGGAATGGATGGCAGGGCAGGAGTGACTGGGTAAGACTTGGGTGGGTGTTTATGTGTGTGTGTGTGTGTGTATGTGTGTGTGTGTGTGTGAAAGACCAGGTGAGTAAAATACCAAGATTTTGTGGAGAAGTAGGTGGGAACAGAAAACAACAAGCATAACATCCCTTACAGGTACAGCTTCAGAAACGCCCATGGCAGAAAACTCAGTTACCCAAAAAGTGAGCACAGAGCTATTTACCTCCGTTGATTCCTGGATCACACCAGGAGAACTGCTTTGAAGTGTTTCCTTGAAAAACAAGCCCACCCCCCCCACCCCACCCCCATTAAATCTCAGTGAAGGGAAGGAAGCGAAGTCTGGCCAGCCTCCCAGGACATCTTAAGTCTGGTCACTGAAGATGCTTGGAGAAAGTCTACATCGATTTCATTGTTCACATTGTGCCAGAACCCCCAGGGCCCAGGGACACACCTCAACCTGAAACCTGCCAAGACTGACACTCAGGATCAGAGCAGCCCCAGCTCGGAACCCGGTGCTGCCTGGAGCAGGCACACCCAGTCGCTGCCGCGCGCTCTCCGAAACCCCGACTGCCCCGGGGCGCATTCCTCCCGCTCCCTTTCGGACGGCTAGGCTTAAGCAGAAGGCAGGCGGATACAAGTCTTTAGCGAAACAGCCCTGAAGCCCAACTGGAGTTTTATTTCTAGAGCGAGAGCGGGCTGGGGAAGGGGGTGGAGAGGGGAGCTCGCCGAGCCGGAGCGCGTCACCGTCGCCCGGAGAGACGCCGCGCCGCGCGATCTGCAGAGGCGCTCGCTCTCCCGCAGCCGGAGGGCGCAGCGGAGACACGAAAGTGGCGCGGGCGGCCCGGAGCGCGCGATCGCGGGCGGGAGGCAGGCGGCGAGGGGCCGCCCACCGAGCGCGGCGAGGCCCGGGGTCCCGGGACGCACGACCCACGCGCTCCTCTCCCCGCGCCCAAGCGCACGTGCGCGGCCCGCGGGGCGTCCGGCCCGGCCGGCCCCGGGCGCGGGGGCTCCCGCGAAGATGACCCCTGGCTGGGTGCTGCTCTGCCTGCTTCCGGCGGTGCGGGCCGCGGACGAGCGGAGCCCCGGGGCGGCCCTAACTGGCCCCAATGCCTCACACTTCTTCTGGAACAACTACACCTTCTCAGACTGGCAGAACTTCGTGGGCCGGAGGCGCTATGGGGCCGAGTCCCAGAACCCCACGGTGAAAGCCCTGCTTATCGTGGCTTACTCTTTCATCATCATCTTCTCGCTCTTTGGCAATGTTCTGGTCTGTCATGTCATCTTCAAGAACCAGCGGATGCACTCGGCCACCAGCCTCTTCATCGTCAACTTGGCCGTCGCCGACATCATGATCACGCTCCTCAACACCCCCTTCACTTTGGTGAGGCCGAGGGCTGGGCTCTGTCTCCCTGGGTCTCCTCCCTCTCGCCGCCCGATTTCTCCCTTTTCCCGTCTGTTCCCTTCTCTGCCTGTCTTCCTGCTTCATGTTTCTTAGTCTCTCTCTGATCGACTCATCTCTCATCGCTCTGCCCTGCTGTTTGTCTCTTAGTGTGTCTGTTTCTGACGCTGTCATTTCGTGTTTGCCTTTCTGCCTGCCTGTCTCTCCAGCGTCGTCTCTTTCCTCTGTCTCCGGTTCTCTGTGTCTTCATCTATTATTTTCCTGTCTGTGACTCTCTCTGCCTCTGTTTGTCTGTCTCTCTCTCTCTCCTCATACTTATCCTTGACACTTCTTGTCCATCTCTCTAGTTTTGTCTGTCTGTGCTCTGTCTCTCTCACATCACCT
This sequence comes from Oryx dammah, assembly GCF_014754425.2. Classification (NCBI taxonomy): domain Eukaryota; kingdom Metazoa; phylum Chordata; class Mammalia; order Artiodactyla; family Bovidae; genus Oryx; species Oryx dammah. Next base: position 1,184,435 of record NW_024070201.1, on the reverse strand, counting down.
TCTAAGCCAGGGCTTCTGCAGCCTCATGACACTGGGGTCAATGATTCGAGTGTCTGCAGCCAGCTGTGAGTCAACGACCATTTCCTGTGTAATGTCACTGACCGAGAGTCTGCATGATGATGGAGCAGTAAATCAAAGCCCTTTGAAATGCCAGCATAGATTGTTAGGTCACCCCACCCCCATTAAGTATAGCCCATTAAATGCCCCATGCCATGGGATGCTGCTTGAAGCCAGCTAAAATATGAAACAGTTGCTAGTAGTTAATGGAACCTTGGGTGCTTTTTCCTAGACCACTTAGTTAAATTGCATTTCCCTTCAGTGGTTTGCCAGTGAGGTTGTGTATGAAGTCTGTGTGGTGGAGGACATGCCGATAAGGTGGGCTTGGGCCCCAGGGCAGGGGCGGCCTGGGGGCACTTGCGCACGGGTAGGGGGCCCCGCCCCGCCTCTCTTCCCCAACTTCCACTGAGCTCCGACTGCTGATGCTAGTGGTGTCACTTCTTTTCTTCCGTGTCTTGGGACTGTGGTGCCTGTGGATGATTGAAACTGGAAGAGCTGTGACCAAGCAGTCATCATGACAGGAACACCTTCTATTTCTGCAGCTTGAGTTATGCTTTTTTCCAATTTATGAACAACCTTATTGATACTTGAGTTATTACCAAACCCTATCTATTCATATATCTTTCTCTCTCTTACACACACCACACACACTCAACCAGAAATAACAGATGAGCAAAAAGAAGGTGAATTCCCACAAGCCTATACACGTGTGTGAACATCCTTTCAAACCTTACATTTAAAAACTGTGTCCTCTCTTTTGTCTTTGCTTATGAGAGCATCACTCCCATTTGGCAGATGAGAAAACTGTGGCACAGAAGTTCAGTCCCTTGTCCAGGTCACTTGGCTGGTAACTGGCAGAGCCAGCATGAGAATTTGGTCCTCTGACTCAGGTACAGCCGGAGGTCTGTCCATGAAGCCACTTAACTGGGGGTAGGGGATGGAACCTCTTGGACCACTGCTCTCAACCACGGACTTTCCCTGCTCTTCTTTCTGCCTACATTTACTGGATTCCTCAGGATGCTGTGGGCAGTAGCCAGGGGCAAAGAGACTTCCAGATACCTCCCCCCCATAACATACACACACACACATCCACTCCCCACCAACTGCCTTAAAGCACAGGAAGTGCATCTCTGGCTCCTCTTGGCTCCCCCTTAGCTTCTGACTTGACCATCTGCAGTCCTCGGGGGTGGGCTAGGCCACCCAGGATAGAAGCCCCGGGGCACAGCCCTCTGCTGCTGCCCAGAGCAAGGTGCCTGGCTGGATCTGCACACAGGGCGGGTGGGGGGAGGGGGAGACCAGAATGCAGTTTGGAGCCGAGAGCCCCCTACTTGGAGGATCTCCTGCAAAAGAGGGGGTGGCAAGGCTCTAAGGACCCAGCCCCTGCTCCAGGTTGACCCAAACCAGCTTGGCCTTCAACCTGACCTGTGCAACCACTCCAGTCCAATTTTCTATCAGAGAGGCTGAGGAGCTGGCAACCAGGGTGAGTGAAAGGGTTGAGGGGAGAGTCTTCTACACCTCAGCTGGGCTCCTCAATGGGTAAGAAGTTCTGTTCTTGGGCTAGTTGATATCAATATCCCTCCTCCCTGGTCTCTCTTCCTGTCCACTTTACATACTATGTCAGCATGAAAACCAGTGCTGGTCGATGAGATAAAAGCAAACAATTACTCACAATTACTGTGGCAGAGGCGGGCACAGAGTGTGGTGGAGCCAGGAGTCAGTCCTTTATTTTGATCTGCCAGAGTCCCATGGTCGGGTCAAAGGAGACTTTTCAAAGAACGCAACATTTCAAAGGGGCTAGGATGAGTAGGAATTTCTCAGGCTGAGACGAATGTTCAGTACAGGCAGGGACTGGAGAGGACAAAGGCAGGGGTGTCCAGGTTCGTGGTGTGTTGAGCGCTCACTGCAGCTGCAAAATCAGGGCAGCAAGCACTATGGAGGAGCTGTGGGGCAGGAAGCAGCAGAGGCGGCCAGGAAAAGGTGGGCTGGCTGTGAGCAGCCTGGATGCTCGGAGGGTATCTGGCTCCGTCTTGAAGGCCGTCAATGATTCTAAGCAGGAAGGTGACAGTAATCTGACCTTTGGTTAAGAAAGCACTGTCAGCAGTGTGAAGGCTGAATTACAGGGGGGCAGACTGGAGGACTAGAAAGCTGACTGGAGGCTGTGATAGTCCAGGTGAGAGATGAGGGGGCTCCAAGCAGGCCATGGCCTGGGGGCTGAAGAAGAGGGAGTGGATTGGGAAACCCTTCAAGCAGCACTGCTTGGCTTTGGTTCTGCATTGACTGTGGGAGGTGAGAAGTAGGGGTACCTAAGCGTTTCCTGCTGGGTGGTGTCACTGGGCTGCTCACATCCCCATGGAGCTCCTACCTGCCTATCCACAGAGAATAGTGACCATGGTTTGTATACCAGGTTCATGATCAGGTGAGACTTGCCCCCCGTGTTTCTCATGCACATACTCTCATCAAATCATTCCAGCCTTATTCCCCAAACAGCTCCTGAGATTCCTGACTTTGTGCCATGCTCTTTGTTCTTACCTGCACACGGGCAAATCCTACCTATTCTGTAAAGTGTTAGTTGCTCAGACGTGTCCGACTCTTTGGGAACCTATGAGCTATAGCCCTCCAGGCTCCTCTGTCCATGGAATTCTCCAGGCAAGAATACTGGAGTGGGTTGCCATTCCCTTCTCCAGGGGATCAAACCTAGGTCTCCTGCACAGCAGGTAGATTCTCTACCATCTGAGCCACCAGGGAAGCCCATTCTGTAAAGCTCATCTCAATTGTCTTGTATCTTATAATAATGGCAGCTAGTAGTTAAGTACTTGCTATGTACCAGGCACTGTTTTATCTGATTTAATCATGTTGTCTGGTTTACAGGTACTTGATTTTTATAGTAATCATGTGAACAAGGGTTAGCCCAGGAAAGTGAGGCTCACTGGGCCTAAGTGCCTTGCCCAAGGTGACAGCTCTCAGTAGCAAATACTTTGCTGTAAGTCACTGCTCGACATTCTTCCTGTCGAGCTGATTTGCTCTATTTTTTTGTGTCACCTCTCTCTCTCTCAGCCTCAGCCCACTCCCACCTGCCCTGGTGGCCCTTTGTCTGGGCCTTCTGTGGGGCAGGGGTCCCAACCCCTGGGTCACAGACCAGTACCTAACGGGCCCTGGGCCCCACAGCAGTTGATGAGTGGTGGGCAAGTGAGTGAAGCTCTGTGTTTACCTGTACCCTTCAATTGTTACCTCCTGAGCACCTCCTCCTGTCCATCAATGCAGCATTAGATTCCCCTTGGAGCACGCGTCCTACTGCACTTGAATCATCCCCAAACCCTCACCGCCCCCCCCCCATGAATTATCTTCCATGAAACTGGCCCCTGCCAAAACAGTTGGGGATCCCTACCATAGGGCATTGAATATTTTCTATCTTGCATCTGAGATACCCGAGACCTCCTCTTCCCAAGTTGGGAGCTCCTTGATCAGAATCAATGCCTGATCCTTTTTGGCTGTGGAACATCACTCAGGAGCTCAGGCGCTGAGTGAGCAAAGAGCTGTGGAAGATGTGGGTTGAGGCCTCTGCTTGCTCCCTGAGCCCCACACACCCTGAGAGCTGGTCTCCCCTCTCCACCCAGACCCCGGCCTCTGCTCCCACCTCTGCAGATCCCTGGATCTCCTTCCCAGATGATGTATCTTGAGGCCTGCTTAGTCAACATTCCAGGGCCCAACCCACACGCTATATTGTGACTCTGTAGACATGTCTCCTCTGTGAGTTTGAACTCATAGGAACCAAAAATGAATTTGGTTATTATCATAAAAATACCTCCTATTTCTAATCATATCTTTCTAGCAATCTGCCAGATATTGTATTCCATGCACTATAGTCTTTCTCTGAAAATTAAAAAAAAAAAAGCTAATCCTTACAATAAGATACATTAGAAATAAGACTTATTAGAAAAGACCCTGATGCTGGGAAAGATTGAGGGCAGGAAGAGAAGGGGACGACACAGGATGAGGTTGGATGGCATCACAACTCTATGGACATGAGTTTGATCAGGCTCCAGGAGACAGTGAAGGCAGAGAAGCCTGGCTTGCTGCAGTTCATGGGGTCACAAAGAGTCGGACGTGACTGAGCAACAGAAAAACCAAAGAGATTTTTGAGCCCTTTTTCTTTTTTTGCAAATGAGGAAACTGAGGTTCAGACAGATTATCTACCTTGCCCAAAGTCACACAGCTAGAAAACATTAGAGGCGGGAAATCTGACTCCAGAACCCATGTCCTTCCCACTCTGTCCTGGCACCTAGCAGGGCCTGGCCCCAGTAGCAGGATCAGAGTCTGCTGAATTGGGTGATGGAGAATGAGCTGTGCTGGAGAAAAGCATGTGAGACCCACAGTCCAGCAGTGCAGAGTGGAGCGAGGCAGAGAGAGGCCTCCTGTGGTTCGCTGCCGGGAGACACAGGGAGGGGGTCGGGCCAGAACCGTCTGCCTCCTGACGCCTGTGGGTTTGTCTGCAGGTCCGCTTTGTGAACAGCACGTGGGTGTTTGGGAAAGGCATGTGCCATGTCAGCCGCTTCGCGCAGTACTGCTCCCTGCACGTCTCCGCCCTCACGCTGACCGCCATCGCTGTGGACCGCCACCAGGTGAGCCCCCCACCCCCACCCCCCACCCGCCCCTGCCCTACCACCCCGGCGTTGCTTACCAGGGCGCTCAGGACAGTGCTTCAGCCCATTTATTTTTAAAGACTGTTTCTGATGTAGACTGTCTTTAAAGTCTTTATTGAATCTTACAATATCGCTTCTGTTTTTTGTTTTGGCTTTTTGGCCGCGAGGCATGTGGGACCTTAGCTTTGTGACCAGGGATTGAACCCGCACTCCCTGCATTGGAAGGCGAAGTCTTAACCACTGGACCGCCAGCGAAGTTCCCTAGACCATTTTTCAAAGAGCCTATTTGTCTTCTTACTGACCAATATGAGCACTAAATTAGGCATATTAAGTCCTTTGTGCTAGGGGCTGCAAAACGCTACTCTCCATTTGTTATTCCAGTGAAGACTCCGTGCTGGCATTCTGTGCATCAGAAATGACTGAGCTTGTTTTCAGGGGTAGGAAGGCAAATCTGGAAAATGACAGATGAAAAGAGAGTGGCAGATAATTGCAGGTCAGAGGCAAGGCTGCTGGCTGGGAAATGAGGTGAATATTCCTGGGCCTGGTTGTAGAGGAGATACACCTGGGGTTGCAGACAGGGAGGCGTGCAGGTGCAGGAGTCCAGCGGGGTGTTGAGGCCCTGCTCATTGTCCTGCCCCATCAGGCGCATATGGGTGGGTATGGTGAAGGGAGCCAAAAGGATCTGACAGCGCCGGTCATGGAGGAGGGTGTTTCCACACAGATGCCTGGCTGATGCTGATTCAGTGAACCTTGGTTATACACTTGGGTCTGTGCAGAGTCACTGATCGCAGGTTCAGGGAAGGGCATCATCGCTTGCACAGGACCATATGCCTGGTGACTGATGAAGGGAGGAACAGCCTTGAGGCTTGAGGCTGGCTGCAGGCTCATGCTCAGATTTCTAGAAGATGATTAGTCTGCTCTGAAAAGACACAAGGGCACCTTCAGGCCAGTATCATAAGGACAATCAGGACAAAAAGAGAGAAATGTAATTCTAAGGAGCTCCAAGAGTTACAACTACAGCCAAGGGATAGGAAGCTTCTAAGATACAGACTCATCAGGGAGAATCCTCAATGGCTCAGCAGGTAAAGAATCTGTGTGCAATATAGGAGACCCAGGAGACTTGGGTTCCATTGCTGATTTTGGAAGATCCCCTGGAGGAAGGCATGACAACTCACTCCAGTATTCTTGCCTAAAATCCCATGGACAGAGGAGCCTGGTGGGCTATAGTCCATAGTCACAAAGATTTGGACATGACTAAAGCAGCTTAGCACCCATGCACACTGTCCCTTTGGCATTTATGTTAAGATGTTTTAGTGCAAAGTATCAAAATATTGTATACAAATATTTCCTACCTTTTCTTAACCTTCTCCCCTAATTCAACAAGGACTCTGGATCACCTTACCTTTACTTAGGCTATACCTACCTCACTTAACACAGCTAACTGAGGGTCCACCCTTGGACCAAAGGAGGGTCTGAGGAACAAGGGGGAGGTCTTGCATACACTGGCCACACTACTGTGATATATACCCACACATGGAATCCTGTCTCAGAGGCTACAGGTTCTTGGAGCATCCAGGGTCTCTGACCCAGGCTTCCACTCCCTTTATTGACCTGAGCCATGAAGGAGTGTGAGAGGCAAGGATGGCCGAGTCCAGAATGGAGATGTGCTGGGCAGCTTCTGAAGCCTAGTCCATTCCTCCAATAAACCTTAAGAGACCAGGAGAAGACTGTGGAAGAACACGGTAGAAGGTCCAGTGTGTCCTGGGAGGGCATCCTGAGGTGGTGGCAGCTCTTTATGACCTCTCCTCCTGACCCTACTCACCCCAAACATCTTTTTCAGGAAATAGACTCTAACCTAGCCACCTGGGTGTCCATCAACAGACAGATGGATAAAGAAGATGTGGTGTATATATATACTGGCTCCTCAGCCTAAAAAAGAAGAAATTTTGCCATTTGCAGCATCATGGATGGATATGGAGGGTATTATGCTAAGTGAAGTAAGCCAGATGGAGAAAGACAAACACTGCATGATATTACTTATATTGGACTCTAAAATAATACAGCAAACTAGTGAATATAACAAAAAAGAAGCAGACCCCCAGACATAGAGAACAAACTAGTGGTTACCAGTGGGAAGAGGGAAGGAGGAAGAGGCAATGTCTGGGTAGAGGATTAAGAGGTACACACTACAGGTATAAAATAAGCTACAAGGATATATTGTACAACACAGGGAATATGACCCATATTTTACAATAACTATAAGCAGAGTATAACCTTTAAAACTGTGAATCACTATATTGTATACTTACAATTTATATAATATTATACATCAATCATATATCAATTTAATAAAAAGAAATAATGATTCTAACCTTAAAATGAGGCTGCTGTGAAATTCCAAAGTCTTTATTTAAACCTTTTAGGAGAATTGATTGGCATATAGTAGCTATTGGTTCTAAGATGCTTTTCAGCCCAAAGCTTCTAGCACTGGTTTTATTTGGGGCTTGGGAAAGCTGGGCCCCACTGCAGTTTTATTGGATTGACCAGATAGTTCGTTTGGTTAGTGAGTATGTTTTTCAACACAGTTCTTGGTGAAAATGAAAAATATGTCTTTTATTAGTACTTAAAGCCAAATGAATTTTTTGGCCAGCCCAGTAGAAACGACTTTCAGAAACAGCAGTGACCCCCAAATAAAGGTTGATGCAGCTTCCCACAGTAAGTGGTGAGGGCCTCACCCTGTGTGTGTCACCTTCCGACCCCTCTGAGCCCTTTGTAACCTAAAGGATCTGGGCAGATGGGATGATATCCTGAGGTGGAGGCTGACCGTGGCTGCCCCTCTGCCCGCCCCACTGTGGGTGTCATGGGGACGACCTCTCCCTTCACTCCTCTCTGACTTTCTCTCTGCACCTGGCTTCAGCCAGGCATGACCGACATGCAAGAGCCATTTGAACTGCCTGGAGTTTCAGTCCAGATGGCATCCTCTTTCTACCCCCAGAGCTGGGCGGTGGGGTGGTGTAACCCAGGGGCTCTACAATGAATTAAGGGGTATTTGATTTTGTAAGTAGGACCTACCTGACTTGTTGTGACAAGTGAATCGCATCATCTGGATTTCTCATTTGCTTCAAGCTGTCTTCTGCCAGTGATGCCCAGTTTTGTGTGTTTTCCAGGTCATCATGCATCCATTAAAACCTCGGATCTCAATCACAAAAGGTGTCATCTACATCTCAGTCATCTGGACCATGGCAACGTTCTTTTCACTCCCACACGCTATCTGCCAGAAATTATTTACCTTCAAGTACAGGTGAGATGGACTAGTAGGGAGGAGCCTGGGGGCCTGGAGGACCTTGACAGATGGAAACTTGTGCCTCCTCTGAATCTCAGAGTTACTAGCACCAAGTTACTGTGCCAAGCTGTCTCTCTGCTTCCTTCCCATCCTGTTGCTTCCAGGCCTGTGCCTATCCTCTGCATTTTTTTGTTTTGCTTTTTTTCCTCATCCTTTCTTCTAAACACTTTACAGCTCTTCCTTGTTATTCTCTGTCCCTTTGTTTGCAAGGTCAAGGCAATAGCAATCAGCTTCTGCCACTGGGGACATATACTCACCCAGACTGAAATTCAGAATCACCTATTCCCTGTTTAAAATGATGAGGTTTAAGTTCTCTTGCACCACCTATAAACAAACCTGTATATGTCTAAGTGTCTCAGGCAGGATGCTGTCCTCACACACACCTCTCATTTATCGTATGCTTTGTCTTGTGCTCTTCTAGAAAGGAAAGCACTCAGTGTCTTGAAATTTAACTACTCGTGCGTGCTGCTAGCTCGTTAAAGGTGACCTCCCCTGTTAGACTGTGAGGTTGAGGGGAACTGGCTCCATATCTGATTTTGTCATCTTGCTGTCCCTAGCATCTAAATGACTGTCTCCACATCACAAGCTCTCAGTACATATTTGCTGAATGAATGAATGAACGAAGAGTGATCTCTATCAGTTCATAGTTGTTTTAGCTGAAGTTCTGTAGAAACAGATCCTGAGATAAAGGAAGATGCATGTGCCCATGATTTTTAAGAAAGTGCTCCCAGAAGACTTCCCTGGTGGTCCAGTGATTAAGAATTCTCCTTCCAACGCAGGGGACGTGGATTCAATCCCTGGTTGGAGAACAAGATCCCATGTACTGAGGAGCAACTAAGCCCATACTGCAACTTCTGAGCCTGCGCTCCACAACTAGACAGCCTGCATGCTTCAGCTAAGACCTACCTGACACAGCTGAATAAATAAATGAAAGTACTGGACTTCCCTGGTGGTACAGTGGATAAGAATCCACCCACCAGTGCAGGGGTCACAAGTTCGACCCCATGTCTGGGAAGATTCCACATGCCGTAGAGCAACTAAGCCTGTGTGCCACAACTGCTAAAGCCTGTGTGCCCAGAGCCCAGGCTCCGCAACAAGAAAGGCCCCCACCATGACAAACCTGCACATTGTAGTAAGAGCAGTACCTGCTCGCTGCATCTAGAGAAAGCCCATGTGCAGCAACAAAGACACAGTGCAGCAACAACAGAATAATTAATTTAAAAAATACCAATAGATTTATACATACTTAGAAAAAAAAAATCACCCTTAAAAAAATAAATAAGTAAAGTGCTCCCAGGGGTGGAGAAGCTGGACAGCAAATGGGGAGAGACCGAGGGAGGGCGTGGCCTGCAGGGGGCGCTCCGGGGCAGACTGTAGCTGCGTCTGCCCCATTGGAGGCGACGGAGCTGCGCTCTCATATCCTAGGAACTCCTGGTCACTTCTAGCTCTTAGTGAATCTGGGGAAAGTGTCTTCAGTGGCCTTCGGGTGGTCCTAGGCTCCTGGAAGTCTTGGGTACCAGCTGTGTCTTGTGGGGTGGGCAGGATCTGGGACCCAGTGCCTCAGACCAGCGAGGGGTGCCCTGCTGATGGGTCTTCCCGTGTGCTGCCTCACCTGAAACAAACATTTACGTACACTCCTGTGGCATAGGCGGGCTCCAGAGAACACGCTCTGAAGGCCAACTTGAACTAATTTATGAAGGATCCGTGCCTGAATTCTAGGATACCGAATGAATCACGTACCCGTACCCACCTCCTCCTGAACACTCAGCTTCCCCATCTGTCTTCACATGTGGAAGGCTGTTTCTTTTTTCTAACAAAAGCAAAGAGAGTTTTCTTTGTTTCACTAGTGATAGCCACCTGTATGTACTGATATTACAAGATCAACAAGCTACATGATATGATAAGAAAGTAGCAATTTCGAGTTGCCGCTTAGAGATTTTACAGGGTAAAAACCCTGCTGGCATCAAAAGTCTGGACATTCAAATAAAGACCTGAGCTTAGGTTTCCTCCACAAGTTCCTGCCTTGCTTCTTTCAGAGCATCTTTTAAAATGTTTGTTCAGAGTTGAGCCTGTGAAAAATTAGTGACCTCCACCCCAACCAGCTTGTAAGTAACAGGTGCTTGCTGCCCTGCTCTCTCTCCTGCCCATTGGAGACCTAGGAGTAAGGATGGCACTTCTCCCAGCTCACAGCAACCCCAGCTGGGATGTAAGTAATAGTCTTGTGATTTCCTTTGTGTGAGTGTATTAAAACTGCACCTTCAGTCAAAATGGCCCTGGGATTTTCGCTTCTCCAAAATTGGAAGGAAGTCCTGAGAGAGCTCCCTGCTGCCTCCTTCAGCAGATCATAATGTGCATGTTCTTCATCCACCAACTTCAGGTTTTCCAACACACATAGATGTCCTTAAAGAATTTGAAGAGGACTGGGTACATTCCATAGAAAATAAGTATTTTTGTCTGAGTGGCTGAAGGTGTATGAGTTCCAGCATTGCCACTCACGTTCTCAAAACTCATCATTTCTTCCCCCCATTCCTTGGATCCCCTCTGAAATGAGAGTAGGTTTTGCAACAGAAATTCCGAGATTTCCCGAATCCATTGTGCTCCCAGGATGAATTAATCTAAGACTAGGAACACCAGTGCGTTTATTCATTGAACAAATATTTATTGGGCCTCTATTCTGGGCTAGGAACAATACAAAGTAAACAGAGTAATCTAGGTGTGTTTCTCTTTCTTAAAAATTGAAGTATAGTTGATTTGCAGTGTTAGTTTCAAGTGTATAGCAAACTTTTTCTCTTATAGGTTATTATAAAATGTTGAGAATAGTTCTCTACACTATACAGTAGGTCATTGTTATCTATTTTACATATTATAGTTTTTATATGTTAATCGCATCAGTAAAATATTAACAATTTATAAGTTCATATTTATCGGTCCTGAATATTCATTGGAAGGACTGATGCTGAAGCTGAAACTCCAATACTTTGGCTACCTGATGTGAAGAACTGACTTGTTTGAAAAGACCATGATGCTGGGAAAGATAGAAGGTGGGAGGAGAAGGGGATGACAGAGGATGAGATGGTTGGATGGCATCACTGATTCAATGGACATGAGTTTGAGTAGACTCCAGGAGTTGGTGATGGACAGGGAGGCCTGGCATGCTGCAGTCCACAGGGTTGCAAAGAGTTGGACACAACTGAGCAACTGAACTGAACTGAACTGAATGTTAATCTCAAACTCCAAATTTACCCCTCCCCGCTGACCTTTCCCCTTTGGTAACCATGTTTGTCTTCTATGTCTATGGGTCTGTTTCTGTTTTGTATATAAGTTCATTTGTGTCATTTTTAACATTAAAACATTTTTTTTTGTATCATTTTTTTAGATTCCACATATAACCAATATCATATGATATTTGTCTTTCTCTGTCTGGCTTGCTTCATTTAGCATGATAACCTCTAGGTCCATTTGGGCTGCAAATGACATTATTTCATTTTTTATGGCTGAGTAGTATTCCACTGTATATGTGTACCATATCTTCATAATCCACTCATTTGTCATTGGACATTTAGGTGTTATTCTTACCTTTATAGAACTCCCAGCCTAGTGGGAATGCTGGAAATATAGTCAGATAATCAGGCTGCTCATTGTCTATGCTTTAACAGATGGATGTCCCAGGAAGCCAGGGGAGAGAGAGGCCAGTGTTCCTGGGATGGGGCTTTTCCACAGTAATTGCACGTTCTCCTCCTCTCTCCCCTGTCCCCAGTGAGGACATCATCCGCTCCCTGTGCCTGCCAGACTTCCCCGAGCCAGCCGACCTCTTCTGGAAGTACCTGGACTTGGCCACTTTCATCCTGCTTTACATTCTGCCCCTTCTCATCATCTCCGTGGCCTACGCCCGTGTGGCCAAGAAGTTGTGGCTGTGCAACACCATTGGCGATGTGACCACGAAGCAGTACCTGGCCCTGCGGCGCAAGAAGAAGAAGACCATCAAGATGCTGATGCTGGTGGTGGTTCTCTTTGCCCTCTGCTGGTTTCCCCTCAACTGCTACGTCCTCCTGCTGTCCAGCAAGGTCATCCGCACCAACAATGCCCTCTACTTCGCCTTCCACTGGTTCGCCATGAGCAGTACCTGCTACAACCCCTTCATCTACTGCTGGCTCAACGAGAACTTCAGGGTTGAGCTGAAGGCGCTGCTGCGCATGTGCCAGAGGTCGCCCAAGCCTCAGGAGGGGCAGCCGCCCTCCCCTGTGCCCTCCCTCAGGGTGGCCTGGGCGGAGAAGAGCAGTGGCCGCAGGGCTCCTCCAGCCAGCAGCCTCCTGCCGTCCTCCCAGGTACAGTCTGGGAGGACAGACCTAGCGTCTGTGGAGCCCACTGTGACCATGACTTAGAGGAGGAGGCAGGGAAGGGGTGGGGGTGAGGGTCTCTGTCTGCCGAGGAGGATGGCAGAGCGCCTGAGAACAGAGCCTGGAAAAGAGTGTCCTGACACATGATGAATTTCGCATGCCAGAAACAAGTTCCTGCAGAAGCCCAAGGTCACTTGAGTTCCTATACAGCTCTGTTCAGCCTCTTTGCTCCATTAGAGAAAACAAAAAGGTAACTTCTAGCTCAGCATATACTGGTGAATTTCTGTCTGAGACATGCTGGTTCCCAGAGCCAGAGGATCCTCAACAGCTTCTGCTCACATGGGGGTTGAGTTAGGGGGTTGAGACATGCTGGTGTCCTGAGCCGGAGGACCCGGGACAGCTTCTGCTCACATGGGGGTTGAGTTAGGCAACTGCTCCCAGCAGTCAGGTAGCCACCTTACAACACTCCCCACCACTGATCACTCGTGATGGACCCTGGAGTCAGACTTGGGGTGTGCACAACCCAGGGGAACAGCACTGCTTGAGACAGGACCGTTGGCCAGTGAGAGGTTCGCCAACCAGAGCCGGTGTGGAGATTTGAATGCCTTGCTTTCTGAAGTCGCTGGAGCAAGATGAATCCCAGGTCTATGGAGGCCCAACACATGACAAGAAAGGGCTGACTGGCTTCTTTACTTTAGTAAACAGGAATTACTGAGTTTCCTTAAAACAAAGAAAAACTCTCCTTGAAAGTTTGAAAAACATTCAGAAAAGCACAAAAAGGAAATTAAAAACTACCCCTTTCTCCCACTAACTTGTGATAAGTTCTGTCAAAATGCTATGGGTTTCTTGGCAACTTTTTTTCTGTATGTGTGTGTCTGTGATTTTCGTTTCACGTTGAATTATAGTTTTCCATTTAGAAATAAGAAATATGAGCATAGCCAAGAACTCCTGAACCCCTCTCCCAGGATTAATATCTACTGGAAGAGTGAGATAAGATGGGAGAAGAGCCCAAGGAGAAAACTGTCCCAGAGCAGACAGACTGCCTTCATCCTGCAACCAGTGGTGGGAAGAGCCTGGTTAAAGGACCTGTCTTGGGAGGGTGGCCATTACGATAAACTAGAAACAAAACTCATCCAAGAGATACAATTCTTCCTCTCCTGCAATCTCACAGAACAAGATTCGATGAAATACTGCTTTGCTTTTGCAGGAGATGAGTGAGCAGGCTTTCCAACATGCTCGCAGCTGTCTAGACATGCTGTTTCTCCTCTGTGTTGTCTGAATAGTAAGGCTTTTTCACACCAGTTTCCACAAGACAGCTCACATTCAACCTTACTCTGGTGGCTCACATGTTACTTATCAAAACCTATGGCATGATGATGGTCCTTAATAACTCAGCTTGCCAGAGAAACCTCATTCCAGAGATGATGAGTGTTTTCATCACCTGCTGTCTGGTCCTGAGTGAGTCACAGTGTCACTCAGGAGAGAGATGCCCCAGGCAGAGGAGAGCTTCATTCACCAGCCCTAAGCAAGTGCTGCTCTCACGCTCGTTCGAGGTTTCTTTCTAGCAACCAGAGAGATTCTGAAAGCAAACAATAGCCATGGAGCTGAGTGGAAAACTGAGGCTCAGGGAGAAGGGGTTTGTGTGAGGTTCACTTAGATCTCTTGGCTGTTAACTGGACTTTGTCATATCATCTGCTTCCTTAAAATGAATCATGGGGGTTCATTATTACTATTCTCTCTGTTTTGGGGGTGTTTGAAAATTTCAAGCTGTTAAGTTTAAAAAATCATCTTCTGAACAGTGGGTAAAAAAGTGACTTTCATGGGACGTGCATGCTACGTTGCTTCAGTTGTGTCCGATTCTTTGCGATCCTGTGGACTGTAGCCCGCCAGGCTCCTCTGTCCATGGGATTTTCCAGGCAAGAATACTAGAGTGGGTTGCCATTCCCTTCTCCAAGGGATCTTCCTGACCCAGGGATCAAACCTGGGTCTCCTGCACTACAGATAAGTTCTTTACTGTCTGAGCCACCAGGGAAGCCCATAGGTTCCACCTTCATGGGAGAGGGGAGGCTTTTAGGCCCATAGGGATACCAGGAGGGTTTTTTCCAGCCCAAATGGCTCCCATGCCTGAGCCTATTGTCCTTTAATGCTGTCATGGCACCCTTTGAACCAGAAAGAGAGCAAGTGGCAGAGCTATGGAAAGTTTGTCCTGCTCTGAAATCAGATGAAAAGTTTCCCTTCGCTTCTTCCTCTCTGAGGGCCTGTAGAAATGCTGCCAAGTCACAGGGAAGGTCTTTCTCTGGTGGAAGTCCCGCCCCACTAAGGTCTGGGTCTGCTGTCAGCTCTCCGTCTCCCATCTCCCTCTACTTCATCGACCTTCCCTGTGTGTCTCAGAGCAAAAAGTGCTTTGTATTTATGAAAGTGACATGTGTCACCCTGGAACCTCTGCACTGTGCTGTCGTGAAGACTTGATTGTAACTTGTTCCAGTGTCAATAAAATACATAGTGGCTGTGTGGCCTGTGCTTCCTGGACTGGTGATTCCAGTTGGTGACCTTCAAATAGGGATTCACATGGCTTAGATGAAGAGCATGTGGAGAGCTTCAGCCCTCACCTCTGCATCTTACAGCTGAGCAAACACAAACAAACTGAGCATGTCAAGAACTAGTTGAAAGCCTCTGGGTAGCGCTTTTTCCATTGTGCTGGCTGACAAGTCCCCTCTTTTGTGATTGTGAGTCTGTGTTGAGTGAGTTAACCTGGGGTTCCATCTGCTCCTTGGTGATCCCAGAGATGAGGCTGCCACTCCCACACGCAGGGTGCAGGGTGCGTTTCTAGTCACAGGATTTCTGCCCACCCTGGACGAGGCTCCCCCTGTCCGACCAAGTAAACTGGATAGGAGCCTCTATAAGCAGCTCTTTGCAGGAAGCCCCTCTCAGCATGCAGCCTCATTTTCTTGTCACTTTAGCATAAAGCTGTATTGTAACTAACTTTTAGACAAGGTACCCCCGTGCTGTACTCACCCCTGGCCCAAGCACAACTTTCAAAATTTTAATCACACAATACCTTGCCTCGCTTGTCGGTTCTTTCTGTAAATCAAAGGAGTAGAAATGAAGAAGTAATATTACAGATGACCAGACCTTTTCCCTGGCTTCCCCTCCAGTAATCTTGTGAACAAGACTGACACCTAGAGGAAGATCGTGAGAAGCTGACAAGCCTGCACACAGTGGGGCGCGGTGACCGCTCTGACCCACCATCTCAGGATTAACTGAGACGACTTTCCTCTTTCCCTTGGAAACTTCCCTGGCTGAGCAACATCTTCGGAGCTGGTTTTTTGGAGACACTGAATCCACCATCTCCCCAGATTCCTGCCACTCTAATTAAAGTCACCTTTCCTTTCTACCAGCGTTCAGTCTCTCTCCCTTTCTCATGTTGATTTTTGAGCAGTGAGCAGACAGACCTGATTTGGTAGCACTTCCACTGCATACATAATTACCCTGATGCCATCTAGAGCCCAGGAAATCAGTGTTAAATAATGACCCAGAAGGGAATTGATTGTACCTGGGGAAAATTTGAAAGAAAATGAAAGGCAACGGAGAAGAGAGGAGAATTAGGACCTGCTGACAGCTCCTGCGTGAGACACCTTGCTGAACGTTTCTAAGCCCGTGGATTGATTTTCCCTCAGTATTTCTCCAAGGTGGGCGTTATTATTTCTACACTGCAGGTGAGGAAACTAAAGCTCACTAAAGATCCTACAGCCTAATCTTGAGGTTAGGTTCTGAGAAGCCATGTAGGAAAAGAACCTGACTTTTAATTTCATGTTCTATGAATTTCCTTGATCATAGGGCACTTTGGGGAGTAAAACTTGTTTATCCCAAAACCAGGGCTTGAGTTACATGCTTTAGGAAATGATTGATTACCATTTGGTGGGTCGCAGGGCCCTTTGTAGCCCCGTGGTTAGTGAACTCATGCTTGTAGAGCAGGGCGAGTATCATGCTGCTTTGTGCCCCCCCCCCCCCGCCCCCCCGCCCCAGTTAGAAGCATCTTCCCAACCAGCTGTGAGCCATGGCTGAGTGGCCCGGCCCTGCTTACTGACCGTGGCGGGTGGACAGGGGTAGCAGCCGTCTCACAGCCAGCCTGGGTCTCAGGGTCCGCAGGCAGCAAAGGCAGAGCCTGGCTGGACCCTCGCTGCTCCAGGGGGGCTGGGAGGTTCCCCCAGGTCCCTAGGGTAATGGGAGCCGTGCCAGAGGGTCTGGGCTGGGGCTGTCCGGGAAGAGGGGCTCTTGTGACATCCGCTGGGTAAAGGTGCTTGTCCTAGAGCGTTGCCCACAGATGGTAGAAGATGCTCCTAGTGCTGTGGGGTCAGGACGTCAGCACCTTGTTTTGGCCTCTGAGTACCCTCCCCACCCCCTCACCCTATCGCCTCACCCGTGCCCTCCTCTCTCATGTCGAGGTGTATACACTTAGTAAAGGAACAAATACAGTACATGCAATGCTGGAGGCTTTCCGGGGAACGAATAACCAGTGGTATTTAGTGTGAGAAAGCCCTGGGATTCTGGTTTTAGAGCCTCTTGCTGAGACTAAGCCATTTGCTGCTTCACGCCGACAAAGTACTTGACGTTAACAGCTCCTCCTCATCTCCTGTTTTCAGCCTAGCAGGGACTCTGTACTCAGACTGGTCATGAATTTAAATTGCTCAGCTTCCATATGAGGCAAAGGAATCCTGAACACAGGGTTCAGGATATGGTTATCTCAGGTGGAGGAGGGGTAGGCATTGGCAGGCGGAGTGATGGGGACCACGTGGCTGTAAATAATTGTCAAGATTCTAACTTCAGTCTGGGGCAGTGGGTTTGTGGGTGCTTATTACTTGATTAAAATTCACCAATCAAATAACTAACCAAGTAGTTAAAAGCAGGTCACAGCTAGACCAGCATTAAGAGAGTGCCATAAATCCAAGGTTACGATTCATCCAATTCTGTGCCTCTGCAGTCTATACACAAACAATAAGCCAGTAGAAACGGAATCCGGATGTCCACGCCTTCACCTTTCTTCCCTGCATCCTACCAAGCAAATTGCATCTATATTTGTAGCATTAGAACATGCAAATTGAGTTCACTGCTGAGACAAGTAGGACAGGACAAATACATTTATTTTTTAAAAAGCAACCTTGTATTTTCAGATTGAAAACTTGCCTCCTCGTTTCTTTGCTTTTGTTTTCTAATCCGTCACTCTTGCTAATTCTGTCCCAATTGTTCAAAACAGTTAAAGTGTCATTGTGAAGTGGCCACTCAGTGCCCCTCACCTCGCCTGCTGTGCTGCTTCTCCCAGGCTAGCTGATTGTATGTTTACCTAACTCTAGTCAGCAGAGCGGGGCTTTGGTAAAGAATCCTCCTGCCAATGCAGGAGGCAAGAGTTTGATCCCTGAGTAGAGAAGATCCCCTGAGAAGAGAATGGCAACCCACTCCAGTATTCCTACCTGGAGAATCCCATGGACAGAGGAGCCTGACAGGCTACAGTCCATGGGGTTGCAAAAGAGTTGAACACAACTTAGTGACTAAACAACAGCAATTAAAGCCAGCAGATAACCTGCTTTCCCAGCACTCACCTTCTCCTCTCCTTAGTGGGTAGATATTCCAACTTCCTAGATCTGTTTCTTCTTCATTTTCCATTTACTCCTTTACTTTGGAAGCTACATATTCCAGCTGCTGTTCAAGAAAAGAAAAATTTCTTTTGAGACCTTGTATGTCCTGAGCCAACAGGGAAGCCCTGTATGTCCTGAGATATGTTTAATTCACATATAATTCGAATTGTGTCTGACTGAATATAGCATCATAGATCAAAAATCACTGTCTCTCAGAATTTCAAAGGTATTTTATTAGTTTTCTGTTGCTGCCATACAAATTATGATTGCCTTAGTGGGTTAAGGGCTTTGCTGATGGCTCAGTTGGTAAAGAATCTGACTGCAATTCAGGAGACCTGGGTTCAATCCCTGGGTTGGGAAGATCCCCTGGAGAAGGGAAAGGCTACCCACTCTAGTATTCTGGCCTAGAGAATTCCATGGACTGTGCAGTCTGTGGGGTCGCAAAGAGTCGGACAGGACTGAGTGACTTTCACTTTCACTTTAGTGGGTTAAACAGCACAAATGTATGCTCTTACACTTCTGTGGGCAGGTCAGAAGTCAGATACAGGTCTCAGGAGGGCAAAAGTAAGGCTCAGGCAGGGCTCCATTCTCTTGTGTAGGCTCCAGGTCTGATTGTTTCCTTGCCTCTTCCGGCTCCCAAGGCCTCCCACACTCCGTGGCTCATGGCCCCTTTCCTGCAGCTTCAAGGGTGGCTGCGTGGCACCTCTCTGATCTTCTCTAGTCTCGCTTCCCCATCTCTCCTGCTTCTCTCCTCCACTTTCAGGACCTTAGTGATTACACTGTGTCCACCTGAGTAGCCCTGGGTAATTTCCCCTCTTAGTCAGCTGACAGCAGTCCTGATTCCAACTGCAGCCTTTATTCTGCTTTGCCTGATACGTTCACAGGTACTGGGGATGAGGACATTGACATCCTTGGGAGGCCATTATTCTGCCGACCAGCACTGCTCATCTGCCTTCTAGCACTTCTGCTGAGAAATTGGAGGCTTTTCTGACTCCCAGTCCTATGCATGCAACCCAAGATTACCTACCTTAGGTAGAGGCCAAACAGGGGTCAAAGACTAATAAGAATCACTGCTTCTGCTCCATTAAGTATTTAATATAGGCACCAACCTGTGCGACTCCCCCAGGCAGGTGATACTGCTTTGAGATTAGATTTTCACCAGGAGGATGAGCTTCAGGGGCATCCACCAACACTGCTGTACTTGTCTTCCTGTGTTGGTTCTGCTGGTTGCTGAGTGTTCTGACTGTATACTTAAGTACTCAGGACTTAGCCACAGAATAACCTCATGAACACAGTATAAGTGGGACATAAGCGACAATTCCATTTATCACTTGACTTCCACAAGTCCCCCTCCCATCTATGAATCACAATGTCTTTTTTCATCTCTAAGAATAGATGGCCCAAAGGCCAGAGTCCAATTATCTCCAAATGTGTACAATGGCCATTGCACAAGCCCCTTTGGAAAAAGGCCAGACTATTGATTAATGAGCTGATCCTGCTGACTGTAATAGTAACCATGCTTTCTGTGCCACTAGGAGTGAGTTACTATGTGGCTTCTGCCACCCCAGAATCCAATCCCAAGAACCTCATGGAATCAGGACACCTATTTCTAGGTAGCATCCTGACATTCATTTTTGATGCTTGGAAGAAATCCACTTTGGTGGTTTTACATATCCCTGCGTTTCCATCACTGGTGTGTTTCTCTATGTCAAGGAGAGGTCTGGGCCCTCTCAGAGGACGTATTTAGGGTTGAATGCATGGGTCACACCTCCTAAATTCACTTCAGTATTACCATCTCTCAAAGTCTTTGTATTACTCTTTTTTTTTTTTATTTTTTTTTTAATTTATTTATTTATTTTTAATTTTTACTTTACAATTCTGTATTGGTTTTGGCATAGTTCTAACTTTTACTATATAATATGTCAAGTTCTTTTTGGCATAGACCACTGTTGAGACCATGGGCTTCCCTGGTGGTAAAGAATCCACATGCCAAGCAGGAGATGCAGGTTCCATCTCTGGGGCAGGAAGATCCTTTGGAAAAGGAAATAGCAACCCATTCCAGTATTTTTGCCAGGGAAATCCCATGGGTAGTGGAGCTTGGTGGGCTACAGTCTGCAGGGTTGCAAAAGAGGCAGACATGACTTAGCAACTAAGCCACCATCACTACTGAGCCCAGAGACAATAGAAACCCAGCAAACAAAACCATTCTCAGGACTACAAACAGCTAAAAATTATCTTAAAAAGTAAGAACAGTTTTGGAGCTCTTGTACTTCCTGATTTTAAAACTTATTACAAAGTTATAGAAAAAAAAACAAAAACTGTGATACTGGCATAAAGATAGTCATACAGATCAATGGAATAGAATATTTCCTCACATATTCTATTCTAATGGAATGGAATATTTCCTCACATATATGGTCAAGAAATTTTCAACCAGGCTGCCAAGACCAAAGAGGAAAAGGAGTCTTTTCAGCAAATGGTGTTAGGAAAACTGGATATCCATATGCAGAAGAAAGAATTTGAACCTGTGCAAGATGGATCAATTATCTAAAGAGCTAAATCTCTTAGAAGAAAACATAGGGGAAAAAAAGACTTCACAGCTTTGGATTTGGCAATGATTTCTTGGACTTGGCACCAAAAGTACAGGTGACAAAGTTAAGAAATTGAAAATTAAAAGTTTTAATCAAAATTAAAAGTTTCTATTCATCAGATGAAGTAGCAGAGTAAAAAGACAACCATTAGAATGGAAATATACTTGCAAATTATATATCTGAGAAGACATTAATATCCAGAATATACAAAGAACTTCTACAACTCAACAACAATAACAACAAAATCCAATTTTAAAACAGTCAAATGACTTGAATAGACATTATTCCAAAGAAGATACACAAATGGCCAAAAAACACATGAAAAGAGTTTCAAGATCACTTATTAGGGAAATACAAATCAAAATCACAGTGAGATAACATTGCACACCCAGTTAGGATGGCTACTATTTTAAAAAAATGGAAAAAAGAACACCAGCGTTGATGAGAATGTGTGGAACAGTCACTGTTTGACGCAGCTGGTAGGAATGTAACATGGAACAGCTGCTGTGGGAAACAGTATGGCAATACCTCAAAAAATTAAAAGTAGAATGCCATATGATCCAGAAATTTCACTTCTGATTATATACCCAGAGGAATTGAAAGCAGGGTTTCAAAGAGACATTTGTACATCCATGTTCATAACAGCATTTTACACAAGAGCCAAAAGGTAGAAGCAACCCAAGTTGATGAATGGTAGAAAAATGTGGTATGCACATACAAAGAAATGTTATTCAGCCTTTAAAGAAGAAGGAAATTCTGACACGTGCTATAGCATGGATGAAACTTGAGGGCTTTATGCTCTGTGAATAAGCCAGTAACAAAAAGACAAATCATGTATGATTTCATTTCCATAGAGGTACACAGATTAGTCAAATTCAGGAGAGTTGTTTAATGGGTATAGAGTTCAGTTTTGCCAGATGAAAAAAGGTTCTGGAGGTTGGTTGTACATGATAAATGTATTTAACAAGACTTAACTATACACTTAAAAATAGTTAAGATGGTAAATACTGTTATATGAATTTTAACCATAAGTGTAAAAAAAGCATATAAGTTGCATGTCAAAAACAAAAAGTCATTCTCAGTAACCCAAACTTAATTCATTGACTCCAAAATCTCTGGTGTATATTCCCATGTTGATAAACTCAACCTAATCTACATTTTTATTTTTCCCTCCCTCTTCTAACACTCTGATAATCTATGCTCAGATATGTTACCTATGTATTTGTAGATTTCAATTATTTAAATCATGCAATTTGTTTGGTATGAAATATCTCCTTTGGATTTGGTGATGTCAGTGGCCCCTGTGGCCCCTGGGATCTACAGGCAAATAGGAGTTAGTAGGGTGGAACTTGAAGAGGCTTGACATTTCATTTCAAGGAGTCCTCTGATGAGGTTAGTACGTAGCAGAGTGGACCAACCTCGGCAAGTGGAGAGAAAAAATTGCTTCTTCATGCAAGAGAGGCTCAATGAAGTTTGGAATTATTGGAGTGGTCCGAAATTGCCCACAAATACACCTGTTTCAGATTCAGGGTGCTGCCTTTCCCTTGTAAATGCCTTTACTTTTGCATTAGAGAGCAAGTGAGGCTGTCAATTCAACCGATGTTGTACTTCAGCAGGCCACTATGTTTGATTAACCATTGTATTAGCTACATGAACTCTGCACTTTTGAGAAACAAAAAATTCTTTCAGGGCAATCATGGAATATCCCTCATCCTCTGATGTAAAGTTTTCAGTCTGTCATTCTCTTTTAGAAACTATTATAGCTGATTTAAAAGCAGCCGTCCCATCTCACAACTTGTCTACTTCTTATGTCCATTATAATCGTCAATCTCCGTGGCCACCGAAGCTCTGCCTTCCATAGGTGAGCCATTCCAAATGACTGTGGTGGGTCATTAAAGTGACTCCTCAGCCAAAGTATGCTCTGGAACCCCTGAGCCTCTTCCTGTGATGCTAACCCATCCTCACTGACTGTAAACCTAGGAAACTAGATAATGAATTCTGGATTCCCATTCCCTTGAAAGTCTATAGCCCTGTCAACATTTCTGGAACAAATTTTTTTCTTTGATTCAAGCATTAAAATATTTTTTAATTGAAGTATAGTTGATTTACAATGTTGTGTTCATTTCTGCTGTATAGTAAAGTGACTAAGTCATGACATACTTTTTCATATTTTTTTCATTATGATTTATCACAGGATGTTGAATATAGTTCCCTGTGCTATACAGTGGGATCTAGTTGCTTACAAATTCATTACTAAACTTTGTTACAGAAAATGAAGTGACTCTAGCTAGTTTAAATTACTGGAAGGGCTCTTTGACCTTCACACAGCTTCTACTTCATATAATTCAATTCTCCTTCCATGTCCATCTGTGTGTCTACTTGCCAGAACCTAGGTCACATGAAGATTGCTAATTACAAACATTATAGTGTAGATAATTCTTAAAAAGCCTTCCAGGCTTTGTAGTATAAGAAAGTTGGAATGGATGTCAAATGAACCAGTGTGATGTAGCTCATGTAGCAAAGATCCATAGGAAGTAATCTCTCTCTGTCTTTGAAAGTCTGAAAATTACTTCATTATCTCTCTGAAATGATAGTTAAGCTGTGTAAAGAATAAAATAGCAGGTTGACTGATGTTTTCCAAATATTTTGAGGATGTTATTCTGTTTCTGGATTCTATTGTTATTGATAAGAAGAGTGTTCTGTTTGTATTTTCTTTCTGGGTAGCTTTAAAGATTTTAATTTTTGAGCATTTACTAGTACATCTGTATGTATATTTGTTTTTATTTATTCTGTTTAGAACTGTCTAATCTCTCATCAAAAGATTCATATCATTTTTCAGTTCTGAAAATTTACCTGGCAATATCATATTAAATATATATCCCCATTTTCTCTTTTTCTCACCGTGTAACTCTTTATTTGCCATTCATTAAAGCTTATTAGACGCTCTTTGATTCTTAGTTTCCCTTTCATAC
Source organism: Oryx dammah (assembly GCF_014754425.2). NCBI lineage: Eukaryota > Metazoa > Chordata > Mammalia > Artiodactyla > Bovidae > Oryx > Oryx dammah. Next base: position 1,160,862 of record NW_024070201.1, on the reverse strand, counting down.
TTTTCATCTTCTTATCTCTGTTTTCTAGTTTACATGCTTTCCAGAGATCTTTTAATTCACTACTTCTCTTTAGCTAAATCAAGAAGCACAAGCTGGGATCAAGATTGCTGGGAAAAATATCAATAACCTCAGATATATAGATGACACCACTCTTATGGCAGAAAGTGAAGAGGAACTAAAAAGCCTCTTGATGAAAGGGAAACAGGAGAGTGACAAAGTTGGCTTAAAGCTCAACATTCAGAAAACTAAGATGATGGCATCTGGTCCCATCACTTTATGGAAAATAGATGGGGAAACAGTGGAAACAATGTCAGACTTTATTTTTCTGGGCTCCAAAATCACTGCAGATGGTGACTGCAGCCATGAAATTAAAAGACACTTGCTCCTTGGAAGAAAAGTTATGACCAACCTAGATAGCATATTCAAAATCAGAGACATTACTTTGCCAACAAAGGTCCGTCTAGTCAAGGCTATTGTTTTCCAGTGGTCATGTATGGATGTGAGAGTTGGACTGTGAAGAAAGCTGAGCGCTGAAGAATTGATGTTTTTGAACTGTGGTGTTTGGAGAAGACTCTTGAGAGTCCCTTGGACTGCAAGGAGATCCAACCAGTCCATTCTAAAGGAGATCAGTCCTGGGATTTCTTAGGAAGGAATGATGCTAAAGCTAAAACTCCAGTACCTTGGCTGCCTCATGCGAAGAGTTGACTCATTGGAAAAGACTTTGACGCTGGGAGATGCCATGATCTTCGTTTTCTGATGTTGAGCTTTAAGCCAACTTTTTTACTCTCCTCTTTCACTCATCAAGAGGCTCTTTAGTTCTTCTTTACTTTCTGCCGTAAGGGTGGTGTCATCTGCATATCTGAGGTTATTGATATTTCTCCTGGCAATCTTGATTCTAGCTTGTGCTTCTTCCAGCCCAGTGTTTCTCATGATGTACTCTGCATAGAAGTTAAATAAGCAGGGTGACAATACACAGCCTTGACGTACTCCTTTTCCTATTTGGAACCAGTCTGTTGTTCCATGTCCAGTTCTAACTGTTGCTTCCTGACCTGCATATAGGTTTCTCAAGAGGCAAGTCAGGTGGTCTGGTATTCCCATCTCTTGAAGAATTTTCCACAGTTGGGGCAGGAGGAAAAGGGGACGACTGAGGATGAGATGGCTGGATAGCATCAGCGAGTCGATGGAGGTGAGTCTGAGTGAACTCTGGGAGTTGATGATGGACAGGGGGGCCTGATGTGCTGCAGTTCATGGGGTTGCAAAGAGTCGGACATGACTGAGTGACTGAACTGACCTGACTGAGTCATGTGTTAATTGAATTTTAAAATTTGAATGATTAATTTCTTTCATTCCCAATGTGACCATGTGCTCCTTTTTGAGATAGGCCTGCACTTTTCTCTTAATGTCTTCTCTTTGTATTATGTCCTATTCTTCCTTTTATCTATGTGAACAGTTTAGTGATTCTTATGGTGAAGTCCCTCAGGGATTAAGCTAATGTCTGTATTTCCTTGGCTGGAAATCTTTCTGTTTGTTTTACCTGCTAACTCTCCTTTATGAAGGTGGATTTCCTTATGTGTTGTGTAATTTTTGCCTACAAGCTCATATTTCGTAGGTGTTGTTTTCTGGAGAAGTACTGTAGAAATGCCAGGCATATGCATTATCCTGAGGAAGAGGATAGTATTTGCCTCTATTGGTGGCCCCTGAATTTTGGATGAATTGTTTCATTGTGGTTTAATCAAACTTTATTTTTTGACCCTATCATAATTTTAAAATGCATTCATTGATATAATAATCCCCTATCTTTAGATGAAAGTTTGGAAAGTCTCTATGCCTTTTAAAAGTAAGCTTTTATCTTTTAAAATCAATTCAGTTCAGTTGCTCAGTTGTGTATGACTCTTTGCGACCTCATGGACTGAAGCATGCCAGGATTCCCCATCTATCACCAACTCCTGGAGCTTGCTCGAACTCATGTCCATCGAGTCAGTGATGCCATCCAGTCATCTCATCCTCTGTTGTCCCCTTCTCCTCCTCCCCTCAATCTTTCCCAGCATCAGGGGCTTTTCCAAAGAATCAGTTCTTCACATTAGATGGCCAAAATATCGGAGCTTCAATTTCAGCATCAGTCCTTACAATGAACATTCTGGACTGATTTCCTTAAAGATTGACTGGTTTAGATCTTCTTGCAGTCTGAGGGACTCTCGAGAGTCTTCTCCAACACTGTAGTTCAAAAGTATAAATTCTTCAGTGCTCAGCATTCACTTTTTAATTTTATGTTTTATTTATTTTAATTGGAGGCTAATTGCTTTACAATATTGTATTGGTTTTGCCATACATCAACATGAATCTGCCACGGGTGTACACGTGTTCCCAATCCTGAACCCCCCTCCCACCTCCCTCCTCATACCATCCCTCTGGGTCATCCCAGTGCACCAACCCCAAGCATCCTGTATCCTGCATCAATCCTGGACTGGTGATTTGTTTCTTATATGATATTATACATGTTTCAATGCCATTCTTCCAAATCATCCCATACTCTCCCTCTCCCTCAGAGTCTAAAAGACTGTTCTATACATCTGTGTCTTTTTTGCTGTCTCGTATATAGGGTTATCATTACTATCTTTCTAAATTCCATATATATGCATTAGTATACTGCATTGGTGTTTTTCTTTCTGGCTTACTTCACTCTGTATAATAGGCTCCAGTTTCATCCACCTCATTAGAACTGATTCAAATGTATTCTTTTTAATGGCTGAGTAATACTCCATTGTGTATATGTACCACAGCTTTCTTATCTGTTCATCTGCTGATGGACATCTAGGTTGCGTCCATGTCCTGGCTATTAGAAACAGTGCTGCGATGAACATTGGGTACATGTGTCTCTTTCAATTCTGGTTTCCTCAGTGTGTATGCCCAGCAGTGGGATTGCTGGGTCATAAGGCAGTTCTATTTCTAGTTTTTTGAGGAATCTCCACACTGTTCTCCATAGTGGCTGTACTAGTTTGCATTCCAACCAACAGTGTAAGAGGGTTCAGTTTTCTCCACACCCTCTCCAGCATTTATTGCTTGTAGACTTTTGGATCACAGCCATTCTGACTGGCGTGAATGGTACCTCATTGTGGTTTTGATTTGCATTTCTCTGATAATGAGTGAGGTTGAACATCTTTTCATGTGTTTGTTAGCCATCTGTGTGTCTTCTTTGGAGAAATGTCTGTTTAGTTCTTTGGCCCATTTTTTTCTGGAATTGAGCTGCATAAGTTGCTTGTATATTTTTGAGATTAGTTGTATGTCAGTTGCTTCATTTGCTATTATTTTCTCCCATTCTAAAGGCTGTCTTTTCACCTTGCTTAGTTTTTTTTTTTTTTTTGTGCAGTGGCTTTTAATTTTAATTTGGTTCCATTTGTTTAGTTTTGCTTTTATTTCCAATATTCTGGGAGGTGAGTCATAGAGCATCCTGCTGTGATTTATGTCAGAGAGTGTTTTGCCTATGTTCTCCTCTAAGAGTTTTATAGTTTCTGGCCTTACATTTAGATCTTTAATCCATTTTGAGTTTACTTTTGTATATGGTGTTACAAAGTGTTCTAGTTTCATTCTTTTATAAGTGGTTGACCAGTTTTCCAGCACCAATTGTTAAAGAGATTGTCTTTTCTCCATTGTATATTCTTGCCTCCTGTATCAAAGATAAGGTGTCCATAGGTGCATGGTTTTATCTCTGGGCTTTGTATTTTGTTCCATTGTTCTTTATTTCTGTCTTTGTGCCAGTACCATACTGTCTTGATGACTGTGACTTTGTAGTAGAGCCTGAAGTCAGGCAGGTTGATTCCCCCAGTTCCATTCTTCTTTCTCAAGATTGCTTTGGCTGTTTGAGGTTTTTTTTGTATTTCCATACAAATTGTGAAATTATTTGTTCTAGCTCTGTGAAAAATACCACTGGTAGCTTGATAGGGATTGCATTGAATCTATAGATTGCTTTGGGGTAGTATACTCATTTTCAGTATATTGATTCTTCTGATCCATGAACATGGTATATTTCTCCATCTATTAGTGTTCTCTTTGATTTCTTTCCCCAGTATTTTATAGTTTTTTAATATATATAGGTCGTTAGTTTCTTAAGGTAGATATAGTCCTAAGTATTTTATTCTTTTCGTTGCAATGGTGAATGGGATTGTTTCCTTAATTTCTTTTTCTATTTTCTCATTATTAGCATATAGGAATGCAAGGGATTCCTGTGTGTTGATTTTATATCCTGCAACTTTACTATATTCATTGATTAGCTCTAGTAATTTTCTGGTGGAGTCTTTAGGGCTTTCTATGTAGAGGATCTTGTCATCTGCAAACAGTGAGTATTTTGCTTCTTCTTTTCCAATTTGGATTCCTTTTATTTCTTTTTCTGCTCTGATTGCTATAGCCAAAACTTCCAGAACTATGTTGAATAGTAGGGGTGAAAGTGGGCACACTTATCTTGTTCCTGACTTTAGGGGAAATGCTTTCAATTTATCACCATTGAGGATAATGTTTGCTGAGGGTTTGTCATATATAACTTTTATTATGTTGAGGTATCTTCCTTCTATTCCTGCTTTCCGGAGAGTTTTTCCAATAAATGAATATTGAATTTGTCAAAGGCTTTCTCTGCATCTACTGAGATAATCATATGGCTTTTATTTTTCAATTTGTTAATGTGGTGTATTACATTGATTGATTTGCAGATATTGAAGAATCCTTTCATCACTGGGATAAAACCCACTTGGTCATAGGGTATGATCTTTTTAAGGTGTTGTTGGGTTCTGATTGCTAGAATTTTGTTAAGGTTTTTTGCATCTATGTTCATCAGTGATATTGGCCTGTATTTTCTTTTTTTGTGGCATCTTTGTCAGGTTTTGGTACTAGGGTGATGGTGGCCTCATAGAATGAGTTTGGAAGTTTACCTTCCTCTGCAATTTTCTGGAAGAGTTTGAGTAGGATAGGTGTTAGCTCTTCTTGAAATTTTTGGTAGAATTCAGCTGTGAAGCCATCTGGACCTGGGCTTTTGTTTGCTGGAAGATTTCTGATTACAGTTTCAATTTCCATGCTTGTGATGGGTCTGTTAAGATTTTCTATTTCTTCTTGGCTCAGTTTTGGAAAGTTGTACTTTTCTAAGAATTTGTCCATTTCTTCCATGTTGTCCATTTTATTGGCATATAATTGCTAATAGTAGTCTCTTATGATCCTTTGTATTTCTGTGTTGTCTATTGTGATCTCTTCATTTTCATTTCTAATTATCGATTTGATTTTTCTCCTTTCGTTTCTTGATGAGTCTGGCTAATGGTTTGTCAATTTCCTTTATCCTTTCAAAGAACCAGCTTTTGGCTTTGTTGATTTTTGCTATGATCTCTTTTGTTTCTTTTGCATTTATTTCTGCCCTAATTTTTAAGATTTCTTTCCTTCTACTAACTCTGGGGTTATCCATTTCTTCCTTTTCTAGTTGCTTTAGCTATAGGGTTAGGTTATTTATTTGACTTTTTTCTTGTTTCTTGAGGTATGCCTGTGATGCTATGAACTTTCCTCTTAGCACTGCTTTTACAGTGTCCCACAGGTTTTGGGTTGTTGTATTTTCATTTTCATTCATTTCTATGCATATTTTGATTTCTTTTTTGATTTCTTCTGTGATTTCTTGGTTATTCAGAAGCATGTTGTTCAGCCTCCATATGTTGGAATTTTTAATAATTTTTGTCCTGTAATTGAGATCTAATCTTACTGCATTGTGGTCAGAAAAGATGCTTGGAATGATTTCATTTTAAAAAAATTTACCAAGGCTAGATTTATGGCCTATGATGTGATCTATCCTGGAGAAGCTTCTGTGTGCACTTGCGAAAAAGGTGAAATTCATTGTTTTGGGGTGAAATGTCCTATAGATATCAGTTAGGTCTAACTGGTCTATTGTATCATTTAAAGTTTGTGTTTCTTTGTTAATTTTCTGTTTAGTTGATCTATCCATAGGTGTGAGTGGGGTATTAAAGTTTCCTACTAGTATTGTGTTATTGTTAATTTCCCCTTTCATACTTGTTAGCATTTGTCTTACATATTGCAGTGCTCCTATGTTGGGTGCATATATATTTATAATTGTTATATCCTCTTCTTGGATTGATCTTTTGGTCATTATGTAGTGTCCGTCCTTGTCTCTTTTCACAACCTTTGATTTAAAGTCTATTTTATCTGATATGAGTATTGCTACTCCTGCTTTCTTTTGGTTTCTATTTGCATGGAATATCTTTTTCCAGCCCTTCATTTCAGTTTGTATGTGTCCCTTGTCTTGAAGTGGGTCTCTTGTAGACAGCATATATACTGGTCTTGTTTTTGTATCCATTCAGCCAGTCTTTGTCTTTTGGTTGGGGCATTCAACCCATTTATGTTTAAGGTAATTATTAATAAGTATGATCCTATTGCCATTTACTTTATTGTTTTGGGTTCAAGTTTATACACCCTTTTTGTGTTTTCTGTCTAGAGAATATCCTTTAGCATTTGTTGGAGAGCTGATTTGATGATGCTGAATTCTCTCAGCTTTCACTTGTCTGTAAAGCTTTTGATTTCTCCTTCATATTTGAATGAGATCCTTGATGGGTACAGTAATCTGGGCTGTAGGTTATTTTCTTTCATCACTTTAAGTATGTCTTGCCATTCCCTCCTGGCCTGAAGAGTTTCTATTGAAAGATCAGCTGTTATCCTTATGGGAATCCCCTTGTGTGTGATTTGTTGTTTTTCCCTTGCTGCTTTTAATATTTGTTCTTTGTGTTTGATCTTTGTTAATTTGATTAAGATGTGTCTTGGGGTGTTTTGCCTTGGGTTTATCCTGTTTGGGACTCTCTGGGTTTCTTGGACTTGGGTGATTATTTCCTTCCCCATTTTAGGGAAGTTTTCAACTATTATCTCCTGAAGGATTTTCTCATGGTCTTTCTTTTTGTCTTCTTCTTCTGGGACTCCTATAATTCGGATGTTGGAGCATTTAATATTGTCCTGGAGGTCTCTGAGATTGTCTTCATTTCTTTTAATTCGTTTTTCTCTTTTCCTCTCTGATTCATTTATTTCTACCATTCTATCTTCTACTTCACTAATCCTATCTTCTGCTTCCGTTACCCTACTATATGTTGTCTCCAGAGTGTTTTTGATCTCATTTACTGCATTATTCATTATATGTTGACTCTTTTTTATTTCTTCTAAGTCCTTGTTAAATCTTTCTTGCATCTTCTCAGTCCTTGTCTCCAGGCTATTTATCTGTGATTCCATTTTTATTTCAAGATTTTGGATCATTTTCACTATCATTATTTGGAATTCTTTATCAGGTAGACTCCCTATCTCTTCTTCTTTTTGTTTGGTTTGGTGGGCATTTATCCTGTTCCTTTACCTGCTGGGTATTCCTCTGTCTCTTCATCTTGTTTATATTGCTGCGTTTGGGGTGGCCTTTCTGTATTCTGGCAGTTTGTGGAGTTCTCCTTATTGTGGAGTTTCCTCGCTTTGGGTGGAGTTGTATCAGTGGCTTGTCAAGGTTTCCTGGTTAGGGAAGCTTGTGTTGGTGTTCTGGTGGGTGGAGCTGGATTTCTTCTCTCTGGAGTGCAATGAAGTATACAGTAATGAGTTCTGAGATGTCAGTGGTTTCGGAGTAACTTTGGGCAGCCTGTATATTGAAGCTCAAGGCTGTGTTTTTGTGTTGCTGAAGAATTTGCATGGTATGTCTTGCTCTGGAACTTGTTGGCTCCTGGGCGGTGCTTGGTTTCAGTGTAGGTATGGAGGTGTTTGATGAGCTCCTATCAATTAATGTTCCCTGGAGTCAGGAGTTCTCTGATGTTCTCAGGATTCGTACTTAAGCCTCCTGCTTCTGGTTTTCAGTCTTATTTTTACAGTAGTCTCAAGACTTCTCCTTCTATACAGCACTGTTGATAAAATATCTAGGTTAAAGATGAAAAGCTTCTCCACAGTGAGGAACACCCAGAGAGGTTCACAGAGTTACATGGAGAAGAGAAGAGGAGGAGGGAGTTAGAGGTGACCCAAATGAGATGAGGTGGAATCAATAGAGGAGAGACTAAGCTAGCTAATAATCACTACCTTATGTGCGCTCCACTATCTGGACTGCTCAGAGATGTTCACAGAGTTATACAGAGAAGAGAAGAGGGAGAAAGGAGACAGAGGTGGCCAGAAGGATAAAAGGGGGAGAATGAAAAGGAGGGAGACAGATGCAGCCAGTAATCAGTTCCCTAAGTGTTTTCCACCGTCTGCAACACACAGAGATTCACAGAGTTGGGTAGAGAAGAGAAGGGGGAGGGAGGAGACAGAGGCTACCTGGTGGAGAAAAAGGAGAGTCCAAAGGAGGAGAGAGAAGTCAAGCCAGTAATCTCACTCTCAAGTAAAAATAGGTACTGAAGATTGGGTTTTTAAAGGTGCAAAATTGATAACAAATACCAAAAAGCAAAGATTAAAAATCTAGAGTAGAGGTTGGATTTTCAAAAATACAATATTAAAGAAGAGAAGAAGAAGAAGAAAAAAAGTCACAAAAATGATTATATCTATATCTATATCTATCTATCTATATATATATATATATATGAAGTTTGCTTTAAAAAATAGGTTTTTTTAAAAAAGTAATAGTTGGTCATAAAAATGAAAATTAAAGGAGTAATAGAGGACTTAAAAATTTTAAATTGTTAAGGAAAGAAAAGAATGATCATAAAAATAATAAAAATATATCTAGGACTTTCTCTGGTGTTGTTGTGGGCAGTGTGGGGTCAGTTCATTTTTGGATAGTTCCTTGGTCTGGCTTATATTTCTCAAGATCTATAGGCCCCTTCCTATGTAGTCGGTTCTAAATACAGGGTTTTATTCTATTGCACCTGTCACTTCCAAGGTGGTTCCCTCTGTTTTAGCTTCTTCTGTCTGCTGGTCTCTTCAGTGTCTGATTTCTGCCCTGACACGGGGTGGGGGGCAGGGGGCGGTAGTGGACACTATTTTTAGGCTCACTTGTTTAGTTGCGCCGTGGGGAGGGAGGCATGTTGCAAACAAATAACACTGGCATGTGCTTACAGTGTCTCAGTCACACTGGGCCTGCCCTTGCTCACGGCGCGTGTGCCCTCTCTGCTCACACAGCTCATGCTCTAGGTTGATCCCCTGGGATCCTTCTGAGGCTGGCCCCGGGCTGCATGCACCTCCCAGGTCTAAGCCACTCAGGTTCAGTCACTCTGGTAGTCCTCAGAGTCGCAGACTCCGTTGGGCCTGTGTTTTGTGCCCTTCCCAGGTCCGAGCAGCTCAGGTGATGAGGTATTTGTTGAGCGCGGTTGCTGAGACTTATCGCCTCTCCCGACCCTGCTGCTCAGTTTTCTGGGTGTACAACCAGCATACCTTCTCAGGCGGATGATGACTGTCCAGAACCCCAAGAAGTCTTAGTTAGCAAAGAAGCCTGCTTGCAGTTTTGTAGATAAGGTCTCTCAGGGGCTGCGATTGCCCCGTTCTGGCTCTGGCTGCCTGTCACCAGAGGGGGATGGTCTGCAGCCGGCTAATTCTGTTCAGTCCTTTGTTCTGTGCGTGGTCCAGTCGGTGTCTTAGGGCTTTTCACGTGGTAGCTATCCCACAGTCTGGTTTGCTAGCCCAAGTTAGTTCACTTTGATTACCCTTGGGGCATTCAGACCCAATCCTTACTCTAAGCAATGCACCCTGCACCTCCCTGCCCAGCCCCCGCTTGCTAGTGGTGGAAGCAAGCGTCTGTGCTGCTTCTCCACTGGAGGAATTACCATTAGGCTTGTAATCTGTGGGTTTTAATTATTTATTTATTTTTCTTCCATGTTATGTTGCCCTCTGTGCTTCCAAGGCTCACCACAGACTCGGCAGTGAGAGTGTTTCCTGGTGTTTGGAAACTTCTCTCTTTTTAAGACTCCCTTCCTGGGATGGAGCTCCGTCCCTACCTATTTTGTCTCTTTTTTTTTTTGTCTTTTATAGTTTTTCCTACCTCTTTCGAAGACAATGGGCTGCTTTTCTGGGTGCCTGATTACCCCTGCTGGCATTCAGAAGTTGTTTTGTGGAATTTACTCAGCGTTTAAATGTTCTTTTGATGAATTTGTGGGGGAGAAAGTGGTCTCCCCGTCCTATTCCTCTGCCATCTTAGGACTGCCTTCCTTCTTTCTTTTTAATTAATTAATTTTACTTTACAATATTGTATTGGTTTTTCCATACATTGACTTGAATCCTCCATGAGTGTACATGTGTTCCCCATCCTGAAATCCCCTCCCACCTCCCTCCCCATCCCATCCCTCTGGGTCATCCCAGTGCACCAGCCCTGAGCACCTTGTATCATGCATCAAACCTGGACTGGCGATTCATTTCACATATAATATTTTACATGTTTCAATGTCATTCTCCCATATCATCCTGCCCTCGCCTTCTCCCACAGAGTCCAAAAGGCTGTTCAATGCATCTGTGTCTCTTTTGCTGTCTCGCATACAGGGTTATCATTACTATCTTTCTAAATTCCACATGTATGCATTAGTATTAGGTATTGGTGTTTTTCTTTCTGGCTTACTTCACTCTGTATAATAGGCTCCAGTTTCATCCACCTCATTAGAACTGATTCAAATGTATTCTTTTTAATGGCTGAATAATATTCCATTGTGTATGTGTACCACAGCTTTCTTATCCATTCACCTGCTGATGGACATCTAGTCAAAGCTATGGCTTTTCCAGTAGTCATGTATGGATGTGAAAGTTGGACTATAAAGAAGACTGAGCACTGAAGAATTGATGCTTTTTGAACTGTAGTGTTGGATGTTTTTGAACTGTGATATTCTGGTTCCTTTTTTTGGAGAATGGTATTAAAAACCAAGTATTGGGTGCTAGAGGTACCCATTATTACTGGATTGTCTTTAGAACCTTTCAGAAGACTGAAGAAATATATACATGTTTATGAACCTTGTGCATGCACACATATCTATAAATATTTCTGTATGTAACTATCTATTCCTTTGTTAAGGTAGACATGAGTCCATACTGATATCTCCAACTTTAATCCATTGTCAAATGGATCATTTTAATCTCCTCTCCTTGCATATATCCCTTGCATTGTAAATTTCCACTCCAACAGTGAGAAACCTATCTGAAACCATTTGCTATCCTTTGATTTAACTGTTCAGTTCAGTTCAGTTCAGTCGCTCAGTCGTGTCCAACTCTTTGAGACCCCATGAATCACAGCATGCCAGGCCTCCCTGTCCATCACCATCTCCCGGAGTTCACTCAGACTCACGTCCATCGAGTCCGTGATGCCATCCAGCCATCTCATCCTGGGTCGTCCCCTTCTCCTCCTGCCCCCAATCTCTCTCAGCATCAGAGTCTTTTCCAATGAGTCAGTTCTTCACATGAGGTGTCCAAAGTACTGGATCTTCAGCTTTAGCATCATTCCTTCCAAAGAAATCCCAGAGTTGATCTCCTTCAGAATGGACTGGTTGGATCTCCTTGTCAAGAGTCTTCTCCAACACCACAGTTCAAACGCATCAGTTCTTCAGTGCTCAGCCTTCTTCACAGCCCAACTCTCACATCCATACATGACCACAGGAAAAACCATAGCCTTGACTAGACGGACCTTAGTCAGCAAAGTAATGTCTCGGCTTTTGAATATGCTATCTAAGTTGGTCATAATACTCCTTCCAAGGAGTAAGTGTCTTTTAATTTCATGGCTGCAATCACCATCTGCAGTGATTTCGGAGCCCCCCAAAATAAAGTCTGACACTGTTTCTACTGTTTCCCCGTCTATTTCCCATGAAGTGATGGGACCAGATGCCCAGTGTATATGTAGAGTAGTAGGAGAGATGAGTCCTACTTGATGCGGTGACTTCATCCTCTCTGGTATGGGCAGGTAGTTAAAGCCAACTTTTTCTTCTAGGTGCTCTCAAGGGATCTGCAGGGACTTTTCAAGGCCCCAATCATCAGTCACAATCCTCAAAACAAAAGCGATGCATTTGATTCTCTGAAACTCTCTGCCCTCAACCTTCAGTTCACATTCTGTACTTCAAGTTCTTCCTCATAGCTCCAGCCACACTCTCTTTCTCCCACGTGATCCATGCTTTGTTCACAGAAAACAGTGGCACATCTTTTTCTATGTGTTGTGCTGTGTTTAGTCACTCAGTCATGTCCAACTCTTTGAGATCCCATGGACTGCAGCCTGCCAGGCTCCTCTCTCCATGGGGATTCTGCAGGCATGGGTTGTCTACTGGAGTGGCTTGTCAAGCCCTCTTCCAGGAAATCTTCCAAACCCAGGGACTGAACCGAGGTCTCCAGCATTGCAAGCAGATTCTTACTGTCTGAGCCACCAGAGAAGCCCAAGGATACTGGAGTGAGTAGCTTATCCCTTCTCCAGGGAATCTTCCTAACCAGGGACTGAACTGGTGTCTCTGGCATTGCAGGCAGATTCTTTGCCAGCTGAGCCACCAGGGAAGCCTGTCTTTCTCTGTATATTAGAGCCATGCAGGCTCTTGTAGCCTGGTGGTCTTCTGTTGGCTACATCACCTAGCAATGTCAGTCCTTATCCTTCCTTCTGTGATGGCCTGAAATCAGACACCTGTCCACAGTACCCCCAGGCTCCAGAGGACTCATATCAGGCTCTCAACGAAGCTCCTTCATTAGGATTGAGATAAGAGAATAAAACCTCACTCACTATCTGAAGCGGCAGTTGGGGATGGAGGGGAACTAATAGGTAACATCTCTCTTCAAATAAATGTTTTCAATAAATTTCTCTCCCTCTTCAAATCCAAGTCCTCCCTACATCCTTGATTTAGGAAGAGAAAGTATGGTTTGAGCTTTGTCTCACATTCACTTTAGCGTCCATCTGCTAGCCATGGAGTTGGTCGCTCAGTGAAATTAAAACCAGAAGAGTCCAACTTTATATGTAACATAAGAATCAGAGTTTCTGGGAATCAGAGGCTTCTAGCCTTGACAGGGCACCAGTACTCGATCCAGACATAGTCACTTCAAAGAAAGCACTATCTCTGAACCAAAATATGCTACATGTGTGTTTAGATCTTAAATAGTCAAAGTAATCTTACCAATCAGAGATTTGGTTTTCTTTCTAGGGGAGCTAAATCTCTTCTCTCTTTTATTTTACAAAGTTTTGCTCATGCACTTTTTCTCACCTAAATTTTTGCTTTATTAAAGTTTATTTTTTACCTCTGTCAGACCCTAAGTATTTGTTAGGTCTTTGGAACTTGTTCCTTCTTATAGATATAAGCTATAGAAAACAGAAAATAAATCTTTTAAAATTGCACTCTCATCCTACAACCATTCTAATCACTAATTCATTATATATATATGTAATATATTACATTATATATAAAACATATGAAATATTATATTATATATATTACATGTATATAATAGATGCTTTAGGATTGTCTACGTATATAAAGACAGTTCTATTTCTTTCTAATATATATGACTTTTACATCTTTTACTTCTCCTATTGTACTAACTAGATTTTCCTGTACAATAGTGAATAGAAGTGGTGAGCGTGGATTTCAGACATTGTATTTTTCAGTTTTAAAATTTTCACTTAGTTCCAGATTCTGACCATTAAAGTGGGTGGATAGTGGTAACTCTCATCGGTGTTTGAACTTGCATTTCCCTGATGACCAATAATTTGGAGCATCTTTTCATATGCTCATTTTCTGTGTGTGTATCTTCTTTGGCGAGGTGTTTATTGAGTTCTTTGGCCCATTTTTAAATCACATTGTTTTCTTATTTTTGAGTTTTAAGAATTTTAACAGTTCTTCATCAGATATTCTTTCCAAATAGTTTCTTCTAGTCCATGGCTTGTCTTCTTAATTTCCTGACATTCTCTTTCACAGAGGAGATGTTGTTTTAAATAATTTAGTCCCATTTTAATAATTTTTATCTTCAACAGCAATTACTAGAGCTTTTTATGCCACCAGTATAGAAAAGCTATTCTTTTCTTATTTGATTATTTTTTTGTAATTTCTATTCATTTGCTGAGATTATCAATCTGTTCATTCATTCTGCATGTGTTTTCTTATAAAATATTTGAATAGTTATAATGGTGGTTTTAAAGTTCCTTGTCTGCTAATTGCAGCATCTAGGTCATTTCAGAACTGGTTTCTATTGTATGATTTTTCTCTAGAATATGGATTACATTTTTATGTTTCTTTTCATTCCTACTGATTTTAGATTGATTATACACTGGATACATAATGCTGTGTTGAAGACACGCTGCATTTTATGTTTCTCTGAACGATTTTATCTTTCTTATTTTGGTCTGCTTCTGCTGCTGCTAAGTCACTTCAGTCATGTCCAACTCTGTGAGACCCCATAGATGGCAGCCCACCAGCCTCTTCTGTCCCTGGCAAGAACACTGTCTCCAGGCAAGAACACTGGAGTAGGTTGCCATTTCTTTCTCCAATGCAGGAAAGTGAAAAGTGAAAGTGAAGTTGCTCAGTCGTGTCTGCCTCTTTGCGACCCGATGGACTGCAGCCTACCATGCTCCCTCGTCCACGGGATTTTCCAGGCAAGAGTATTGGAGTGGGGTGCCACCGCCTTTTCCACTTATTTTGGTCTAGCAGGCAGTTAACCTTGCTATCCCGTGAGGTGCACAGCAGCTGAAATCTTTTCTTTGTCCCTCCGACTTCCACCCACCACCTATCACCTGGGGCTGCCCTAAAATTTCTATAGTTTAGTGGGCTGCCAACAAGTTTGGCTCAGTTTATGTTGTGATTTTTTGGTTCACCCCTTCTGTAACTTCTTCTCCACAATTTCTCCCCCTAACTTTCTAGCTACTCCACAAGCCCTGCCCTTCATCTTGTGCTATCTTATAGAGTAAGGTACTGGCTTTCTACTATCCCAAGTTTCCTGCACATTGGGGAATGTCAGTAGACAAAGATATTTATAATTGTTGAATTTTAAATGTGTACTCTTGTACACTCGGCGACAGCAACGGTGCAGAAGCAGGGCAGCGGCGACAGTGAATGAGCGAGGCCGAGAGGAGCTACCCCGGGCCGGAGGTCAGGGGCAGCGGCTGAGAGGAGCTACCCTCCATCCGAGGTAAGGAGTAGTGGCTGCGCTTTGCTGGAACAACCGTGAAGAGAGACCCCATGTCCAAGGTAAGTGAAACCCGAATAAGACAGTAGGCACTGAGAGAGGGATCAGAGGGCAGACAGACTGAAACTATAATCACAAACATCTAGCCAATCTGATCACATGGACCACAGCCTTGTCTAAATCAATGAGACTAAGCCATGCTGTATGGGGCCACCCAAGACTGACGGCTTATGGTGGAGAGGTCTGACAGAATATTGTCCACTGGAGAAGGTAATGGCAAACCACTTCAGTATTCTTGCCTTGAGAACCCCATGAACTGTATGGTAAGTCAAAAAGATAGGACACTGAAAGATGAACTCCCCAGGTTGGTAGGTGCCCAATATGCTACTGGAGATCAGTGGAGAAATAAGTCCAGAAACAAGGAAGGGATAGAGGCAAAGCAAAAACAACACCCAGTTGTGAATAGGACTGGTGATAGAAGCAAGGTTCGATGCTGTAAAGAGCAATATTGCATAGGAACCTGAAATGTTAGGTCCATGAATCAAGGCAAATTGGAAGTGGTCAAACAAGAGATGGAAAGAGTGAACGTCAACATTCTAAGAATCTGCAAACTAAAATGGACTGGAATGGGTGAATTTAACTCAGATGACCATTATATCTACTACTGTGGGCAGGAATCCCTTAGAAGAAATGGAGTAGTCATCATAGTCAACAAAAGAGTCTGAAATGCAGTACTTGGATGCAATCTCAAAAACGACAGAATGATCTCTGTTCATTTCCAAGGCAAACCATTCAATATCACAGTAATCCCAGTCTATGCCCCAACCAGTAACACTGAAGAAACTGAAGTTGAACAGTTCTATGAAGAACTAACACCCCCAAAATATGTCTTTTTCATTATAGGAGACTGGAATGCAAATGTAGGAAGTCAAGAAGTATCTGGAGTAACAGGCAAATTTGGCCTTGGAATACAGAATGGAGCAGGGCAAAGGCTAATAGAGTTGTGCCAAGAGAATGCACTGATCATGGAAAACACCCTCTTCCAACAACACAAGAGAAGACTCTACATGTGAACATCACCAGATGGTCAACACCAAAATCAGATTGATTATATTCTTTGCAGCCAAAGATGGAAAAGCTCTATACAGTCAGCAAAAACAAGACCAGGAGCTAACCGTGGATCACATCATGAACTCCTTATTGCAAAATTCAGACTGAAATTGAAGAAAGTGGAGAAAACCACTAGACTATTCAAGTATGACCTAAATCAAATCCCTTATGACTATACAGTGGAAGTGAGAAATAGATTTAAGAGACTAGATCTTATAGACAGAGTACCAGATGAACTATGGGTGGAGGTTTGTGACATTGTACAGAAGACAGGAATCAAGACCATCCCCAAGAAAAAGAAATGCAAAAAAGCAAAATGGCTGTCTGGGGAGGCCTTACAAATAGCTGTGAAAAGAAAGGAAGCTAAAAGCAAAGAAGAAAAGGAAAGATATACTCATTTGAATGCAGAATTCCAAAGAATAGCAAGGAGAGATAAGAAAGCCTTCCTCAGGGATCAATGCAAAGAAATAGAGGTAAACAACAGAATGGGAAAGACTAGAGGTCTCTTCAAGAAAATTAGAGATACTAAGGGAACATTTAATGTAAACGTGGGCTCAATGAAGGACAGAAATGGTAGGGACCTAACAGAATCAGAAGATATTAAGAAGAAGTGGCAAGAATACACAGAAGAGCTGTACAAAAAAAATCTTCACGACCAAGATAATCATGATGATGTGATCACTCATCTAGAGCCAGACATCCTGGAATGTTAAGTCAAGTGGGCCTTAGGAAGCATCACTACGAACAAAGCTAGTGGAGGTGATGGAATTCCAGGCGAGCTGTTTCAAATCCTGAAAGATGATGCTGTGAAAGTGCTGTACTCAATATGCCAGCAAATTTGGAAAACTCAGCAGTGGCCACAGGACTGGAAAAGGTCAGTTTTCATTCCAATCCCAAAGAAAGGGAAGGCCAAAGAATGCTCAAACTACCGCACAATTGCACTCATCTCACACGCTACTAAAGTAATGCTTAAAATTCTCCAAGCTAGACTTCAGCAATATGTGAACCATGAACTTCCTGTTGTTCAAGCTGTTTTTAGAAAAGGCAGAGAAACTAGAGATCAAATTGCCAATATCCGCTGGATCATCAAAAAAGCAAGACAGTTCCAGAAAAACATCTATTTCTGCTTTATTGACTATGCCAAAGCCATTGACTGTGTGGATCACAATCAACTGTAGAAAATTCTGAAAAAGATGGGCATACCAGACCACCTGACCTGCCTCTTGAGAAATCTGTATGCAGGACAGGAAGCAACAGTTATAACTGGACATGGAACAACAGTCTGGTTCCAAATAGGAAGAGGAGTATGTCAAGGCTGTATATTGTCACCCTGCTTATTTAACTTCTATGCAGAGTACATCATGAGAAACGCTGGGCTGGAGGAAGCACAAGCTGGAATCAAGATTGCAGGGAGAAGTTTCAATAACCTCAGATATGCAGATGACACGACCATTATGGCAAAAAATGAAGAAGAACTAAAGAGCCTCTTGATGAAAGTGAAAGGGGAGAGTGAAAAAGTTGGCTTAAAGCTCAACATTCAGAAAACTAAGATGATGGCATCTGGTCCCATCACTTCATGGGAAAAAGATGCGGAAACAGTGGAAACAGTGGCTGACTTTATTTTTCTGGGCTCCAAAATCACTTCAGATGATGATTGCAGCCATGAAATTAAAAGACGCTTACCCGTTGGAAGGAAAGTTAGACCAACCTAGACAGCATATTAAAAGCAGAGACATTACTTTGCCAACAAAGGTCCATCTAGTCAAGGCTGTGGTTTTCCAGTGGTCCTGTATAGATGTGAGAATTGGACTGTGAAGAAAGCTGAGTGCTGAAGAATTGATGCTTTTGAACTGTGGTGTTGTAGAAGATTCTTGAGAGTCCCTTGGCCTGCAAGGAGATCCAACCAGTCTAAAGGAGATCAGTCCTAGATATTCATTGAAGGACTGATGTTGAAGCTGAAACTCCAATACTTTGGCCACCTGATGCAAAGAGCTGATTCATTTGAAAAGACCCTTATGCTGGGAAAGATTCAGGGCAGGAGGAGAAGGGGTCAACTGAGGATGAGATGGTTGGATGGCATCACTGACTAAACGGACATGGGTTTGGGTGCACTCCAGGAGTTGATGATTGACGGGGAGGCCTGACGTGCTGCAGTCATGGGGTTGCAAAGAGTTGGAAACAACTGAGTGACTGAACATGCCTAATTTCTATATACCTTTTGTCACTTTCCAAAGCTTTCTTACAGATGTTTTAAAACATTTCCCCAGATTTTTGTTCTTAAGAAAGATGAACCTGATATATAATGTTATTATGATATTTAATGAGTTTTTAATGTTATTTCTCAGCCTGGGCTTTCCATACCCCCAAAGCAGTATGAATTTGGCCCCACATCCAAGTGTAGAGCTGGCTTGGATCTCTGATTTCTTGTGAGTAACTCTATTTCCCACCAATGGTCCAAGGTAAATGGAAAGCTTCTATACCACTTCCCCTGACCAATCAATATTCTCGTTCCATTTCTGCCATTCAACCTGATAGCAGCCACTTTTAGGCTTGCAACTTTAGGTAGAAAGTTTCAGCCCTGACCCACCCTCTCCCCCTGCTCTATGAATGTGGCCTCCATATTCACAAAGGCAATACAACTCTAGCATCTAAAATGTATATTCAATCTTGAATTCCCCATGAGCAGTTCTAATATCAAGACTTGATAATGGAAGTTTTGCTGTTCATTTACTCCTTGTTTGTGGCATTTTTTTTTTCATTCCTTAGTTTTAAACAACATTACTTTGTGCTTATAAAAGACATGAAGCATCCTGCATCAGCTTGGTCACACATTTTCAACAAAAGCCCAATAATTCATTTTGCATAAGGATTTCTTAAAGCATTTTTAAAAAATTCAGCTTCTATTATGTGTTAACTACTTGAGAGATGGTGTGCAACTTCAAGTTAAAAGCCTACATGAGAGTCACCAAAATGACTCTTGATGTGAAAATGATGTGCACATTGCCAATAGAATTCTGAGGGAAATTGCAATTTTATAGACAAGATAATTCGGAAATTATTCAACAAGTATTGATCTAGGCAACTTAAGTGCACATCAAGTAGATTCTTGGCAGTCAATGACTTAAATTTGTGGCTTTGACAGTTCACTAAAGGCACTGGAGGTCCATGATATGTAGTAACCTACAAATAGGAGGCATGGATTTTTTCATCCTTTAAAGGTTTTCAATATTATGTTTATAATTTTCAAAACTATATAAAAATAAAAACAAAAGTCTCTGGACCAACTACCTTTATCCATTGCCTCACACCTTAGAAGCAGATATATGTAACCATTTTAGTAAGAGGAATGTCTTGGTTTACGTACATGCTCAGTCGTGTTCAACTCTTTGTGACGCTATGGACTGTAGCCGTCCAGCCTTCTCTGGCCATAGGATTATTCTGGCAAGAACACTGGAGTGGGGTTGCCATTTCCTTCTCCACGGGATCTTTCCGACCCAGGGATTGAACCCAGGTCTCCTGAGTTGCAGGCGGATTCTTTACCACTGAGCCACCTGGGAAGCCCAACAAACAGGTAGGTAGGTTGAAACAGAATATATATTCTAATCCCCTTCTTCCTTGTACCTGAGAATGACCATGTTAAAACAGTTATGGCTAAAAATAAAAGCTAGTCTGCTGGTGCTATCCATCTCCCCCACTTTTTATTCTTGCCTAGATTGAGGAGTTAATGGCTGGAACTACAGCATCCAGTTTTTGACCATGAAGAGAAGGCTGAGAGATTTGCAGTGATGTCTCTGACAGTGGGTACTTCTGAGCTAATGCCAGTAGATGTTCACTCCTGCACTTCTTTTTATGGGTGATGCATCAGAGGAGGGAAATAACTCTGTTTCTTATAACTACAACAGTCAAATTGTCTATTAACTGAAGCTAAAGCATTCCTAAATGGTGTACAATTTTAACTTTGAATAATGTATTTTAATTTTAACTTTCTTAAATTAGCAATTCTCTCCAATATCTGTGATTCCCTGATATAAAACATGAGTAATTAGGTCATGGGCAATCTACTACTTCTTCATTTTCTTGGACTCTTTCCAGGTCCTCACTAATTCCAACTTTGGTTGGTTAAAGGAGGTCTGACAGAATGTGGTCCACTGGAGAAGGGAATGGCAAACCACTTCAGTATTCTTGCCTTGAGAACCCCATGAACAGTATGAAAAAGCAAAATGATAGGATACCAAAAGAGGAACTCCCCAGGTCATTAGGTGCCCAATATGCTACTGGAGATCAGTGGAAAAATAACTCCAGAAAGAATGAAGGGATGGAGCCAAAACAAAAACAATACCCAGTGGTGCACGTGACCTGTGATAGAAGCAAGATCCAATGCTGTAAAGAGCAATATTGCCTAGGAACCTGGAATGTCAGGTCCATGAATCAAGGCAAATTGGAAGTGGTCAAACAAGAGATGGCAAGGGTGAACGTCGACATTCTAGGAATCAGCGAACTAAAATGGACTGGAATGGGTGAATTTAACTCATATGACCATTATATCTAGTACTGCAGGCAGGAATCCCTCAGAAGAAATGGAGTAGCCATCATGGTCAACAAGAGTCTGAAATGCAGGACTTGGATGCAATCTAAAAAATGACAGAATGATCTCTGTTCATCTCCAAGGCAAACCATTCAATATCACAGTTATCCAAGTCTATGCCCCAACCAGTAATGCTGAAGAAGCTGAAGTTGAATGGTTCTATGAAGACCTACAAGACCTTTTAGAACTAACACCCAAAAAAGATGTCCTTTGCTTTAAAAGGGACTGGAATGCAAAAGTAGGAAGTCAAGAAACACCTGGAGTAACAGGCAAATTTGGCCTTGGAATGCAGAATGAAGCAGGGCAAAGACTAATAGAGTTTTGCCAAGAAAACGCACTGGTCATACCAAACACCCTCTTCCAACAACACAAGAGAAGACTCTACACATGGACATCACCAGATGGTGAACACCGAAATCAGATTGATTATATTCTTTGCAGCCAAAGATGGAGAAGCTCTATACAGTCAACAAAAACAAGACCAGGAGCTGACTGTGGCTCAGATCATGAACTCCTTGTTACCAAATTCAGACTCAAACTGAAGAAAGCAGGGAAAACCACTAGACCATTCAGGTATGACCTAAATCAAATCCCTTATGACTATACAGTGGAAGTGAGAAATAGATTTAAGGGCCTAGATCTGATAGATAGAGTGCCTGATGAACTATGGAATGAGGTTCGTGACATTGTACAGGAGACAGGGATCAAGACCATCCCCATGGAAAAGAAATGCAAAAAAGCAAAATGGCTGTCTGGGGAGGCCTTACAAATAGCTGTGCAAAGGAGAGAAGCAAAAAGCAAAGGAGAAAAGGAAAGATATAAGCATCTGAATGCAGAGTTCCAAAGAATAGCAAGAAGAGATAAGAAAGCCTTCTTCAGTGATCAATGCAAAGAAATCGAGGAAAACAACAGAATGGGAAAGACTAGAGATCTCTTCAAGAAAATTAGAGATACCAAGGGAACATTTCATGCAAAGATGGACTCAATAAAGGACAGAAATGGTATGGACCTAACAGAAGCAGAAGATATTAAGAAGAGGTGGCAAGAATACACGGAAGAACTATACAAAAAAATCTTGACGACCCAGATAATCATGATGATGTGATCACTAATCTAGAGCCAGACATCTTGGAATGTGAAGTCAAGTGGGCCTTAGAAAGCATCACTACGAACAAAGCTAGTGGAGGTGATGGAATTCCAGGTGAGCTGTTTCAAATCCTGAAAGATGATGCCATGAAAGTGCTGCACTCAATATGCCAGCAAATTTGGAAAACTCAGCAGTGGCCACAGGACTGGAAAAGGTCAGTTTTCATTCCAATCCCAAAGAAAGGGAAGGCCAAAGAATGCTCAAACTACCGCACAGTTACACTCATCTCACACGCTAGTAAAGTAATACTCAAAATTCTCCAAGCTGGGCTTCAGCAATACGCGAACCGTGAACTCCATGATGTTCAAGCTGGTTTTAGAAAAGGCAGAGGAACCAGAGATCAAATTGACAACATCCGTTGGATCATCGAAAAAGCAAGAGAGTTCCAGACAAACATCTATTTCTGCCTTATTGACTATGCCAAAGCTTTTGACTATGTGGATCACAATAAACTGGGGGGAATTCTGAAAGAGATGGGAATACCAGACCACCTGACCTGCCTCTTGAGAAATCTGTATGCAGGTGAGGAAGCAACAGTTAGAACAGGACATGGAACAACAGACTGGTTCCAAATAGGAAAAGGAGTACGTCAAGGCTGTATATTGTCACCCCGCTTATTTAACTTCTATGCAGAGTACATCATGAGAAACGCTGGACTGGAAGAAACACAAGCTGGAATCAAGATTGCCGGGAGAAATATCAATAACCTCAGATATGCGGATGACACCACCCTTATGGCAGAAAGTGAAGAGGAGCTAAAAAGCCTCTTGATGAAAGTGAAAGAGGAGAGCAAAAAAGTTGGCTTAAAGCTCAACATTCAGAAAACAAAGATCATGGCCTCCGGTCCCATCACTTATGGGAAATAGACGGGGAAACAGTGGAAACAGTGTCAGACTTTATTTTTTTGGGCTCCAAAATCACTGCAGATGGTGACTGCAGCCATGAAATTAAAAGACGCTTACTCCTTGGAAGAAAAGTTATGAGTAACCTAGATAGCATATTCAAAAGCAGAGACATTGCCGACTAAGGTCCATATAGTCAAGGCTAAAGTTTTTCCTGTGGTCATGTATGGATGTGAGAGTTGGACTGTGAAGAAGGCTGAGTGCCGAAGCATTGATGCTTTTGAAGTGTGGTGTTGGAGAAGACTGTTGAGAGTCCCTTGGACTACAAGGAGATCCAACCAGTCCATTCTGAAGGAGATCAACCCTCGGATTTCTTTGGAAGGAATGATGCTGAAGCTGAAACTCCAGTATTTTGGCCACCTCATGCGAAGAGTTGACTCATTGGAAAAGAAAGACTCTGATGTTGGGAGGGATTGGGAGCAGGAGGAGAAGGGGATGACCGAGGATGAGATGGCTGGATGGCATCACGGACTCAATGGACATGAGTCTGAGTGAACTCCGGGAGATGGTGATGGACAGGGAGGCCTGGCGTGCTGCGATTCAGGGGGTCGCAAAGAGTTGGACACGACTGAGCAACTGAACTGAACTGAACTGAGTGGTATTGAATTAGTCTGCTAGGGCTGCCACAAGAAGTAAATCCAATAAAATACCAAAGACTGGGTGGCTTAAATATCAAAATTCTATTTTCTGACAGTTGTGGAGGGTACTAAGTCCAAGATCAAGGTGCCGTCAGGGTTGGTTTCTGGTGAGGCCTCTTTTCCTGGCTTGCAGGTTACCTTCCCACTGTCTTCACATGGCCCTTCTGTACAGACTTGGTGGGTGGAGGTCAGAGAGCCAGAGAGACTTTTGGTATCTCATCCTCTTCTTATAGAAAATGATGTTAATCACTCAGTCATGTTGGACTCTTCATGACTCCATGGACTGTGGCCAGCTAGGCTCCTCTGCCCTTTCAATTCTCCAGGCATAAATACCAGAGTGGGTTGCCATTCCCTTCTCTGGGGATCTTCCCAACCCAGAGATCGAACCCAGGTCTCCTGCATTGCAGGCAGATTCTTTACTGCCTGAACCACCAGGGAAGCCCCCTCTCCCAACTGTCTTCTTATAAGGATTCTTGCATTAGGGCTCTGCCCTCATGACCACATTTAACCTTAATTAAGGGCTTCCCTTGTGCCTCAGCTGATAAAGAAGCCACCTCTATTGTCCATGGGGTTGCAAAGAGTCATACACAGCTGAGCAACTTTCACTTCACTTCACATTCATGAAGGCCTTGTCTTCAAGTATAGTTATACTGGGGTCTAGGCCTTCAACATATGAATTTAGGGGGTCACAATCCAGTCACTAGCAAATATCATTATAAATAATTTGCTGAAACTTCCTTGTTCTCTTACTTTTATACCTTTAAAATGACTGAAGTGGCTTCCTACACTTACATCTAAGAAGAAATGATTGTAATAGTCCAGAGTTTAGATTTCAGGTTACTTTAAAGCGGGACATGTTAGGAAGGACTCAAGTTTGTTGTTTTTTTTTTTTTTTGTAGTTGGTGTTGATTTATAATGTTGTGTTAGTTTCAGGTGTACAGCTAAGTGAATCAGTTATATACACACATACATCCATTCTTTTTTTAATTTTAATTTTTACTTAATTTTGCTTTACAATGCTGTACTGGTTTTGCCATACATTGACATGAATCAGCCATGGGTGAACATGAGTTCCCAATCCTGAATCCCCCTCCCACCTCCCACCCCATATCATCTCTCTGGATCATCCCTGTGCACGACCTCCAGGCATCCTGTATCCTGTACTGGCGATTCGTTTCTTACGTGATAGTATACATGTTTCAGTGCCATTCTCCCAAATCATCCCACCCTCTCCCTCTCCCACAGAGTCCAAAAGTCCGTTCTATACATCTGCGTCTCTTTTGCTGTCTTGCATACAGGGTTATCATTACCATCTTTCTAAATTCCATATATATGTGTTAGTATACTGTATTGGTGTTTTTCTTTCTGGCTTACTTCACTCTGTATAATAGGCTCCAGTTTCATCCACCTCATTAGAACTGATTCAAATGTATTCTTTTTAAAGGCTGAGTAATATTCCATTGTGTCTGTGTACCACAGCTTTCTTATCCATTCATCTGCTGATGGACATCTAGGTTGTTTCCACATCCTGGCTATTAGAAACAGTGCTGCGATAAACATTGGGGTACACATGTCTCTTTCAATTCTGGTTTCCTCGGTGTGTATGCCCAGCAGTGGGATTGCTGGGTCATATGGCAATTCTATTGGCAATTTTTTAAGGAATCTCCACACTGTTCTCCATAGTGGCTAGTTTGCATTCTCACCGACAGTGTAAGAGGGTTCCCTTTTCTCCACACCCTCTCCAGCATTTATTGCTTGTAGACTTTTGGATCTAAGCCATTCTGACTGGTGTGAAGTGGTACCTCATTGTGGTTTTGATTTGCATTTCTCTGATAATGAGTTACATCCACTCTTTTTAAGATTCTTTTCCCATATAGGTTATTACTGAGTACTGAGCAGAGTTCCGTGTGCTATATAGTAAGTCCTTATTATTTTCTATTTTATATACAGTAGGTTGT
Organism: Oryx dammah; assembly: GCF_014754425.2. Taxonomy (NCBI): domain Eukaryota; kingdom Metazoa; phylum Chordata; class Mammalia; order Artiodactyla; family Bovidae; genus Oryx; species Oryx dammah. The sequence goes on along the minus strand of NW_024070201.1, from coordinate 1,135,477 downwards.
CTATGTCAATCCTAAATTCCTAATTTATCAGTCCCCCTTTAGGACTTAAGTCTTTTTTATCTTTTTTGGCTGCACGTGCAGCTTGTGGGATTTTAGTTCCCAAACCAGAGATCGAACTCAGGCCCCCTGCACTGGAAGAGTGGACCACTGGACTGCCAGGGAATTCCCAGGACTCACATCTTTAATGTGAATAAGATAGATCTATCCAGGTAAAAAAGAGAAAAGGAGACTTTATGGCACTTTCAGTGAATATCTGATGAATCCTAATTTGTTTAAGTAAAAGTTAAAACTTGAATGCAAAATGAAAACTTAATTAACTTAGACTGTGAGGTTGTATCTAGGAAGAAAATGACTTTTGACTAAACTGTAATTTGGAGAGCAGTTAAGTGCCCATATAACATTTTCATAAAAGACATTCTGAGGCTTTTGTCAGTCTTGGGAATAACCTTTGAATCCATCAAGGATCTACTGTTTTATGTCAGTGAGACCCAAACAGCTTGTTTTTTCTTATCTTGAAGGAAAATGATCAAATTTCAGTATATGTTGTCTTGTTTGTCATTGGAACCATATATTGCTAGAAATAGACATATCTGTGGATGTGTAAGATGCACATCAAACTTGCCCTCAAGCTTCAGTATGAGAAAAAAAAGGTACAACAGTTAGAAAAATAAAATATACAAAGAGAGGAAACCAATAGCTTGGAGAGCACGATGGATTTTTCTCTCCTGCCACCACCATCCATGAATTCTATTCAAGGAAAGATAGTTTTAAGCCTCAGTCTCTTAGCAATGAATAATTATTTTGCTACCCTCTCCCTAGTTTTATTTGTAGGAGCTGGAGCATGATCTTGAAGATAACTAATGAATCATTTCTGCTAAGGAGTCCAAAGAAAGGCAAAGATGTTTTTTGTGGAATATGGCAATGATCAGGCAGAACACCTGGTGTAGGAAATGGCAACCTGCTCCAGTCTTCTTGCCTGGGAAGCCCCAGGGACAAAGGAGCCTGGTGGGCTGCAGTCCATGGAGCCACACAAAGTCAGACACAACTGAGGGACTGAGCATGCATGCATCCATAATGAAGTATTTTGAAATAACACTTTAATTTCATTTTCTTCTAAATCTTTCTGAAGAAAGTAAATAAGAAGACATGAGTTGAAATTACAGCAAGAAGCAATTAGGTTTTGCCAGAAGGAAGTTCTTGGGGGCAGTCCCAGTATGAGGCTTTAAGACATGGAATTGTTTTCTGAAGAAGGCTGAGACAGCTCTCTCCTCAGAGGTATTTGTCTGAGAAGTAGGGCTCAGTGAAGAGTTTTCTGCTGGGGGTTTGTCTCACCCTGTGGCTCTGAAGCCAGCAAGGGCATGAGGGTGTGCTGGTTAATGTCATGGCTCTGCTGGGATTTGACAAACTGGATCTTGAATCCATCTTGGCTGAGTGTGCTCTTGGGCAACTAAATTTACTTCTTTGAGCCTCAATTGTATGATCTACAAAATTGACCATATGAAATCATGAAGTAATGCAGGTAAAGTGCTTGCCATGTTTTAATAGTTTAATAAATGGCAGCTCTTATTAGTATCTGTAAGATACAGAGTTCAGAAAGGAAAAAAAGTGTTAGTCACTCAGTCATGTCTAATGCTTTGTGACCCCATGGACTGTAGCCCATCAGGCTCTTCTGTCCATGGAATTTCCAGGCAAGAACATGGGGGTGGGTATTTCTCCAGGGAACTTCCCTGACCCAGTTATGGAACAAGGGTCTCCTTGCATTGCAGACAGATTCTTTATCATCTGAGCCAGCAAGGAAGAGTGGAATAAGTTGACATTGACAGCAAAGATGGTGACTGGTACCATATACTACCAGGACCTCCTACTCACTCTCTCACTTAATTTTCAACTGCCTTGTGAGGCTTTATTCTTCTTATTCCTCATTCCAGTGTGTTTCCAGCCTTGAAGCTTTGGTTTGGGCTTGTGATTGGTTTGTTTAGGGGACATCAGACTAAACGAATGTGAAGGCCATCGCCCTGGATCACCTCGTGGGCACCAAAGGGCTTAGGCTGTTTTGAGGCTGCCTTGGGCATGGATGGACGCCACACTCCTCAGCATGACTTTGGCTCTTAAAAGTAAGCTACTCTCATACTGAGGAGCCACCGTCTCTTTTCTCCTACATTAGAAGAAAGATTTTATGATCTTCTCCCGAGAGCCTCCACCTGAGCAGTCAAACTCTGACTTGGTAGACTCAGGAGAAAGGACTCAGCTCTTTTTATTACTCTCATGGGCATGCTTATATGAGCTGTTGTGAATGGGGTCTCCCTTTTAGTAAATTCTCCTCTAGCTCTAGGGTTCCTTTTATAAAAACAAATAGCGACTACCTAAATGATCAGTTATCAATGCATCAGCTCCTATTCACAGTCAGAGCTTGGACTAGGGTGAGGAGAGTGAGGTGTCGAGGCCACCGAGTTTAAGGAGGCCCTTGCACAGCCCTGAGAGTGAGTGTTTTTTTAAGCTTTGTACTCTTGGCATCTTGTTTGCCTCACCCTGAGTAACCAGGTAGTCTCTAAACTGGTTTGCATGTGCTTGTCTTGACCAATATATGGGTTAAAATGACTCAGCTGAGCCTGGCATCTCCTGATTGGAACTCTTTAAAGTCCCCAGTTCAGTTCAGTTCAGTTGCTCAGTTGTGTCTGACTCTTTGCAACGCCATTGACTGCAGCATGTCAGACCTCCCTGTCCATCACCAACTCCCAGAGCTTGTTCAAACTCATGTCCATTGAGTCAGTGATGCCATCCAACCATCTCATCCTCTGTCATCTCCTTTTCCTCCTGCCTTAATCTTTCCTGGCAATAGGGTCTTTTCTAGTGAGTCAGTTCTTTGCATTAGATGACCAAAGTATTGGAGTTTCAGCTTCATCAACAGTCCATCCAATGAATATTCAGTACTGATTTCCTCTATGACTGACTGGTTTAAAGGCCTCTATTACCTGTACATGGTATGGACCTAACAGAAGCAGAAGATATTAAGAAGAGGTGGCAAGAATACATGGAAGAACTGTACAAAAAAGATCTTCATGACCCAGATAATCACGATAGTGTGATCACTCACCTAGAGCCAGACATCCTGGAATGAGAAGTCAAGTGGGCCTTAGAAAGCATCACTATGAACAAAGCTAGTGGAGGTGATGGAATTCCAGTTGAGCTATTTCAAATCCTGAAAGATGATGCCATGAAAGTGCTGCACTCAATATGCCAGCAAATTTGGAAAACTCAGCAGTGGCCACAGGACTGGAAAAGGTAAATTTTCATTCCAATCCCAGAGAAAGGCAATGTCAAAGAATGCGCAAACTACTGCACAATTGCACTCATCTCACACTCTAGTAATGCTTAAAATTCTCCAAGCCAGGCTTCAGCAATACGTGAATCGTGAACTTCCACCCTGCTTATTTAACTTCTATGAAGAGTACATCATGAGAAACGCTGGGCTGGAAGAAGCACAAGCTGGAATCAAGATTGCCAGGAGTAATATCAATAACCTCAGATATGCAGATGACACCACCCTTATGGCAGAAAGTGAAGAAGAACTAAAAAGCCTGTTGATGAAAGTGAAAGAGGAGAGTGAAAAAGTTGTCTTAAAGCTCAACATTCAGAAAACTAAGATCATGGCATCTGGCCAGCACTTCATGGGAAATAGATGGGGAAACAGTGGAAACAGGGTCAGACTTTATTTTTTTGGGCTCCAAAATCACTGCAGATGGTGATTACAGTCATGAAACTAAAAGACGCTTACTCCTTTGCCGGGGTCCAGCCCTGGTGGATCCAGGGTAATCGAAGGGTGAATGGTGTCAGTAATTAGGAGAGATTTATTTAATTAGAGATATAAAGGAAGATAAGGAAAGAATAGTGTAGTGGAGAAAATAGAGGAGAAAAGAGGCTGACATTTCTTGGTTTACACAGAAAGCCAATAAAGTCTCGAGACAAGAGACTTGCACCGTTTTCGTAGGCCGCAGGGGCCCTCCCGGTCTCCTGAGAGAGTGAAGACGCAGGGCACCTTCCTGTTCAGGTCTTAGAAGCCCAGGAATATAAATAAACACGGCGGACCTCTGTGCTCCAGATGGGAATTAGCCTGAAAAGAAGAGTAAGAAAAGAGGACACGGGGAAACTAGTCTTTCAAGGAACTGGTCCGTCTCTTTATTTTTCAGGAAAGCTTTTATACTTTAAGTTGTACATAGAAATAAATGGAAAATACAAATCATGCAGGGTCAGCAGTCCTGACCCTTATCAATACCAGGCACTTCTTTATGCATGCTTACAAAGGTCTTAGGTGGTTTTACATCATCTTCAGGCCAGGGGCCTGCTAACATTTTATGACCCTTTCCTTCTGATAATGGTCAGTCAACCAGAAAACTTATTTTCTCCAAGGGTGATTTTTCTTAAGTCAGGCGTCACCCTCTGAAGGCACCTGATAAATTTGCATTCCTACAGGGCAAAGGTGCAGTGGGCTATAATCAAGAAAAGAATTTACTAGCCTAAGGTTTAACATGATTAATATTAAAGGTTATTACTTATTTTTTCCATATGCTAGTTATATCAATTAATGTATACAGAGGACAAGGGATATGGAGACTTAGCGGCAAATGTTGGCTCAACAATGAAACCCTCCATTGGTATTATTCTAACAATCCACTAATACTACACTAATAATTTCTAACCTCTCAAAAGGCTCTGTATTTAGAAAGTTTAGAGCATCTCATGCCTCTCACAATTGGGAGGCTGTGAACAATCACATGTGTGGTTGTGAGAGTTCGGATAAACTTGTCAGGCAGGCTAGAGAGCCATCAGAGGAGTTTTTGGATTGAAACACTCTTGTTACACCCAGGAGACTTATTAACTGGAGCTCTAAGTTAACTTTTTCCAGAGAAAGGGGGACAGCTCCCTGTTAATGTCAGAAGAGTTGGTGAAAGGCATAATACAATAAGGCAGACAGACTGGTTTTGGGGTAGATGCTTGAGAAAGTCCAGGGTGCTGGGGGAGGCATCCCTCAAGGCCTGATCTTGCCTTTGCCCTGTCAGGCCTCTTCCTCATGACCTTTGCCATGGGTGGGACTCTCCATGCTGGCTCTGGGCACTCCTTGGAAGGAGAGTTATGACCAACCTAGATAGCATATGGAAAAGCAGAGACATTACTTTGCAAACAAATGTCCGTCTAGTCAAGGCTATGGTTTTCCCAGTGGTCATGTATGGACTTGAGAGTTGAACTGTGAAGAAAGCTGAGCACTGAAGAATTGATGCTTTTGAACTGTGGTGTTGAGAAGACTCTTGAGAGTCCCTTGGACTGCAAGGAAATCCAATCAGTCCATTCTGAAGGAGATCAGTCCTGGGTTTCTTTGGACGGACTGATGCTAAAGCTGAAACTCCAATACTTTGTCCACCTCATGCAAAGAGTTGACTCATTGGAAAAGACTCTGATGCTGGGAGGGATCGGGGGCAGGAGGAGAAGCAGATGACAGAGGGTGAGATGGCTGGATGGCATCACTGACTCGATGGACATGAATCTGAGTGAACTCTGGGAGTTGGTGATGGACAGGGAGGCCTGGTGTGCTGCAATTCATGGGGTTGCAAAGAGTCAGACACTACTGAGCAACTGAACCAAACTGAAATGAACTGATGGGCCTAACATTCTAGGTTCCTATGCAATATTGCTCTTTAGAGCAGTGGACCTTGCTTCCATCACCAGTCACATCCACAACTGGGTGTTGTTTTTGCTTTGGCTCCATCTCTTTTTCTTCTTTTTTTTTTTTAAATTTATTTTTTATTTTACTTTACAATTCTGTATTGGTTTTGCCATACATTGACATGGCTCCATCTCTTCATTCTTTCTGGAGTTATTTCTCCACTGATCTCCAGTAACATACTGGGCACCAACTGACCTGGGGAGTTCATCTTTCAGTGTCCTATCTTTTTGCCTTTCCATATTGTTCATGGGGTTCTCAAGGCAGGAATACTGAAGTGGTTTGCCATCCCTTTTCCAGTGGACCACATTTCAGAACTTTCCACCATGACCTGTCCATTTTGAGTGGCCCTACAGAGCATGGCTCATAGTTTCATTGAGTTAGATAAGGCTGTGGTCTATTTGATTAGATTGGTTATTTTTCTGTGATTGTGGTTTTCAGTCTGTCTTCCCTCTGATAGAGAAGGATAAGAGACTTATGAAAGCTTCCTGATGGGATAGACTGACTAAGGGGGATATTGGGTCTTGTTTTGATGGGCAGAGCCATGCTCAGTGAAAGTCTTTGACTGTGTGGATCACAATAAACTGGAATATTCTAAGAGAGATGGGAATACAGGACCACCTGACCTGCCCCTTGAGTAATATGTATGCAGGTTAGGAAGCAACAGTTAGAACTGGACATGGAACAACAAAGGAGTCAAGGCTGTATATTGTCACCATGCTTATTTAACTTATATGCAGAGTGCATCATGAAAAACACTGGGCTGGATGAAGCACAAGCTGGATCAAGATTGCCAGCAGAAATATCAATAACCTCAGATATGCAGATGACACCACCCTTATGTCAGAAAGTGAAGAGGAACTAAACAGCCTCTTGATGAAAGTGAAAGAGGAGAGTGAAAAAGTTGGCTTAAAGCTCAACATTCAGAGAACTAAGATGATGGCATCTGGTCCCATCACTTCACGGCAAATAGATGGGGAAACAGTGGAAACAGTGGCAGACTTTATTTTTGGGGGCTGCAAAATCACTTCAGATTGTGACTGCAGCTATGAAATTAAAAGACGTTTGCTCTTTGGAAGAAAAGCTATGACCAACTTTGACAGCATATTAATAAGCAGAGACATTGCTTTGCTGACAAAAGTCCACGTAGTCAAAGCTATGGTTTTTCCAGTAATCATGTATGGATGTGAGAGTTGGACCATAAAGAAGGCTGAGCTCCAAAGAATTGATGCTTTTGAACTGTGGTGTTGGAGAATACTCTTGAGAGTCCCTTGGACTGCAGAGAGATCCAACCAGTCCATCCTAAAGGAAATCAGTCTGGAATTTTCATTGAAAGGACTGATACCGAAGATGAAACTCCAATACTTTGGCCACTTGATGTGAAGAGCTGGCTCATTTGAAGAGACCCTGATGCTGGGAAAGATTGAAGGTGAGAGGAGGAGAGGATGAAAGAGGAGTAGATGATTGGGTGGCATCACCGACTCAATGGATATAAGTTTGAATAAACTCCAGGAGTTGATGATGGACAGGGAGTTCTGGTGTGCTGCAGTCCATGGGGTCACAGAGTCAGACATGACTGAGCAACTGAACTGTATTGCCTATAAAAGTCTATCTACCATGAAGCCTTATGTCTCCTGTCTTCCCACCTCAGTTCCTGCTAACGTGAACTACTGACTGGTTGTTTCTTAATATTCTAGACCTTTCCACAGGCATATCCTCCTGCGGGGTGGGGGTTGGTCCCTCAACCCCTAAACCAAAGGATTCTTCTTTAACTCCTGTCTGTCTCTCCAGTGTCAGCTCACGACCACATCCTCACATCCTAACTCCCTAGTCTAGGTTAAGAGCCTCTCTTCTGTGTAAGTACAGAGCCTTGCTCTTCCTCCAGCCCTCTGTAGCAAAATAGCTTCCATGCTTATCTGCCTCTCCCATTAACTTGGTTGTTGCCGGTGGAAGGGAGTTAGACTTCTCTTGAGTGCCTAGCACAGGATTATTGAGAATAAATGTTGATCAGATGCTTGCAATATTTTATGCATGCTTCTGTGTTTATCCTGGGCTTCCCTAGTAGCTCAGATGGTAAAGCTTCTGCCTGCAATGAAGGAGCCCCGAGTTTGATCCCTGGGTTGGGAAGATCCCCTGGAGAAGGAAATGGCAACCCACTCCAGTATTCTTGCCTGGAGAATCCCATGGATACAGGAGCCTGGTGGGCTACAGTCCACGGAGTCACAAAGAACTGGACATGACTGAGCAAATAACACTGTGTTAATTCATGTCATGCGATATTTTTCTATTTTTCTGTGATTATCCTCTTAGAAGTCTTCCTCCCGACCCCCAACAACCCTGAAGACATTAAGATTAGCCTATGAGACATAGTGCCTCAGAGAAAAGGGTTGTAAATGTCACCTAGAGGAAGTTCACTAAGCAAGGAGGAAGGGAAATATGACATAAAAGGGAGCTCCTTCCACATAGGAAAAGGAAGGAGAAAGCCTCTGTGGTGCTGGGAAAAGGGAAAGAAGAGAGAGTGAGAGGAAGAAGGAGAAGATGGATGAGGAGGAGGAGGAGAAATTGTCCTCTCAAACCATCCTCCTCTCCTCAAACCTTGGAAGGGTTGAAAGCAGAAACATCCAGACAAGGCTTGGAAGGGGTTGAGGAATACCTAGGCTGGTGTCCTGCCTTCTCAGACATGGAGGAGGGGACCTCAGGCTTCACAGTGATGCGTGTGCCTTGACAAACATTGCAAAGGGGCAGTGGAGCAGCAAGGAGGAGGTGAGGAGTTCTCTGTGTGAAGAAATACATATTGAATTATTTCTTATTATGCCACACGTGTTTCAGTGGTGGCATTTGCTTCTTATGGTATCTGATCTCATTATAAAGGGTGCTTTTCCATTTTCTGTGGGGAAAATGAAAACAGGAAAAAACTGAGCAGGGAACAGTACCTGAGAAATGCTTACAACCTGTGAACTCATCAGTTATTCATCTCTCATGTCCTACCAGTCATTTCTCATTAGGAGACAGAGCTGAGAGACAATGATTAAACTTCTGTGCAGCAGACAGTCTGTGTTCTTCAGCAGAAAACAAAGAGAAGCGACAGTAGACTGGAGCTCATGTGGAGCAATTACCTTGGTCTGTGCAGTGAAGAGTGAAGCAGAAGGAAGGCGTCAGGCAGAAACCAAGGGCCAAGAGTTGGGCGCACTGAACAGCAGGATCACACACACACCCATTTATCCTTAAGCTCATTAAATATGGACTGAGCACCTATATTTGTCAAGCACTGTGGAAACACAATCAAAATTGGTAAGGTTGAATCTTTTCTTCTAGGGGCTAATAATGTAGTTAGAGGAGATTTAAAAGTACATAAATACATCACTATGCAATATATTTTGAGATAGCACAGAAGTGGGAGTATTTATTCTCTCCAGAGAGGGAAAGACATCTAAGAAGGGATAAGATTGATATTTCATTTCGGCTCCTACTTGTCTTCCTTCATAGTTCACTCAGCGATGAATCTGCCTGCAATGCAGGAGACCCAGGTTCAAACCCTGGGTCGGGAAGATCCCTTGGAGAAGGAAATTCTTGCCTGGAGAATCCCATGGACAGAGGAGCCTGGTGGGTTATAATTCATGGGGTTGCAAGAGTTGGACATGACTTAGTGGCTAAACTACCACCTAGTTGTCTAATACCACCTGCAATTCAGTTCTGGCACTACCTACCCAGACATAACCCAGACCCCACAGGTTCAGGAGAGACTCTTCTACAAAGTTATACTCACTTCAGATGTCAACTGCAAGTTCCAGGGGCCCCTGGCTCACTTGCACCTCTGACTGGCTGGCTACAATTTCATGGGTTTCCACAACTCCCTCAGGTGGGATTATTTACTCAGAAGACTCATAGAATTTAGGAAGGCACTTTACCTAAGATTACTGTTTTATTATAACGGATACACATAGGGAGAGGTATGAGAGGGATGTAGGGCTTTTGTGCCCAGTCCCTATGAGGTCCATCCTACTGGCATGTGGATGTGTTCACCAACCATGAAATTCCAGTGGGCTTCACCGTTCAGAGTTTTTATTGAGGTTTCATTTCATTATATAGGTAGGACTGATTACAACATTGTTCATGTGATTGAATGTAATCTCCAGCCCCCCTCCCATCCTTGGAGATCAGGCTGGCCTAAAGCTCCAACCTTTTAATCATGGGGATTGACTCTTGTGATTAGCCCATCCTGAAGCTATCTAGGGTCCACTGGTGAATTGCCTTATTAGCATAACAAAGGCATTCCTATCATTCAGGAAATCCCAGGACTCTAGGAGTTCCATGTCAGGTTCAGTTCGGTTCAGTTCAGTTCAGTCACTCAGTCGTGTCCGACTCTTTGTGACCCCATGAATCGCAGCACGCCAGGCCTCCCTGTCCATCACCAACTCCCGGAGTTCACTCAGACTCGCATCCATTGAGTCAGCGATGCCATCCAGCCATCCATGTCAGGTATTCCTGGACAAAGACAAATTCTTCTTCAGAGCACAGTTGGGTTTAAGATTGACCAGAAGTTCAGTAGATTGATATCCTAAGTGAATCACTAACTTTTTATGTGACTGAGGTGGCACTGCTCACCTTGGCCTCCAAACCATCTCTCTACCTTCTGCATGATGCAGGACTGTAGTCTTTACAGTTACTACCGCTACTTGGGAGTATGCCATTGAAAGCTCAGTCTATCAACCCGGACAGAAGGCGGATGATCAAAGATCAACTCAAAATCCATTATTGGATTAGTTTCGGTAGAGAGCAAGGTCTCAGGAGAATCAAGTCTTAGAAGCAGAGAAGACCATGGTGTAGGGAGTTTGGGTTTAAACCTTGGCTTGGTCACTTAGCTGTGAAATCTTGGACAAGTTACTTAACCTCTCTGGGCTTCAACATCTCTTATCTATAAAGTGAAGCCTGTGGCCAACAGTCCATGAAGGCTAACCCCACATACGTTCAAAAAGGCCAAGAGAACCTCAGGTATGCTGGCCTGAACTTCTGAACCTAAGCCAGTCACTTACCTTCTTGAGAGCAAAACTTTGTGAGCAAAACAAGCCTGATTTATCTGAGCCCTTATTTATCTAATCTCAGAAACAATCCCCTATTTTTTATTTATTCAAATTAGTTGAATTTTCTGTTCTATGCATTTAAACACATTGCTAGCTGATACTGGGTTCTTATAGGTCTGGAATTCTAAATACTTACTGAAGGCTGATAGAGTGTAAAGCACTGTGTGAGGTGCATAAAATAATCATTATTTAGAGTCCTGCTTTCGAGGAATGGACAGCGTCCAGGGAAGAAGGGCTTGGGAGTACATGTGCAATTTGCATCCTCTTTGAGTTCAGTTTGGTTTGAATTCATGCTTTACCACTTCTGGGATCTGCAAACTTGAATGAGCTCTCAGGCTTGTAACATCATTCACAATATGGGGACAATAATGCTTTTATTATTGTGTCCTACTGTCTGGATGCTGAGAGTTTATCTTTACAGAAGCCTATTTCCCAACGCAAAAGGTTTTTACTACCTGAAAAAAAAAAAATAGAATATGCTTACTCTCTACTGGTACTGTTTTCTAAGGAGTGATTTTGCAAATCTGGTGAGTCACATTTTCCCCAAGGCCAAACAGTTCTTAACTACATTGTTATGTAATTACCTTACCTTTTTATACTCCATATTTCCTCTTAACTTGCAGTTTTATAGGAAATTGTTTCTTTTGTTGAATAAGTTGAATTTTAAACACAGATACCACCTGCTTTTCAAAAGTCCACTAAGACCTGTTTTGCTTAAGACCTTCACTACAATCTGTTTTCACTAACTGAAAGGGATCCAACAGAGATGTGGATGAAAAATGTTTCCTGCCAGATGCGTAAACAGAAGATGTTGTAGCCATCAAGCCAGCAGCCACTGTTCCAGCCCTCAACTGTGCATCATGAGGGCATTCAGGATGGAGAAAAACTGGAGATAGTTAAGGTGCACATCAAAGGACTGATTTCAGTGAACCCAGACTCTTGCATTTTTGCATATATAGAAAGGCACTAAATTCCTTAACTTGAGATATTTGTTTTCATCAATTAAAAGCAATCTTCTGATGTTCCAACTGCCTCAGTTTTGTTGCAGAAACTCCTATACATCTTGGCTCCTCCTTTATCTCTTTGGATCAGTCCCTCAGAATGATCTGAGAGGCAGTCTTTCAGGCTCAAGTTGTTGCAGGAAGGGGGACCCCTTCCAGGGACTGAAACTGGGCTCTTGTCTAACACTCAGAAATGAATTGTCTGAGGAGACACATGTACTGACAAAGTAAGAGATTTTATTGGGAAAGGGCGCCCAGGTGGAGAGCAGCAGGTAAGGGAACCTAAGAGAACTGACACGTGGCTCCCACTGCTATGTGGCTAGCAGTCTCGGGTTTTATGGTGATGGTATTAGTTCTGGGTTGTCTTTAGCCAATCATCTGACTCAGAGTCCTTCCTGGTGGTGCACACCTTGTTCAGCCAAGATAGATGCCAGAGAGAAGGATTCTGGGAGGTGGTCAGATATGTGGTGTCTCCTTTTGACCTTTCCTGAACTCTTCCGGTTGGTGGTGGCTTATTAGTTCCTTTGCACCAGGACCTCATGCAAATGGTTACTATGTGCCTGGCCAGGGTGGGTGGTTTCAGTCATTGTGCTTCCCCTAACAAAGTCCTCAGAAAATCTGAGAAATAAAAGATAATTCTCAACTTTTGAGTCCCTCTATTTTTTGCTTTTACCAAAAAAATAAGGCAAAAATTAAAAATAGTATTAAATTCTGTTTGCAGGGAGGATTAATAACAGGGCTTCCCAGGTGGCTCATACAGTAAAGAATCTGCCTGCAGTGCAGAAGGCCTGGGTTCAATCCCTGAGTTGGGAAGATCCCCCAGAAAAGGGAATGGCTGCCCACTCCAGTATTCTTGCCTGGAGAATTCCATGGGCAGAGGAGTCTGGCAGGCCTCAGTCCATGGGGTCGCAGAGTCAGACACGACTGAGTGGCTAACGCTTTAATAGAGGTGGCACACATGCCAGGAGTAAAAACAGCGCCACCAAGCTCCTTTCCCAGGAACCACATTCAGCTTCTCAGCATCAACCTACCATAACTTTGAACTGTGTCTGCGAACATCTGTGCTTTATCTCCATTTATTCTGTGCATCTGATAGCAAGACGTATCCCAAGGTAATTATTTCTTTGTTTTACACAGTTTCAACTTACAAAAGTTTTCATTGGAATGGTCTACTTTCAGATGGCAGAGAAAACCTGTACTATCACGAGTGCCAGAAAGCTCAGAATGGTTTGAGAAGCAAATATGTTATTTGAATATAGAGTTTCTAGAAAGCTGTGGAAAGGAGCTAAGAAACTCCTCAAGCAGCCACATATCAGTAATCTTCCTGCTGGTCTCTTGGGTTTGCTATGGGATGGGAAGAAGTTTTATTTGATAGGAAATGATAGCATATTGAAAAACAGATATTACTTTGCCAACAAAGGTCCGCCTAGTCAAGGCTATGGTTTTTCCAGTGGTCATGTATGGATGTGAGAGTTGGACTGTGAAGAAAGCTGAGCGCTGAAGAATTCATGCTTTTGAACTGTGGTGTTGGAGAAGATTCTTGAGAGTCCCTTGGGCTGCAAGGAGATCCAACCAGTCCATTCTAAAAGAGATCAGTCCTGGGTGTTCATTGGAAGAACTGATGCTGAAGCTGAAACTCCAATACTTTGGCCACCTCATGCAAAGAGTTGACTCATTGGGAAAGACTATGATGCTGGGAGGGATTGGGGGCAGGAGGAGAAGGGGACGACTGAGGATGAGATGGCTGGGAGGCATCACTGACTCGATGGATGTGAGTTTGAGTGAATTCTGGGAGTTGGTGATGGACAGGGAGACCTGGAGTGCTGTGATTCACGGGGTCTCAAAGAGTCGGACATGACTGAGCGACTGAACTGAACTGAACTGAATAATCTTGATAGAAAGTTGCCAAAGATTCTATCATCACAAAGGACTGATAAGTACAATTTTTGTGAAATTGCCTTTCCTGAGATGGACTTGAGATTTTGTGTTAGTCCAAGTTTGTGTACCCAATGCACAGTGAAGCCAAACAAACTTACAGGTAAGACCTTGGAGCAGAGAAACTTTTTTTGCAGGGCCATGCAAGGAGAAGGGTGGCTCATGCTGTAAAAGCCTGAACTCTTGAAGTGTTTCAGCAAAGCACTCTTAAAAGCCAGATGAGAGAGGGGTGTCACAGGTGTGTGATCAGTTTGTGCACAATTCTCTGCTTGGCTAATGGTGAGGTTAACAGGATGATGTCACAGAGGTTAACACTATCAGTCCTTAGGTTTCAGGGGGCCTGGGGCTATGTGCTCATGATCATCAAATAGTTAACACCTTCCAATTGGTGGGGAGGTTTCACTTGTGCAAAACAACTCATAAAATGTGTGTCAAATACCATTACTTAGCTACTTCAGAGAGGAGCTAAAGCAGAGGATGTGGTTGAAGGTCTGTCCCAAGAAGGCCCCATAGGACTCTGGTCAGTTTCAGAGTCTGTTCCTGACCACTTGGGAACACTTTATGGTTTATGGCCACTTGGGAAAAAGAAAATCGGAGGTTCTGTAAACCCAACCCAGTGTTCACTTCTCCAGTCTCGTTTTTACAAATAAAAAACTGAAAGGCAGAGGAACTGGCAAAAAATGTGTAGGTCACTCAGCCTGCAGTCTAGAAATTATTTATAAATAATAGCAACACAGGGAAACAAGTGAACAAGTAGATCCCATGTCGAGAGGGGCAGCTTGACTTCATGACCCAGAGGTAGAGGTGGGGTGGGGGATGGGGTGGTTCAGAGCCAGAGCAGACTAAAGAGGATAACATGGAGATAACATGTGTGATAACATGGAGAAAGCATTTAGGATGCTCCTGACACCTGCAAGTGCTCAATAAACATTTTCTCTTTTCATCTGGTGGCTCAGAGGTTAAAGCGTCTGCCTCCAATGCGGGAGACCTGGGATCGATCCCTGGGTCGGGAAGATCCCCTGGAGAAGGAAATGGCAACCACTCCGGAATTCTTGCCTGGAGAATCCCATGGACGGAGAAGCCTAGGAGGTTACAGCTCACCCGGTCGCAAAGAGTCGGACACGACTGAGCGACTTCACCTTCACCTTCTCATCTTTCTTTTCTTTTCTCCTTCTCCTCCTCATCTTGCTTGAGTGGAGACCTGGATTCGGAGGCAAAACAAGTGGGACTGGCCTCCCGGCAGCAGCTCCATGTTGGAAAGAGGAGGGGTGGGAGTGGGCATGGTGATGTTGAATTTGACCTGAGCCCTGTGATTCTGAAAGCAGAGAAGGTTAAGAAATCTCACCATTTGCATTGTTCTAGGAAAAGGTTTACTTCTAAGACCCAGCCTTCCCTATATGACTTAGATAAGGTTCATGGGAACACTCTTTGTTATCCTATGACAAGGCTAGAACCATCAGTGCAGTTCACTCAGTTGTGTCTGACTCTTTGCGACTCCATGGACAACAGCACACCAGGCTTTTCTGTCCAACACCATCTCCCAGAGCTTGCTCAGACTCATGTCCATCGAGTCAGTGATGCCATCCAAACATCTCATCCTCTGTCATCCCCTTCTCCTCCTGCCTTCAATCTTTCCAGCATTGGTCTTTTCCAATGAGTCAGTTCTTCACATCAGGCAGCCAAGATATTGGAGTTTCAGCTTCAGCATCAGTCCTTCCAATGAATATTCAGGACTGATTTCCTTCAGGATTGACTGGTTTGATCTCCTTGCAGTTCAAGAGACTCTCGAGAGTCTTCTCCAACACCACAGTTCAAAAGCATCAGTTCTTTGGTGCTCAGTATTCTTTATGGTCCAACTCTCACATCAATACACTACTATTGGAAAAACCATAGCTTTGACTACATGGATGTTTGTGAGCAAAGTAATGACTCTGCTTATTAATATGCTGACAATGTTGGTCTTTTCATGGCTGCAGTCACCATCTGCAGTGATTTTGGAGCCCAAGAAAATAAAGTCTCTCACTGTTTCCACTGTTTCCCCCTCTATGTGCCATGGAGTGATGGGACCAGATGCCATGATCTTTGTTTCTTGAATGTGGAGTTTTAAGTCTGCTTTTTCACTCTCCTCTTTCACATTCATCAAGAAGCTCTTTAGTTCTTCTTCACTTTCTACCATAAGAGTGGTCTCATCTGTGTATCTAAGGTTATTGATATTTCTCCTGGCAACCTCGATTCCATCTTGGGCTTCATTCAGCCTAGCATTTCACATGATGTACTCTGCATATAAGTTAAATAAGCAGGGTGAAAATATATAGCCTTGATGTACTCCTTTCCCAATATGAAACCAGTTTGGTGTTCCATGTTCAGTTCTAACTGTTGCTTCTTGACTTGCATACAGATTTCTCAGGAAGCACATAAGGTGGTCTGGTATTCCCCTCTCTTGAAGATTTTCCACACTTTGTTGTGATCTACACAGTCAAAGTCTTCGGCGGTAATCAATAAAGCAGAAGTAGATGTTTTTCAGAATTCTCTTTCTTTTCCTATGATCCAACGGATGTTGGAAATTTGATCTCTGGTTTCTCTGCCTTTTCTAAATCCAGCTTGAACATCTGGGAATTCTCAGTTCACATGCTGTTGAAGCCTTGCTTTGAGAATTTTAAGCATTACTTTGCTAGCATGTGAGATGAGTGCAATTGTGCTGTAGTTTGAACATTCTTTGGCATTGCTTTTGTTTGGGGTTGGAATGAAAGCTGACCTTTTCCAGTCCTGTAACCACTGCTGAGTTTTCCAAGTTTGCTGGCATATTGAATGCAGTGCCCTAATTGCATCATCTTTTAGAATTTGAAATAATTCAACTGGAATTCCATCACCTCCACTAGCTTTGTTTGTAGTGAAGCTTCCTAAGCCCCATTTGATTTCTCACTCCAGGATGTCTGGCTCTAGGTGAATGATAACAACATCGTGGTTATCTGGGTCATGAAGATTTTCTTTTGTATAGTTCTTCCGTGTATTCTTACCACATTTTCTTAATATCATCTGCTTCTGTTAGATCCAAATAATTTCTGTTCTTTATTGTGCCCATCTTGCATGAAATGTTCCCTTGATATCTCTAATTTTCTTGAAGAGATCTCTAGTCTTTCCCATTCTATTGTTTTCCTCTATTTGCACTGATCACTGAGGAACGCTTTCTTATCTCTCCTTGTTATTCTTTGGAACTCTGCATTCAGATGGAGATAGCTTTCCTTTTCTCCTTTGCCTTTAACTTCTCTTCTTTTCTCAGGCTACCTGTAAGCCCTCCTCAGTCAACCATTTTGCCTTTTTGCATTTCTTTTTCTTGGGGATAGTCTTGATCACTGCCTTCTATACAAAGTCATGAACCTCCATCCATAGTTTTTCAGTCACTCTGTCTATCAGGTCTAATCCCTTGAATCTATTTGTCATTTACACTGTATAATCATAAGGGATTTGATTTAGGTTATACCTGAATGGCCTAATGGCTTTCCCTACTTTCTTCAGTCTGAATTTTGCAATAAGGAGTTCATGATGTGAGCCACAGTTGGCTGCATATTGTTTTTGCTGACTCTATAGCTCTTCTCCATCTTTGGCTGCAAAAAATATAATCAATGTGATTTCAGTATTGACCATCTGGTGATGCCCATGTGTAGAGTTGTGTAGTCTCTTGTGTTGTTGGAAGAGGGTGTTTGCTATGACAAGTGCATTCTCTTGGCAAAACTCTGTTAGCCCTCCCCCAGTTTCATTTTGTACTCCAAGGTCAAGTTTGCCTGTTCCTACAGGTATCTCTTGTGTTCCTACTTTTGCATTCCAGTCCCCTAGGATGACAAGGCTAGACATAGACACTCCAAATTCCTGTTGTTGGCTTCAAAAGTCACTAAATGAATTGTTTTGGTCCCACTGATCAATAAGGACAAAATACTGTTAAGCAAACTTTGGTTAAATTTCTCTTGTTTGTTCAGGCCCCTGAACTTTGCCCACCTCCTCAATCTGAGCCAGCATATAGCCCCTCATTACAGTTTCTTTAGTAAAAGAGACTTAGACTCAGGGTAAAACACTCTCTAAACTACTGCATGAGATGCTTTCATCCCACTTCACCACATGGATCTTTCCCAGCCTTGTTTACTCTGCTCTACAAAAGAAAACTTTTTGCCCAACTCTCTTGAGATGCCTGCTGGCCTTTTGGACAGTGTTCTCCTTGTTGTAATAGTCCCTCTCCCCACCTTGCAGTAATCTCGTCTTAAAAAATCTTACCACTTTTATTTGACAGAATATTTTGGAAGATATCTTCCCATGATGGCCCCTATGATCTCCACTCCTGGGGTTCAATTCCTTGTTTAATCCTCTCCCTTTGCCTGTGGACTGGACCTAATCAATCCGTCAGTTCAGTCCCTCAGTCATGTCAGCCTCTTTGCAACTCCATGGACTGCAGCACGCCAGGCTTCCCTGTCCATCACCAACCCTCAGAGCTTGCTCAAACTCATGTCTGTCGAGTCTGTGATGCCATCCAAACATCTCATCCTCTGTCATCTTCTTCTCCTCCTGCCTTCAATCTTTTCCAGCTTCAGGGTCTTTTCCAAAGGGTTAGTTCTTCACATCAGGCAGCCAAGGTATTGGAGTTTCAGCTTCAGCATCAGTCCTTCCAATGAATATTCAGGACTGATTTCTTTTAGGATTGACTGGTTTGATCTCCTTGCAGTCCAAAGGACTTCTTTGCATTCCAAAGAGTCTTCTCCAACACACTTCAAAAGCATCAATTCTTTGGTGCTCAGCTTTCTTTATGGTCCAACTCTTATATCCATCCATGACTACTGGAAAAACCATAGCTTTGACTAGATGGGCCTTTGTTTGCAAA
The DNA here is from genome assembly GCF_014754425.2 of Oryx dammah. Classification (NCBI taxonomy): domain Eukaryota; kingdom Metazoa; phylum Chordata; class Mammalia; order Artiodactyla; family Bovidae; genus Oryx; species Oryx dammah. Next base: position 1,116,877 of record NW_024070201.1, on the reverse strand, counting down.
GTAATGTCTCTGCTTTTTAACATGCTTTTCTTCCAAGAAGCAAGCATCTTTTAATTTCATGGCTGCAGTCACCATCTGCAGTGATTTTGGAGCCCAACAAAATAAAGTCTCTCACTGTTTCCACTGTTTCACCCTCTATTTGCCATGGAGTGATGGGACCAGATGTCATGAGCTTCATTTTTTGAATGTTGAGTTTTAAGTCAGCTTTGCACTGTTTTCTTTCACTTTCATCTAGAGGCTCCTTAGTTCCTCTTTGCTTTCTGCCATAGGGTGGTTTCATCTGCATATCTGAGGTTATTGTTATTTCTCCCAGCAGTCTTGATTCCAGCTTATACTTCGTACAGCCTGGCATTTCGCATGATGTACACCACAAATAAGTTAAATAAGCAGGGTGACAATACACAGCCTTGATGTACTCCTTTTCCAATATGGAACCAGTCTGTTGTTCCATGTCCATTCTAACTGTTGCTTCTTGACCTGCATACAGATTTCTCAGAAGACAGGGAAAGTGGTCTGGTATTCCCATCTCTTTCAGAATTTTCCACAGCTTTTTGTGATCCACACAAAGGCTTTGGTGTAATCAATAAAGCAGAAGTAGATGTTTTTTCTGGAAAGTGAAATCACTCAATTGTGTCTGACTCTTTGCGATCCCAAGGACTGTAGCCTGCCAGGCTCCTCGATCCATGGGATTTTCCAGGCAAGAATACTGGAGTGAGTTGTCATTTCCTTCTCCAGGGGTTTTTCTGGAATTCCCTTGCTTTTTCTATGATCCAACAGATGTTGGCAATTTGGTCTCTGGTTCCTCTGCCTTTCCAACTCCAGCTTCAACATCTGGAATTCTTGGTTCTGCTGAAGTCTCGCTTGGGAACCTGACTTGGCTCCAAGCTGTTGAAGCCTCGCTTGGAAAATTTTGAGCATTAGTTTGCTAGTGTGAGATGAGTGCAACTGTGCAGTAGTTTGAATGTTCTTTGGCTTTGCCTTTCTTTGGAATTGGAGAGAAAATGACTTTTCCCACACCTATGACCACTGCTGAGTTTTCCAAATTTGCTGGCATACTTTCCCAGCATCATCTTTTAGGGTTTTAAATAGCTCAACTGGAATTACATCACCTCCACTAGCTTTGTTCATAGTGATGCTTCCTAAGGCCCACTTGACTTCTCATTCCAGGATGTCTGGGTCTAGGTGAATGATCACACCATATGGTTATCTGGGTCATTAAGATCTTTAGTGAATAGGATACATCGCAAGTGACTGGATGCCTCTCCTGAGATTAGATTGCAAAAGACTCTGACTTCTGTCTAGTTTGCACTCTTTTTTTCTAGCTCTTCTTGGTTTGCAGGTTCTGATGAAATAAGCTGCCTTGTTGGGAGCTTTGGAGACCTGTAGAAGGACACAAAAAGCAAGAAGCTGTAAGTGGCCTCTGGCTGTAAGTAGCCAGGGAGGTACTGAGGCCCTCAGTGCAATAGGCCTCAAAACACTGAAACCTTCCAACAACCTGGCGAGGAGATAGCTGTGGGTAAACTTGGAAGTTGATACTTCTCCAGTTGAGCCTTAAGATGGTTACAGAACTGGGTTGCTATGTCCTGAATATCTGTATCCCTCTCAAAATTTATATGTTGAAATCCTTCCACTACAAGGTGATGGTATTAGGAAGTAGGGACTTTGAGAGATAATTAGGTCATGAGGATGGAGCCCCCATGAATGAGATTAGTACCCTTATAAAAGAGACTCCAAGGAGATTTTTCATTTCCTATGTGTCACCCAAAAGAGATACACAACTTGAAATTTGTGAGTTGAGTTTTATTTGGGGCAAAATGAGGAATGCAGCCCGGGAGACACAACCTCAGATAGCTCTGAAAGACTTCTCTGATGAAGCAGTGTGGAAGGTAAATATATAAGATTTTGGTGAAGGGGGAGTTCAGTGCAATCAATCGCTTAGTTTACAAATGGTTTTCTGCCAGTCAGGAGGAGCTGATGTCACCATGAAGGGATTTAGTGATTTTCTAGATATGAAGAGATGCAAGGATTGGGATTAAGAAATCAGTTCCTGAAAATATCTAACTATCTAAAGACCTGTGCCACAGCCTTGTCTAACTTACTGAAACCATGAGCCATGCTGCGTGTGTCCACCCAAAATGAACGGGTCATGGTGGAGAGTTCTGACAAAACGTGCTCCACTGGAGTAGGGATGGCAAACCACTTCAGTATTCTTGCTTTGAGAATCCCGTGAAAAGTATGAAAAGGCAAAAAGATATGACACTTAAAGATGAACTCTCCAAGTTGGTTGGTAGCCAATATGCTACTGGAGAAGAGTGGAGAAATAACTCCAGAAAGAATGAAGAGATGGAGCCAAAGCAAAAACACTGCCCACTTGTGGATGTGACTGATGATGGAAGTAAAGTCTGATGCTGCAAAGAGCAACATTGCATAGGAACCTGGAATATTAGGTGCATAAATCAAGGTAAATTAGAAGTGGTCAAACAGGAGATGGCAAGAGTGAACTAAAATGGGCTGGAATGGGTGAATTTAATTCAGATGACCATTATATCTACTACTGTGGGTGAGAATCCCTTAGAAGAAGTGGAGTAGCCCTCATAGTCATCAAAATAGTCCAAAATGCAGTATGTAAGTGTAATCTCAGAAATGACAGAATGATCTCTGTCCATTTCCAAGGCAAATCATTCAATATCACAGCAATCCAAGTCTATGCCCCAACCAGTAATGCTGAAGAAGCTGAAGTTGATGGTTCTATGAAGACCTACAAGACCTTCTAGAACACCCCAAAAAGATGTCCTTTTCATCATAGGGGAATGCAAAAGTAGGAAGTCAAGAGATACCTGGATTTAACAGGCAAATTTGGCCTTGGAGTACAAAATGAGGCAGGGCAAAGGCTAACAGAGTTTTGTCAAGTGAACTCACTGGTCATAGCAAACACTCTCTTCCAACAACACAAGAGATAACTCTACACATGAACATCACCATCATCATCATGGTTAATACTGAAATCAGATTGATTACATTATTTGCAGTGAAAGGAGAAGAGCTATAGAGTCAGCAAAAACAAGACAGGGAGCCAACTGTGGCTCGCATCATGAATTATTTATTGCAAAATTCAGACTTAAATTGAAGAAAGTAGGGAAAACCATTAGGCCATTCAGGTATGACCTAAGTCAAATCCCTTATGATTATACAGTGTAAATGACAAATAGATTCAAGGGATTAGATCTGATAGACAGAGTGACTGAAAAACTATGGATGGAGGTTCATGACATTGTACAGGAGGCAGTGATCAGGACCATCCCCAAGAAAAAGAAATGCAAAAAGGCAAAATGATTGTCTGAGGAGGCCTTACAAGTAGCCTGAGAAAAGAAGAGAAGCTAAAGGCAAAGGAGAAAAGGAAAGCTATCTCCATCTGAATGCAGAGTTCCAAAGAACAGCAAGGAGAGATAAGAAAGCGTTCCTCAGTGATCAGTGCAAACAAATAGAGGAAAACAATAGAATGGGAAAGACTAGAGATCTCTTAAAGAAAATTAGAGATACCAAGGGAATATTTCATGCAAAGATGGGTGCAATAAAGGACAGAAACTGTATGAACCTAAAAGAAGCAGAAATATTAAGAAGAAGTGGCAAGAATACACAGAAGCACTATACAAAAAAGATCTTCATGACCCAGATAATCATGATGGTGTGATCACTCACCTAGAGCCAGACATCCTGGAATGTGAAGTCAAGTGGGCCTTAGAACATCACTAGAAACAATGGTAGTGAAGGTGATGGAATTCCAGTTGAATTATCTCAAATCTTAAAAGATGATGCTGTTAAAGTGCTGCACTCAATATGCCAGCAAAGTTGGAAAACTCAGCATTGGCCACAGGACTGGAGAAGGTCAGTTTTCATTCCAATTCCAAAGAAAGTCAATGTCAAAGAATGTTCAAACACTGCAAATTGCATTCATCTCACACACTAGCAAAGAACTGCTTAAAATTCTCAAAGCAAGCCCTCAATAGTACATGAACCAAGAACTTCTAGATGTTCAAGTTGGATTTAGTAAAGGCAGAGAAACCAGAGATCAAATTTCCAACATCCGTTGGGTCATAGGAAAAGCTAGAGAATTCTGAAAAACATCTACTTCTGCTTTATTGATTACCCCAAAGGCTGACTGTGTAGATCACAACAAAGTGTGGAAAATCTTCAAGAGAGGGGAATACCAGACCACCTTATGTGCTTCCTGAGAAATCTGTAGGCAAGTCAAGAAGCAACAGTTAGAACTGGACATGGAACACCAAACTGGTTCCATATTGGGAAAGGAGTACATCAAAGCTATATATTTTCACCCTGCTTATTTAACTTATATGCAGAGTACATCATGCAAAATGCCAGGCTGAATGAAGCCCAAGATGGAATCGAGGTTGCCAGGAGAAATATCAATAACCTTAGATACACAGATGAGACCACTCTTATGGTAGAAAGTGAAGAAGAACTAAAGAGCTTCTTGATGAATGTGAAAGAGGAGAATGAAAAAACGGACTTAAAACTCCACATTCAAGAAACAAATATCATGGCATCAGATCCCATCATTCAATGACAAATAGAGGAGGAAACAGTGGAAACAGTGAGAGACTTTATTTTCTTGGGCTCCAAAATCACTGCAGATAGTGACTGCAGCCATGAAATTAAAAGACATTTGCTCTTTGGAAGAAAAGCTATGACCAACCTTGTCAACATATTAATAAGCAGAAACATTACTTTACTGACAAATGTCCGTGTAGTCAAAGCTATGTTTTTTTCAATAGTAGTGTACGGATGAAAAAATGTATGGAGAAGGAAATGGCAACCCACTCCAGTGTTCTTGCCTGGAGAATCCCAGGGACAGGGGAGCCTAGTGGGCTGCCGTCTCTGGGGTCGCACAGAGTCGGACACGACTGAAGTGACTTAGCAGTAGCAGCAGTGTATGGATGTGAGAGCTGGACCATAAAGAAGGCTGAGCACTGAAGAATTGATGCTTTCGAACTGTGGTGTTAGAGAAGACTCTTGAGAGTCCTTTGAACTTCAAGGAGATCAAACCAGTGAATCTTAAAGGAAATAATTCCTGAATATTCATTGGAAGGACTGATGCTGAAGCTGAAACTCCAATACTTTAGCCACCTGATGTGAAGAACTGACTCTAGAAGAGACTCTGATGCTGGAAAAGATTGAAGGCAGATGGAGAAGGGGACAACAGAGGATGAGATGGTTGGATGGCATCACCGACCTGATGGACAGGAGTTTGAGCAAGCTCCAGGAGTTGGTGATGGACAAGGAAGCCTGTTGTTCTGCAGTCCATGGGGTCACAAGGAGTCAGATGTGACTGAGTGACTTAACAACAAATGAACCAGGAAGTGGGTTCTTATCCAACACCAAACATGCTTACCACTTGATCTTGGAGTTTCCAGCCTCTGGAATTGAAAAATAAATTTCTGTTGTTTATAAGCTACCCAGTCTGTGGTATATTGTTATAGCTGCCTGAATGGTCTAAGATGTGAATGGTACCTTTGTCGGGGAGCAAAACTGGCTGCCTCTAAAATGTCTCTTTGGCATGCAGATTACTTAAGCTGAAACCAGTCAAGCTTCAAAAGACTCAGAAAGAAACTTTGACCTTCCCTCTAACTGCCTAAAAGAGTTTATATAGAGGACCTGTTACTGAATAGAGCTATCCCCAGTCAGATCTGCAAAGGGTATTGGCCAGCTGTGGTGGGGATAGCTCTTTAGGGCCTGGAGATCAGAGTTCACTCTGATGGAGTCCACTGACTCTGCCTGGCCCAGCAAACATTTGTTTACCAGACATTTGCTTTTCTATCTCCATGTGAATTGCCTTTTCTCCATTTTGAAGTCCCAAACCACTACCCTCAACATCCTCTCTTGTCTTTAGCTGACAATGGCATTTAAGATGGAGGTTTCAGCCACTGTGGCAGGTTACTCAGTTTTCCTGAGTCTCTCCCATGTATACATATTATTAAACTTTCATTTGACTTTCTCCTGTTAATCTGCCTCCTGTCAACTTAATTCTTAGACCAGCCAGAAAAATCTAGAAGGGCAGGGGAAAATTTCTTCCTCCCCAACGCCTGATTGCAGAGGACCAGCTAAGTCACATTTAGATTCCTGACCCACAGAAACTGTGTGATAATAAGTGTATAAATCACTAAATATTGGGGGTAATTTCTTACATGGCAATAGATAACTAATGTAAGATTGATCATTGGAACCCTCCACAGAAGTGTGGGATCTGAAGACAAAAAGTCAGCCTTTTATGGGTGGCCCCTGAGAAGCTGCAAGAAGGCAGAAAGATTGAATACACAAGCAGACAGCAGCCAGATCATATCTTACAACAGAACTCTGCAGCTTCCAGCCCAGGAAGCTCAGTCACAGCCTTGGCAGAATCGTCCCGGAGTGGTGAGGCCTTGGCCAATGATGCCCAACTTTCTTATGTTTCACTCATCAATATTTTCAACTCTGGAACAAGCATAGGAAGCCACATAATTCCCAAAGTCAATCACACAGATGTTTTCCTTCTGTAACTCCCACTTCCCCAAGCAAAATTGCCAATCAAAACATCCAATCTTGAAGCTATTCCTATACTTTTTTTTTTAATTGTTGTGCTTTCCCACTCCCTGCTTGCCTTTGACTCTCTGCCAAATGGCAAGTGATGGTGCTGATTCCCTTGCTATGGGAAGTTTGGAATACATAGCCTCTGTTTGTTCTCCTTTGGGTGGTCTTTACTTCCAGGGCATCTCCTTCCTTCACTCACATGTGTTCTGCTGCCTCCTACTGGGTATCTGGTCTGGATAACAGGCCAGAAAGCAGGAGCAGTAGCCAGGGTGGCTGATAACCAGCCGTCTTCCCCCTGTTCTCTCCCTCCACATGTCAACATTCACTGTGGGTTTTCTTGTGATTGATTGGAGCCCTTAATTTATCCTGATTAGATGGGGAAGGTGTTGATACAGTCAGTTAAATCTTCCCCATCTTCCTCACTCCAGAGGTCAGAAGAGAAACATGGGTTCAGAATGAAGCTATGGTGCTCTCATGGCCAGACAGTGAGAGAAGTCTCTGGCTTGTTAACAGGGTGAGGAGGGATGGGTGTGTATCCATAGCCTGGATTATTGTTTTCCAAGAAATAAGCCACAAGAAATAATCTAAACTTCTCTAATTTCCCATTTTGGGAATAGGAAAGTCTAAAGAAAGAAATGACTCTGGGTGGTGGTCAAATATGTTTCATTTCAGATATCTTTGGGAGGAAAAAATATCTGCAGCTTAGAGTGAAAAACTCACCCTGCTCCCACTGTTCTATGTTCCCAGCATTTAACTTCCCCAAAGTTCCCTTGCCCTCCTCCTCTCTTCCCTATACAGCCAGAAGATAAGACCAGAGTTCATCCCATAGTTCTGTTAAGCCAGGTCAAGCCACTGACAGTCATCAAATGCCTGAGACTATGGAACTCTGATGTCCAACAAGGGTAGTAGGGATTGATGATTCTGAGGGGAGGATCAGGTGGGGTATTTGAGGTGTGAAAGAGAGAGGACTATGAGAAGGAAAGAGAAGAAAGGGGAAAGGGCATATATTTTGAAGCTCAGACAAGACAGTAGTTTTATAAGAATGTCTTTTTTTTCCTCCCTTTGGTTTTCGATTTCTTTCTTTCTTTCTTTCTTTCTTTCTTTCTTTCTTTCTTTCTTTCTTTTTTTTTTAAATTGAAGTATAACTGATTTATAATGTTTCAGGTGTAAAATCTCAAATTTTAAAAAATCTGATGCAGATTATTTTCAGATTACTTTGCAAGATATTCAGTATCCTTCCCTGTGCTATACAGTAGGTCCTTCTACAGTTTATGTATTTTATATATAAAAGACTATATATAGTATTATAGACTATATATAGTCTGTATCTGTTGGGCTTCCCAAGTGGCCCTAGTGGTAAAAGAATCCTCCTGCCAATGCAGGAGACGCTGGAGGCATGGGTTTGATCCCCGGGTCAAGAAGATCCCCTGGAGTAGAAAATGGCAACCTACTCCAGTATTCTTGCCTGGGAGCAGGAGCTTGGAGGGCTACAGTCCGTGGGGTCACAAAGAGTCAGATATGACTGCAAGACTGAAACTGAGAGTGAGTCTGATGGGTTAACCCCCACTCCCTGCTTAACCTAATTCTCAGGTTATCCCTCTCTCCTTTTCCCTTTGGTAACCATAAGTTTGGTTTCTATGTCTGTGAGTCTGTTTCTGTTCTGTAAACAAGTTAATTTTTTTCATATTTTAGAATCCACATATAAGTGATGTATAATATTTGCCTTTCTCCAGGTACAGTGTTATAAACTGAATAACATTGTGGGACAAGGAGCTAATGTTGGAAAATTGTTTGGTGGTATGGAAAAAACTCCACACAAGCACGTTGAAGCTGGGTCCAGAATCAGTAAGGTCATATTATGCTGCTTTACTGTGGTATAAGAACCTTAAAATAATATACTCCAATTTCTCCCCTTCAATTTCTTCTAGTATATAGCTTTTATACTATTGTCAAACATTTTACTTTTGTATATATTACAAACCCCACATTACATTTATTATTCTTTTTAAACAACTGATACTCTTTTAAAGAAGTGTGAATATTTTAAAGTTCTTGCATATCTACTCATGTAGTTAATCTTTCCAAAGTTCCACATTCCTTTGTATAGACCTACATTTTGACTTACTATTTTCCTTCTGCTTGTTTAATATTTTGTATTGTGCGAATCTGCTAGTGATGAATGCTTTCAGACATTTTATATCTAAAAAGTCTAATTTGTATTCATTTTAAAAGGATGTTACATTAGTTTTCTAGGGCTGCCATAACAAAATAACCGGACTGGTGTCTCAAACAGCAGAAATTTATTTTCCCTCAATTCTAGAGGGCAGAAGTCCAAGATGAAGGTGTTAGGTTTCTCCTGAGGCCTCTCTCGGCCTTTTCACTGTTGTAACATAGCTGGCTGTCATACTGCACCTGTGTCCTGATATCTTTTTCTTTTAGGATAGCAATTATATTGGATTAGGGTCTATTCCCTAATAGGCAAAGCATTGGTTGTTCAGTGGTAGAATTCTTGCCTTCCATGCAGGAGTCCTGGGTTTGATTCCCTGCCAATGTATAATGCCTAACTACTTTGGGGCTTCCCTGGTAGCTCAACTGGTAAAGAATCTGCCTGCAATGTGGGACACCTGGGCTTGATCCCTGGATTGGGAAGATCCCCTGGGGGAAGGCATGGCAACCCACTCCAGTATTCTTGCCTGGAGAATCCCATGAATAGAGGAGCCTGGTGGGCTACAGAACATGCGGTCATGAAGAGCAACTAAGCACACAGGGTCTAAACACACACAACACAGGGTCTATTCAGATGACCTCAGTTTGTTTTAATCATATCTGGTCTCTACATACAGTGACATTCTGAGCTACTGGGGGTTATAACTTCAACTTATGAATTTGTGGGGGGTGGTGCACGTGCATGCTCATTTGCTTCAGTCGTGTCCAACTCTATGCAACACCATGGACTGTAGCCCGCCAGGCTCCTCTGTCCATGGGATTCTCCAGGCAAGAATACTGGAGTAGTTTGCTGTGCCCTCCTCCAGGGGATCTTCCGGATCCAAAGATGAAACCCTCATCTCCTGAATTGCAGGTGGATTCTTTACCGTTGAGCCACTGGAAAGCCTAAAGGGTGAGTATAAGTCAGCCCAAACCAGATATTTTTTTGGTAAGTGTAGAATTGTGTCATTGTTTAGCTGCTAAGACATGTCTGATTCTTTTGTGACCCCATGGCCTATAGCCTGCCAGGCTCTCCTGTCCATGGGGTTTCCCAGGCAAGAATACTGGAGTGGGTTGCCATTCCCTTCTCCAGGGGATCTTCCCAACCAGGGATTGAACCCAAGTTTCCTGCACTGCAGGTGGATTCTTTATGACTGAGCCACCTGGGAAGCCCTATAGAATTGTAGGTTGATAGTTTTCTTTCAGTACTTTAAAGATGTTGCTCCACTATCATCTCTCTGCATTGTTTCCATGAAAAATATGCTGTCATCCTTAATTTTGTTCTGAATATATTGAATCTCTTTTCCTCTGGCTGTTAAAATTTTCTCTTTATATAATATTTTGAGCAATTTTATTACGATTTGCTTTGGTGTTATCTTCGTTTCTTGTGTTGGGGATTCATTGAGCTTCTTGAGTTTATTACCTTAGTAATAAATTGAGTTTATTACCTAGGTCTGAAGCAGAAGCAATCTTTCAGGATTCTTCATAGAAATAGAATTGTGGCTCAAAGACTTGAAAATTTTAAAATTTGATACTTTTTTACCAATTTATCACCCATAAAGTATCAACCAATTTATATCCCCACAAGCAAACAGTATCATAGTTTTGAAAATTTTATTTAATTGGAGGATAATTGCTTTACAAAGTTGTGCTGGTTTCTGCTATACAACAATGTGAATCAATCATATATATATATATATATATATATCCTCCTTGTTGAGCCTCCCTCCCCCTCCTATCCAAACCCTCTTCATATTCTTTTTAATTTTCAACCCAATTGGTTCTCCTTGTTTCAATTTACATTTCTTTGATTACCCATTGAATCAAAACTTTGTTCACGTTTATTGACCATTTTTCTTCATTCTTTCAGTCATTTGAGCTTCTACTATACACCAGGAAATGTTTTATGTGCTGGGGATACTGCAATAAACTAGAGTCAGGTGGCTGTTCCCTCATGAAGCCTGCCTTCTAATGAGAGTTGGGGGAGATAGAACACACACACACACACACAATTGCAGATTGACACAACCTATAAAAAATAAGACAAGATGTGATGAAGAAAGACTTGGTATGGGGACTTTCCTAAAGTGGGTAATTGCTTAAGGATTTTTTGAAGATGTGATATTTGAGCTATAACCCAAGTTATGAGAAAGAAGTAGGCATGCAAAGATATGGGACAAAAATTTAACAGAAATAGGAAACAGCAAGTGTAAATGGTCTAAGGTAGGGATGAGTTTAGCTCATTTGAGGACGAGAAGAAACCTCATGTGGCTAGACAGTGGTTAGCAGGAGAGAAAGTTTTAGGATCTGAACTCAGAGAGCTAGGCAGTGAAGATTTATAGAACCTATAAAGCCATAGTAAGGAGTTTATATTTTATTTAAATGTGAATTATCTATACAAATCCTTTGCCCGTATTTCAATTGGAGTGGTCATATTTTTAAACTGATTTTTTTTAAGATTCTTGTTATATTAGAAATGGTAACATCTATGGGTATTCTTTGCAGATACTTACCTCTATTTTTCATGTCTTAATTTTGTGTACAGTGTTTTTAAAATCCTTTTTTTATTTTGCTTTTTAAAAATATTAGTAAATCTATTAGTCTTACTTTACAGGTACTGGTTTTCTTCCACCAAAACTATTAAAATGCTCACTCAAACTTTCATCTTACTCATTTCTTTCACACATCAATTTTTCAGTTATTTTTAAAACTGTCATATCCAAGACAAATATTTTTGCCTCACCTCTGAGCCTCCCAGGAGGAACAAGGCTGAGAAATGGGTTGGAACTGGGTGAGGTACTACCTCTTACTTAATAACGAATACATAGCAAACACATATTATTTAATGCCTTGCTGTGGCTATTGATGTTCTCGAAGGGGAAAAAACTCACATTCTACTTAAGTCCACAGATGATAACTGTGGTGTTGGAGAAGACTCTTGAAAGTCCCTTGGACTGCAAGGAGATCCAACCAGTCCATTTTAAAGATCAGCCCTGGGTGTTCTTTGGAAGGAATGATGCTAAAGCTGAAACTCCAGTACTTTGGCCACCTCATGTGAAGAGTTGACTCATTGGAAAAGTCTTTGATGCTGGGAGGGATTGGGGGCAGGAGGAGAAGGGGACAACAGAGGATGAGATGACTGGATGGTATCACCGACTCGATGGATGTGAGTCTGAGTGAACTCCGGGAGTTGGTGATGGACAGGGAGGCCTGGCGTGCTGCAATTCATGGGGTGGCAAATAGTCGGACATGACTGAGTGACTGAACTGAACTGAAAAGATGATAAACTCCAAACTTAGCCATTGATGAGAAATGGGTGGGTCCTTTCTGTCTGCGTCTCTTTGTCCCCATCTATGATGCGGCTTCCTGGAGCTTTTTGTTGAGGCACCAGGATCCACCTCAGGGAAAATTGCTCCTTCCTTCCAAAGTTCACCCTTGGATCAAATAAATCAGAGCCTGAGACTTCCCTGATAGTCCAGTGGTAAAGAATCCACCTGCCAAATAAGGGGCCAGGGGTTCGATCCCTGGTCCAGAAAGATGCCTCATGCTGCAAGGTGACTAAGTGCCACAACTACTAAGCCTGCACTCTGGAGCCCATGAACTGCAACTAGTGAAGCCCATGTGCCCTGGAGCCCACGCTACACAAGAGAAGCTATGGCAATGAGAGTTGCATGTACCACAACATAAAGCATATCCTCCACTGCTGCAACTAGAGAAAGCTCGTGCACAGCAACAAAGACCCAGTGCAGCCATAAATAAATACGTAAAATTTAAAAAAAAAAAGGCAACAACAAAAAAGAAATCGGAGCCTCGTAGTTTTGCACAGTAGGAGTCAGAGTACCTGAGCCCAGCAGTTTCACAGCCAGTGGCTGTCCTGGGATTGGGAACTGCATTTCTGTCTCTGTGGACAGATGCAGAGCTCAGAAAGGGCCAGATGTCAGCTGCTGGTGGGTCATGGCTGGTGCCAACTCTTAGGCTCTCTATATGAAATGTCCTGACCCTGAAAACAATTCTATCTCAGTTTTTTAATCTCATGCTCTGGAAAGTTTCCACTGGCCATATGGCTAAGCATACACAAGCCGCCTGGGCTGGAATTTGGAGAGCAGGATATGCAGAGCAGCTTCCCCAGCTTCATGCTTTTGCCAGAATGCTCTCATTGGCCTAGGGTGTGAGCTTCTAAACTCCCAGCAGGTGGCAAGACCCTAATCTTACTTGATTCAATGGTTTATATTTGAAGCATTTTAATTTTGAAATCATTTTCTCACATTTTCTCTCTTCTCTTTCTGTTTCAATAGCAAAAGAATCGCACTTCTTCCCAAGGTCAATCTTTGTGCTTATACCCTAGTTCTTATCCTCCTTGAACTCATCCCTTGGGTTCTTCCGTCCTCTTTTAAGTTTACCTCCATAGCACTTTTCATCTTACAAACATGCTCTCCAGTCTTTGGAATAGCCTCTCAAGCTGCCTATTCCTTTAAAGTATCACCTAAATTAGCCACTTCCCCCCAATCCTCTCTGAGTCCTTTCTATGTTTCCTTTCTAATAATTGTCTGATTTGTAGTTATTTAAATTTGTATTGTTTACTCATAGTTTTATTGTGTTGCCTCATTAGTATATAAGTTCTCTAAGTATCAGAAATATGTCTGCCCTGCTTATAATTGTATCTATGGAAATAAATGAAAACCAACCAGATGAAAACAGCCAAAAGCCATTTATTAAGAGCTTGCAAGGGAGTCAGCCACCATCACTTGAATTTTGGCAGAGCCTCAAAGGCAAGCAGAGGACTGGAAAAAATAGAAGGCTTCAGGTATGCCCTGATTGGTGGCTCTTAGCATGGGGCTGTGGTAGGCAAGCTAACTAGAAGTGAGGCACTGTATGTGACTGGTTAGAAAAGACTCTGGCTTTCACCGGTGGGTCCTAAGTGGGCAACAGGAGCCAAAAGTAGAGAAACTATCAGTAATTAATCAAGTCCTGGTCATTTAGGGGTGATTGTTAAGAGGGATTATTATTTGGCTTCCCAGACTATTGAAAGTAGTTTGACTTTTTGAACTGGTTATTGCAGATAGTAGGTTGGCTTCCTGGGCTGGTTGTTACACTGCCTGTAACACTGCCTCACTGCCTATAACAACCAGCCCAGGAGGCCAACCTACTATCTGCAATTCAGTTCAGTTCAGTTCAGTCGTTCAGTCACGTCCAACTCTTTGCGACCCCATGGACTGCAGCATGCCAGGTTTCCCTGTTCATCACCAGCTCCTAAAGTTTACTCAAACTCATGTTCATTGAGTCAGTGATGCTATTCAACCATCTCATCCTCTGTCATCCCCTTCTCCTCCCGCCTTCAATCTTTCCCAGCATTGGGGTCTTTTACGACGAGTCAGTTCTTCACATCAGGTGGCTAAAGTATTGGAGTTTCAGCTTCAGCATCAGTCCTTCCAATGAATATTCAGGACTGATTTCCTTTAGGATGGACTGGTTGGATCTCTTTGCAGTCCAAGGGACTCTCAAGAATCTTCTCCAATACCGCAGTTCAAAAGCATCAATTCTTCGATGCTCAGCTTTCTTCACAGTCCAACTCTCACATCCATACATGACTATTGGAAAAACCATAGCTTTGACAACATGAACGTTTGTCAGCAAAGCAATATCTCTGCTTTTTAATATGCTCTCTAGGTTGGTCATAAATTTTCTTCCAAGTAGTAAGTGTCTTTTAATTTCATGGCTGCCATCACCATCTGCAGTGATTTTGGAGCCCAAGAAAGAAAAGTCTGTCACTGTTTCCACTGTTTCCCCTTCTATTTGCCATGAAGTGTGATTGCAGCCATGAAATTAAAAGATGCTTACTTCTTGGAAGGAAGATTATGACCAACCTAGATAGCATATTACAAAGAAGAGACATTACTTTGCCAACAAAGTTCTGAAAGGTTGTTGTTGAATCACGCAAAGACGCCAGGATTCTTGGCCCCTAGAAGAGAAAAATTCAATCTGGGGCCAGAGACGAGGCTTGATCACTCAGAGCTTTTGTGTAATAAATTTTATTAAAGTGTCAAGGAGATAGAGAAAGTTTCTGACATAGGCATCAGAAGGGGGCAGAAAGAGTACCCCCCTGCTAGTCTTCAGCTGGAAGTTATATAGTCACTAGCAGTCTGTTAATAAAAGAAAGGAATGTCTTAAAACCAAGAATGGCACAGGCCCCTCACCCATAAGATGCATTTTGGGATAATCTTGGCACCAAATGGTTCATCCTGGGCCATAAAATGATTAACTTGAATCTTGAAGAAGGGCAGATCACCATACAAATAGTTTTGTTTACATAGATTAGGGGAATAATATCTGAGTATAACATACTGGTTTGTCAAGTAGGTTTTGAGCCAAGAGGCAGAACTGACTTGAAGGCAGAGTTTGGGGTAAATGTATAGTACATTAGCATAACTTAAGATAAACATTTCCATAAGAGAAATGCATTGGTTATCTCTAGGTTTGAGAATAACCTCAGGTGAAACCAGGTGTCATTATGGAAACACAGTATTTTAAGAGAAACCTCCTTTTAAATTTGTATAGAGAAAGAAAAAATATCGCTAGTTTGTTTCCTCCTGCCGTTTAAGAGATAAAAATGTCTGACACTTGCAGGCTATTTCCTCCATTCGAAGACCCCTGGCCTTCCTGCCTGTTACCCTCTCATTCACCCCTTTTCTTTTAGGAGAATTATGTTGCCTAGGGAAAAGGAGCATCGTTCTCATTCCATAACTGCTTCTGAGCTGACAAGGGGCATTGTCCCTAAATTGGTGAGGCAACATATTCTCTTAATCCTCATATTGAGGATATCTGATCCAGGGGCCCCAAATAGTAGTTGGAGGAAGCTGCAGCAATAGCAGGAGTTTGAGCAACCATTTGTAACTTAAAAGCTTTCATGTGGCTAGAAACAAATCCAGTTATACAGTTTCAGATGTAAGGCAACATAGTCATTAAAACAAGTTAAAATCAAAATTAAAAGTCACATTATGTCCATAGTTAAAGTGCAACGTGTTGCACCAGCCCATTTTAGGGTTGGTAGATGTCATCAGATGAAGAAAAGGCATCACATGTGATTGTTGTCAAAGGTATTCACAGACTTGGAGAAAGTCTTTTCCTTAAAGTGGAGATATCCACCATGGGAAGACTTCCACTCATGAAGAGGAGAGTGCTCCACAGACCCAGCAGTTAGACCGATTGTGGAATGCAGCATAGGAGTGAGCCCAGGACAGGAAGGCATTGTCTTGAGGATCAAAATGCAGACTCAGGATTTTTGGAGTCAGCAGAAGTAGGCTCACATAGATTGTCAGGCCCATCTGAAAAGTACAAAGCCAGAGCATAGAGAGTAAAGGTATAAAAAGAAGTCACTTAGTTTTGATCAGGGTGTCACCTCTTAACTCGAGTGTGATGTACCCACGAATCAATACCTGGCACTTTGACAGCTGTGGGAGAAGAAAGAATAATCTGGTAAGGGCCTTCCCAGAGGGGCTCGAGGGATGGGCCCCCACATCCCAATGTTTTTATGAGGATCTCGGTTCCTGGCTCAAATAGAGGCTTGCTTGACTCAGAGGCTGTGTCAGGAGTCATCCTGGAGTTCTGTTAATGCCTGTTGAAAAGCTGAAAGCTGAGTTACATGAATAGTTAATTCCAAGGCTTCAGGGTCTATAACAATGTCTGTGCATAAGAAAGGCCTTCCATAAATACATTCAAAGGGGGACAGTCCCTCCTTTTGTGGGGAAGTTTGAGCCCTCATTAAAGCTATGGGTAGGACTTTAATCCAATTGTCTTGCGTATCTGGAGTTAATTTGCGCAGATGTCTTTTGATAATGTCATTAGCTTTTTCAACCTTCCCTGAGGATTGGGGTCTCCAGAAACAGTGTAGGTGATATTCTATTCCTAGAGCTTTAGATACCCCCTGAGTTACAGCAGCTTTAAAGGCGGAGCCATTGTCAGTCTGAAGGCTCCGTGGCAGCCCAAACCTGGGGATAATTTCATGGATTAAAATCTTTATAACCTCCTTAGCCTGTTCACTATGACAGGGAAAAGCCTCAATCCATCCAGTAAAAGTATCTACCCAAACTTGTAAGCAAGAATATCCGTTAGCTTTTGGTGTATGAGTAAAATCAATTTCCCAGTCCTCTCCAGGATACTTCCCACTTCGTTGTAATCTAGATTTTGCTAGCTTTTCAGGCTTTGGGTTATTTTTCTGACAAACCTCACACCTTTTGATAATATTTTTTAAAGTTTCCATTACATTTTTACCTTCAAACAAAGGAGAAGCCATTTGGTAAGTACTCTCTGTTCCCAAGTGAAAACTCTGATGTAAACCCTTAAGAATTTTCCACTGAGCATTTTCAGGAATCGTTCATCCTCAGACTGTAACCATCTTTCATCAATAACCTTTGCTCCTCTTTTCTCATATCTTTCTAATTCTTCTTCAGTATATTGTGGTTTTTCCTGTTCCACAGGACCTGTCGAGATCAAAGGTGTCTGCAGTGAAGGGGTTTTGTAAAGTTCTACTTTTCTGGCTTGACAGTCAGCCAACTGATTACCTTTGGCTACTTTACTCCCATTCCTGCTGTGCCCTTTGCAATGCATAACAAGCTACTTCTTTAGGACAATATATAACAGTTAAAAGTCTCTCGATCTCTCTGAAATGCTTAATAGGTTCTCCTGTTGCCCTTTTAAACTGTCTTTCTTTCCATATTGTAGCATAAGAATGTAAAGTCAAATAAGCATACTTAGAATCCGTGTAGATATTTACCCACTGCCCTTCGCTTAACTCTAGAGCTCGGGTGAGAGCCACAAACTCCGCTAACTGAGCACTGGTTCCCTGGGGAAGAGATTTTGCTTCCAAAACCTGTTCAGCAGTCACCACGGCTTAACCTGCTTTAAGCTTTCCATCCCGAACAAAAGAACTGCCATCTGTAAATATTTCCATGTCAGGATTGTCTAATGGGGTATCCATTAGATCTTCCCGAGCTACATAGTTTAAAGTTAGGAATTGGGAACAATCATGATCAGGTGTTTCATTTTCCTTCTCAGGAAGGAAAGTGGCAAGACTTAAATTTCCACAAACTTTGAGCTTAGTTACGGGTCCTTCTAACAACAATCACTGATATTTAAGAAGCCTACTGTCTGTCATCCAAATATTAACCTTAGAGTTTAAGATTCCACTCACATCATGAGAAACCAGTACAGTAAGGTTTCATCCATTAATTATTTTTAAAGCTTCAGGTGCTAATAAAGCCGCTGCCCCAATTACTTTTAGGCAGTGGGGCCACCCATGTGAAATTACATCTAAATCTCTGCTTAGATAAGCAGTAGGTTGTTGGTGAGGCCCTCGGTGTTGTGCCAAAACTCCCAAGGCCATACCTTTTCTTTCAGTGACAAACAAATTAAATTCTGACCCTGTGGGCAAGCTCAGAGCTGGAGCTTGCAGGAGAGCAGTCTGAACAACCTTAAAAGCCTTTGGAGTTTCTGAAGACCAAACCAGTTTGTCAGTTTGGGCCTGCTGAGTTTCAGCTATAAGTTTATATAAGCCGGAATCCAAATGCGGCAGTAACCTGTGATTCCCAAAAATCCTCTCAATTGTCTTAAAGTCATAGGTATGGGATGATTTAGTGTAGGTTTAATTCTCTCAGGGCCTATGGCCCTAGTTCCTTCTGATATGATTAGGCCCAAATATCTAACCGATTGTTGACAAAGCCAAGCCTTTTCTCTTGATGTCTTGTAACCACAGCCTACCAGATTTAAGAAATCTTCTGAGGCTCGCAAACAAGCTTCCTCTGTCTCAGCACAGAGCAAAATATCATCTACATATTGTAACACCACCGCTTCAGAGCTATTAAAGTTTTGTAGATCCCGTGACAAACTTTGTCCAAATAAGTGAGTGAAGAATCTAAGCTACTCCATTTTGTTAACAGAAAAACTCCATTTTGTAAGGTTCTGGGAAAAGAGCCTTTAGAAATCCAAGAGCCTTTGGAAATCCCCTGACCTCACCCCACCGCCCACGAGCCAATCGGACCCCAGACCAAAATCTCCTGACTTGACGCTCAGGAACTTGTGGTCTACCTAGACAATAGGGACCAATCAAGAACCAACACACAACCCTTCAAAAGAAAGTGACCAATTAGATGTCCCCCTACCTAGAAATCCTTTTGTTTCCATGTATACTCCCTATATAAGCAATGTGATCCAAAACCCAGGGCTCCTCCCTATAGCTGTTGCGATATTGGTGGGAGCCCCAGCTCGAGCTTGGTAATAAAAACTCTCTTGCTTTTGCATCGGATATTGGCTCCCTGGTGGTCATTGGGAGATTTCGCGACTCGGGCATAACATGAGGACTGTCACAAAATCCCTGGGGCAAAACTATTCAGGTTAACTAAGAAGCTGGCTGCTTAGGGTCTTCAAAAGCAAATAGAAATTGACTTTCTTCCACCAAAGGCACTGAATAGAAGGCATCTTTTAAATCAATTACTGAGAAATATTTGGCTCGTTCAGGAATTTCAGACAATAGAGTATAAGGATTAGGCACCATGGGGTGTAAAGGAACTACAGCCTCATTTATTATTCATAAATCTTGAACTAGTCTCCATTTACTATTTGATTTCTTTATACCCAAAATAGGAGTGTTGCAGGGACTGTTACAGGGAATTAATAGTCCCTGCTCCTTTAATTTTTGATCATGGGTTTTAACACTTCCTTAACCTCAGGTTTCAGTGGATACTGCTTCTTATGTGGAAATAAGTCTGGGTCTTTGAGTTTGACAACTACAGGAAGAGAATTTTGTGCTCGACCGACAGGTTTTCCATCAGCCCATACTCTAGGATTTACATTTTGTTCAACTAAAGGGAGAGAAAGGGAGGGCTCCATATTCATGAAAACAGAGGCATGGACCTTGCTCAGTATATCCCTCCCCAAAAGGGGTGAGGGAGATTCTGGCACAATCAGAAACTCGTGTGAAAATAGCACAGAATCCCAGCTGAAAGATAAAGAATAACTGAAATAATACCTTTTGGCTCATCCAGACAGTCCCATTACAGAAGCGGATCAGGAGGAAAGTGGGCCAGGGGCTTCAGTAAGCACAGAGTAAGTTGCCCCAGTATCTAAAAGGAAATCAACGGATTGGCCTCCCACAATTATTAATACCCAGGGTTCCTCAGGTGTAATTAGGGCCGGAGCTTGTGTGGGGACCCCTGGGCACCTTCAGTCCTGATTGTCTTGAGAGTCCAACCCCGGAGACCTACGCCTCTGGGGGCAGTCTCTCTTTCAGTATGGTCTTTGCAGACTGGAGATGGAGCCGGAGGTGGGGGGGAGGTGGGAGGGCTTAGATGCCTGAGGGCAATCCCACTTGAGGTGCCCCTCCTTTCCACAGTAATAGCAAGCCCATCCCTTTTTACCTAGGTCCCTCTGGGCATCTTTCTCAGGCTGTTTAAGAAAGTTTTTCATAGCCATTGCAAAGGCTTCCGCCTTTTCCTTTTTTTTTTTTAATGCCTTTCTTTTTCTCATATTCCCTACCATAATAGACTGCCTGAGCGAGCTGTAACAGAGTATCTAAAGACTGATTAGGAGGGTCTAGGGGAGCTATCCCACATTGAAGGTCAGGAAGGGCAGTGGTGAGGAGACACCCTTTGTCCAAGGTAAAGAGCAGTGGCTGTGCTTTGCAGGAGCAGCCCTGAAGAGATACCCCACACCTAAGGTAAGAGAAACCCAAGTAAGATGGTAGGTGTTGCAAGAGGGCATCAGAGGGCAGACACACTGAAACCATACTCACAGAAATCTAGTCAGTCTAATCACACTAGGACCACAGCCTTGTCTAACTCAACGAAACCAAGCCATGCCTGCAGGGCAACTCAAGACAGGTGGGTCATGGTGGAGAGATCTGACAGGATGTGGTCCACTGGAGAAGGGAATGGCAAACCACTTCAGTATTTTTGCCTTGAGAACCCCATGAACAGGATGAAAAGGTAAAATAGGATACTGAAAGAGGAACTTGCCAGGTCAGTAGGTGCCCAATATGCTACTGGAGATCAGTGGAGAAATAACTCTAGAAAGAATGAAGGGATGGAGCCAAAACAAAAACAATACCCAGCTGTGGATGTGACTGGTGACAGAAGCAAGGTTCGACGCTGTAAGAGCAATATTGCATAGGAACCTGGAATGTCAGGTCCATGAATCAAGGCAAATTGGACGTGGTCAAACAAGAGGTGGCAAGAGTGAACGTCAACATTCTAGGAATCAGCAAACTAAAATGGACTGGAATGGGTGAATTTGACTCAGATGACCATTATATCTACTATTGTGAGCAGGAATCCCTCAGAAGGAATGGAGTAGTCATCATGGTCAACAAAAGAGTCCAAAATGCAGGACTTGGATGCAGTCTCAAAAACAACAGAATGATCTCTGTTCATTTCCAAGGCAAACCATTCAATATCACAGTAACCCAAGCTTATGCCCCAACCAGTAATGCTGAAGAAGCTGAAGTTGAACAGTTCTATGAAGACCTACAAGACCTTTTAGAACTAACACCCAAAAAAGATGTCCTTTTCATTATAGGGGATGGAATGCAAGAGTAGGAAGTCAAGAAATACCTAGAGTAACAGGCAGATTTGGCCTTGGAATGCAGAATGAAGCAGGGCAAAGACTAATAGAGTTTTGCCAAGAAAATGCACTGGTCATAGCAAACACTCTCTTCCAACAACACAAGAGAAGACTCTACACATGGACATCACCAGATGGTCAACACCGAAATCAGACTGATTATATTCTTTGCAGCCAAAGATGGAGAAGCTCTATACAGTCAACAAAAACAAGACCAGGAGCTGACTGTGGCTCAGATCATGAACTCCTTATTACCAAATTCAGACTCAAATTGAAGAAAGTAGGGAAAACCGCTAGACCATTCAGGTATGACCTAAATCAAATCCCTTATGACTATACAATGGAAGTGAGAAATAGATTTAAGGGCCTAGATCTGATAGATAGAGTGCCTGATGAACTATGGAATGAGGCTCGTGACATTGTACAGAAGACAGAGATCAAGACCATCCCCATGGAAAAGAAATGCAAAAAATCAAAATGACTGTCTGGGGAGGCCTTACAAATAGCTGTGAAAAGAAGAGAGGTGAAAAGCAAAGGAGGAAAGGAAAGATATAAGCATCTGAATGCAGAGTTCCAAAGAATAGCAAGAGGAGATAAGAAAGCCTTCTTCACTGATCAATGCAAAGAAATAGAGGTAAACAACAGAATGGGAAAGACTAGCGATCTCGTCAAGAAAATTAGAGATACCAAGGGGACATTTCATACAAAGATGGGCTCGATAAAGGACAAAAATGGTATGGACCTAACAGAAGCAGAAGATATTAAGAAGAGGTGGCAAGAATACACAGAAGAACTGTACAAAAAAGATCTTCATGACCCAGATAATCACGATGGTGTGATCACTCATCTAGAGCCAGACATCCTGGAATGTGAAGTCAAGTGGGCCTTAGAAAGCATCACTATGAACAAAGCTAGTGGAGGTGATGGAATTCCTATTGGGATATTTCAAATCCTGAAAGATGATGCCGTGAAAGTGCTGCACTCAATATGCCAGCAAATTTGGAAAATTCAGCAGTGGCCACAGGACTGGAAAAGGTCAGTTTTCATTCCAATCCCAAAGAAAGGCAAGGCCAAAGAATGCTCAAACTAACACAATTGCACTCATCTCACATGCTAGTAAAGTAATGCTCAAAATTCTCCAAGCCAGGCTTCAGCAATACATGAACTGTGAACTTCCTGATGTTCAAGTTGGTTTTAGAAAAGGCAGAGGAACCAGAGATCAAATTGCCAACATCCACTGGATCATGGAAAAAGCAAGAGTTCCAGAAAAACATCTATTTCTGCTTTATTGACTATGCCAAAGCCTTTGACTGTGTGGATCACAAGAAACTGTGGAAAATTCTGAAAAAGATGGGCATACCAGACCGCCTGACCTGCCTCTTGAGAAATCTGTATGCAGGTCAGGAAGCAACAGTTAGAACTGGTTATGGAACAACAGACTGGTTTCAAATAGGAAAAGGAGTACGTCAAGGCTGTATATTGTCACCCTGCTTATTTAACTTCTATGCAGAGTACATCATGAGAAACACTGGACCGGAAGAAAACAAGCTGGAATCAAGATTGCCGGGAGAAATATCAATAACCTCAGATATGCAGATGACACTACCGTTATGGCAGAAAGTGAAGAGGAACTAAAAAGCCTCTTGATGAAAGTAAAAGAGGAGAGCGAAAAAGTTGGCTTAAAGCTCAACATTCAGAAAATGAAGATTGTGGCATCCGGTCCCATCAGTTTGTGGGAAATAAATGGGGAAACAGTGGAAACAGTGTCAGACTTTATTTTTTTGGGCTCCAAAATCACTGCAGACGGTGACTGCAGCCATGAAATTAAAAGATGCTTACTCCTTGGAAGGAAAGTTATGACCAACCTAGATAGCATATCCAAAAGCAGAGACATTACTTTGCCGACTAAGGTCCGTCTAGTCAAGGCTATAGTTTTTCCTGTGGCCATGTATGGATGTGAGAGTTGGACTGTGAAGAAAGCTGAGCGGCAAAGAATTGATGCTTTTGAAGTGTGGTGTTGGAGAAGACTCTTGAGAATCCCTTGGACTTCAAGGAGATCCAACCCGTCCATTCTGAAGGAGATCAACTCTGGGATTTCTTTGGAAGAAATGATGCGAAAGCTGAAACTCCAGTAGTTTGGCCACCTCATGCGAAGAGTTGACTCTTTGGAAAAGACTCTGATGCTGGGAGGGATTGGGGGCAGGAGGAGAAGGGGACGACAGAGGATGAGACGGCTGGATGGCATCACTGACTTGATGGACGTGAGTCTGATTGAACTCCGGGAGATGGTGATGGACAGGGAGGCCTGGCGTGCTGCGATTCATGGGGTCGCAAATAGTTGGACACGACTGAGCGACTGAACTGAAAGACTGATTTGGTCCATACGCCCGTTTTAATAGCTTACACTGGATACCTGGAGCCGACTGAGTGAGTAATCTATCGTTTAAGATCACTTTTCCCTCTTTACTTTTTCCTTGTTCCTTACAGAATTGGTCTAACTGTTAAACCGTATTATACTTAAGAGACACTCTAACTGGCCACCGTTCACCATCCTCCAATGGATACCGTGGCCATGTAGTATCACATAGGAAGACCAGATTTGTCTTCTTTAAGCTCTGGGGATCAAATCTATCCCAGTTTTTCAGGATACAGTTCAAAGAGTGAGGCTGGAATTGTTAGCTCCCTTCTGTAAGAGAGAAAAAAAGCGACCAGTGCCATTTTTCTACTGGAGGCATCCCTCCCTGCTCTAGATGGGGGTGTAGACAGGCTTTACACTGAAAGCTTTTCCTTCCTGGTCGGACTTAGTCTGTCCCTTACCGATGCAGGTGCTGTACTCGCCCCTCCTGGTTCTACCACCGAGACGGAGTGGGGCTGTACCAGGGGTAGACTTGATAGCATCCCTACCTGACATCCAGCTCTTCACCATTGTCTCTGATGCCACCCGGCGTGCAATCAGGGTAACCTTCCAGAATGCCTCCCAAGCTAAGACAGCTGAGGGAAACATTCGTCACCTGAGTGCCTGTGCACGACCCTGAGTATTTCCTGACCACAATAAGACTGATATGAACATAAAACTGAGATGTTCCTTTCAAGCATCACCACACCAGTATAAGAGCCTCCTCTGGTCCACTAAGAGCCAGCATTACCAAAGGGAAAAAAAACCCATTGTGGTCCCAATCTGAGTAACCTTTAACCTCAGAGATGTTCTTGGAGCTATAGCTCCATCTAGCTTCTGAACTTCCCATTCCTAGCGAGGTTAGGCGCTTTCTTGACTACCAATCCAAGTTTGGGACCTAAGCCACAGTACACAGTAACAGTATAGATCACAAGTCCCTTGCAGGTCTATGATCTGATAGATTAGGTTAGTACTTTTAATTTCCAAGGAGTTATAAAATGGTCAAAGAGACCGAAAAGTTTGACTGAGAAAGGAGAGTTCAGTCCACATGCTTTGCCCATTTCTGGTCAGTTCCCAAAGGAGTCATTGGGTGCCTCTTGGCATTGGCAGGTCGGTATAAACCCCCGACAGGTTTCTGTCATAAGCTGTATGAGATCACTGTGGAACCGCAGAGCAGGGGTCCTCACTTGCTTTGCACAGGGCATGTCGTTCATTCACACAAGCACACCGTAGAGTTAGTAAAGCACAGCAGAAAACATGTTCGCTAAGAGAAGAAAGAACTAGAGCTCCAAGCATCCTTACCTTGTTCTGAAGGATCCTGGACGAGCCCCCAAGGTGAAAGGTTGTTGTTGAATCACGCAAAGACGCCAGGATTCTTGGCCCCTGGAGGAGAAAATTCAATCTGGGGCCAGGGATGAGGCTTGATCATGCAGAGCTTTTGTGTAATAAAGTTTTATTAAAGTATCAAGGAGATAGAGAAAGTTTCTGATATAGGCATCAGAAGGGGGCAGAAAGAGTACCCTCCTGCTAGTCTTCAGCTGGATGTTATATAGTCACTAGTAGTCTGTTAATAAAAGAAAGGAATGTCTTAAAACTCAGAATGGCACCAGGCCCCTCACCCATAAGATGCATTTTGGGATAATCTTGGCACCAAATGGTTCATCCTGGGCCATAAAATGATTAACTTGAATCTTGAAGAAGGGTAGATCGCTATACAAATAGTTTCATTTACATAGATTAGGGGAACAATATCTGAATATAACATACTGGTTTGTCAAGTAGGTTTTGAGCCAAGAGGCAGAACTGACTTGAAGACAGAGTTTGGGGTAAATGCATAGTACATTAGCATAGCTTAAGATAAACATTTCCATAAGAGAAATGCATTGGTTATCTCTAGGTTTGAGAATAGTTAACTTCAGGTGAAACCAGGTGTCATTATGGAAACACAGTATTTTAAGAGAAACCTCCTTTTAAATTTGTATAGAGAAGGAAAAAATATCGCTAGTTTGTTTCCTCCTGCTGCTTAAGAGAGATAAAAATGTCTGACACTTGCAGGCTATTTCCTTCTTTTGGAAACCCCTGGCCTTCCTGCCTGTTACTCTCTCGGGTCCGTCTAGTCAAGGCTATGGTTTTTCCAGTAATCATGTATGGATGTGAAAGTTGGACTGTGAAGAAAGCTGAGCGCTGAAGAATTGATGCTTTTAAACTGTGGTGTTGGAGAAGACTCTTGAGAGTCCCTTGGACTGCAAGGAGATCCAACCAGTCCATCCTAAAGGAGATCAGGCCTGGGTGATCATTGGAAGGACTGATGTTGAAGCTGAAACTCCAATATTTTGGCCACCTCATGCAAAGAGTTGACTCACTGGAAAAGACCCTGATGCCTGGAAAGATTGAGGGCAAGAAGAGAAGGGGATGACAGAGGATGAGATGGCTGGATGGCATTGCCGACTTGATGGGCATGGGTTTGGGTAGACTCTGGGAGCTGGTGATGGACATGGAGGCCTGGAGTGCTGCGATTCATGGGGTCGCAAAGAGTTGGACACAATTGACATTCTGAACTGAACTGAACTGATGGGACCAGATGCCATGATCTTAGTTTTCTGAATGTTGAGCTTTAAGCCAACTTTTTCACTCTCCTCTTTCACTTTCATCAAGAGGCTCTTTAGTTCTTCTTTGCTTTCTGCCATAAGGGTGGTGTCATTTGCATATCTGAGGTTATTGATATTTCTCCTGGCAATCTTGATACCAGCTTCGGCTTTTTCCAGCCCAGCATTTCTCACAATGTACTCTCTATATAAGTTAAATAAGCAGTGTGAAAATATACAGACTTGACGGACTCCTTTCTGGATTTGGAACCAGTCTTTTGTTCCATGTCCAGTTCTAACTGTTGCTTCCTGACCTGCATACAGGTTTCTCAAGAGGCAGATCAGGTGGTCCTGGTATTCTCATCTCTTGAAGAAATTTATACAGTTTGTGGTGACCCACACAGTCAAAGGTTTTGGCATAGTCAACAAAGCAGAGATAGATGCTTTTCTGGAACTCTTTTGCGTTTTCAATGATCCAGTGGATGTTGGCAATTTGATCTCTGGCTCCTCTGCCTTTTCTAAATCCAGCTTGAACTTCTGGAAGTTCATGGTTCACATACTGTTGAAGCCTAGCTTGGAGAATTTTGAGCATTACTTTTCTAGTGTGTGAGATGAGTGCAATTGTGCATTCTTTGGCATTGCCTTTCTTTGGGACTGGAATGAAAACTGACCTCTTCTAGTCCTGTGGCCACTGCTGTTTTCCAAATCTGGCATATTGACTGTGTCTCTTTTGCATACAGGATCATCGTGTAACTATGATGATCAGGCACTTCTCCTATACTGTTGGTGGAAATGCAAATTGGCATAGCCACTATGGCGAACAATATGAAGGTTCCTTAAAAAATAAAATAAAAAAACAGAGCAACTGTATGATCCAGCAAACCTATCCCTAGGCATATATCCAGAGAAAATCATACCCATACCTCAGTGTCCATTGCAGCCAAGTACCTCAGTGTCCACTCAGTGTCATACCTGTACCTCAGTGTCCACTAAGTGTCCACTGTAGCCAAGAAATAGAAACAACCACTGGTGAATGAATGAATAAAGAAGATGTGATACGTATATCCAATGGAATATTACTCAACCACAGAGTGAAATAACATCATTGGCAGCAACATGGATAGACCTAGAAATTATCATGCTAAGTGAAGTAAGCTAGACAGAGCAAGACAAATACCATGTGATAGGACTTAGATGTAGAATCTAAAAAAAAAAAAAAAATGATACAAATGAATGTTTATACAAAACAGAAATAAACCTACAGACATAGAAAACACTTTGGTTACCAAAGGGGGAAGTTGGGGGGGGGGGTGTTGGATAAATTAGGAGTTTGGGATTAACATATACACACTACTATATATAAAATAGATAACTAACAAGGACTTACTGTATAACATAGGGAACTGTATTCAATATTTTGTAATAACCTATAAGGGAAAAGAATCTGAAAGAAAAAAAAATATACATATAGATGTATGACTGAATCACTTTGCTATACTCCTGAAACTAACACAACATTATAAATCAACTGCACTTCAATGTAATCAATCACATCCGCTCAAGCTTTACTCATCTCTGGTCCAAGCACACCTTTCAAATCTTTTTTCTTTTTTTCTTTCAAATCTTTTGATCACACGATACCTTGCTAAATTATCAGATGACTAGATCTCTTTCTTAGCTTCCCCTTCAGTAATCTCATGAAAAGACTGTGTGAACAAGATTATATCTAGAGGAAGAACACAGTAAGTCAACAAGCCTGCACGCAGTCGGGGGGTAAGGATGAGTCTCATTCCCTGTCTCAATGATTAACTGAGATTACTTCTCCTTGCCCTTTAAAAATTTTCATGAATAAGTAGAATCTTTGGAGTTGGTTTAAGTGGTACACAAATCCAATTTTCCTCAGATTTTCAGCCTTATGATTCAAAGTAACTTTCTTTTCCACCAAAGCTTGTGTCTCTCTTAGGTTGATTTTCGAATGGTGAGCAACCTGACCTGAGCTTGGTAACAATTTCACCTGTCACCTTCCAACTGTAGGTAAGTTAGTGATCCTCCACAAGTGTTTTCTTTTGCTCTCTACATTTTTCTTAGAACTCATCTGCTTCCACAGCCCTAAGTCGCCCTTCCAGGAAATTCTCATCTCCAGCTCGCACCTTTCTCATGTGTCCCAAGTCAATTATTTGATGGACATTTCCATGATGAAATCCTAACAGGATCTCCAAGCCTATCAGCAGCCTCTACCCACTGGGAAGTCCTTTATCTTCCTCTAGATTTTTCTTTGTAATTCATCTGTGGCAAAAGCACTGCTGAAAGTTATTTCTGATTCTGTGGGAAGGTAACTCTGAGGATGAATTTAAGCTGAACAGAGGAAAGGATGGAAAATGAAAAAATGGGGTATTGCTTCTGTTGGCAGGAACATGACCCCCTTGGGATGCGAGAAGGGACGGGACACTTAAGTTATCTCAAGGGCTGGAGTTGGGAAATATGATCCAGTTGGAAAGACACCAGCCTGGGACACCACAAAAATCTCCAAATCTTGGTCCCCCAAGCAGCAAAAGCAATGGGACATTGGGGGGGTACCTAGGCAAGGAGTGATGTTTGTGAAGCAGGTCAGTGGGGCTCGGGTTGTGAGAGGTCTGGGCAGGGCCATGGTGGAAGGGGACTAAGAAAGGCGGTCACTGTTTTCAGGCAGCAGAGGAGTGGGCTGGGAGCACGAGCCCAGGAACGCATGTCAGGCTGCAGTGACTTCTGCGTTCAGGGAAGTGGTTTTACTGAGGAGAGTTACTAAGAAAGGAATCACAAAGCAAGGGATGCATACCAAGGAGAATAATTTTGTTTTATTTTTCTTCGCCTGCTATCTACAACACCCCAGAATTCTCCGAGGAAGGACTAGGGTAGAGTTTGCTGTCCCTGTAGTGGAAAAGTGACTGGGTTGCATCCAGTAGGAGGAATGCCCTCTGCTGTCTTCCCTCCCACCTGAGAGCTAGCACAGCCTGGGCTCGGGAAAGCAGTGCTCAGAAATGGCAGCATCACAGTTTATCTAATGCTGTTGGTTCTTCTGAGATAGTTCTCTCTCCCCCATATTTTATCTTATACCTGCTTTGTGACACTGTATACACAAGCATGGCCCAAATTTCTCTATGTGCTATCTTCTCAGTAGTTCCTGAATCTATGCTTCTCTGATCCACTCTCTCTCCTGTAGGCTGACGTAGCACCTCCTGGAGCATTACCCACAATGAGGCTCCTATCCCCTGCATTTCTTATTTCACTCCCCGCCTGCAAATTCCTCCTACACATTGTCCTCCACCTCCTTGTCTTCGGTTTGACCTCCCTTTTAATCTACTTATTACATAACAATGAGACTTTTAAAAAGTCTGCAACTGTTGGTTATTGAAGGTGAAATGACTTAAGTATCTTACTAAAATGATTGTTTATTTCTAAGTGTTCCCTTCCTAAGAGAGTGTGAAGGAGACCATCAGTGAGCAACAGATTTCAACAAATACTTAAAAGATGGAAAAGCATAGGAAAGTCCGTCAGGGGGAACAGG
Source organism: Oryx dammah (assembly GCF_014754425.2). Classification (NCBI taxonomy): domain Eukaryota; kingdom Metazoa; phylum Chordata; class Mammalia; order Artiodactyla; family Bovidae; genus Oryx; species Oryx dammah. The sequence continues at coordinate 1,086,954 of NW_024070201.1, read as the reverse complement.
GGTTGCCAGAGGAGGAGGAGGAGGCAGAAGGAGCTGACCCACCAGGCAGAACCTCTGGGAGGTTCTCAGTTGGCAGGCATGGGGGCCAGAGAGAGAAAGACTACCTGCCCCCTCCCATGGAGACTTCTGCCAAAACCTAGAGCTCAGGAAACCCAACTTTAACCCCTGGTGTTTTGGGATCCTGCAAGAAGTTCTCTCTGAAATTTAAGTTAAATTCTGGATAGTGCTGAAGTTTACATATGATGAAGTATCTGATGCTGGGACCCCAGTGAGAACCATCCTTAATCCAGCATTTGAAGGGTCTGTATTCCAATAGGGCTCCTGCCAACTCAGTCTTGAGAAACTACAAATGGACAATGGCCAGATGTATATAAAAACAGAATCCTAACTCATTATCTGCAGTAATGGGTTTAAGGGCAGAAAGCCAGCCTACTATCTATAAATCAGACTTACAGGAAGTTAGACAACTATCTTTGCAACCAACCCAAGAAGCCAAACAATAACCCCTCTAACAACCGGCTTCACATAGCCAGGGCTTGACAACTAACAGCATCTCTAGTTTTTCGCTCTGCTCTCAACTGAGGACCTGTCAGTTCAATTCGATTGCTCAGTCTTTTTTGACTCTGGTACACCATGGACTGCAGCAGGCCAGGCTTCCCTGTCCACCAGGGACAGTCAGAGAAACGGATGACCAGTCAGAGAAAGCCAAATATACACCTCAACTAATCATGGGAGGCCCTGCTTCATTAGCCCACCTCCAGCTTCTCCATGCCAACAGCCTCTAATCAGGGCACACCTGAAACCTCTCAAACTTTCTCCTTTGAGTCTCAGCCAAAATGCAAATAATGGTGGCTGACTCCCTTCCTATAGCAAACTCTGAAAAAAGAAACTTTGCTCGTTTTCACTTGGTGAGCCTTCTGTTATTTTCAGTCAATGGCCCTCCCCATGGACCCAGAACTCCCCAGCAATCAACCCAGTGCCTTTCTTAAATACGACACACAGTCAAGGTCACTGGACATGGAGAAAGCCAGCAGTACATAGGAGATCAAGATAAACAGATTGACCTTAAAGAAAATGGGTCTTTCGAGACCAGAAACACGCTTTAAAAAATTCTAATTAGATCTTCAGTGAGATTTGAGAAGATATTGTGTCCGTAAAACCAAAACCAGCAGGCTTTGAAGAACAAGGGAGTTAAAAAATGTCTCCTGGAAATTAAAAATACATTTCCAAAATTAAAAAGATTGGAAGATTAATGGTTCTGAAAAACCAACAGAACAGAGAGCAAAAGAAGTAGTCTGGATGTGTGCCAGAAAGATAAGCCACCTCTTGCAACTTTTCTGGAACTAAATCCAGCAATGGCTAGAAGCGGGTCCATTTAGAGTACACCTAAATCCAGCAGGAGCCCTGGGGTCCAGCGGCTGGCTGGGGCTGCCTGTGTTAGAGATCCTTTGACCTTTGAGTTTAGCCAAGTACATGGATGCTCTGATTAAAAACAAGCAACTTAACTCCACTTCTCTTCACTCCTTGAAACCCAGCACCCCTCCCAATCACATATGGTGAGACAGAGCAGTCTCTTTCCAGACCGGGACCTGCCAGGACCCAGCTCCCCGACCTACCCCTCCATCCTCCATGCCTGCCCCAGCCCCAGTCCACAACATACCGGGGTGTTCAGTGAGCTGGGACTTTATGGCCAGATTTGAAAGTGTTAGTCCATCAGTTGTATCTGACTCTGCACCTCCATGGGCTATAGCCCTCCAGGCTCCTTTGTCCATGGAATTCTCCAGGCAAGAATACTGGAGTGGGTTGCCATTCCCTTTACCTGGTTTCAAAGCCACATGCTTTTGTCCTAATTTGAAAAGCGAGGGCATGAGAGTACCTCTTAAAGCTTTTGTGAGAATCAAAGGAGCTAATGCCTTTGAGAAGCTTAGCAGAGCCCCAGGCACTGAGTAATCAGTAAATAGTAACAGTTATTAGGATTCCCAGAACTAGTCTTCCTTTGTCTGTCTCAATTTTAACCCTACTTTGACAAATTTTTATATTTACACGTAAAATTACTAAACAAATAGTCATTAAACTCAGCTTTATTACCAAAGATACACTCTCAGACACATCATTCAGTCCTCAATTCTTGAGAGATTTTACCTATTATACGTATTTTTGAAGCCATAATGGATTGACTGAAGAACAATTAAAAGTCCTGCTTCACACAGTTCATGCCTTGGGGATCTGGCTGGGTTTGGGCTCACATGTCCTTCGTGTTCTCAGTAAAGTGACCCTTCTTCACCAGGGCTCAAGCCTCACCTTTTTTCGTGAGGTCTTCCTGGGACCCCCCACACCCCACACCCCCCATGGCCCAGGGATTCTGCCCATTGAAGTGCTTTGTCGCCACTGCTGCCATCTGTCTCCTCCTCCAGATTCTGAGCACCTCACTTACAGAGCTCTCTTCATAGGTGTTAAAATGCGAGGGCCGTGCCTGTGATAGGTTTGGGCTTAAGTACCAGGGAAGCGTGAGAGAGATGCGGGGTGGCATTGGCTGGTTTTCCCAACTCAACCACAGCCTTACTAGATGCTGCGCTGTGTCAAGGAGAAGGCGGGGAGGAACCATCTCCACTGGGAAGGTCTGAGGGTCTGAAAGGTTCTGAGTGGGTATGTGGGCTGCCAGTCTTCTTGCAGAAGGGATGTGAAGGCCACCTTCTCTGGTCCCATTGCGACTCTTCTCTCACGCACAGCATGAGCAGCACAGAGTCCATCCTGACAGACAGGGGACTGCATTTTCCCCTTTTCTTAAATTAAAATCATCTGTTCCACTTTCTCATTCTGAGTCTTCAGCGAAGGTCAACAGACTTGTCCAAAGTCATATGAAAAGTGGTAAAGACGTTAGAACTCAGGCTTCCAGTGTCTCAGACCAGTGTACTGTGATTCTGAGGTTAAAACGAAGAGGGAAAGCCAAAAGCATTTGAGGCTGCCGCTTCGATCTTGGCCCCCAGAATCGAGCACATGGTTTGGGTGGCCCCATGGTTCCCCTGGCTTTGGGTCTTTTGTATGGTATGTTGCTAACACTGAAGAAAGGGGAGCATCGAAAGCTTTCTCACCAGAGGTGTTGTAAGGATATAGCAGGAGGGCCTGGCATGTAGTAAGAAGTTTATTATCCTTAGGAAAGTGACAACCAACTTGGAGAGGTCACTACAGCTGGGGGTCACACTGGAGGAAAGATGGGTGCTGTTTTGTTGGAGACATCCCAGTGGGAGGCGAGGCTCTGCTGGGAGAGGGGGGCCATGCACTGGGTAAGAAGGGCCTGGGGTCCCGCATCCGAGTCCCCCGCCTTAAGACAGGAGGGGCTGGTCTCTGGTTCCTTCCTGCCCCCGCAGCTGACTTCCAGGCCAGAGAGGCCCAGCAAAGCAAACCCGAAGGGACTGAAGGGAGGTCCGAGGAAGGAGGCTGCCTCGGCCGCCCTGGCTGGGGCGGCGCAGGAGAGGGTGTGCGAGGAAGGAGGCTCTCAGGAGAGGAGAGGCAGGAGCAGAGGGAAGGCCAGGAGTCCGGGGCAGCGCGCCCAGGAGCGTGCGGCGCTGGCGAAGCGGCGGGCCACTTCCGCGTTGGGGTTGCCCCGGGCGGGCTCGAACGACTTCTGCAGACACCGCCCACTGCCCCTGCGCTCCGGGCTCGCCCTGAAGGAGCCGCTCCAGATCCGCTCACACAAGTCGGCGGGCGTGGGGAAGTGGTGCGGGAAGGGGCGGCAGGGCGCCCGCTCCGGGCAGCGGGGCTTCCCTGCGGGGGCCAGGAGCAGGCCACTCAGCCATTCCTGTCCGCGCGGCCCCGGGACTTGCCCCGGGGGAGATTCGAGCTTGCATCCGCCCGAGGGAGGGGGGTCCTCCCGGGCACTGCCTAGCCTCACTCACCCCGACTCCAGGCCCAGCTGCCGAGCCAGTTGGACTTGCAGGTGTGGGAGGTGCTACAGTCTGCCCACCAGCGCTCACAGTCCTCCAGGCACAGGGGCGCGTCCAGAACCCGCTCCGCCTGCCAGCGCGGGTCCACCTGGGTGCGGCGCAGCAAGAGGCAGAACTGTCAGAGCATCAGTTTGAAGACTGTTTACAGCTGCAATGATAGTTGGGTCAGATACCATCGGGACATATTCTCTTAACATCGCTAAATATTTTACAAATGAGAAAAACGAGGTTAGAGAGTTTGTACATGACTCTGTTCCTACAGACAGGAGAGGGGACCCAGTGCCTCCATCCTTCTGGTCTCCCGTGACCGCTCTCCCCACAGGCAGTTATCTAGGGTCAGAGGGAACTTCTCCGTCCTCTCCAGCGGCAGCCTCTGACTCGGCTCGTGTCCATAGCTGTCTGCTAGCATCTTGGAGTTGAGCCTCTTAGGCACACTGATGGATGTCAGGTGGGCCCTGATGGACGTGGGCCCCCCTCCCCTCTCGCCGCTCCCCCACCCCCAGCCCACCTCTGCCCACCTTCTGGATCCAAGGCCCCAGGTTGGGGGAGCACTGGTAGAAGCAGATGGCCTGGAGAAAGTGCCTCTGGCAGTCCGGCTTCATTAGTCCGCAGTGAACCAGGCTGAAGTTGTAGAGCAGAGACACATCCAGGTGTGCTTCCCAGCTCGTGCTGGCGGTGCAGCAGGCGTTGTCCTTCCAGGGGATGCACTGAGCACAGACCAAGACACAAAAGCCATGGGGAGAAGGGGTAAGGGGGCGATAAGCAAGTGGGCCAGAAAGGTAAAGCCATCTGCTTGAAGAGGACCCTGCAAGTGGGATAGGCCACTGTCCAAGGGGTGGAAGGAGTGCTGATCATTTCTCAGTGTCCTAAGTTGTTACTCAGTCATGTCTGAGTCTTTGTGACCCCATGCACTATAGCCTGCCTGGCTCCTCTGCCCATGGAATTTTCCAGGCAAGAATCCTGGAGTGGGTTGCCATTTTCTACTCCAGTTTGTCAGTATTCACACCCAAAGGATGTCTGGGCACTGGCCTCCCTGCCACAGACTGCATGTCCCCTAGGGATGGGGCTTTCAAGGTCTCAGATCCCGGTGGTGGGGGGGGGGTGCAGGGGGAACCCAAGACCCTATGGGATTGCACTGGAGGAGGGCACCTGCAGCCAAGAAGGGCTCACAGGAGCATGCCAGCCCTGGTCCTTGGGCCTCATCCCTGTCAGTCGCCTTTAGGAACTTGGGGAGGAGTCCCTTAGGTCTTATTTTTTCCCCAGGGCCTGCCCGTGGGAGGGCAGAGGAGATGAGCCTTGCTTGCTGGAATCTAGGCTGACCACTGATGAGTCTCCATGATCACCATCTGCCCCGACTCCCTGAGTGGCCAGGCGGCTCAGGGATGGAAACGTTGAATCAGTCGGCATTTACGGTCTCAAAAGTCATAACCCCCCTCCAGTGGGGCCTTTGCCCACATCTTCATCTAGGGAACCAAATGATTCCAGATGGACAGGGGTTCAGAAACCCTCTTGGCTTTTGTGTCTCTTCCCTGATCTACCAAAGCAGTGCCCATCCCCCCTGACCCACACACCAGGGCTGGCCTCCATACCTCCTCATAGAGCTCAGCCTCCGGGCTGGGCTCTGGCTTGTGGGGTTTGGCATTCATGCAGACATTGAGCAGCTCACGCCCAGTGCACGTGGGGGGCACTGCCCACAGCCCCAACAGGAGCTGCCACCACCACCCCATGACCTGCCACAGAGAGGAGCCCCGCTGTGATGGGCAGAACCCCTCACTCCACACCCTGTCACCCCCAGAGCCAGAACAGGCTTCAAGCTTCTATCAGACTCCATGATGCTTGGGCTGCTTCTAGGACCTTTATCTGAGGCAGCATCATGAATGTCTCATCCCAACAACGTTCCCAACAATGTCCAGACACTGAAGCAGGCCAGGGAGGGAAGAGACCAGCCCCAGGGTAAGGGAGTGTTGGGGTGGACTGGCTCCAGCTTTCCCGGGGACCTTCCCTGGCCCTTCTCCACATGGAGGCAGTTTTTCTAACTTGGTGACATATGGGCTGGGAACTCAGAGCTCTGACCTTGGATGAGTAACTAAACACACACTCAGGAGGCAGACTCTTCATGGGGCCAAGGATGAAGTGGGACTGGCTAGTACGGAGAATGCAGTCCTATCCCAACTCCAGCCCTTCTGGGAGGTCCCCTCCGGGCCTATAGCTTCTAGAGTTCCCTCCCCAGTTCCCTCTGGGCAGAGTCCTTTCCTCTCAAGCAGTGAGGGATCTGCCTCTACCATCCCCAACTCATCACAAAACCGGCCTGAGTATGGGGTTGGGGAGCCAGGCCCCGGCAGCGTTGCTGGCATCTCGGAGCAGGGAGCATGCCCAGATGTGAGCCACTGGGCGTCTTCCACGTACAAAGCCACATCCTGTCACTGGGACCAGGAGGCCGGCTTTTCCCTTGACGCTTGTTGTGCCCTGTTTCCAGCTCTGTCCTGGGTAGTTCTCAGAATGGGAGAGAAACAAGCAAACAAAAAGGGCAGAGGCGCACCCTGCCCCAGGCACCCAGTCCTGCAGGAGACACCCCTCAGCCTTCACCCACCCCAGAGCGCAGGCCCCGTGCTTCTCAGGAACCTGCTGTGGATCCACCACAATGGAGCTGAAAACCTACGGCCCAGCTCAGGCTGAGAGCCTCAAACATCAGGGGTGAAGACTCCAGTCCCACCCTCCGAGCCCATTTGTCATTTGGTCACTAAGTCGTGTCTGACTCTTTTGCAACCCTGTGGACTGCAGCTTGCCAGGCTCCTCTGTCCATGAGATTTTCCAGGCAGGAATACTGGAGTGGTTTCCCATTTCCTTTTCCAGTTAGAGCCCATCCGCAAGTCTGAACCTAAGGCTCCTCACTCTCCTCAGCACCAGTTTCAAGGACAGAAATGGCCATGGGGGTATTTCAAAGAAGCAGGGCATCAGGTGGACAGAGGAAAGAGTCTGCCCCTTCTAGCATTTTCTTCATACTCACTTTCAAAGCAGAAGCCACACTCTCCCACCTCCAGAGATTGTAAGGATGAGGAGAGAGTGATGATCTGCCTATTTATTCCTCCGGGTCAGGTGCAGGAGCTGAGCTCCAGGTGGCTCCAGTTAGCAGCACCATCTCACCCATGTGTCAGGGCCTCCTGTGGGCAGAGTCTCCAAGACAAACAGACCATGGAGGGTAAGATCCTCTTTAGTTAGATCTTGAGTTCTCCTCTCAGCTCTGCTGTTTATTAGCTGGCTGATCATGAGAAAATTATATAAACTCTCTGAGTGTCTCTTTCCCTGTCTCTAGAAAAGGCTGTTATGATGGGATTTTTGGGGAAAAGAAAGAAATTTCCTGAAAAGGACTTGGCATTGAGCCTGGCAAAGAGTAAGTCTAAATGGTTTTTATTTTTTTCCCCTTCTACAAAGCATGTTGTTATGCATGGGAAGCCTGGCATGCTGCAGTTCACAGGGTCACAAAGTCAGACACGACTTAGTGACAGAAAACAGTTATGCATTTATTTTTGCATTATAAAATTAATACATGTATTAAAAATAGAGGAAACAAAGAAAAGTGGGAAAGAAAATATCTATCATGCTACCTCCAAAATGTTCCTTTGTGGCTCAGCTGGTAAAGAATCCACCTGCAATGCAGGAGACCTGGGTTCGATCCCTGGGTTGGGAAGATCCCCTGGAGAAGGGAAAGGCTACCCATTCCAGTAGTCTGGCCTGGAAAATTCCATTGTCTGTATACTCCATTGGGTCACAAAGAGTCGGACACAACTGAGCAACTTTCGCAAGGTTTTGGGAAACATACAATTTTGAGATCAAAAGTGCAATTTGGGTACTCTAAATGGTTTTTATTCTTACCCTTTCATCCTACAAAGCCTTTCTTGCTTGGCCTTGTTCCAAAGCTCTCTGTGACCCGTCACCTGCTCAGTCCCCTGCGATAGGTCACCTGGGTTGTAATGGTGACGATGTCCTTTCTCAGCCCACAGGAGCCAGGCTTCCTGCCAGAGCGAGGACTCATCAGCCCAGTGATGCAGAGATGAAATGGGGCCTCGGGGACCCAAGGGTTTAGATGTGGGCCCAAAGCCAAAGCACCCAAAGCCAAAAAGGTCCCTCCAAGCCCAGGAAACAGCCTCCCTTGGCATGCAGGGACCACTGAACTGAGAGAGTCTGCAAGTGGCCTCCATAGTTCACAGCAAGGTCATCCTGAGCTGTGGAGAGGCTGAAGACTCAGCCAGGACTCTTGGGAGAGTCCTGAAGATGATAAAAGTGCTGGAAAGGGAGCCCATTTCTTTGCCTGCTTCTTCTTCTTCTTTTTTTTTTTTTTAAGAAACTTTATTTATTCGGCTGCCATGGATCTTAGTTGCAGCATGCTCAAGCTTTAGTAGCAATGTGTGGGTCTAGTTCCCCGACCAGAGATCAAACCCAGGCCCCCTGCATTGGGAGCTCAGAGTCTTTGCCACCAGACCACCAGGGAAGAAGTCTCTTTGCCTGTTTTTTTGTAACAAGTTCCTTTTCCCTCTCTAAAGTAGTCAGTCATTGGAGTTTTCTCAACACACAGGAAATTGAAACACAAAAAGAAAAGCATTTTATAAATGAAAGCACACTCTGTTCAACTACAAGGTGATGGGAAGACATGAATTAATCATCGTGCTGGAAAATTACATTCTCCACACCTGGTTTTCCCAGCCACTGAGTTCTGAGAACCAAGAAGGACCCAGGCACTGGGCTAGGGCCTTCTGTATGTGGTCTGGCTTACTCCTCACAATTGCATACCCCCTGAGTGAACACCCTCCCCTGTTTTACCTGTGGGGAAACTGAGGCTCAGCCAGGGAGTGGCAGAGCTAATATCTGAACTCAGGCAGGAACAACTCCATACCTTGCCTAAGGAATGAGGAGGAGACCACCAGGACTGATAGTAGATGCTGTCTGGGTCTCAAGATGGTCTGTTAAAAAAACAAACAAAGTCATATGCCATAATGTTGGGAGACACATGTGGGTTTTATCTGAGAACAGTGATGATTATAGCCCAGCTGCCCACATTTCTGCCTCAAACAGAGTCAAGAGTCTTCTTTTTGGGGTCTGGTATGTGGGTTTCCCAGGTGGAGCAGTGGTAACGAATCCACCTGCCAATGCAGGAGATAAAGGAGATGTGGGTTCAGTCCCTTGGTTGGCAAGATCCCCTGAAGTAGGAAAGGCAACCCACTCCAGTGGAGAATCCCATAGACAGAGGAGCCTGGTGGGCTACAGTCCATGGGGTCGCAAAGAGCTGGACACGACCGAGTGACTAAGCACAGAGAAGCTAGGGTCTCTCCCCATGGCAGAGGAAGAGCAGGTGTGCGTGTCATGCAAGGTATCACACGTGCTTGGGAGGTGCTATGGCTTGAAGAGGGAGTTTGGGTTTAATGTTAATCATCAGATGACAGGACAGGGACAGGAACCCAGCCATGAAGGGCAGAAGTAATTACTGAGGTGGAGAAACAGGCCCTCTGTAAGTGTCCTTCAGACAGAGGACAAGGAGGGCTGTGCCCGAGGCCCCAGGACAGGGGGAGATGAGCTGGTATGACAGCAGCGTGGGTCGGGGCAGGGGTCACAGCGGCCTCTCAGAGGCCTGTTGCCCCACACCTGTGCCTCCAGAAAGGCTGTCTTGCGGCCCTTGAGAAGTCTTCCAGAGAGATCTGCTTTCTGATGAATTACTGATAAACCAAATCTGGCTGCACGTGAAGCCATTTGAAACTGCTGGTCACAATCAATTTTGTTCTTCAGCAGAACAATCTCACTGCCAAGAGCAGAGCTCGAGTGGCATCCGCTGGGTTCAGACAGAGGGCGGGTGGCAGAGCCGCCCAGCTGGTTGGGACCACAGCACAGGGTGAGCGTGACAGCTCTCTGCTCCCTGTGTGCTGCCTTGCCCAAGGCGCTGCAGCCCCCAGACTTCCAGAAAAGACTCAGAAAGCAAAGGGCTAGAGCCAAGAATATCCTGGTGAGAACCCGAGGTCAGAGGCCAGCCAGAGGGGACACTGGTGATTGGGATTCTTAGTGGACCTTTTGACTCTTTTGTCTCACCCCAAAGACCCCAGGAGCATCCTTGTCTCAGTATGTAATTGGTCTGTAGCTAAGGCAGGTCAATCAGGGCTACCACTTATCTCAACCTCTTCCCTCCCTCTAGACCCATCATCTCATTACCAAGGCCGTTGATTTAACCTTTGAGACATCTCTTGAATCCCAATGCTTTTATCCCCTTTTCTGTCCCTACTGTCTGGGCCATGACCATCTCTTTCCTCAATTGCAGCCAACAACCCTCTAACTGACTCCTTTGCTCCTTTCCAAAGCTGTATCTGAGCAGCAGCCATAGGATCTAATATGTAAGAATTCTATTATAAAAAAATTTAAACATAAGGAAAGTTGAATTTTTCAGCAACCCTCCACGTAGCCACTACTTGATTTTGCCATCACTTGATTTGCCAGAGTAAAATAACTCTGTTTTCTCTGTCACACATCTAGCTAAGCACCCAACCCTCTAGTCATCCACAATCTTATTTTTTATGTATCTCAAAGTACATCACAGACATCTGCAGACTTCCTCCTAAATAATTCAAGCATGTATATCATTAACCAAAGTTTAACGTTTGTCTGCAGATGTTTTTTCTTTCTTTCAGAATGAACTTTTTAAAAGGTAAAGATGGTTATGATACTGCCACATTTAACCTGTCAAGACTTAAGTCCCAAATCCCTAACATGGCACACAGACCCTGGATAATCTGGTCCCTACTTGCTTTTCCACCCCAGCGTGTTGTCCTCTCTCATCCTTTCTCTTGCCTGCGTGGCAGGCATTCACTTCCCCTGCGTGTGCTTAGTCACTCAGTCGTGTCTGACTCTTTGCAACCCCATGGACTGTAGCCCACCAGGCTCCTCTGTCCAAGGGATTCTCTAAGTAAGAACACTGGAGCAGGTTCCCATGTCCTTATCCAGGGGGTCTTCCCAACCCAGGGATGGAACCCGCATCTCCTGTGTCTCCTGCATGGCAGGAGGGTTCTTTACCAGCTGAGCCACAGGGGAGGCCCAGGGGGATGCTCTGTAATTGCCCTGTTCTCTTTACTCCCCTGCCAGGCTGTTCTTTCATGGCTCACCCTCTACGGCTGCTCACCCCTTGGCTCCCAGAATGGATGCCTTCCCCTCAGGGGAGCTTGTGTGGTCCGCCAGGGCTTGGTGACCTGTTCCTTGGGGGTCTTGCACTTGCGACTACCATGGCGCTTACTGCCTGTCCTTGTGAACACTGGCCGTGCCTCTTGGCTGGGAGCAGCTTGGGGCAGGCTCTGCCCTTTGTTCCCAGGACCAATGTGTGCTGAGCACAGGACGAGGAGCCCTTGAGCAGGAGAAACACTGCACCTCTTAGAAGCACTTTCCACTCAGCTTCCCTGGTCTACCCTGACCTCGCTCCGCTCCTTGCCCTGTTCTACCCTTCTCTCCGCCTCCTTCTCCACTGTCCTTACCTGGGCTTTCTCGCTTCTGCTTTGGAGTGACTTCTTTCTCCCCTCCCTCTCTCCGTCCTCCTCCCCTGCTCTCCCCCTCTCCCCTTCTCCCTCTCTTCCCCTCGCTTCATTCTCTCCTTCCTACCCTTCTCCCCTGTAGCTTAAAGGGACCTCTCCATTTTCCCTTGCTTCCCACCCTCCTGACCCATCTTCTCTCTCACTCTCTCTCCTCCACTTTCCTTCTCCCTTCTGATTTTTCTCCCTCACCCCCAGACTTTCAATTTGGACCATTTTCAGTTTCTGATGATTTTGGTGAGATTTCAGAGTGTTATGGCTTGGCCCTTTCATCAACACTTGAAGAAGGCTATTTTAGGTCTCATCACAACAAAGGAAATGAGTGTGAAACCCATCAGGTGTTGAAGAGAGTCCAGGTAAAAGGAGACAGACAGATATATCAAAGTCCTATGGGAAGGAGACTAGCTGAAAATCAGAGATGGGAGAAATATCACCAAGAACAGATACCTTTATTTGTTTTTCAACTTGGGTTGCTAGCTTCTTCTCTCTTCAGCGTGAAGTTTCCTGGGTGCCAATATCAGGTTGTTACATTCAGCCCAGGCTGCTGGCCGGTCCACCAGGCAGGGTTAATACTAAGTAACTAAGGTTTACATGCAGTTTTATGATGTGCAACTGAGTTCCATACGAATTTTCTTTCAATCCTCCAATTTCCCTCTTTCCAACTGTCCCCAGACCTGAAGTTCAAGCCGCCAACCTATCTCTTGTGTCTCTCTCTTCCCAGACATGCTTCCCATGACACTTGTGCCTGTTTACTGTGGCTCCTCTGTGTCACCTTACATTCATCAGCCACTGCTGTTCAGCGTCTATTCACCATCCCATATAATCTACTCTCACCAGATTTACCAGCAACCTCCAACCTGTTCTATCAAATGAGAAGGGGCAGTTCATAACCCCCTTAACCACTCAGTTGTCTCTGACCAGCGTCCTCCCTACCTTGTTCTCCTCTTCCTCCTACATCTCTGTGTGTTCCTTCTTGGTCTCCTGGGAGGGCTCTGTTTCCTTTATCTGTGTTTGAGTGTTCTTGAGCTCTGTCCTTGGGCCTCTTTCCTTCTCATTGTATGGACACTGCAACCTCATCCTCAATATGGCTTCCATGATCACCTATATTTGGGTAGTTTCTAATCTCTCTCTTCAGTCCTGACCTGCATATGTGTGAATGTATATGTATATTTATGTGTATATATGATCTCTCTTTCTCTCCCCCTTTCCCCTTTCCTCCTCTCCTTAGTTATAACAGTTAAAATCCAAGAGTATTTTACTTGCATTTCCCACAGACACCTTGCATTCAATATGGCCCAACCATTCTTAGCTCCCCCATTCAATCTGCTTTTGCATGCTGTTTGATGAGACTGTGACTTTAGTCACTCAAGCCATAGGACTGCAGTCCAGAAGTTGTCCTGGGCTCCTCTACCACTTCCTACAAACACTTTACCATGACATGCAAGGCCTCTCACGGCCACTGGCTGCTCTCAAATCCTCTCCCTCCCAGTCCCAGCCTCACCTGCACACCTCCTGTGCTGGGCTGCTTGCTGTTTTCTGAACGTGCCACTGCTCTGGGCCTGCAGTCCTACAGTCCCATCTGCCAGGAATGACCTGTCCCCACTTCTTTACTCAGCTCCATATCCTTTAGGGCTCCAGTCAGGTGTTATCATCTCAAGAAAGCCTGCCCTTGCCCCTCCCTGGGCAAGATAGACTCCAAGTGCTTTCTGCACTTCTTTTTAGTATTGCATTCATTACAAGGGAGTATAAGCTTCTGCAGATTTGCTTGCCTCCCCGTCTCAATTCTACATCCTCTGAGGATGAGGACTTTACCCTGTCCTTCTGTTACCGGCCCCTAGCCCAGTTTATGGTGCACAGAAGTGCCTCTAACTGAGTGAGTGAGTGAGTGCATGAGAGCTGTATACAAGATCTGATGGTTCACAGGGGCCTGAAACTACCTGTAGCATCTGGGTTTTCTGAGTCCATGGACAGTGCTTCCCTCGTAGTTTACTTCTCAGTACCCTTCCTTGGAATGTCCCATCCTGCCAGTCTAGTGTGTTTAAAACTGAAAGTATGTCTGAACAGGCAAAGCCTCTCAGTAGCTCCTCTCAGAGGGAACCTTGAAACGTTTTACACATGTTCTTTTGGACTGGGGCGGTTTTGCATGGTTATAATACACATGATCCGGTATGTTATAATACATAAGGTCCATGCCTGTCCATGGCCACTTAGAACATGACTCAGCCTTACTGCATTCCCCCTCCATTTCCTGTATCCCACCATCTATAAGACGTGAGCTGATGGTGTCAACCACTGAACTGTAATCAAAATCCTAGCCTCTCTGGTGAGAGAAAGAGACAAGGTCCCAAAGTCTGGCTAAAAGGAACTGTCTTTAATACTTTCAACATTCTGTGATCACTTTTGCTCTAGGCCTGTGCACACGCTTTCCTCTTTCACCCGAGACCTCTCCCGGATCCTCCACACTCTTAGTACCTTCCCTTAGCGGATGCCTTCCTTTTCAGGTCTCGGTTTGGAGAGGTCCGCATTCAAGGAGGTCCATGTCTGGATCAGGTGTCCTTTCTGATGCTCTCACAGCCCCTGGGTTGCCTCTGTCAGGACGCCACTCTCTCCTGGACTTGCCTGCTGGCCTCCATGTTTCCAATTAGACTACAGCCCCTGGACCAATAGAGAATGTGTCTGTCAGTTTCACAGATGTAACTGCAGTGCCTAATGCATAGTAGACACTCAGTAAGCACTTATAAAATGAACAAGGGATTTTCTTTGCTAAGAAAGTTTCTCTCATATGATTCATTTTTACCAAGAAACATACTGGAAACATTCTGGGAAACCTCAATGTTGTTGTGGATGGTCACAGTTGTGTTTTATACATATGTGATGTTTAAACATTAAAAAATTATGTTTTCCATGCTCATTCACCTCTCACTTATGACTAGGTAACTCATGCCTGAAACTCTCATCTTGCTCATCTTTTTTATTCCCTGCAACTCTGTTAACTATGTGGCTTGGCAGGTGTGGCTGATAAACTGTTTTTCTCTCAGGCACACTCTCTCTTAGCACACAATTTCATATGTAAACAATGACATTGGATCAATTTATATTTCATAAATTAAAGAAAATATACATCTGTCTAGATTTGTTTTAGTCTTTATGTCTTTGTCCTACATTAAAAATATCTGAGAAAATGCACATAGAGTTGGAAGGTCCACTTGTGTTTTGTGGTTTATAGAAAGAAAGCAGTGGAAAGTAAATAGTTTTATGGTGACAGAAATTTGACTCTTTATGCCCTTGTGTCTATCAATGAAATGCTAGAGTGCGAAAATCAATTTTCCAAAAGACTATGGGTATATTGCCTTTTGGTAATGCAATGATCGAACAATTGCCATTTCTAGAAAAGTAAATTTTGTGATTCTCCAGTGACCTCTGTTATAAGTCAGTATGGTATCATGCTATGTGAAGCTGTTGAATGTTTACTTAAGACTAAGTTTTCTGGATAATGTTAATGGTTGCAAATATTACAAAACTAGATTTTAACTTGCTAAGTGTGTCCTCATACTTGAGTTGATGATTCTGTTTTGATCAAAAGTTGTGGAATGTCTGGTTGCCATGGATACTGGGGCTTAAGAGAAGCCTCTGAATCCTCTTACTGCATTGTCCTTAAAAGACTGCACCCATTTGCAGAAATGTAGAAACTCTCTTAGTTTCTCTAAATTCCCTGGCATGGTGGTTTGTTTTGAATCCGGATGAAGTTTCCTGGGGTTGTTTGTACTGCAGGTTGGATGGTCCCTTTCGGTGGAGTGAAAGGATACAGGCTACTACCGTGGTTTGTCTGAGAGCTGTGCCTTCTCCATTCCAGGAAGATGGGGAAAGTCAATTAAAGTTTCTCAAGCATCATTCTGTTCCAGGTCTTATAACTAAACTCTTGCTAGACCTCATCTCATTGCCTTGTCTGCTAGTCAACAGCAAAGACTGGGTCTAGTTTAATACTGTATACTACACAGTTTATATTGATTGATACAAATGATTTCTGAATGAATGAGTAACTAACCCTGCAGAAGTATTAAAAAATGGTATGGACCTAACAGAAGCAGAAGATATTAAGAAGAGGTGGCAAGAATACACAGAAGAATTATACAAAAAAGATCTTCATGACCCAGATAATCATGATGGTGTGATCACTCACCTAGAGCCAGACATCCTGGAATGAGAAGTCAAGTGGGCCTTAGGAAGCATCACTATGAACAAAGCTAGCGGAGGTGATGGAATTCTAGTTGAGCCGTTTCAAATCCTAAAAGATGATGCTGTGAAAGTGCTGCACTCTATATGCCAGCAAATTTGGAAAACTCAGCAGTGGCCACAGGACTAGAAAAGGTCAGCTTTCATTCCAATCCCAAAGAAAGACAATGCCAAAGAATGCTCTATCTACCACACAATTGCACTCATCTCACATGCTAGCAAACTAATGCTCAAAATTTTCCAAGCCAGGCTTCAACAATACATGAACCATGAACTTCCAGATGTTCAAGCTGGATTTAGAAAAGGCAGAGAAACCAGAGATCAAATTGCCAACATCCATTGGATCATTGAAAAAGCAAGAGAGTTCCAGAAAAATATCTACTTCTGCTTTATTGACTATGCCAAAGCTTTTGACTGTGTGGATCACAACAAACTGTGGAAAATTCTTTAAGAGATAGGAATACCAGAACACTTGACCCGCCTCCTGAGAAATATGTATGCAGGTCAAGAAGCAACAGTTAGAACTGGACATGGAACAACAGACTGGTTCAAAATCCAGAAAGGAGTATGTCAAGTATTGTCACCCTGCTTATTTAAATTATATGCAGAGTACATCATGAGAAATGCTGAGCTGGATGAAGCACAAGCTGGAATCAAGATTGCTGGGAGAAATATCAATAACCTCAGATAGGCAGATGACACCACCCTTATGGCAGAAAGTGAAGAGGAGCTAAAGAGCCTCTTGATGAAAATGAAAGAGGAGAGTGACAAAGTTGGCAGAAAGCTCAACATTCAGAAAAGTAAGATCATGGCATCTGGTCCCATCACTTCATGACAAATAGATGAGGAAACAGTGGAAACAGTGTCAGACTTTATTTTCTTGGGCTCCAAAATCACTGCAGATGGTGACTGCAGCCATGAAATTAAAAGACGCTTGCTTCTTGGAAGGAAATTTATGACCAACCTAGACAGCATATTAAAAAGCAGAGATATTACTTTGTTGACAAAGATCCATCTAGTCAAAGCTATGGTTTTTTCAGTAGTCGTGTATGGATGTGAGAGTTGTACTATAAAGAAAGCTGAGCACCAAAGAATTGATGGTTTTGAACTGTGGTGTTGGAGAAGATTCTTGAGAGTCCCTTGGACTGCAAGAAGATCCAACCAGTCCATCCTAAAGGAAATCAGTCCTGAATATTCATTGTAAGGACTGATACTGAAGCTGAAACTCCAATACATTGGCCACCTGATGAGAAGAACTGACTTATTGGAAAAGACCCTGGTGCTGGGAAAGATTGAAGGCCAGAGAAGGGGATTACAGAGGATGAGATGATTGGATGGCATCATTGACTCAATGGACATGAGTTTGAGTAAACTCCAGGAGTTGTTGATGGACAGGGAGGCTTGGTGTGCTGCAGTCCATGAGTGGCAAAAAGTCAGACACGACTGAACTGAAGTGATTGAACTGAAGTATTACAAATCCATTTTATAGATGATTTCCCTGGTGGCTCAGAGGTTAAAGCGTCTGCCTGAAATGTGGGAGACCTGGGTTCTATCCCTGGGTCGGAAAGATCCCCTGGAGAAGGAAATGGCAACCCACTCCAGTATTCTTGCCTGGAGAATCCCATGGACGAAGGAGCTTGGTGGGCTACAGTCCACGGGTCGCAAAGAGTCAGACATGACTGAGTGACTTCACTTTCACTTCAGAGAAGTTAAATGAACTGCTCAAAGTCTTATCTCCTTATCATCTAACATAAGATGTATTGAGTGAGTGAGTGAAGTGTAGGTATGTACAAGTTTACAAGAGTAGACTGGTGGTCAATTTTCTATGTCAACTTGTCCAGGTTATTGGTCTCTTTGATTCAATCAAACAGTAATCTAGGTGTTGTTATTAAGGTAGTTTGTAGAATTTATTAATGTTCATAATTCCTGGTGAGCAATGAACTCATATTTGAATTTTTATCCATCTGACTTCTAAGTTCATGCCCCCCTGCTTTACATTAAGCAGATAAAAAGTCTACTGAATTATTCTTTGGCACTATATCCAACTATTCTTTGACATTATAATAAAATCTGCAAAGTACCAAGTGCCTGCCATGTGGTAGGACTCAGCTAAGTATGTCACTCAGGTTATCACACAGTGATCCTAAATGATGTCACCTCAACTATGGTCACAAAGAAAGTGAGGTATAGAAAAATCTCTGTATCATGCTTAGCTCCTTCCTTCACCATTCCCTAAAGGATCTTCCCTGAAACTCTAGTCTCCAAAACAAGAGATTCTTTTCATGACCAAAGAGTTTGGGAAATATTCAAGCTATCACCACCTTGTGAGGGCTCAGTGTACTTGCAATGTGCTACAGGTTCTGAGGAGTCCCGCAGTAAGGATATTTCTTGAACTCTATTTAACCCAGCATTTCCAAACATATTTGACCACAGCAGCCCTTGTGGGTAGTAAAGCCATTAACAACATGGTATGAGTGTTCTGTCAGTCACTCTTAGAGAAATGCTAGCCTGCCATATGGCATTAGACATAAGTTTTATAACAGAAACAATGGAAAACTGTTGTTTTCAAGCTCCTGGGTCACACATATTATTTAGATAATGCTTCATATTTATTTAAATTACATTTTTTCTAAAAGTCTTGTGTGGGCTGAATTTTTATTCTGAGAAGCTTCATCTTGCCAATGGGCTATATGTCAAATTCCTATGTAAGTCAATTCTTGTACCTTTTGGCAGAATTGGCTAGTGAACCTCTAAATTCTTTAAAAAATTTTTTTTGTGTGTGTGCTGTTTTGATTTTTCTCATTTCTTTTTTTATATTCTTGTTATTTTCCTAATGGTTACCCTGGGTATTCCAGTTAACATCCTAATTTCCTGAAAGGTCAGAAAGAGAAATTAAGGAAACAGTACTATTAATCATTGCATCAAAAAGAATAAAATACCTAGCAATAAACCTACCTGAGGAAACAATAGACCTCTACTCTGAAAAACTGTAAGATGCTGATGTGAAAGAAGTCAGAGATGACACAAACAGATAGAAGGATACACCATGTTCTTGGACTGGAAAAATCAATGTTGTCAAAATGACTATCCTACCCAAGGCAATCTACAGATTCAATGCAATCCCTATTCAATTACCTATGGCATTTTTCATGGAACTAGAACAATTTTTTAAAATATTTATATGGAAATATAAAAGACCCTGAATAGCCAAAGCAATCTTGAGAAAGAAAAAAATGGAGCTAGAAGAATCAGATTCCCTGACTTCAAACTATATTACAAAACTACAGTGTGGTACTAGCACAAAAATAGAAATATAGATCAGTGACACAGGACAGAAAGCCCAGAGATATCCCATGCACCTATGTTCACCTAATCTATGACAAAAGAGGCAAGAAAGTACAATGGACAAAAGACAGCCTCTTCAATAAGTAGTGCTGGGAAAACTGGACAGCTGCATGTAAAAAAAGGAAATTAGAACACTTTGTTGTTGTTCAGTTCAGTTCAGTTGCTCAGTTATGTCTGACTCTTTGCGACCCTATGGACTGCAGCACGCCAGGCTTCCCTGTCCATCACCAACTCCCGGAGCTCGCTCAAACTTATGTCCATTGACTCAGTGATGGCATCCAACCATCTCATCCTCTGTCGTCTTCTTCTCCTCCTGCCTTCAATCTTTCCCAGCATCAGGGACTTTTCTAATGAGTCAGTTCTTTGCATCAGGTAGCCAAAGTACTGGAGCTTCAGTTTCAGCATCAGTCCTTCCAATGAATATTCAGGAATGATTTCCTTTACGACTGACTGGCTTGACCTCTTTGCAGTCCAAGTGACTCTCAAGAACCTTCTCTAACACCACAGTTCAACAGCATCAATTCTTCAGCACTCAGTCTTCTTTATGGTCCAACTCTCACATCCATACATGACTACTGGAAAAACCATAGCTTTGACTAGACAGACCTTTGTTGGCAAAGTAATGTCTCTGCTTTTTAATATGCTGTCTAGGTTGGTCATAGCTTTCTTTCCAAGGAGCAAGCATCTTTTAATTTCATGGCTGCAGTCACCATCTGTAGTGATTTTGGACCCCCCCCCCCAATAAAGTCTGTCATTGTTTCCATTGTTTTCCCATCTATTTGCTGTGAAGTAATGGGACAAGATGCAATGATCTCAGCTTTTTGAATGTTCAGTTTTAAGCCAGATTTTTCACTGTCATCTTTAACCTTCATTAGAACACTCCCTAACATCAAACACAAAAATAAACTCAAAATGGGTTAAAGACCTAAATGTAAGGCTGGACGCTATAAAGCTCTTAGAGGAAAACATAGGAAGAATGCTCTATGCATAAATCACAGCAGGCTCTTTTTTGACCCACCTCCTAAGTAATGAAAATAAAAGCAAATAAATAAATGGGGCTTAATTGAACTTACCGGCTTTTACATAGCAAAGGAAACCATAAGTAAGATGAAAAAACAAATCTCAGAATGAAATAAAATAATTACAAATGAAGCAGTTGACAAAAGATTAATCTCCAAAATATACAAACAGCTCATGCAGCTCAATAGCAAAGAAAGCAAACAATCCAATCAAAAAAATAAGTGGAAGACCTAAATAGACATTTCTCCAAAGAAGAGATGCAGATGGTCAAAAACTACATGAAAAGATGCTCAGCATCGCTAATTATTAGAGAAATGCAAATCAAAACTATAAGGAGGTATCACTACATGTTGGTCAGAATGGCCATCATCAAAAAATCTGCAGGTAATAAATCCTGGAGAGGGTGTGGTGAAAAAGGAATCCTCTTACACTGTTGGTAAGAATGTAAATTGATACAGCCACTATGGAGAACAGTACGGAGGTTCCTTAAAAAACTAAAAAAATAGAACAACCATGTGACCCAGCAATCCCATTCCTGGGCATATAATTGGATAAAACCATAATTCAAAAAGATACATGCACCCCAATCAAGTAAACTGTCTCTGGGGCTTATCCCGTTTGAAGATGGATTTCTGCCATTTCCATACAAAGTATTCCTAATGTACAGACTTTCTGTGTTTTATTTATTTATTTATTTTCTCTCCATGGTAGTGTGATTGCCTCCTTTCATAAGACTTGGAATATAAACTACCACTGGTGAGAAAAGGATAAGAAATTACTCTAAGTGTCAGCATAAGAGACCCGGCTTGAGGGTCACTTAAACCTCAGAGGGGCACGAATGCTGTTGGTTGAAACTTTTTCTCTAGAGGCTAAGGCATCAAGAAGCTTGAGATGAAGAGGAGAAAGAAATGTATATCAACTCTGCTCAAAAAAAAAAAATTTCTAAAAAAAAAAAAATAATAATTTCTAGTTAGAGAAAGATTTCTCTTAACGGCTACTTATTGCGGACAGTGTTACATCTTTTGTCTTGGACTGAATCCAGATCCTCCTCCTCCCTCTTTAGCATTCTTGGATCTTAACCGCCTCCCCTTGACTTGGAGTCACACCTAAGAAAACAGAAGTCTGTGATCTCAAAATTTATTGACTATGCCAAAGCCTTTGACTGTGTGGATCATAATAAACTGTGGAAAATTCTGAAAGAGATGGGAATACCAGACCACCTGACCTGCCTCTTGAGAAACCTATATGCAGGCCAGGAAGCAACAGTTATAACTGGACATGGAACAACAGACTGGTTCCAAATAGGAAAAGGAATACATCAAGGCTGTATATTGTCACCCTGCTTATTTAACTTATATGCAGAGTACATCATGAGAAACGCTGGGTTGGAAGAAGCACAAGCTGGAATCAAGATTGCCGGGAGAAATATCAATAACCTCAGATATGCAGATGACACCACCCTTATCGCAGAAATTGAAGAGGAGCTAAAAAGCCTCTTGATGAAAGTGAAATTGGACAATGAAAAAGTTGGCTTAAAGCTCAACATTCAGAAAAGTAAGATCATGGCATTTGGTCCCATCACTTCATGGGAAATAGATGGGGAAACAGTGAAAACAGTGTCAGACTATTTTTTTGGGCTCCAAAATCGCTGCAGATTGCAGCCATGAAATTAAAAGATGCTTACTCCTTGGAAGGAAAGTTATGACCAACCTGCTGCTGCTGTCGCTTCAGTCGTGTCCGACTCTGTGTGACCCCATAGACAGCAGTCCACCAGGCTCCTCTGTCCCTGGGATTCTCCAAGCAAGAATACTGGAGTGGGTTGCCATTTCCTTCTCCAATGCATAAAAGTGAAAAGTGAAAGTGAAGTTGCTCAGTCATGTCCGACTCTTAGTGACCCCATGGACGGCAGCCTACCAGGCTGCTCCATCCATGGGATTTTCCAGGTAAGAGTAGTGGAGTGGGTTGTCATTGCCTTTTCCATATGACCGAACTAGATAGCATATTAAAAAGCAGAGACATTACTTTGCCGACGAAGGTCTGTCTTGTCAAGGCTATAGTTTTTCAAGTGGTCATGTATGGATGTGAGAGTTGGACTGTAAAGAAAGCTGAGCGCTGAAGAATTGATGCTTTTGAACTGTGGTGTTGGAGAAGACTCTTGAGAGTTCCTTGGGCTGCAAGGATATCCAACCAGTCCATTCTAAAGGAGATCAGTCCTGGGTGTTCTTTGGAAGGACTGATGCTAAGGCTGAAACTCCAATACTCTGGCCACCTCATGTGAAGAGTTGACTCATTGGAAAAGACTCTGATGCTGGGAGGGATTGAGGGAAGCAGGAGAAGGGGATGACAGAGGATGAGATGGCTGGATGGCATCACTGACTCGATGGACGTGAGTTTGAGTGAACTCTGGGAGTTGGTGATAGACAGGGAGGCCTGGTGTGCTGCAATTCATAGGGTCGCAAAGAGTCAGACATGACTGAGCAACTGAACTGAACTGAACTGTTGGCTTTACTGGACTTCCCTAGTGGCACAGTGGATAAGAATCTGCCTGCCAAAGCAGGGGACACGGGTTCAGTCTCTGGTCCAGGAAGATTCCACGTGCCATTGGGCCATAGAGCCCGTGAGCCTAGATCCTGGGCTCCGCAGCAGAAGAGGCCGGGGCTGTGAGAGCCCCTCTGTGCCCTGCAGCAAAGAACAGCCCGGCTCCCAGCAGCTGGAGGAAAAAGCCTGCAAGCTGCAAGGAAGGCCCAGTACAGCCAAAAATAAAAATAAATAAATAAAAATCTTTTTAAAAAGAGGGTAAGCTTTACTCACTGTCTTAATGAAATAAAATGTTCAAGAAAAAAAAAGAAAACAACTTTTCTCTCCCCTCCTCCTTCCCTCTCACTCAGTATCCCTCCAGTGTGACAGATTTTCTCAAACTTTCCCATCTCTTTTATTGTGAAGTTTCCCAATCTCATCAACCCACACATGCTTCTTTTTCCCTTTTCCTTTTTGCTGCTTCCTCCATCTCCTCCCTTCCCCGTAACTCTTTGCTAGTGCAAAGGTGAAGATCTAAGTCCCATCTACTTCTCTTGTTATCCATCATTCTGATGTGAATAATGAGGTCCCAGGAGCCAACCAGGAAAACAAAACTCTCCTGGTGGGTGGAGATGTGGGTGAGGTGATGAGCATTCAGTCACGGGTGACTGGTCTGTATCACTTGCCTTATGAATGAATTCAGACCCAGGCCTCCATTTGCATTCAGGTTTGTTGAGAATAGCTTTTCCTGCCATCTAGGTAAACCCTGGACACAGCTTTTAAAACAAAACCAACAATCAAAACCCCTCTTCAAGCAGCTTTATAAACTGAACTCCCCAATACTGAGCCAGGAAAACTGTTTGGAAAGAGTCACTTGTCACAGCCCCACAGCTCTTGGGATCTGTTCCCTGCTCAGCAATGTCTTTTTGGAATATAAATAATGCGGGGTTGTTTCTCTCTGGCCTGAAGAATTACCTGCTACATAACAAGCTTTTTGCTTGCTCCCTACTGAACCTGAGCAGGGTTCTGCAGGGCCATCCCAGGTGTGATGAGTCTTTCTGCGCCATTCCCTGCACCCCTCTCCATTTCTTGTTTGTAGGAAAAAGACCTTCTCTGAGTCCCAAGTTGCATTTCAGAACCTACTATGTACAAAATCCCATTCTGGGCACATTTAGAGACAAAGAGTTGAGTGAGACTAAGCCTCATATCTCCAGTTACTATCCTAAGAATTGCTTGGATTAACAAAAATCATGGGATAACATTGTAAGCCAGTATATGGTCAGGAATCCTGACTAAGAAGAAGGCATAAATGTAGCCCCTAGGTCAGGGGAGGGGAGGTGGCATGTATCTTACCTGTCTTTTTTGAGGAATATAGTATGTCCCAACTCAGAAACAGCATAGAGCTACAGACATCTGTGGGATCAGAAATATCAAATTTGAAATAGTCCTGGCTCCACTTGTTTATGAAATTGCAAACATATTTCTGTAGAAAATAAAAGCCAGGAAACGTGCATAGCACTTTGATTGGATTCCATCTATGTTGACATCTCTGCCTTGTGGTGTACATGGTGTGGGGGAAGTGCCTCTCCCCTAGCTTCTTGTGTTCATCTGGGGCGTGGTGGCAGCATCACGCTCCCCCTCCCAATTCAGATTCCCCCAGGAAGTGGGGCACATGTGGTCAGTAACACCTGCTTCCTTCTGGAAGTTAATCCAGCATTCTGGTTTGCCCCTTTATGCTGCAAGTTTTCAGGGGCAAGCCCCATTCGGGAGGCCTTCAGTTGTTCACCACTGCTTGTGGCTGGGCAGGGAAGTCCTGCTTGAGTTTAATATTAGGAAGTCACATTTTCCAGTATTGACTTCATGGGTAGCAAAGCCAACATTTGACTGCCTATCTGCCTTCTCTGCTGCTCAGTGGTTCCAAATTCACATGGAAAAATTAATGCTATTTATTTGGTCTACCTCGAACCCTTACAGAATTTTTCTCATTTGCCAGCAAGACCTTGACTGTCCACACTGGACTCAAGTCTTCCTAGTTTTGTATGAACACTTACATTTCACTTAAATTTCTTAACATTCTTATTTTTACTACTTTAACTGTAGTTGAACTGTGTGGCTTATTTCTTGAAAACTGCAATTGTTTGAAAATGATTTCCATAGAGGACGTTTTCTCTCTCACTGATGACATCTCAGTGTCTAAGGTTAATAGTAACAGTTATGCCTTAGAGTGGCTTTTCTCTGAAAAAATTATGGTGTTTTTCACACTGTATGTCAAGACCTATTAGTCAGCAATAATATCAATTTAATGGGTCATGACAACATTTTAAAATAAGATAGAAGATATCAGACTCTATTGCACACAGATCATTATTTGATGAGAATCTTGTTTTATATTTGTTTTAAATTTGTGTTTGTGTGCATGTGTGTGTGAACTGCATAACAACAGAAAAATACTTTTTGGCAAAAACTATCTGGTTGTTTTCCAATGAGTACACAAATGGACGACACCTCACAGCTACTTTTGTCCTCAGGAATGGATTTGTGGCTGAGTTTTAGTTGATGGTATGCCATTGGAAGTGTTAAGCATTCCTTTGAGGTCTGGTTCATAAAACCCACCATTCAGTCCTCTATTCTCTCACTTCCTGTATACCACCTGGAGGCTAAATGCTGAGCCCAGGCCATGATGGAAACTCTATGTTTAAGACGGTGTTCTTCATCAATGCAGATCCTTGGATGACTATGTAGAATAGACCCCCTTATCACATCTCACCCCTACCCCTAGGCACCAATGGGACTCTACAAGGATGAGAAATAAACTTCTAATATGTTATGCTACTGGGACTTGGGGCTTATCTGTTTCAGCAGATAAT
The DNA here is from genome assembly GCF_014754425.2 of Oryx dammah. Lineage (NCBI taxonomy): Eukaryota > Metazoa > Chordata > Mammalia > Artiodactyla > Bovidae > Oryx > Oryx dammah. The sequence continues at coordinate 1,061,472 of NW_024070201.1, read as the reverse complement.
GTCACTTTAACTAATGGGTATTACTTACTATTAATATGTGATCAAAAGCCACTGTGAGACATGGAGGACATTATGTTAAGTGAAATAAGCCAGACACAGAAAGACAAGTAACACATGATCTCACTTACATCTGAGATTCTAAAAAGAGTCAGATGCACAGTAACAGAGAAGAGCTACCCACTCCAGTATTCTTGCCTGGAGAATTCCATGGACAGAAGAGCCTGGTGGGCTAAATTCCATAGGGTTACAAAGAGTCAGAAATGACTGAGTGACTAACACTTTCACTACTTTACCAGAGTCTGGGAGATGGGGGAAAGGGGAGATACTGATCAAACAGTATAAAATTTTAGTTATAGAATGGGTAAATTCTGGAGACCTAATGTATAGCATGGTGACTATAGTTAATAAGAATATACCATATGCTTGAAATTTGCTAAAAGAATAAATCTCTAGTGCTCTCAACATATATGAAAAATGTAACCATGAGAAGTGTTAGTTAATTTAATTGTGGTAATTATTTCACAATTTATACATATGCCAAAACATCATGTTATACACTTTAAATATATACAATTTTTATTTATTCCTGCTTCCTCCCAAAAAAGCCACTTTGAGACTAGAGTGGACCTCAGACAGCTGGACCCCAGACAGGAGCACACACCTACTCCCAAGAAGCAGGAGCTGTCAAGGTAAGCCTGCAAATTCTCTTAACATAAGTCAAGCCACACTGTTGTGTCTCTTATTATGTTACTCTGTTGATCCCAGGAAAGTCAAAGGAGTATTGGTACCTTTGGTTGATTGGAATTTGTGCAAATGAAACATGGGAAGGCCACTCCAAGTTGGGAAACTGTATCTGCAAGTATGAGTAGTTAAGGCAACTAAGTGCATTTGTTTACAGTGAGCATATTCACAGGTATAACACAAAACCTGTCTACCCTACAAGATAGCTCAGTTGGTAAGCTTCCGCTTGGAATGCAGGAGACCTTGGTTCAATTCCTGGGTCAGGAAGATCTGCTGTAGAAGGGATAGTATACCCACTCTGGTATTCTTGGGCTTTCCTGTAGCTCAGCTGGTAAAGAATTTACCTGCAATGTGGGAGATCTGGGTTTGATCCCTGGGTTGGGAAGATCCTCTGGAGAAGGGAAAGACTACCCACTCCAGTATTCTGGCCTGGAGAATTCCATGGACCAGTCCATGGGGTCGCAAAGAGTTAGAAGTGACTGAGCAATTTTCACTTTCACCCTACAAGATAGCTACCATATTTTACAGATGAAACTAATGCACAGAGAGGTCAAATCGCTTACCCAAAATCCCACAAATAGGTTATGGCAGAACTAGGGTTGAACCTTGGCATCTGGAGTTGTGGTGTGGACTGCCGGCCGTAATGACCTGGAGGGTGTTTCATCCATTGTTAACTGCCTCTTTAGTATGCTGGATATTGTAGACAACAGGCCTCATAAGATTTACCAGGAAAGGAGGCTGTTACTGGGATTCAGAAATGAGTTTAAGTTTCCACTCTATGTTAATATACATCTTTATTAAACTGAACTTATTCATAGATTTTATATATGCTTAGGAGGCAGCCGGGTACAGGGCAGGAGTTATGAAGCATTTTGTAGAAGAAGACCCTTTTCTTCAAATAAAATTATATGGAAAACTCAATATCTAGCACATATGGAAGCAGAGAAGCTCTTGTCAAAGCAGGAATAGCAAACCAGGTGCGCCTCTCTCCAGGCAGCTCCTCTGCTCTATTCCTCCTCACCCTCAGCCCAGGGCTCTGTGGCTCACAATTTAAAACCACCAGTACAGGAGACAGAGCATGAACTTTGGGGCTGGATGGGCCTTTCTGCTTGCTTGCTTTATCATTTTACCATACACTCATTTATTCAGGGCTCAATAAATAGTCATTGAAGACTGTGTGCTAGACACTGGTTTATCAGCTGTGTGACTCTGACAGTCTCTGGGTTTCAGTGCCTCCCTTGTGTTTATACCTAGTGAGAACTGCCTCGTAAGACTCCAGGTCACGAGAGAGGCTGCAGATGCAGCATCCAGGGCATGTCCTGTCCTTAGTGAGGATGCTCAGAAGATGGTCCCCCTTTACTTTCTATGCAGATCTTTAAAGTGTGATGTCATTCAGAGTAAAACCATGTGAAAGCATATTTAATACACAGAAGCACTTTAGAAACAAACCTATGTGTTCTCTCCCATTGCCCCTTTCTCTTGCAAACCTGTCCAGCTTTGAAGGCTTCCTTTTTGTTCCTTCTCACCTTCAGCTTAAGACCATGTCTCCATCCTGCTCTTGATCACAGCCCCCAGTCACCTGTTTACTGGTCTTCTCATTTTCTCCAAGCTTATGCATCCCCAGCACACTCTTTTATCTCCTCCACAGTAGCTGATCCCAGCTCCCTGTCCCTGGCTGAGCCCTCGTTTCTCATAGTCCCTTTTATGCCCAGAGTATCCAACATCCCCTAGTTAGAGGATTCTGCCTTCACCTCTTCTGTTGCTTCCCTGCTGCTGGAGAACTATCACAGCCTTATTTCAAGAGTGGCTATTAATGACTGAGGTTAGGACTGAATAGGCTTTCAAGAGTTTCCACTAGCAACAACTCTAAGATGTATAAAATTATATCATTCAAGTCAACAAAGAAAACTATACATTTAAAGTTTTCTCTAAGGTCATATAGTTCATTCATTATACAGATAGTACAATGGCTAAGAATGGGGGCTTTGTAGCTATACTACCTGCTTCCAAAACTAAGCTCCTCTTTATATTAGTAGTACGACCGTTGCGCAATGACTTGGCTTTCTTATGAGAAAATGAGCATATTAATAGCACCTATCTCATCACACTATTATGATATGTAAATAAGAAAATGCTTAGAATATTGCCTGACATACAAAAATCACTCAATCAATGTTATCGCTTATCTGGATAGTGGATGAGTAAAGCTCAGACAAATTATAAGAAATCAGACAATTGTCAGGGGGTTTAGCAGACAGAAAATGCAGGAAAAGCATCTAGAAGGTAAACTCTTTAGCTCTTACCACAAAGCATTGGAATTATATCCATCTTCTTGGGTTTTTCCCTGTCTTCTTTCTAGGTATTGACATGGTAGGTAGTCAGTCATGGTTGTAGAGTAAGTGATTAAATGAATAGATGAGAAATGAATGAGTGAGGGAATCATTGGTAATGGAACAAACCAAATAGTCAGGTCCCTTTCCACAGTCTTTGATGCCCACTTTATCATGTGCCATGCCCTGCTAAGTCGCATCAGTTGTGTCTGACTCTTTTCGACCCCAGGGGCTCCTCTGTCCATGGGATTCTCCAGGCAAGAATACTGGAGTGGGTTGCCGTACCCTCCTCCAGGGGATCTTCCTGACCCAGGGATTGAACCCTTGTCTCCTGAAGATCCTGTATTGCAGGTGGATTCTTTACCACTGAGCCACTGGGGAAAACCCCAGTTTATCACACTTGACCCCAAACACAGGTCTTTGAGAAAGTGTTACAGTCTTTCTCAAATTAAGAATACTGTTGGTCACTGTCCAGCACCCACCATCTCCCTCCCACACACACACCAAAAAGAGGATTCTCAGCTTTTGGATCTACTTTCTTGGCTTTGTGATTCTTCCCAAAGTCCTCTGTGATTTTGCTACTCTTCTCCAGGAAGGACAGCAGAAATCCACCTGTCCGTCATAGAGAAAGCTGATGTTATTAGTAGGTCCTGGCATTATCTTGGCAAGAAACAAGTGGTGCCATGTGTCTCCGTTTTCCAGAAAGACTGGAGGATGGTCAGAAGTAGACTGGCTTACTTAGGAGGAACATGACTGAGTTTTCTTGCAGGAACTTTTAGACTTGGGTTTTATGATGGAGAGAATTTCCATGTGAGTGATAGCATACCTGCCAGTTATTTCTGTTCCATATTGACTAAAGTAAGTTCTGCTTTTCTGACATGGTGCTGACATACAATACAGTGGGCTGAGATAGCAAGCAGCTATAATTTCAGAAATCTTTCAGGAGTTACCTGGAACAGAGGCTTTCCTTCAGTTTTCTTAGTGCACTGGATGTGGAAGGCAACCATGCTTATAATTTGGTCAGACCAAACTGTAGGTTTCAGCCATTCAGTCTAGCACAGAACACAGTGAATTTGGTTTAGAGCAATTGCAACAATCTTGCTACATGCAAGTACATTTTCTTATTTCTTTCAGCCACCAAGGAGGAAGGGACAGCCTGGCATAAGGGGTGCAAGAGGAGGGAGTTGTCAACAACTGTATTTCCAGGCATCGTGTCAGCTGTCAGGCGCCTCCCTGACATCTGAGTTTAATGGCACTTGTTTCCCGTTGACTCTCTGTGTGACCTTGGGCTAGTTACCCTCTCTGACCTCAGATAGCTCATCTGTAAATTGGAGGTAATGTAGCCACCTGGCAGGGCATGAGCATTAAATGAGAGAATGTGTATAAACTGCCTGAACAGCTCCCTTCATGGATCCTAACATGTTTATTAATACATTGAGGAGAATGGGGCCTCATTGAGGCCTCATGGCTGAGAAGAGAACATGCTTTGAAACAGATCTGATATATATAACGTGTTTCTGGAATTCACAGAATGGTCAGCTTGCATACAGCTCACATTCAGCAAACATTTGATGCCAGTAATGATGACAGAATCTTGGGGAGCTCGCAGTTTGAGACCCCTGAGAAGAGTCAGTCTTGTGAAGAGTTTGAGGAGCCCTGTGAAACAGGCTGTGTCTGCTACATTCACTTTTCTTAAAAAATAATTTTACTAATTATTATTATTATTATTTTTGGCTGTGCTGGGTCTTCGTTGCTTTGTGTGGGCTTTCTCTAGGTGCAGTGAGCCAGGGTCATTCTTCATTGCAGTGTGCAGGCTTCTTATTGCAGTGGCTTCTCTTGTCAAAGAGCACAGGTTCTAGGCACGTGGACTTCTGTAGTTGTGGTGTGCAGGTTCTAGCTCATGGGCTCAGTAGTTGTGGTGCATGGGCTGAGTTGTTCTCTGGCATGTGGCATCTTCTCAACCAGGAATAGAACCCATGTCCCCTGCATTGGCAGGCAGATTCTTATCCACTGGACCACTAGGGAAGTCCTGCTTCATTCCCTTTCATATTCAGGTGATCTCAGAATATCTGTGCCATGAGAGAATGAAAGAGAACAAGTTCAGAGCTGGTAGGGATAGGAGACACTCTAAGAAATCAGTAGAACTGTGTTCTGCTATCAATTTTATAATTTTATAAGCACTATAGTCAACTACATGTAGGGCATGGCCAACCAACTTTGGTAATTTGTAAGTTTCATTAATAATTATGACTATAATTGATTGAACAGTAAAGAGCCAGACACTATATTAAGCACTTTCTGTTGTTGTTCAGTCTCTCAGTCCTGTCCAACTCTTTGAGACCCCATGGACTGCAGCATGCCAAGCTTCCCTGCCCATCACCAATTCCCAGAACTTGCTCAAACTCATATCTGTTGAGTCTGTGATGCCATCCAACTATCTCATCTTCTGTTGCCCCTTCTCTTCCTGCCCTCAATATTTCGCAACATCAGGGCCTCTTCCAAAGAGTTGGCTCTTTGCATCAGGTGGCCAAAGTATTCGAGCTTCAGCTTCAGCATCAATCCTTCCAATGAATATTCAGGATTGATTTCCTTTAGGATTCATTAAGCGCTTTATAAACATCATTAAATTTAATACTTACTACAACACCATGTCAAACCAACCCCTCTGGTTACCTTTGTTTCAGACATACCTACCTCTTACTTGGTAACTAAACCATGACTTTTTTTGGTCTAGGCATTTGAGAACAAAGATGAACACGTGTCTGTACAATGTGCCAGGCTTGAAATCAGGCCCTTCATGAACATTTAATTCTCAGTACAACCCAATGACATAGTTGTTAATATTCTCAAATTGTCATTTTTTTTAAAAAAACTGAAGCTTTGAGAGATTTAGAAATGTTTCCAGGCTTCACAGTAGAAAATGATTAAGCTGGAATTTCACTTGATGTCAATTTGCCTCCAAGGCTGCATCCTGCTACATGGGGTCCCAAAGCGTTCAGCTGGAGGAAGTCATGGCAACCCACTCCAGTATTCTTGTCTGGAGAATGCCATGGGCAGAGGAGCCTGGCAGGCTACAGTCCTTAGGGTCATAAAGATTTGGACAGCACTGAAGCAACTGAGCATGCATACACATAAGGTGCTCAGAGTAGAAGGAAATATATGGCGGAGAGAAGGCTATGAATGGTTCTTGGTTCCTCGTGTTTACTAGTGGTATGAACTCTCCAGGAGAGAGCATTGATGGCAGTCCTAGAATTAACAGCATTTGGCATCCTTAGGGTCAGCATCCAAGTTGGCAGGGGCCAGAAATGGAGTTCTCAAAACTGCTACTGGGAAGGCGGCTCTTTCTGAAATCACTATGAGACTTCCCTGGTGGCTCAGTGGTAAAAGAATCTGCCTGCAATGCAGGAGACTCAGGAAACGTGGGTCTGATCCCTGGGTTGGGAAGATCTCCTGGAGAAGGAAGTGGTAACCCACTCCAGTATTCTTACCTGGAGAATCCCATGGACAGAGGAGCCTGGCAGACTACAGTCAATGAGGTCCCACAGAGACAGCACGACTGAAGCGGCTAAGCAGGCATGGTTCTGATTCTGACGGTCGTGAAAAGACACATTTCCCCCTCTGGGTTTCTTCAGTTTCTAGGAGCTGAGACCCAGGACCTGTGTCTAGGGACAGATTGGAGATGGAAGCAGAAAGGCCACTTGAACGCGTAAACTCTACAGATGAAGCAGATTAGACGGGCAAACACGGTCAGGCATGGTCCTCCAGTAGTTACTCTGCTGCATTACTGATTCATCACGATTCTGAGTTCATTAAACAGAAACGCCACTCTGCAACGTTGAATCTCTAGGTGGGCGTGGCCCTGGACTCGTGGCCGAAGCCCCTCCCAAGGGGACAGGTCCCCGGTCTCGCCCCCTTTCCTGCACACACGTGTTGCAAATCACGGCCAGGCTCATGTACCACAAAGCTTCGGTTGCTTTGTCCTTTTCCCCTCATGAGACCCCTGCCTTGCAGTTCCTCCTGCCCTTCGCTTTGGAGCCACTCGGTTCATTGCCCTCAACTCCTGGCCAGCTCTCACTGCAGCAGCCTCCTCCCCTCCTGGTTTTGGAGCAGACACCCTCTGCTCTGCCCTGCTCTGCCCTCAGCACTCACCTCCGACTCCCCTGCACTGCCCTGGGAGTCCCTTCCCAACCCAGAGCCAGTCTGTCCTGGCGTCCCAGTTCTCCCTCAGCTCCACTGCATCCTGAAGCTGACACCTGTCCAGGTTTCCAGGCTCTCTGTGACCACTCGCAACCCCAGAGTCCTGGAGTGTTGGAGGCGCTTGGGAGTGAATGGATGAGAGAGAGATTGGATTGGGGAGAGAAAGATGCAAGACAGAAAGGGAGCAGGCAAAACGGAACTCTGTATACAGCTCTGCAAGGATCATTGTTACATATTATGGCTGGCTTCAGAAGGGTTAAATTAGTAGAAAATCTGTTTTTCATAGATAGATAAGTATATACTTAAACAGTTTTTCATGGTGCTTTTAAAAAAGCAACACTTTAAAAATTAAAAGTCAGCTAATTTTATAGCAATAAATGTGGCAGAAAGAGAAGCTCAGTGTATTTATAGAAGCATGTTTCATATTGGTTTGGCTATTAAAATATCCAGATGTACAATTATGGAATGAAAATATACTCAGTGTATGTTAAGCAGATGGTTCCCAGCTGCAGCATTTCCTTGCACTGAATTTTGAGTCATAAAGCCCTGACATCAGGTCTTCCATGCAACATTAGGTAGAGTGTAAGTCAGCCTGATCCTGCTAGTTAAAAACTGCAATATTGTGTTTTAAAATATTATTAACAGAGCTCTTATACTTGGAGAAGTTCAAACAGTACAAATAGAAGTAAGTGAAAAACTAGTCTCTTAAATTCTGTTGCCCTATCCCACCCTCCAGTCTAACTGCCCAAAAGTAGGCACTTTTAACCATTTCTAATTTTACTTCATGTTCCATTGATGCAATATCTTCTCAAATATCTGAGCTGCTAGCAGAACACTCTGTCCTGTGAAATCCCATGGACTGAGGAGCCTGTCAGACTTCAGTCCATGGGATAGCAAAGAGTTGGACACAACTTAGTGAGTAAACAACAACAGCAACCAGTATTGACCTCCTGTCAATGATGGTGGATTTCGTCCATTTGTACTCTTCTCCACCGGACACGACTGAAGCAACTTAGCAGCAGCAGCAGCCACATTATCTTGTGAGCTCCATAGGGGCAGGAAATGTGCCTGTTAGACCTACAGACGTGCTCAACACCATATCTCAAGACCCAGAGTGATGCTAGCATGTGGAGGGTGTTTAAAAAGTCATTTTAGAATGAACTAAACAATCTACTCAAGTATGTACTTCTGACTCAGTAAACTGACTCAGTAAAGAGAGTGCCATCACTTGGTAAAAGTGGGCCCTTCAAACATAATTCAGCCTCTTTCACCTCTTTTGTCATTTATGCTACTGTATTATTTTTGTAAAGTTATATGACTTGGATTTTGTTCTGTACCTATAATTCTATCTCTCATGTTTTGTCTATAGATTGAGTCTAAAAAATAAAATGTCACTACCAATATTATATTGGTATAAGATTATAATTTTAATGTATTAATTGTAATTATTATAATATTAAACATAATTATCATAATAACTATAAATATACTAATATAAATTAACATTATATTGGCATAATATAACACTATAACTACCTATTTTTCACTTATTGCAGAACCAAATTCTAATGAAATCATGTCACTAAAACTGCAGTTCCAAGGAGAATGTTCCAGTGCATGGGTCAAATGAATTCTCTTCTGACTTTATACCATTGCTCAAAATCATGTCATTTAGTTTGCTCCATCTTTGCAATGGGATTTTCTTACTTTTGTTTGTTTTTTCCCAGAATCTCTAATTCTTTCTCTTTCGTGTATCAAGGGGAAAGAGTAGCTTCTTTATTAAACAGTAAAATTCTTCCTTGTCTTTAATACTATTCTTTTGATTGAAATTCATTCTTTGAGATGGTCATCTTAGAGTCCTTTGACCTCACATTCTAATTTGGGTCAATTGTTTTATAAATTGTCTATGGAACTATCTGCTTTACATTTTATCCTTGGAACAATTCCATATTATTGTAGATCCTCCCATCTGTTTTTTCTTAAATTCCTCTTTTTTCACTTCATTTTTCAGTTTCCAGATGGATTGCCAAGTCTATTTTTTTTTCCCCAAAAAGATTACAGGAGATAAACTCTTTGACTCCTTGCAGTTCTGAAATGAACTTAGTCCCCATGGTGACTGACTGTAGCAGGAACTGGCTTCAAATGTATATCTGCTGAAGGGCAGGTGCGCCTGCAGACTGACATTGGGTTCACTTTGTCTCACAGTAAACATTCTTGAACATGCTGTTACTTGCTCGTGGTGGCCTGGCATTAAAGAAGTCAGAGGAAGAGGATTCAATATGAAATAATACTAAATAGGGCTTTTCTATTGGAACGCTCACCTGAGCCAGGTGGCACAGCAGGAGCCGGGTACTTTTAGGGAGATGTGAAGGCAGAAAGGTCGTACTCCAGCTGTGCTGCTGGCCTGGGTCCTGTGCGACCATACGGTGGACCTTCTGTCTATAGGGAAGAACCCAGATGCTCTGCTGTATCCTCTGCCTCTCTCCATCCTTCCCTTGGGACAGCCATGCTGGTGGGTGTAGGGTCACAAGTTCTATTTTCTCAGCACCCTAGTGTTAGGTAAAAGACCAGGACACCAAAAGAGTGTCTAACAGGCTTTTTATTTTTTATTTTTTAATTTTTTTAATTTTTTTTTACCAGTTAGAGCTGGAGATTTTATTCATCCCCAAAATAAAATGGAAAAACCACTGGTGATTGTAACTCACAGTTGTTGTTCAGTTGCTAAGTCGTGTCTGACTCTGCGCTACCCCATGGAATGTAGCATACCAGCTCCCCGCACCGTCCTCTACTATCTCCCTGAGTTTGCTCAAATTCATGTCCGTTGAGTCAGTGATGATATTTAACCATCTCCTCCTCTGCCACCCTTTTCTCCTCTTGCCCTCGATCTTTCCCAGCATCAGAGGCTTTTCCAATGAGTCAGCTCTTTGCATCAGGTGAACAAACTATTGGAGCTTCAGCTTCAGCCTCAGTCCTTCCAATGAATATTCGGGGCTGGTTTCCTTTAGGATTGACCTGTTTGATCTCCTTGCAGTCCCAGAAGCACTCAAGAGTCTTCTCCAGCACCACAGTTCAAAAGCGTCCATTCTTTGGCACTCAGCCTTCTTTAACTCACATATTAGGACGAAAATCAAGGGCTCCTTCTCATTTCCCTCTCCCACCATCGTTATCGAAAGAGTTCAATAAAAGTTTGCTGATTCAAAGCCTAAATCATCATTAGGACTCTCTTAACTGAGTATCTGCTGTGTGGCAGTTCTAAATAGGTGCTATCATTTTTTTAAAAAATTTTATTTTTACTTTATTTTACAATACTGTATTGGTTTTGCCATACATTGACATGAATCTGCCACGGGTGTATACGAGCTCCCAATCCTGAATCCCCCTCCCACCTCCCATCCCATATCATCTCTCTGGATCATCCCTGTGCACCAGCCCCAAGCATCCTGTATCTTGTATCGAACATAGACTGGTGCTTCGTTTCTTACATGATAGTATACATGTTTCAATGCCATTCTCCCAAATCATCCCACCCTCTCCCTCTCCCTTACAGTCCAAAAGTCCATTCTATACATCTGTGTCTCTTTTGCTGTCTCGCATATAGGGTCATCATTACCATCTTTCTAAATTCCATATATATGTGTCAGTATACTGTATTGGTGTTTTTCTTTCTGGCTTACTTCACTCTGTATAATCAGCTTCAGTTTCATCCATCTCGTTAGAACTGATTCAAATTTATTCTCTAACAGGCTTTTTAATGGCGAAGCGCTCCTGGGCGGGGTTCCCAGACCTGAGGCAGGTCGAGGAGGTCCGCGCCGGACCGTGTTAGAAGTTTGTTTATATATGCACACTGCGAGGGATGGCCGGGTTAGTGGATGGGGGTTTGGATAGGTTGCCGGTTCGAAGCGTTGTGGGCTGACAGGTCCTTCTATGTGGCTGGGGCGGGGTGGCTTTAGCTGGCGAAGTGTGCTGTCATTGGTCCCCTGGGGTCTGGGAGGCTCCTTCCGTTAGGGAATTCCCCCGCCGGTGGGGGAGGGAAGGGGTGGCCCGTTATGGCCTCTGGGGTCCAACCTTACACCTAGAGGTATAGCTAGAATGTATTCTGGCTTCCAGTATTGATAATACAGTGTCTATCATCAGTCTAAGATTTGACCCTTTGTAGCTACCTACTTTTTGTGTGCTTTATTTTTTCTTTATGGCAGTTTTCAGGAGTCTCTAGCCTTGGTGAGGTTTTGTACCAATATATGTGTATATTTTTTTATTCATGCTACTCAGCATGAATAAAAAAGGATTCATTTCATTCTGAGATGAACAGATTTCATTCTGAAGATTTGAGGGGTTTGCTTTTTGGCTCTGAGAAATTTATTTATTTTTATTCCCCCAATTATATCCTCTTTGCATTAACTAGATTCAATTTTGAGGGGATGGATGTTGGACACTTGGCTTGGTGCTTCTTGTCTTTCATAGATTATATTCTTTTTCTTTAATTCTGTGAGCTTCCCTCGTGGCTCAGATGGTAAAGAATATGTCTGCAATGCAGGAGACCCAGGTTTCATCCCTGCATTGGGAAGTTCCCCTGGAGAAGGAAATGGCAACCCACTCCAGTATTCTTGCCTGGAGAATTCCATGGAGAGAGGAGCCTGGTAGGCTATAGTCCATGGAGTCACAAAGAGTCTGGACATGATTGAAGGACTAACACACGGATAAGAGCTTAACAGTTTCCTTAGCCTTATTATCCAGCCCCACTATTAAATTTTATAGCAGAAATAAATCACATTATTTTCTAAATGGTCTACTTTTCAGCCTATTCATGTTCTGTTGATGCAATATCTTCTCAAATACCTGAGCTGCCAGCAGAACACTCTCCAGGGAGGGCTGCAGCACACAGGGAAGTTTTGCTCCCAAGTGGAGATTCAGGGTAGGTCCAAGCTCTGAATTAGCAGGTACTAAGAATTGCCAACATCCGCTGGATCATGGAAAAAGCAACAGAGTTCCAGAAAAACATCTATTTCTGCTTTATTGACTATGCCAAAGCCTTTGACTGTGTGGATCACAATAGTTCAGTTCAGTTCAGTCGCTTAGTCATGTCCGACTCTTTGCGACCCCATAAATCACAGCACGCCAGGCCTCCTTGTCCATCACAACTCCTGGAGTTCACCCAGAGTCACATCCATCGAGTCCGTGATGCCATCCAGCCATCTCATCCTTGGTCGTCCCCTTCTCCTCCTGCCCCCAATCCCTCCCACCATCAAAGTCTTCTCCAATGAGTCAACTCTTTGCATGAGGTGGCCAAAGTACTGGAGCTTCAGCTTTAGCATCATTCCTTCCAAAGAAATCCCAGGGCTGATCTCCTTCAGAATGGACTGGTTGGATCTCCTTGCAGTCCAAGGGACTCTCAAGAGTCTTCTCCAACACCACACTTCAAAAGCATCAATTCTTTGGTGCTCAGCCTTCTGCACAGTCCAACTCTCACATCCATACATGACGACTGGAAAAACCATAGCTTTCACTAGCCGGACATTAGTCAGCAAAGTAATATCTCTGCTTTTGAATATGCTATCTAGGTTGCTCATAACTTTCCTTCCAAGGAGTAAGCGTCTTTTATTTTTTTATTTTTTTAATAAATAATTTATTTTTTATTTTACTTTACAATTCTGTATTGGTTTTGCCATACATTGACATGAATCCACCATGGGTGTACATGCGCTCCCAAACCTGGG